>NC_026657.2:19672500-20872500 GCF_000004075.3 Cucumis sativus
ACCCCAAATCAAAACGTTCAAGCCCCTTGACAAGTCTAAAACACCAAAATCAAACGCTAAGTAACCTCTCTTGGCCTTGTTGCAAATCTCTAAACACATGGCTCTACACCAAGTCTTCTCGCCAACTAACCTCTAACCAAGCTTTCTTGCCTACACAAAACGTCCAAATAACCTCTCAAACTACTCTTCTCGACCATACACAAAATGCAAAGATGAACTCTAAAGAGGTTATCTTCTATTCCTTTGTCGCCTAGCAAGCATCCTACACACCCACACTAACCTCTTTAGAGGTTTTCTTCTCCTCATGGTCGCCCAATAAAACCTCTAAACTCCTAAGCCAAAGCCAAAACGTCAAACTTCCATACTTAGCCAAAGTTTCTCTTCTTTTTCAAACTAACCTCTTTAACTTTTAAACCTTAACAACTTAGCCTTCCCTTTTTCCACTTACCATGACACAAAACTAACACTTCCTTGTATTAGCATCACTTAAAACCAAATCCTTTCAAGCTCTTAAAAAGATCTAACTTCCTTAGGGTTGGGGTTTACACTACCCCATAGTCCGCTTCAATGGAGAAAGCATTCAATACTCCAAATGGTCCTTCGTCTCTTATATTAGTATGCGGCAGATAAAATTGAGGACGAACCAACCTTATACATTCTTGTACACAAAGAATGAATGATTGTTGAATTTTTTATGCCTTAGATCTTGTAATTGGTTCTTCTAGAACATGTGAAATACCATGATTCTCATCATTTCATCTTCGAGTTGACAGTCGGCAAATCCCTAACGTCCTATTTTCAAACAAAAATTTCATTTTCAAGCCACTGAAACTCCATCCATAACATTGCATCTTCAAACAAAAATTACCCAAAATTCCATGTTCAAACTACTAAATCTCCAAACTGTAACATTCCATCTTCAACATTTAGACACCAACTCTCACTTCAACATACTACATCGAAGAACTAAAGAGCTACAAAATTCCTTCTCAACAATTTTTATCTAAAAGAACACAAGACTTGATTGTTTTCATCATTTATGGTTTTAAGGAGAAATAAGTAATTTACATTACACAATATTTGATTATTTATTTAGTAATATACATGGAGATTTGGGACGATGTCATCTAAAAGCACAAGATTTGGGAGCTATTTTGTTGGGATAAAAAACATAATGCATAAATCAATTTAAGAACACTTTATTCTTCCTATAATTAAAAAGGATGAAAGACAAGAAAATGATGATGAATAAAAGAAGCATTTATCTGTTGGAAATAATGATTTTAATTAAGGTTGAAATTAGGACTATAAATATATTTAAACCAAGTAATTGCAAGCCTTCAACATTGTTAATATTAATTGAATCCATAAGAAATAAATATGATAATGAAAAGAATATGTTACTTCAAAATTTAAAACAAGTTTTAAAAGTCATACTTGGAGTCTAAGATTCAAAAATTAAAACAACTACTAAACTTGTTTAAATATTGAAACAAATGATTAAATTCCAAGATGTTAGGAAATAAAAGTTACGATTTTATACAAATTGCAAATTAATTACACTCGCAAATATTGAAATAATTATATTGGAGTGATAACAAGTGACGTTTTAGTACTTTATAAACATGATACCACATATGACATCCATGGATTTTGGTAAATATCAAAAGAATAATATGGTGCTTGTCCTAGTTAGACACAAACTTGATTAGAGAACAAACTTATAATTTAATTTTTTTTTTTCCATTACTATTTATATGTGGAAAGAAATGCAAGAAAAAACAAAACAAGAAAATTACATTATTGACAATTAAGACCATTGTACTAAACTGTACTAAACTATCATCAACATCCTCACTTTACTTTGATATACTTTATATCCCTCAAATCTTTAACCTTCACAAGTAAATGAAAATGGCTGAAAATAAAAAATAAAAGGGATATATTTACATTTTCTTTTTCTCTCTTCCTCTATGGTAAACCTCACAAATCCATGGGGAAAAAAAATATTAAAAAGGACTTGTACTCTCACATGAACTTAACATCAAAAGTTCCTCCAAATACTCTGTTCCCAAATCTTCCAAAATCACCACATTGTTCTTTTTCTTCATCTTCTTCTTCTCCACCGCCACCGCCGCCGTCGCCGCCGCCACCGACTTCCTTCTCATTGAGTGTTTCCTCTTCAAGGCTACCACCGGCGAACATCCCTCTTCCAATTCATACTCAATATCCTGTAATGATTCCCTCACCATTTCCACCGGAAAATTCAACACCGCCATTGTTCCTCTCATCGAAAATGCCGCTTGATCATAAGCTAAAGCAGCAGCTTCAGCGCTGTCAAAAGTTCCAAGCCAAACCCTAACTCCATGTCTCGTTGAATCCCTAATCTCCGCCGCGTATTTACCCCATGGCCGCCGTCTCACACCTCTGTAACTCTTCTCCGTCGTCTTCCTCTGTTTCTCCTCCTTAAAATCGATCGAGTTAACTTCGATTTCTTCTTTCACTACGATTTTCGATTCCGAATCCAATTTTTGTTTCCCGAGAAACTCTTCGATTCCGATTGAGTTTTCTAGCGCACTGTGGATTGATAAAAAATCAGTCCATGAGAACGATGATTCAGTTGATCCGAATGAAGAATCCGTCGAGAAATCTGAATCGGAAAACGAAAAGTAAGAGGATTCCATTTGAAGTTCAACCGGAGATTTGGATCTTCACGGTCTTCCGGCGGTGGTTAATTTTGGCTCTGTTTTCTTTGCTTTAAAACAAATTTGAATATTTATCCCTATATATAGGGACCCAATAAATGAAGACTTTCGATCCACGAAAATAATTTAGTTAAATATACTTGGGCGGATTTATCAATATTTTAAAACTCGGGAATGAAAAGCAAATAGCTTTTGGAATATAACGTTTCGATATATATTTTAACAAACTCATCCAAAAAAAGGAGAAGTCTATTAATTAAAATTAAAATAACAATGGCACGAGCAAGTAACTGGGTCACGTGCTCAGAAAACGCCAGAGACCCGGCGGCTCCTTGGACCCATTTTCGTTATTTTTTATTACTAACAAAATTAAGTATCCGAATCATCAACTCAACGAAATAGTTTGTGAATTTTGGCGGTCTACGTGGCGGACACAGATATTTTATGCCAAATTTTTAGTATTACTTCCAATTCTTGAGATTATATACAACTTTAAAATAACATGGAATCAAAAAAATAAATCCATATATCGCTACATGACGTGTTAAATCATCAATTCAGCGCTAAGTACTACCCAATATTTATAATTTTTTGTTTTCTTTTTTCTCAATTTAGATCATGTTTATCATTTGTTTTTTAAAATCTTAATCCAATTTTGTTCATCAGTTATTATCACTTAAAATCTTTACTATTATCATTTGAACTCAATTATTACCATTGTTGTTTGACTTTAATCATTACAATAACAACAAATTTTATAAACTACTCTTATATAAATTGTGCACTTACTTACATAAAATTAATTTTACTAGGTCTCTTGTAACTTTCAAACACAATCAATTTGAGCAAAAACCTCTACTTCTCAATTAGTTTGTACGTTATCTTTTACGTATTTAGAGATAAGATACAATTTGTATAATTACAAAACACGAGTAAACAACAAACGTAATCAAATAAGACTCACTTTTTAGATTACTATGATTTATTGTAATATAGTCTTACTCTAATAAGAGGAATATTTTCGGTACATCCCATCAATTGATTGCAATGTCAACCTGTTTTAGTAATTAGGTGAGGTTCAATGATATTAAATACATTTTCATTATCAAAATTTGATAGTGAACCTAATTATGAGTAAATATGAGAGGAGTATTAGAAATTTTGAGGCTATTGACTTACAAGCTGGAGATGGCACGAGCACATTAATTTAGCAATAATAGATCACACATAAGGATAAATTAATTAATTAAGTGTTTGTCCTTATTTAATGTCAAGTTGATTTAAAGGAGGGAATCTAATCAACAACTTTCTTTTAATTAGAATTATGATTATTATAGTTAATCAAAGAACAAACATTTTTTGTTTTTAAGTATTTCAATTAAAATTTAATCATTGATCAATTTTTACGTAATTATATAGAGAGAAAAAAAACATAATAAAGAATCAAAAGTGTTGAACTTTTTTGGAAACGCATCATGAGATCAACGAATACATATACAGATTAAATGATTTATGTTTAAATCTTTCATTTAATAGTTAATATTTGAAATTGTTTTTCCTTCATTGTTCTAGTTTAATAATATTGTTAAGTATTTATGATGTCCAACTTGTCCATAATCAAGATAGTACTTCAAAAAAAAAAGTTATGCAAACGCCCCACGTGGCATTCTCATCTACATACATATGTTCATCATTTTTATCATCCAACTATCATTATTTTAGTCTCACAATTAAATCAGCTTCAAAATTAATCATGATAAGAATTTATAAAAATAATTTCAAATGAAAAATTGTATCTACAAAATATAACTTAATTTTATATTCTATCCACAAGTTAAGTGTTATAATTAATTATTATATGAGAAAATAAATTTACTTAATTGATCCAACAAATTGATTGTGTTTAGGTTTGAAAAGGCCTAACTTCATGAGTCCTAAGCTATCTCAAATTCTTATGTGAGAGTTTTAATTCTTATCCACTCAATCAAAAGAAAAAGAAGAAAAAAACTCTTATTGAATATGTTATCAACCTAAGAAGAAATGTTGAAAAGATCTCTTTTTAACTTTTCTAAAAGTATACGAGCTAATAAATTAAATTTTGGTTTTCCCTCTTTTTTACCGATTAACTCGATCATCATTTATTTATCGATTGTTTAAAAATAATATTATTTATTTTTTTTGAATATAATCAACCCACGGACAATGTATATATGTTATTGTATCATCAACAAAAACGTTTAAACTAAATTTTGAATATTTTATTTTATTTTATTTTTTTTGGTTCTTTTATAAAGGTTTTGAACTTAAAATAATAACAAGAATGATGGTGACGAGAACAACAACCATAATTAAACTTGTGATGCTCTGTGATGAAGTACATAAGTTATTGTTTTCCTTATGAATAATATTTTATAGGTATAAAATGTATGAAGTTGTTTTGTGTGGTGGATAAAACTCAGTTATGAACTCATATTCATATTTTTGTGTAAGTATGAATATGGTTAATTTGTAGGAGATGAGGTTAGGCCTAGGTCCCCCATGATTTACGTCTAAAATAATTTATAAATGTTGTTATCAAATTAATTTAAAATATGTCATTGGTCTAGTGGTTTTTTTTTTTTTTTTATCGTATAATGTGTTTCATCTAAGGCCTTGGATTCAATTTCGGTAGCGTTAATTATAATAAAACGTAAAGAGCCTAACAAGGAATTGAACATCTCACAACATAAGATTGATCAATCACCATATTGATGATAAAAAACCATTAGTTCAATGAATTTTTCAAAAGAAATTATATATAAAAAAAAAAAGTTGATAAACTATTTACCCTACATAAAACAAAGACTACTAAAAGACAAAATAATCAAGAGTAAATATTTCATCAAATGTTCTATTTTCTTACAAATTCTCTTTTTCCTTTTTCAAAACATAATTTGTAACAAAAAAGTTTATATCCTAGATAAACGATTTCTTTCATTGGATGCGACATGTGAGATGTGACACGGTGTGGATGGAAATCACAGACGAGGTCTACTAGTTCGACACCTATATTTTTGTCCAAAAGAAAATCTCTTATGTTTTTATCCTTATTTATTAAAATAAGATTTTTTAAAAAAACAGAAATCAATTTTGAAAGGTTACAAGTATATTTGTCCTTTCACACCTGACAACTTTGGTTTATCTTTCATCAAATAATTTAGATGGAATTCAAGAGTTTATTGTAGATTAATAGCATTAAAAGTTTCAAATAATTATGTTATAATAAGTTGGATATAGAATATCATTGCATAATTGAAATAATCTTTACTCTACTTATTCTAGTTAAGCTATAACAATTCCGTATTAGTTTTATCCAACATTTTAATAGGCTTTTTCAAATTTAAAATTGAAATTTACCAAATATATTTTATTACATACGAATTATTACACCAACAACTTACAAACTAACCCCTTAATTTCTTTCACTAATCACAAAAAGAAAATTGCTATCTTTTATTTTACTATTACTATTATTATTATCTATCGATCATTAATTAGAGATGAATGTGAGAGTATATATATAAAGATAGAATTTCTTTCCACTTCAAATACTAAATTCATATTTTGAATCCATTAAAAAGATTGGGAAAACCTATCGATTTAATATTTACTATAAAATATAGATTTCAAAGTGCAAAAAAAAGTAAAAATCCACCTTTCTTAACATTTTGTCAACTAAATTAAAAACATAAAACAATAAAATATTATCACAAAGTGATTTTAAAATGTATTTTTAGAAGGTAACGTTAGGAGTTGATTTTAACTCTTGATGTAAATTTTTATTGATGTTTTTTTAAATAATTGTTAGATAATAATTTCAAAACCAACTTACCCTTAACAACACCACAACATACATAAATTTAAACTAAATAAATTATCATCCTAACCAGATGAATATGTGAGATGAATATGTATTTTAGTTTTTGAATTTTAAAATATATTGTATTAGTCTTGTTTATAAGAATAGGGCTATTTTGTTTGATTTTTAAAAATTAGTTATATTATATTTAAAATTAAAAATATAATTTCATAAAAATATAATCGTTAGAAATAGGTTTCCTAATTTTGAATGTTATACAATTTGTCAACTATATATCAAATAATTTCTTTGCATAATTTCTCGATGGTAGATTTATATTGTTTAGGACCCAATTTGTTAATCTTATAGTTTAAAAGTAATTCTTTCAAATTACATATAATTGGTTTGTTATATCTCAACCACATGACTCTACTAACTAAACACAATTTTCACATAACCAAATGTGTTAAACCTAGTTAATCAATTGATTAAGCAATGCATTCATCATCAAAATGTTTGAAGTTTTAAATTTCCATGTCATACATATAACTAAAAAATTATTAAATAAAGAGAAGCGAGAAAAGAAAAGTTTTTATCGACGTTCATATTAACATTTCTATCGACATTTTTACATTTTCATAATTTTTTTATATAAACCAGGAGTGAGCCAACATTTAGAAATTTCATATTAAAAAAATCTATAAAAACATTTTTAAAAAAAGTAATAATATGCAAGTCACATGTATTAATTTTCAATAATTTCTTTTAAATATTAGTTTTCTCTTATAATATAAACAAAAATCAAAATAAAAATTAGATTCAACTATGTTCAATTTTAATTCATATATATACTCTCAATTATCAAATTTTAGTTGTTGAAATTTTAATCTCTAAAATTAAATTTGAGTAACATGGATTAAATAATAATAATAATAATTTTATAAAAAAGATAAAATATGTGAATATATGTCAAGAAGTTATAGTAAAAATGGTATATATAACCAAATATTTTAAAAAATAAACAATAAATTGATAAATTTAAGATTTGTTATAAGTGTGGATATATATCGCATAAAGACTAAAATGGTATTTTAATATAAATATTAATAAAGAAAAGACATATTTTTCTTTTGATAAGACTAATGAAAAGAATAATTCAATATTTGACCATGATTTCTTTTTAAATAAATATATCTAACAATTTCATGTGTCCAAAATAAAAAAAGACCAAAAGTGGTTGTTAACATGCGGTTAATTAAGCACTCGTGTATTTAGTAAACAATTTCTTTTCAAAATTATTTTGTACACGATCGTTTAGATTTGATCATCGTTTGTTATACGATCGTTTAGATTTGACTATTGTTTGTTACAAGATTTTTTTAGATTTAATCATTTACATTTTGTTACCCAATTCTAAATATTTTCTTTTTAAAATTCTTTGTACACAAGTTTAGGTTTGGCTACCCAAATCTAAACAATCGTAAGGTGAGCTCCAACCATTTTTTTAAAAATTTTTTATATTTGGTACAAGATCTTGAACCAAATAATACAATATTTATGATTGATTAAAAAAACCCTTATTTAAAAAATGTCAGAATAATAAGAGAAGATAGGCAATAAAAAGGAAAAAAATCGCAAAAGAGAAAGGAAAGAAAAACCATGAAAAAGAATAACAAACCTGAAATATTTAGAAAAAAAATATATGTTATGTGAATTTTTAAATTTTGTTACAAGTTCGTAAATATTACGTGGTTTTGTTATATTTACGAAAATTAACTTTTTTTATTATTATTATTTATTATTATTATTATTATTATTATTATTATTTTGATTCCTCTTTTTCCTTTTGTAATTAAGTTTTGTTATTAGCCGTCAATCCCATTTAGGATATTGAAAAGGTATTAATATGAAAAGAGGGTTTTATGTGGTCTTTGTTTTTTTCTTTACTTCTCACTCTTTTTTTTCTTAATATTAAATCCCACTTTTCCAAATATTTTTTTTCTTTTAATCTTTTTCACACACACAACAAAAATACTTTTAAAAAAGTGTTTGGTAGTTCTAAATTGACCTGAACGGTACTTTCGACTTATATAACTAAATTTTATTAACTTGAACATTACATTTATCCAATATTATTTATATTGAATCCATTTTTCATAACTCTAGAAGCAACCTTAACGCAAGCAAATCGCGTGACCAGAGTCATAAGAAAATGCAAGGATAGTTAGGTGTACATCGAACTCCAATTTCTAATTATTCAAGGCGTAGAACATTTATATTACAAGGCATGTACAACTCAAGTGAACTTTCGTGGTATAGATTTCCACATCAACATCGCCAATATGTATATATAGTGCTATGTTTTATGTTAGTGATAGTTCTCCAAATGAGCTATATATTAGTTTTAAGTCATTTAATATTGTCGATTTGTGTTGTGCTTGAATAATGTTTATATTTGTAAGAAATAAAGGAGACAAGTGTGTTTTCAAGCATTATAGGCTATTTGAAGTTTCGAACAACTAGAGCTTCAAGAATGCAAAAAACATAAGATGCCTCTAAAGAATAGCATCACAATGCTACGTGATGCTCACATGTAATGTTGTGAAATAAAGATACAACGTTAATTAATTAGGTGTTTCCTATTAATTGATCATCAACGTTTTTTTTTTCTCATTGCAAATGTTTGTATAACTTAGAACATGTTTCATTGTTAGTTGGTTAGAATTAATTAGTTTAATTAGAATGCAAATCTTAACTAATGAATATGAATACTTGATTCTATATTTTCACATTAGGTAGATGGCGTGCTCATCTATGATCAAATTTTGTTAGATTTTATTAGGTGATTCCATATATATTTCTCTAAACTAGAAGGCTCCACTAGATTATTAAGCATTTTTCTCTAATATTGTTATCACTACCCAATTTTAATAGTTGCTCCCTTAGTATACTTAAATTACAAATTTTATTTAATCAATAGAAAGATTTTTAATTTAATAAGACTTTTTGTCATTGATAAACAAAATAAAAGATTAGGAGATAATTGCATTGTTGATTTAGAATTGGAGACTAAAATCGAGTGTGGCCCACTTTTTAAAACCTTTTTTTTAATCTTTTGCTTCGATCATCATTCGCTAAAATTACAAAAACGATCTTATTAAGCATGTGTGTGTTGTGTTGGGTTTCAACTATTCATTCCCACTACTCGTTCTCCCTTTGCTCTAACTACTTTTACTACTTGCTCGTTCACTTTCAATCTCAAAGCTCTTGCTAATCGTTTTATGAGAAAATCTAAATTCAAACAAGCAAGATCTCAAACCATGCACCGTTCGTTTTTCTAATTTCATACCTATGTAATAAGTAAAATATATGTTTTTTAAAAAATTAAATCTTCAATTTCAAAAAGTGGGACATTGGATCAAAATATTTAAACATTCATATGTGAAAATGGTGACAAATTATATTGTAGGAAGAGAAACAAGCATTTAGGTTATTCATTATATTAATTCCACCTAGAAAGTATGACACTAAATTCAATTCCCTATTGTGAAAGGTGTTGGATGTTGATCTTATTTTTAATTAAGTAGTGGAAAAGACTTGCCTAACCAATCATATTGGTCAACGTTCAATATTGACCACTTTTAAATGGTTAATCTATCTATCTATATATATATATATATATACACACACACACACTTGGGTAAATCGAAACCCATTTCTACTCCTAACCTATGATATCAAAATTAATTAATGTATATAATTATACAATTTGTATAAGTTGATGATTAAAAATTTGTCGTTCACAATTTATTTAACTTGGAGCTTTAAACTTTAATGCCTGTATGAATTGAAAGATTTCAAGGTGATTTTTGCAATCTAATTCACTCTTGTAGATATTGAAGTGGTCTAAAAGTTTGTAATTAAAATGTTGAATATAGCTGGGTGGTTGAATGGTAATTTTACAATACACTTTGAAACAAATTGCAACCAAATGGGTCCATAGAAATCTCTTATATAATGTTATTAATCATTACGTATCCCCAACCACTTTGATTACACTTAATTAGCTACCCTAATACTCTTTTCTCTCTCTTCTTTTCCCCTCTTTAAAATCAGTCTGAGATAAAACTTTATACAATAAACCTCCAATTTCCGTTCATTTTCTCCACTTTATATTGTTACAAATGGTTATTAAAAATTAAACAAGCACACTACAATAAATAAATAATTACATAAAAAAAAAAAACCAAAATTATGATAACCAACATTTTCAATTTCATATTTATTAATTGCATGTGCACAATTAGAAAATTTAACCTTCTCTTTTTAAAACTCACGCATGAAGGAAATGATTTGATATGCATTTAATTTGTTAGAAAAATGTGGATAGTTAGTGATAGGAAGAAAGAGAGAAAAATACATATTAATTTCTACATACATACATAGGTGAGTGATTCAAATATGCCTTAATAGTCCACAAATTTGGATGGTTTAAAAGGTGGAAGCACTGATTTAAATAATCTTAGTAAGAAAAAGTTGATAGGAGATTTAAATGAAATGTAATAAACCTTTGTGGTATTTAATTGAAGCAAATAAATAATTATGATAGTCATTGATTGAAATGAAAATGAATAAGTATTGTGATATAGATTTAGATGGAGGTGAAGTAGCTAGGTAGGGGGTATTTTTTAAGTGTGAAGCCACCCAACCAAATCACCAACTTGCAATTTGCTATATCAGAGAGACTTGCTGATGTTATCACTTCATTCCCAATTACGTTTATAGGACCACCATATATATTAATTAAATATTTAACTAAATTTGGCCATGTTCATGAACCCAATTTCCCCATCACTCTTTTTTTTTTTTTCTTTTGGCATCTTCATTATTATATTTGTTTATTTTTTTTATAAAAAAAAAACCACTTTATTTATATTATATATATCAACATTGATTTCCCTTGCCATCCTTGCTTCCAAATTTGGTCTCTATGAGTTTTTTTTTTAAAAAAAAATATTTTTATTGAGTCCTATCCATAGCTATAAAGCTAGCAAGTAGCTTCAACTATATGTTAAAAAAATAATAATAACAATCAACAATCACCTTATTATTATTATTATTATTTTCTCTTTTTAAAATTATATATATATAAAAAAAAAAACCCCATCAATTATTATAAGAGAAATCGTTTAAATTGCCCTCGTGTTAAAACCATTGGAGATGACTTCTTAAGTTCATTGTATCTTACAATGGTTCCATGAATTTACTTTGAAGTTCTTGGCTGCCAATATTTATTTTATTTATTTATTGTTATTTTTATTACACTCGTTATTAATTATTATGAGATTTTTCTTCTAGATGAAAAGGGCAAAGATTTGAGCTCTCTCTTTTTCATCAACCTAAAATTTTTGTTGTTTTCTTTTTATTTTCTTTTCATGCAATGGATTTTATCATAAATGTTCTTCAACTTGTAGCTCTGGTACTCTTCTTTCCTTATCTAGAAGGATTCCGCTGAAATTTTGTTTTATTTTATTTTAAGTAAATTTAAAGTTACTATTTATTTAGAATTTTAGAACGTGAGTCTTGGAAGTGTGTAATATTACACATAAAAAACCATTATATTTATTTAGAACAATACCTTTTTTTCTTCTTTAATAACATTGTACACAACTCATTTTATATTTTATATGGGAAATGTGTAATATTACACATAAAAAACCATTATATTTCTCTTTTTGAAATAAGCATGATGATCCCTTTGAGAAACTTTCGAAGTTTTTTTTTTTTATTTGAAAGGGATGGGTTATGAATAGATTCAAGTAATGTTTTAAGAAAGTTTCCAAAGGCCTCATTTTTTATGGGAAATATATATATATATATATATATATATATAAAAAAATAAGTAAAGAAAATAATGTTAATCAGGTTTTTGTTTAGAATTCTTGAATTATTTAATCCCATATTTTTCACAAGCTTAATTGACTTTGATCAACAAAGTGATGACCTTGATTTATTTTCTTTCTTTAAGGTTCTTTTTTGGTCATTTTTCTTTCTTTAATTTGTTAGGCAAGAGGACTTTGGCCCAATGCATTGCATGAATCAAAATATAGTTAAGTGAGAGAGAGATTTTGATTTATATAGAATTAAATAATTATATGCAAGAAATGAAGAGGGAGATATATGGAAGTTCAAAACTTGAGGCTATGATAAGACATGATTAAATGGGGAGGTAGCCAATAAGGACCATGGAAATAGAGCTAGTTAATGAGTGTGACATTTCAAGATAATGCCATTTAATAAACTATATTACCTTATCCCAAAACCTTTATGCCAAACAATTGAAGAGGAATTTCAATATTACCAACCTATTTTATGAGTAATTTACAAAAAGAAAAAAAAAGCAAAACAAAGTACGTTAATTACGTCCGCCCATCATCTGTATATTTGTTTTATAAAACAAAGTCCACCCACATGTAAGAGATGTAAAATGTCCCACATGTCATCACCATGTATGTTGATATACACTTAATATATTTGATATACTTCAAATTGATATATATTTGATACACTTCATTGATATACTAATGATGCACTTGTTTAATAGACTTGTCAGTCATAGGTGATTTATACTTCCAAATAATCTAATACACTCGACTAACATATTTGATGTTGATTAGTTTGTCTATCATTCACTCATCTATATTGCTGATGAACTTGATACATTTTATTGATATACTTTGATTGATAATACACTACCGATAAACTTTTTCAATCATTCACTCATCTATACCATTGATAAATTTACAATGCTTGACTAATATATTTGATAATGATACACTTGATTGATACACGCTTGACAAACTTAACAATATTGTACTTGACTGAGTTGATATACTTTAAAAATGAATACCCCTGTATTTAACTTCTAAAAATTTAAACCTTTTGTTTCTTCCAATATCTTGAATATAACTAAAAGTTTAAAGTTAAATTTAGCATCAAACTTTGGATGTAAACTACAAACTTTCTTTCTAATTTGAACCTTAAATTTATAATACCAAAACATGCATAATTACAACTCTTTGCATGTTCTTCCATCCTCTGAAGTCAAAAGTTTATTCGTTATATTAAAACAAAATCTCAAAATTTAAATAATAGCTAACTAATTTATTTTCTTTTGTTTAATAATATAATGTTATATTTTAAATAAGTGGTAAGTCATATAGTTTCAACTTTTGATTCAAAAAAATGTTGCTTTGAAACTGTACGAAACTACGTCCAATTTTTGTGTTCTTAAAACATGTGAGAGAAAAGGAGTTTGGTGATTTTAATGGATGTACTTTTTTTCATATTATTATATATTTCAAACTATAAAGTGTAATATCTAGAAGTGTAATAATAAGAATAATTATTATTATATTTTTATAACTAAATTTACAAAAGTTTAGCCTACGGTAGATTTAGTGTGTAGCATATCTGGTGTTAACCATTTTATTTGTTATTTTTGTTTTCTAAGATTAAGCATATTTTTTATTCGTATTCCATTTACATTTTTTTAACACAATTGTTGAATTTTTAGTCGATTATTAAAATAAATTTCGAAAGGTTCTTTTTTTCTTTTTTCAAAAAAAGTTTTTGACGGGGATATAAATTGATATAATATATATATATATATAAAGTTGGTGGTGGAAGTAGTGTCTATAGACTTAATTCTGAAAAACAAAATGATTATCCAAATAAGTTTTAAATTTTTTAATTTCAAATCAGGCAGGGTTTAAGTCATGTTTGTTTTCGATATTTGTTAAGATTCAAGAATTTATTAGACATGAAAATTTTACATGTTATTAAACAAAAAACAAATTAAATATATATCTAATACATCAATTGCTTGTTTTATTTCTTTGAAATAAATATGTCAAATATACAAGTTTTAGATACATGACTACAAAGTTGAATGATCGACCTACTAAATATTTGTAAGTTTTTATAGATCCATGAGCTATATACAAAATTGAAAGTTTCTTACTTTATTACCCACTTCAAAAAGTTTTGAGACTAAATAAATATAAATAATAAAATTTGAATTTAATCTAGAAATAGTTGCAAATATAGTAAATAAATATATTCAAAATATATTAACATAGATAACAACATTTTAAAAAGAATTGCAAATATAAAAAGGGACAATTTTAAAAATAGCAAAATAAATTAAAATATTTATAAGTTATAACAAAATTTTGGATTTTCACTAATAGTGTTCTATCACTGTAGCATATCAATGACATGAGTGATAGAATTAGCTATAAATTGTAAATATTTGGTAAAATCTACTCTTTTAAAAAAAAAATCTATATAAAAATGTCAAATGATAGAAATTTATCACTGCTAATAGACTTTGTTACGTGTGAAATTACTGAAAAATATTTGTATATAGTTAATTGTCATTCTTAAAATTGGTATACAGTGTAATTACCCTCTAATCTAATTAATATTAGATTTATGAATGTTGGAATTAGTGGTAAGAGAAATATTTAAACTGGATCTGTATTTGGGCTTACGACTAGATTTTGAAGGGCAACCTCAAAGAATGGGGCTTTTGTGGGCTTTGGATACATTTCAAACATTCAAATGATGGGCCTTATACACTATTAGTCTACCAGTAGCGTCAAGGAACCTACCATTTTTCTGATGTCATATAGGCCCCTATATTAAAATGATCCGTTCTTGTTGCTTTTTTTCTAAGCAATATCTCACAATCACTTCCATTTCCTAATCTTTCTTCTTCATTTCTTGTTCAATTTTTTCACCTCTTTCTCTTTGTTGTCGTCTCTTTCACGTAACTTTCTTTTTATTTTATTTATTTTGATTGGACTATTATCTACTGTTTTTACAAAATATTTAAATTTTATTATCCTATCCATTTTAGTGTTTTTTCATCATAATAGTATATAAGGTATGGTTATATATATTATAAAATATGTCGTATTATCTATAAATATATATAATCACATCAGTAGTGACATATATATTGAAAACATATAATACATCAAATAATGAAAAGTATATAAAAACAATTAAATTACTTGACTATTTTTTATTCGTTTTGGCTAGCCAATATTCCAACAATTTTTTTTACCACCTTTATTATTTGGAACAACCAAATAATCTCTTGAAAAAAAATTGAAAAAGTAAATCTTTTATATTTGATACACGATATTGAATCAAATAACCGTTTTAAAAAAAAAAACTGCAGAAGAAGAAGAGAAAAAATCAATGAAAAGAAAAAAAAAATCGACGTTGAAAAGGAATAGCGAATCTAAAAAAAAAGAAGACAAGTTTAATGATCTTTTTCATTTTATACAAACCATCATATTTTGTCGATTCGTTATATCTAAAAATATCTAAAAATATTAGGAGTAAAAATATGATGTATTAAATATATAAAGACAAATGTAGGTTTAGTCGAATTTAGTAAGACTTATGTGAAATATAGTTTGTAATATATTGTGAATATGGTAGTAAAAGAAAATATAAACAATATATATCCATTTGTAATACAGTTTAAAGTGTAAGAGCTAATGGATATAGATGAGAATTAGTTGAAAGCAAATGGAGGCCAGATGAAATTGGCAATTGATGTTTCCCATAATGTACATACCACTCAATAGTTACCATATATGTTCCAATTAATGTTTATTAAAAGTATAAATATTAAATGTTTCAATATTGACTTCCCATTTATTGTTTTTCGATACGTTTTTTAACCAATCACTTATATTTAATAAGATAAATTGAATGACGGAAGCTGTTAAGACATAGTAAATGGATACGATACATTAATCAGAAGTTAGGTACAAATTTAAATGAAGGAAGCCCTAAGACATAGTAAGGAAGTAACTGGCACCGCAATTGGTAATACATCCAACCATCGTGGAACACCTACCATCGTTCGTCATGCTTCACTAACTGTCGTTCGTTGTGGATCACCAACAGTTGGCATTCAAGTTCGTGTCTGTCGACATTCGCGTGGGTTACTAAAGAACTTATGTGTGGCCGATCGAAACGTTAAGGCCGACTGTCAAGTTTAGTGGGTTGTCGTCAGCCAATGAGAAAATAGAGGGGTCTTGTGTAGTCGGCCGAAACGAGCAAATGGAGAGGAAATGGGGGTTTTGGAATTTCTTTTCATGGATATAGAGAGAAAGAGGAGGGGTTTGTAGAATCATAACGCGCAAAGAAAATTTTAAAAGTTTTGTCGCACTTTCTAGTATTTTTGTTTCCACCCTTTTTTCTCCTTCTATTTCTTATAGCCTAATATAAAACATGCTATGGTTAGATGCTATTAAAAGGCACATTTGTTGTAGTGTGATTTCATATATCGTTCTCCTTTTCATCACTGAGGAGTTTAATTTTTCAAATAGACTATTACTATACGACAAGTACAAGATTATTGTATATTTTGTATCACACATTTGGAAAATAAAATTCTCATATAAAATGTATTGTGTTCTAATCAAATAAACACTTCTTCTCTATTATTGTAACATTCACTTTAGGGAATGCTATTAAACTATTTGATAAAAAATTTATCATTTTTGTTAACAAAAAACATATGCTCATATGCTCAATATCTAATACTATGTTTCAAAATTTGTCTCTCAAATTGTTGTTGGAAGAGCAAATCTATTTTGATATGTGCAACTACAAGTGCAAGACAAAAACAATGAACACTAACTGATTTATGCAACTTCAGGTGCATTGATTCAAAATTGGGTACTTTAAGAAGTAAAATTAACTATCATAAGTTGTCATAAACTTGAACATGAGAAAATTTAATCAAATATATAAACTTTTAAGACTCACAAAGTTCATATGAGAATAAATATTAGACTACTAGTCATATATACTTATGGTAGGAGGGGTAGAATGAGAAATTCACCTTCAATAACGGAATAGTTTGACTTTTGTGTAATATTTTGGGTTGGTGTGGAATGCTATATACTATATTTTGTTGTGATGTTTTAGGATATCTTGGTTGTGGGTTATTTTGTTGTGTGGAGAGTACCACCTCTTCGAAGGTGGAAAAGTACTGTATTTGTGGACTCTATGGCCGATTTGCTTAATCCCGTATGTATTGTTCTCTCCAGTAAATCTTACGTTTGTTATCTTTGGAAGCATTGGGTGGAACTTTCTCTTAATATAGTCGTAGCCGTAGGCATCTCTAATTCGACAACCATTAAAGTGAAGGGAAGCATAGAAGATGAAGAGGTGGTTGTGTTATTGGATTGTGGTGCTACCCACAATTTTATTGCATTTTTTTCTTCATCTTCACAAAAATTTTCCCTTTTTAATTCCTTCTTCTTTGTCCATGGTAGTTTGCCCTTCTTTGTAATTTCAGCATAAAAAACCCCAATCTCCCACCTCTCGACTCGAAAATTGATTCAACCTATCTATGACTTGGCCATCCAATCTAATCATTCACCGTTGTTCTCTCCCATCACGACCATCATTAGAATTTTTTACGTTCTTCCACCGATGACCATCAATAAATCTTATCTTTGTTAATCTTGAGCCTGCTCTCATGATCTTTGCTTTTTTTACCATGTCTTAGCTGACAAATTCTCATTCCTTCATTTCCTATTTTGATCGTTGTCTCGTTTTTCCTTTTTCATCAACTAAAAATTATACTGAGTAGTCAACAAAAGTCGATTCTCCATGTTGCCATAAACTTTCCACTATTATTCAGTTTCCTCCGCCTCTTATGTATTCTGGTAATTCTGTCCATCGATTTTTCGTTCGACTGCCACTTTTCCCTTTCAACGGTAATATTTGTCTCCTCTCTAATGCTTCTCCCCCCTACAATTTGTGTTTCTACTTCTAGCAAGGCCTTGTCTCTGACCATCCCACCCTTCGTCGTGCATGATGAACATGAATGATCAGGTTTTCCCTCTCAAGGAGTTTTCTGGGACAAACCCCATCCCTTCTTCCTCCGTGCTTTTCAATATTTGAAAGGCTCATTCCACAAATAAACTCTTCAATGGAAGCTCACTGAAATTTTCATATTCAACTCTCGTCGTCTCAAGCATCTCTTATTTTTCAAACCCTTTTTAAATTCTTCCCTCCTCTTTCTCTTCAAGTTTCATCAGTGTACCCTTATGAAATTACAGACTCTTCAACCTAACAGCTTAAAGTACTCTCTTGCTCTTCCTCTATAACATTTTCAATACTTTTGTAGAGATCCAATATCATTTCATTCAACCTTGAAATTGCCTTCTCGTTGGTCTCCATCCGTTCCTTAAGTTGTTTCTAGACCATAGCTTTTGTTTATGACTCTAATACCAATTTTTTAGGGTTCCATCTATCTAAGAACTTAGTGTCCTTTTCTTTTGGATTCTGTCCTAATGTAACCAATAGGGAAACAACCAAAGTGGCCTCTCTCATTTCATTGCTTGAGGGTTGTCATTGTTTTAGAGAGGGGAGAACATATGTTTGTGTTTGGAGCCTTGAACATTTGGCACCTGAGTTGAGTTGGGACCATTATATTTAAGAGTACTTATAACCAAAGAGATTTATTACCTCGTTATTCAAGTTAACTCACTCTTATCACTTTATTAACGCACGTTTCTTAGCTCGTTATTTGTGTTAACTCCTATCGTTACGTACTCCTATATTAGTTACCAACTAAAAAAAAATGACAAGTATGTGTTTACTTTGAAAATTGTGAGTAGAGGTGTTTAGTTTGTAACTTGTAAGTATAGATTTCTAGATGCAACTAAACTTTTATTATAATATTTAAACTATTTCACACGAAAATTACAAGTAGAGGTGTTTGATGGTAAGTAATTACCCCACAAGATCAAGTTTTTTTATGGGCCGGATTTCTTTTTGTCCTAAGATTTTGGTTTAGCTAACCATTTTTTTTTAACTTTCAAAATGAACATTTTTTAAAAAAAAGCCAGTCGATTTCAGTTTTGATTCTAAGTTTTTTTTAAAAAAATCTAAATTATGTCTGAATTTGGTCTTCTATTTCAATTTTCTTTTTAATTTAGTCCTTATGGGTATTAATTAATTTTAAAAAATTATTGTAAAATGATAAAACTGTTAAAAATATTTACATAATACATAAAAAAAATTATTCTAACATTCTATTAGTTATCTATCCATGATAGATATAAAATTTTGCTATATTTTAAGAGTATTTTGATTTATTTTGTTATATTTGAAAACGTCTCTAATTTAAAATATTAAAAAATTATAATTAATTAAATGTTATTATTTTTTATAACTACTAAAGTTGATTTTAAAAATTTGAATTATTTTAAATTAATTAATAGTCATTCACACAGAAATTAAAAGTGGTTGTTTATTGAAAAAAATCAAGATAAATGTTGAAATCTACTAAAAGATTTGAAACAATACTCAAAAATTAAAAATGAAAAGTATTTAACATTTTAAAACACCATAAGTGAATTGAAATAAACTCAAAAGTTGAAAACTAAAGTATAACATTTAATAAAGCAGCACGAGAAACTAAACTTAAGGAAAGTAAATTCAATTTAACCCTAAAGTTTTAGCAAATTTTAAGTTAGAAATATGGTTATTTTAATTACATCTTTAATTTTTGAAAGTTTCATATTTGACTCTCCAAACTTTGTTTCAAGACTTCTGTTAAGTTGATGGAAATAAAATTTTGTCTTAATTAGTCTTTGATTATATGTTTTGTTTATATGAACAAATCTAAACACATGCAAATTTGTGATAGGAAAAAACCGTAAATAAAAGAAAAAAATTTGGGAGCATGAAATTAAAAGCAAAATTCAACATATATAGTTCACAATATGTCTTTATTTTCTTTCCACATCTATGTCTTGTTTACATTTAGTTTGTTTACATTAACAAACTAAAGAATGTTTGCAGTAGTTGTTTGAAAACAAAACTCAAACTTGAAATTTTGAAATATAAATTTTCAAAGTTCACGGATGTGATACCAATCTCTTAGTAGAAAGGTACTTATGAACAATTTAACGTGAAAGGAGTTATAACTTGAAAAGTAAAAAAAAGTCATAACTAGACATCAATATTAATTAGGAAAAGGAAGAGGAAAACAATACACTCAATATTAATTAGGAAAAGGAAAAGGAAAAGGAAAGCAATACGTTCAATCCAAACGTATACTAACCTATTTTGATAACACGTTAAATCACATATCAACTAAATTATTTAACCAAAGTTGAAGCAAAGTTGAAGATTGCCTGCCAACGTCAATACAAGTAGACATTAGTTCATGAGATTAAAATTCATGATTTTTCATTCAATATACAAATTCACCCGACTTTCTAAACCCTGTTTATTTCGATTCAAGAAGAATGACTAGAGAAACTGTGAGGAAAGACCATACACAAAACATCATCTATTTCATTTCCTTCCATGAACAACATATACAAATGTACAACATTTATGTTCTTGAATTCATATAAACTTATTTTCAGTAAGCAGAAAAAAAGTTGCCGGTAAATCCATTCTAAACATGTACATTAAGCAATGGAAATAAGTATGTGCCACACTTAGCTAGTAGGGAACAATCACCATATGCCTAAATCTGTAAGCATAATAATGAGTAGTTGATTGCATATGTATTGACATTATTCACAGACGAACTGTACAAATAACTGCAGTATCCAAATCCAGAGAGTGATTAAAAGGCGACCAGGTAGCAAGAGATCTCCACGTCTTCTTCTTGGGATTGTAGATTTGCATGTACATTGATCCTCCTTTCGTAGGATGACGTAGCCTACGAGCTTCGGCTGACTCTGTCTTTAGAAATGATATAACATATAATTCTCCATTTAATGCAACCAAGCCATATGATGAGTTGGAAGAAGTTTTCCTTGGTACTCTTGATTCTTCAACCCATCTATTTGATGCCATTTCATATCTGAAAAAATTGTAGATTAAGATCAGAGAAGAACAAATGAGAAGAAGAAAACATTGTATCGCTCTATATGACTTAAAGTTTCCAGCAAATCATATATGGGATTCTCAGTTTTGGTATCTTGTATGACCAAAGATCTACATTAGTTAGACAAGGTGAAAGATCTATGGTATTGGTACAAAATAAAGAGAAACTATCTCTAATAATATGAGGCTTTTTGAGAGGAATAAAAAATAAAGACACGAGGACTTATATCTAAAGTGAACTTCGTACCATTGTGCTTAGGTAAGCAACTGTTGTCCCTAACAATGAGGTAAAAATGAGAACTAGAGTAGAGGAATACCTTTTACAGAAACCAGAAAAGATATAAAAAGAGAAACCATCCATAAGTTTTATATAGTAAGAACTCGAAAATAGACGAACTCCATATTTTCAAGATGTACGAATATGAGTAATATATAATTTCCTGCCTACCAACTTAACTTTTTTCGATCAATACACCATGACAACATTTGGACTATAACTCGATCTGCATGCCAAGAGCGACAAAATGGAGAAAACCTTACAATATCTATGAAAATTTTCAGAAAATTTTCGACCCTAATTAACCTCGGATATGAAATTAAGGAAATTTGAAACAAATTATTCCTCTGTTTAGCTTTCTTTCTCTTTTCGCCACAACAAACCTGATGATTCCAATTAGTTAATGAACCAACTCCAGATAAGTTCTTTCAACTAGACACCAACATACATAACATTAGAACATGTTCCTCCACTTCCTTGAGGAGAGGCATCCGCCTTTCATTCCTAGAGTATCCTCTTTAAAGAGATGGGAACCCTCAGCCAAATTTTCATTTCCAAATCCAGAGCTTCTTGGACCATGCAAACTAAAGGAACAAATAATTTAATGATCAACACTCATTTTCATGAGCAGGATATGCTTCTAATTTCCTAGTAGTTCTTTTTGTTAGGCTACCAACCCCAAATATCAAATAACACACAAACAATGACAAATAGAGAAGTACTCCAGTGTTCTTTATTTATATATAAATGAAAAAATGTTCACAAGCTACGATATCAAGATAACAAGGAAAGGAAAACATAAAAGAAACATACCAGTCCTCTTTTACATCAATGTAGACCCCTGCCAGCTACAGTAGCCTACCCTCATAAAGATGACAAAAAAAACCTAGCTCTCTCTCCCTATCAATCACTATTTAAAGCCTTTCCTAAAATTCTTCCCTGTGGAGCCATGGAAGGTGGTATTATACCACAATTCAACTCATGGAATGAATTTATCCCACTTATGGGGTTGTTCATTGCAGAAACATCTCAAATATGTTTCCAAACATTGATTCACCCTTTTGGTCTGTCCGTCGGTTTGTCGGTGAAAGGTTGTACCCATAGTAGCGAATAATTCCTTCCAAAAATTGTTGATGAAGATGTTATCCCTATCTGAGATAATCGATTTCGGTATGCCATGCCTGCTGATATTCTGTCAATGAAGACTCAGCTACTCTTTTGGCTGTGAAAGGATGCTTCAAAGTAATAAAATACGAGTACTTGCTGAGTCTATCAACTACCACCATGATCACATTCATCCCTCCAAATTTTGGCAACCCAATGAAGTCCATGAACCATTCTTCAAGAATTTTTTCTGGTATTGGAATTGGTTGTAAAACCCCTGCTGGTTTGGTTGCTTCATACTTATTCCACTGGCAAATCTCACATTGCTCAACATAATTTTTTTCGTCTGTTATCATGCCTTTCCCATGTAGTTCTCCACTCATCCTCTTATATGTCCTTAGAAATCCGAAGTGGCATCCTAAAACTGAATTATGAAACGTATGCAGCAGGTTCGGTATCAAAGATGAGTGTTTGGACAACACTATTCAGTTTTATACCATAATCTCCCATTCTCCCAGTGATATTTACTTGTCTCTTCCGTATTTTGTTTCAGCTCTTCTATAATCTTCTTAAGGTCTTCATCTTGTTGTACCTCCTCTTCAACTAACTCCATATTCACAATTCTAGTGGTAGTCACGGTATTCAGTTCTAGAGGTTGCTCTATCCGAGATAGGGCATTAGAAGCTTTGTTCTATAATCCCGGCTAATACAAAATCTCAAAATCATATCCTATGAGTTTGGTCAACCACTTTTGGAACTGGGGTTGTACCTTTCTCTGTTCTAGAAGGAATTTCAATGCTTTCTACTCGGATATGATTGTGAACTTCTTCCTTAGAAGATAATGTCTCCATTTTTGCACAGAGAGCACTACAGCCATAAGTTCCCTCTCGTACATTGATTTGGTTTGTGCCCTAGGAGATAGCTTTTGAATAAAGAAGGCGATAAGATGACCGTTTTGAGATAACACAGCCCCCTAATCCTATTTCAGATGCATCCGTTTCAACTATAAAAGGTAGGTTCCACTCAGGTAGTGCTAACACTAGTATAGTTGTCATTGCTATCTTCAACTTATTGAAGGCAATTGTGGCCTCTTAATTCCATAAGAAGGAATTCTTCTGTAACAGTTTAGTGAGAGGAGCTGTTATTTTCCCGTGTCCTTTCAAAAATCTTTGATAGTATCTGGTCAAGCCCAAGAATCCCCTCAAACTAGTAACATCCTTTGGTTGCGGCCATTTCACCATATCTTGGATTTTCTCTTCGTCGGCTTCTACACCCTTACTGGAAATCAGGTGCCCTAAGTACTGAGTTTGAGAATGAGCTATAACACACTTTTTCTTGTTGGCAAAAAGCCAGATCACGTAATACCGCGAATACCATTCTCAGGTGCTTCTCATGTTCCGTGATATCCGAGCTATACACAAGTATATCGTCAAAAGAAACCAATACACAGTTCCTCAAAAAAGGTTTCAATACTTGGTTCATTAATGACTGAAGGGTGGCATGTGCGTTCGTGAGGCCGAAGGGCATAACTACGAACTCATAATAGCCTTAGTGAGTTCTGAAAGCCGTCTTCTCAATATCTTTCTCCTTCATCCTTATTTGGTGATAACTGGACTTCAAATACAGCTTTGAGAATACAGTGACTCCGTGCAACTCATCCAGCAGTTCTTCTATCATGGGGATATGAAATTTGTCAAAGATAGTCACCTGGTTTAGCTTTCTATAGTCTACACAAAATCTCCACTTTCTATCCTTTTTCTTCACTAAGAAGACTGGGCTGGAGTAAGGACTATGGTTGGGTCTTATCACTCCTGCTTGGAGCATCTCCACAACTAATTTCTCAATCTCTTCCTTTTGAACGTGTTCATACTTGTAAGGCCTCACGTTAATCGGTAACCCTTTTGGGTTTTTGAAAATGTCTGAATATTGTTGCAGCAAGAATCTTATCATGGGTGTATCTTCTTCGTCCCCCTTAATTTCTTGTTCTTCTTCCAGATCTTCATTCATTTCTATGTAATAGTTTTGTAATTCCAAGAGGAAGCCTTGGTCTTCCTTTTTCCATGTTTTCTCAATGGTTCTCACAGAACATTTGGCTCTAATAAGGGATGGATCCCCCTTCAGACTAATTTGTTTTGTCCTTATCCAAAACGTCATAGTTAGGGAAGGTCAACTGATCTTCATAGTTCTAGTGGTACTGAGCACTGAATCCCCAAAACTACATCCACATTTCCCAGTTCAATAACTAGAAAATCCATGACGATGAGTCCCTTCAATTTCAGCTCTAACCACCTACACACTCTTCTTCCTTTGCACCTCGCTCCATTCCCAATAGTTACTCCGAATTGAGTTCCCTGCTCCAAAGGTATCTTTTTCTCCTCTACTGTCTTGAGGTGTAAAAAATTGTGGGTGGCCCCACTGTCGATTAGTACCACTACTTCCTTCCCTCTTATATCCCCCTTAAGTTTCATGGTTCCCTTGTTTGTCAATCCACCGATTGTCTTCGGCTCTACTTTGGTTCCATCTGTGAGGTTTAGTTGTTTCAATTCCACCACCTCCTCTGGACTTTCCTCTATTCGATCTTCATCCTCAACACTCTTTTCTTCATTCATAATGAATAACATCAACTCCCTTTTTTCCTTCATTTTGCATCAATGTCCAGGTGAGTACCTTTCATTACATTTAAAACATATCCCTTGTCCAGCCTGGCCCTAAACTCTACATCAAACAATCGCTTAACTGGAGGTTCATTCTTTTGGTAATTACCCTTAATGGGTATGGTTATCTGTTTCATTGGGAAATTCGTTTTTCTCAATACCCCTTCACCTGCTCCTTCTTGAACCTTGCTGGTATGCCCTACTTTTTTTGTTCTCCCAACTTCGAGTCTGTCTTAGACAATTTCAGTGCTTAATTCCGATCGTTGACTAACTGAGCTTCTCTCATACCATCTTCCAACGTTTGTGGATACCTGCTGTCTACTTCCACTTGAAGTTTGGGTTCTAAACCGGTTAAAAAAGTATCACGTAGAACACTCTCTCTCATGTGTGGTAGAGGTGCTGAATTAGTAACGAACTTCTTCACATAATCATTATAAGACCCATCTTGTTGAATTCGAATCAAACGCGCAACCAAGCTTTTTTGTCCTGAATCTTTAAGGAAATCAAACATCCTCCCCTTCAAATCTTCCCATGACTCACCTTCTTTCTATTATGAGTCCATTTGTACCAATCTACTTCGTCCTGTCCAAAACTTACCACAGCCACTTTGATTTTCACTGTTTCTGGCAGAATGTTGATTTCAAAGAAGTGTTCAGCCCTATATACTCAGGATTCCGGATTTTCGCCCAAAAACATAGGCATTTCCAACTTTTTGTACTTACTGCGATCTACAGTGTCCAAGTTCATCTTCGTGGTAATTTTCGTTTCATCTATTTTTCCTTTCAATCTCATGACCGAACCATCTGATGTCCCTGACTCATCTCTTTTTTTACAGCTATGGTTCTCCCTTAGCTCATCCGCCATCCTTTCCATCGATTTTTTCATTTCCATTAGCATTTCCTTCATACCCAATATCTCCTTCTTAGTCCCTTCCACTTTTTCCTCAATCTATCTTTGTGCCATGAGTCGTGTAACCACCCCCAGCTTTTAGGCTCTGATACTAAGTGTCAGGCTACCAACCCCAAATATCAAATAAAACACACAAACAATAGCAAACAGAAACAGTACTTTGGTGTTCTTTATTTATATATATTGGAGATATTAAGTGTCCCACATTGGAAAAACCAAGGGGACTCATACTCCATATAAGATAGATGTAGGAGATATTAAGAGTCCCACATTGGAAAAACTAAGGGTCCATATAAAATAGGTGTAGCGCTCTCTCGTTTCCTAAAGTTCTTCCCTATGGGCCCTACTCTGCATGAACTTTTACTCCTTAATATTGTGTTTTACCTTTCTACCCTTTCATAATATTAATATCAGCCTTTTCTTTTTACCCACTAAATGGGAAAAAAGGAACCACATAACAAAGAACAAGAGTGACCAAAGGAATTTCCACAACCAATCATACGAAAAGCAATTAGTCACAAACCAGAGCAAACACTTAAAAAAAAAAAAACATGCACCTGAAAGTAACTAATCACCACACTACAAGGCTCATGAAATGTTTCCCAATCTAAACATTGAGATCGGAAATGTATTTGCTATAGTAAACAAATAAAACCATAGTATGATATTGTCCAATGGGCATAAACCCTCACAACATTCCTGTTTCCTTTATTTGTAGATAGCAAACGGATGTATGCAATTAACACTTTTCTTTTAGCTCTCTAAATGGGTAAGAAGGAACTAAATTGCAAAGAAGGATTTCCAGTCAATAATATGAAAAGTAATGTCACAAAACCAAACCAAACACTTAAAACAACGCAAGGAAGAAACACTACAAAGTCCATGAAAGTTTCCCACCTAAACATCAAGATCAGAAAGTTATTAGCTCTAGTAAACCATGAAAAAAACTAAAACCTTTCTCAACTATTATGAAAATCTTAAACACATAACCCAGTAAAGAGAACAAGAGTAACCTTAAGAATTCATCACCATCAAGCATGAAAATTCCAGGTTTTCCACGGTTACGATGATTCTCAATCACTACAATTTTACCTAGTCTCCTCCTTTCCCCTTCTTCCCACATATCCCCAATTTGCCTCCACCTCCCATTTCTCAGCTCCATCACCACCGCATCTCTGTAATATTCATCTACAGGAAACATTCCTGAAATAGTCCTCGATTCACCATAACCACCCATCACCCAGAACTCTCTCTTCTCTCCATTCCCCACAAAAAATCCAACACACCCAGCTCTCAAGGTCGGCAACCCATCAAGTGCAACCCACTCATCTCTCTCCACATCATACCTGCAAAAATAGTATCAATATCCTATCAAATTTACAGTAACTCATCAGCTCAAACTTTTGAGTTAAGCCTACCTTTCGACGGAGCTCATTCGACTCCCAGCCGCTGCAAACAACCTATGCCTAGACCCACCTCCAGCCACCAAAATCTGACTGGAATCATGAATGGCAGCACATGCAAAGCTCCCCCGCGGAGAGAGCATCGACGAGATGGGTTCCCAAAAGGATGAATGGAAATCGAATCGGAAAGCAGAGGAGGAAGAGGAAGGACGACCGATTGGGAAAGAGCGAGTGTCAAAGAGTGAGCCGCCGATGACATACAAGTGAGGGCCAAGGGAAATAGGAGTGAAATTGCAGAGACCGTAAACATGGGGGTTACAAGGCATAGGAGGAAGATGACACCAGGAAAGGGAAAATGGATCGAAAAGAAAAGGGGAAGCGATTAAAGGGTCTTGAGGGAAAAAGCAGAGAAGGTGAGAGAGAGAATTTGGATGAGTGAATCGAAGGGAAATAAGGATTTTAGAAGAGAAGAAGAGACGCCATGACTTACAGGTAGATTTGAGACGATCATGGTGGGAATAAGGGAGAAAGGAAAGGAGTAAAGCAGCAACATCGTTAGGGAGACCTGGGATCAGAGTAATGGAGGTTTGAATTTCATCAATGGAGGAATAGGATTGAGGAAGAAATTTCATTTCCCTTTCTTCCCTTTCCCTTCCCTTCCCTGTACTGAAGGAAGATCAAAAGAAGAAGAAGCAAAAACAGTAATGGGTTTTTATGAATGTTCGAAATCCGAATCAAAACTTCGACAATTTATCAGCTGGAGTTTGGATTATGGATGTTGTTATTGAAAAAGGGAGGATGTTTTATTTCAGCTCACCACGTTTCTACTGTCTGCAAATGCAATTGCGTGTATTAACCAACCACGTGTTGGATTATGTGGCTTACTCTCATTCGCTATTTCATGTTTTATTTTACATAAGCATATAAACTAATTCAATCATATGCAAAGTAGAACGAAAAAGAAACAATTGGGATAAACTATAGAAATATATGGTTAAATTACATTTTCTCAAATATAAAAAATACATTTAATAGATAGAGGATTCAAACCTCCTACTTTCCTAATACAAAGTCATATCAATTATCATTTTAGTTAAGCTTCCTTTACATTTAAAAAAACTTAATAGATAAGTTAATTGTTATTGTACTTCTTGTATCTCACGTACTGACTGTTCCTCTCGTGGTCAGTTCGCCAAACAAATTTCACGTATCGATCAGAATCGCAAATGATAAAAATCATCTGGTCAAACAAAGCTGCTAAACAAAAAATAGATTAGTATGGCTGAGTTGCAAATCACGCTCTCTTTAAAAACGTTTTGCGGCTCTACTATCGTTTGTGAAAACAGAATAATCGCTCTGTCATTTCCATAATAAAACAACATCTCGCTCTTCAATTGATTTTGCACCCAAATCAATTGAAAATAAAAAAACGCTCAATGATAGACACAATTGCTCGAGAGACCTTTTTTTAATAACAGAGAGAATATTACAGAGGAGAAGATCGAAAAATCGTGGGAGGCAAAACGGTATAAAATTTAATGTAAAAAAAATCCAATTAATTTTAGAATTCCAAAACGATTTTCAATTAATTCAAAAATGAAAAATCATTTAAGTTTTGGAAAGTCAAAAGTAAAAAAAAAAAAACATCTCTCTCTTCACTAACCACATAAAGATATATTTACCTATCTCCTCCTTCCTTCCAAAACTTGTGTACCCTAAGGGTCCAAACCCATGAATTAAACAATGAGTATATGAAGGGACTTTCTCACTAAAAAATAATCAATGTGGGAAGGCTATTAAGAATAAAATAATAATATATCTTCCTTTTCACAAATTTTTCAGCCAATATTAATTGTTAAATTTTTTAAATCTTTTAAGAATTAATTTTTCATAAACTTATTTGATGCACGTGTTAAAATGTGGGGTAAATGTACTTTTGGCCCTCGTTTTAATCATAATTCCTCCAAATTTCTTTCATTCTTCTTCTTTTAAGAAAGAATGTTCACTACACACACCACTACTGATCTAGAAACTAAACATTGTCGTTCTGAAATTTAGTGGGTCAATTAGGCTAGAGCAAGCCCATGACAGCTCAACACAAAGTGAAAATAAAATTGGGCTTGACTGGCCCTCCTCGGCTTTAGCTCGAGGTTGAGGCTGATGTGGCCTCTTGAGCCCAAGGCCCACCTCAACCTTGAAAATCGAGGCTGAGTCGAAACCTATATAAAGTGAAGCCAAATATGGATTGACACTCTTTCTTTAAGCATTCTTAGTGGTTTGATCCATATCTCGCGTATTTGATTTCAAAATTGGAAAAGGAAATAAATCTTTATCTCCAAAAAAGAATAAGGAAGACCTCACAATTATAAATAAAGCCCGATAGCCCCATCGAAGGTAATTTAAACTTCTTTCTAAAAACTTCTTGCTCTCACTTTGTGCAAAGTAGTACTAACTTAAGCATCTAAGTGTCCGTGACAAGCATCACACCAGTGTTATCTTTTCTTTGTTTTGCAAGTAAAATCATTTGTAAATTACAAATTTTTTGTTGGTAGCACGTGAAAGTCATATGAGTTTGCTTGATCAGATTTTGCCATCACTAGTTGACTTTGTCTGTAGAGAAGTTTGTGTTGCTCACAAAGAATTATAACACATCATTTAAATAATAGATGAGTCAACGGGAGAATAACAACTTAGACCAAGATAGGCATCCATGAAGGACTGCTAGTTGAACCAAGAATAATGAAATTATCCATAGTCTTACTTGGCCTCAATCACTTAAGGTAGAAGAAATAAAAATGATTGTAGTCCTAAAACGAAAAGTTGATATACTAAACAAAAATCTGAGACAAATCCTGAAACTATTGGGATAAGAGTGTAATAAAGAACATTATAGTTTTAAAAAAGGAAAATAGATAGATCTTCAAATAAATGAGAAAAATAAATCAAGATATGGGGTTAGTAAATCACGGATGCAACGAGAACGTCAAATTCAAACAAAAATGTGCAAACCAGGCAAAGAGTGTTTTGATTTTATGTCCTAAAACTCGTGATTTGTAAATGTTACACTATTCTATTTTTCAATAAAGTTGTTATTGAGGTATTATTCAATAAATTGTTATTGAATAAGAGAGTTGCTTGTTATAAATTCATAATCAAATAAACTAAGGTCTCTTGATTATAATATGAGTACTTAATCTTTATGTAGCGGCATAAATGTGGATCAAGTTCGAATAGATAGTCTAAATGATCTATAATATAATAATAGAATTGGGTGGCTTCTTCTTGGGATATTATATGTTGTTTTCTATGGAATGAATCTCTGTTTCATTGATAATTTAGTAGAGTACAAACCTATATATAACCAAAGGGAAATACAGTTAAGGAAATAATATCTACGGAATAATATCACCTAGAAATAATTCAATTATGTTAATACCCTCCCTCAACCTCAAGGTTGAACTCACAACTTGAGTTTGCTAAGAACAAAGAAATCTAGAATAAAATTAGAAACACATGAAGAACAAAAACAAGCTAAAACAAACTTTAAGCAAAGCAAAGAAAAAATGGAGCAGAATTGGAATGGGATGAAAGCGAGATATGAATTATGCCTTTCGTCGAGTCGAAATGGAAGTAGAGTCGTAACAGGACAAAAACTGTCATCAAATCAAACTAAAATGGAACAAACTAAACTAAAGCAGGTGAAGATAAGCAAAGCTTTTCACAATAGACAGATGAACAAGCACAACTGGAGATTCCCGGCGACGAGCGAACAAAGTCGAATCTGATCGGAGCAAAGCTGACGGAGCATCGGAACGTGGATTTGAACAAAAACGGACAAATCTAGAATCGGTTGGGTTTGCTTCAGAGACCTCGTTGGAGATCTAGAACAAAGGTGGTTTAGTTCGTTTGTCAGTAAGAGACGATTGATAAAGATCTGCTACTCGTGGTGACTGGAGAAGGGACGATGGGTTGTAGCAGCAGTGGATTAATAGAAGAAATCTGAGGAGTTGGGTTTCATGGTGGCGACCTTCGTAAATGGAGAGCAAACATGAAGGTGACGAAACTAGGCATTGAAGATGATGCACGAATCAAACAGAGACGTCGGTGAATCAAACAGATACATCTTCGCCAGTGAGATTCGCAGCAGAAAAGAGTTGTAGTGGCAGTATGGTTTCGTGGATCAGAATTGATGGAAGGTAGACGAACAGATGAAACGACGACGTCGTTCATCGACGGGCGGTGGTTTCGAAGGTTGGAAGAGCGGAGATGCACATTTGTGGGGATTCGTTTGTGGATCTTGCTCATATTAGATGTGAGTGGAGATGCGTGAATGGATATGAGCGATGCATGAACGGAGGACTTTGTCGTTGGTGGGTTTCATGGTAGAGGTAGTGGCAACGAATCTGAGAAGAGAAGAAGCGACGATGAGCAGAGCTTCTTGGAGGAAGACATATCTGGGTTGGAGCTTCACGGACAGAGAGAAAGGAAAACAAAGGGGCGGTCGGCGCTATACTTCGGAAGAGACATATCTAGGCTAGAGATGGTGTGACCGGCACTGAGGTGAGGTGTGCAATGGTGGAGCGTGTGTGCAGTGGCGGACAGATCTGTCTTCAGATCTGAACGAAGAAGACAAAAGCATGCATAGAGAAGACGATGAGTGACAAGCGGTTGGCGAGTTTGAGCAGTGGTTGAGAGAGAAGAAATGGGTTTTGGTTTCACTTCTTAGGCGAAGAACGGAGAGGAGAGGCAGCGGATCTGAACAAAGAACATAGATGGATCTGGAACATTGAGGATGGTTCTGGTGCCTCCGTCAATGAATGATCAACGGAGGCAGAGAACGTGATGTGGTGACTTGAATTCAAAAGAGACAAGGCTCTGATACCATGTTGTTTTCAATGAACTAAATCTCTATTTCATTGATAATTTAGTAGAGTACAAACTTATATATAACCAAAGAGAAATACAGTTAAGAAAATAATATCAGAATAATATCTACGGAATAATATCAACTAAAAATAATCTAATTACGTTAATATCATAAATGTGGTCTACTTTGTATTCAATATAAGCGATGTGATTCCAAATTGCTCATGTAGAGACATGCGAGTGGGGGCATCTTATGTAAAAGAGTTTGCATAAGACCAGATCATAAAATAGTCACTTTTAAATTATAACATCGTTTAATATTTAAAACTGACTATTTTGACTTTGATGACCTAGGTACCTTGACCTTAATCTTGAGCTAACTATGGACTCTGGTTTATTCAGGATTATTCTTAGATTTGCATAGGTGAGGAAAACTCAATAACATTGGTCTATAGACCTTCCATTTCATGGGTTTAGGGTTTAGGGTTTAGGGTGGATAAATAGAGACATATGGTGCATGGTAGAATTCACTTATACCTGCTTCTATGGATAGTAGAGAAGTTGTTTCCTTATGTGTTGACTCTAGGTCTTAAACAAGAGACCCCACACTATCATTGGCCTGAAAGAGATTCAATTTAATGGTTGGACCATAAACCATCTATTTATTAGAGGCTTAAGGATTAAGATGTAATTTTAAGGTAAAACAATATTTTGATCCAGCCAAAATTACGAATATGTGAAAGGTTGATTTACTAATCATTGTAATATCAGGTGGGCACAAATATATCTACGGTGAGGATAGTGCATCTACGAGCTATAATGGACAATCTCGTTAGTTAACAACATTGATTAACTAGGTTAAAAGAGTTAATTAGTTGGTTAATCTTGAATTGTTGGATGTAAACCCTAGTTCGTTTTACCCATTGGTTTCCTAGGTTGTACAAAAAGATAAGTTATTGTTGTTGCTAAGGTAGATTTGAAGAAGATATTGATGGAAAAAATGTTCATGTGTTGGAGATTTAAGGGTTAAAGTTAGGCGGCCAAGTAAAGTACCATGAGAACCTTCAAAAGGGCTATGAAGCGGCCAAAGAAGCCCCTAGGCGGCCAAGCATGCTAGACGACAAGGCATGTGAGTGAGCCAAGACAAGTATATGTGGTCAAGACTGTCTATGCAGCCAAGAACCACTATGAGTTAAGACTAGGCGACATAGGGTATGAGTGAGGCATGAGGCTAAGCCATTGAGTCTCATGCGAGCAAGTTGGAAACCATGCAACCAAGTGTGTGATGATTGAGACCTATCATTCAAGGGTGCCTTAGGAATTCAAGGGTGTTTGGTGGAGAGGAAAACAGGTGGCTAGACACACAAACACTCAAATTACCGCAAGCAAGAGGTGTCACCAAGCGGCCATGCAATGATCAATATAAAGGTAACTTTAGAGAATGATTGTTCTCATTTTGCTAGTGAAATTTCTCTCATTTTTATCTTAAAAGAACTGACTGTGAAAGTAGTTTGATACGTAGGATGTTGGAGACAAAAGTTATCAAGAAGGGTTTCAATTATTGAAGATTTCTATCAAAGGTCACTTCTCGGATGAATCCAGGGCACTCTTTAAAGATTTAAAGCCATAGAATGCAATACTTGAAATTTGAAACTTATATCTTGAGGTAAGATAGTTAAGAGAATTCTAAGAAACTTTGTAGAAGGAAGTGCTTCGTTTCGATAAGTGTATTTTAAGTTATGAGCTCTATAAGTTAAGATTTAATTATGGAATACACAGGGCACCTGGGTAGTAGTTGTGAGTTGCTACATTGGCCGAGCATCAAGGAAGCTAAAAGTGGAGGGTGCATGCAAAAGAGAGGTAAAGGAGGTTAGTTAATGTGTTGGGCAAGCGCAAGGCATAACCCAATGCATAGCCATGTAGCATAAGGCACAAGTCAGGGCTTTGCATCAGACCATGTGTATGGGAGGAGACTAGCACGTGCTACGGCCAGGCATCCATGGGCACATGACGATGCATCACGTGAGGTTAGCACGAGGCCAGACACCTTAGTGGGGCTATGCTGCTGAAAGATTGTTTCTAAGGTGGGTCGTTAAGAAAGATGAAAAATATGGTAATAATTATTGTGCAAAAGATATGTGAGATAGTAACCAAGTTGCACAAAAAAAAAAAAAGATGTCACAACACTCAATTCAATTGAATTAACAACTATGGAATAAAATTTGTAAATATAATATGTAAAATAGTTGGGAAAAAGAATGCTACCTTCATAAATCTTCAAAAGTATTTGGAGCATATCTTTAATGGAGAATGTAGCCCAAGGAAATTGGGTCGAACCCAAGGAAACAAGGGGGAAATAATTCTTTAAATCTTGAAGTCAAAACTATTAGTAACTTAAAGAACAACAAAATAATAGAATAGATGGTTTTGTTTTAATTGTGCAAGAAAGTAAAGAAGAATTAAGAGCCTCTCGCAAGAAGAAAAGGCGAAAAGACCAAATCACAACGCAAGAAGCAGTTTGCTAAATAATAAGAATGGTAGTGGGAGATGATGTGACATATCACAAACAATTTTCGACGTGCAGTGCCGAAATGTTAAGAAGAACATAAGTTTCCTTGCCAAAAGCTACCTATAAAAAGTGTCAAGTGAAAAACAATACGTATGAAAGTATGTTTTGGTCATGTCTTTGGAATCAAGAACTAATATTTTTAAAATGAAATTTAGTTTCTAAGGGTAGGTTGCACTTACCAAGATTTACCTCGACAAAAAATATTTTAAAATTTACCCTTACTTTTTATCGTAGCTTGATGGTAAGTAGGGGTGTCGAATCCAAAAGAATGGTGACAAAGTAAATTTCTTGGAATCAAGCTTCAAATAAAAAACGTTAGTAGCAAAAGAAAAGCGTTGAAGAAGCTTGGGGAAAATAAAGTTGAACCAAGAATTAAGAGTAATTTAACACGTAAACTCAAATAAAAAAGAAAAAGAACTAGAAATTAAATTCTATCAGAAAAATGGTAAGAGACATTTAGAATTATTAAATTCTTATCATTGAACTAGAAGGAATATGAAATGATTTTTGCTAAAAAAAAAAATTCTTGTTAAGGTTCTTGCAAGATCAACTTGCTTGATTCTTGTAAGAACTTGGATCAAGATTCAAGAAAAGAGATACACACCACAAGCATTTATTGTATATTCTTGCAATAACAACTCATTCTAAATTCTTGCTCTTTCAAGAAAATCAAAGTATGTTTGTACTTTTTTTAAAACAATTTGCAACAATGAATTAATTGGATTTAATTGTGCACATAAAATTGATGCAATTAAATTCACAAATTGCAAAAACAAGGGTGATTCATCTAAGCATTAATCAATTTCAAGATTTGACATGTTTGATTGCAATTAAGAATTAAATTGAGTTTTTGTGTAGGTAAATGTAACCAAATCAATCTTGCATTAATTTTCCACAGTGGAAGTATCTTGCATACAAATTGATGAACCAAAAATAATTTCAAGAATTAAAAGCAAAAACTAGCAGAAATTCAAATATTCAATCATATATAATTAATAAGAAAAAATAGAAGAAAAATTCTCCAAGAATTTGAAAAGCCCCCTGCCTCTTACCTTGTAATACCTCAAATTTTGAGGTATTTTTCTCCACTTAGTTTTCAAATTTTATTAAGATTTTAAAAATTTTTAATGAGATGAATTTAGGTGTTATTTGAGAAATTGGTTGGATTTGTGGAAATTAAATATTTCGAAAGGTTATGTAATTAATTTTTTGAAAATCAGAATTTCATGGTTAAAGTTTTGATTGTTGGATTGATGAGTATCGATCAATTAGGTTGGTAAAGTAAAACTTTATGGATAATTATTTATATGTGTATGTATTAAGTTAGGGAGGAATGAGAGTAATTTAATTTTGGGATAAATATAATTATGAAAGAAAACGTATCTTTTTTTTTTTTTTGGAAAAAGAGAGATTAAAAATTATGGAATGAATTATTAAATGAAGAGAGGAGAGGTTGTTTGTCATGGTTGAAAAAGTAAAAAAAGAAAGAATTAAGTACTAGGTATAGTAATAGTAATAATTAATAATAATAATAATATTATTATTATTATTAAATAGGGTCTTGTCTACATTGTCTCGACTACAACCCTTTCTGTTCGTTTCAAAGTCAAAGCATCCATCGTACGCTTGTAGAAGCCAAATCCGTCGTTCGCCTCGTCTTTGTTCGCATCGAGTTCTTCACCGTCGCGAGTCGCCGATCGCCTCAACTCATCAGATCTGAACATCTGCCTCCGCACACAGTCGAGCCGCATGCAAATCGCCAACTTCAGTCTGTCGCGTGAGTTCTCCGTCTGAGCCACCCTTCTCGTGAAGCCAAGTCGTTCTTTCCTTCACGAGCCGCATGCGTCCAAGCCGAGCCTCCTCTCACGTGCGCTATACCAGTAATTTACCGTGGTTCACCACGAGTAAACTGAAGAATGACAATAAGTGACTGTAGTTCGTCGTAAGAAATAATTCCAGTTTTCTTCCGCACTTTCCAGTAATTTATATTTAGAAACTTTTAAAAACTCATTTTTATTCCAAGTATTTTCTTTAATTACATTTTGGGCCCAAACTAGTATTTTGATTATTTAATTAATTGTTTGATTCTATATATATTTTTACTATTATTTTAACTAAATATTTAAAATGTCTAATTAAATTTTAGTATTTTCTTTTTAAAAATAAAAAAATAAAAAAATAATATTTATTTAAATGTTATTGACTCCGATTTAGTAGGAGAGTTGGGTGGTCAGGAAAATTGTAATATGATGGAAAAGAAAATAATTGAAAAGGGGAAAATGAAAATGAAAAAAGTAATAATAATTATTATAATATATTATAATAATAATAATTATAATATATAATAATTATTATTATTCTTATTATTTATTTAATTTTAAACCCTTCTCAATTCGTGTGCCCTTATTCCTATTCATCTTCTTCCTTCTTCTTCATCGTGTGTTTCAGTCGCCCGTCCTCTGTTTTCTTTCTTCTTCTTCTCGATCAACTGCACTGTCGCCCACGCACTCCCTATCTCCCGTCGTTAGCCAAGTTGTCGCGTACCCATCTGCTTCCTTGCAAGTCCGATAGCCGCGCGTCATGGAGCGCAAACCGTCTCAGCCAGATTTGTGTTCGTCCACGAAGCATCACCACCATGGTCTTCGTCCGTCATTTGTGAAGTGCCAGCCGCCAGTTGTCTGTCGCGAACCTGAGCCTGATCTGAGCCGAATACTTCAAATTCAAGTCGCATGCGACCCTTGACTTCCTGTCATGAGTGCAAGCTGGTGGTCACTTCTTCAAGTAAGCCATCTGTATCTGCTTTGCACTCCGTCATTCAACTAAATTCGTTCGTCGCTGTCTCTTTTTCGCTGTGACTTGAAGTGGGTTTTGTTGGTAAGATTGAAGTGGTGGGTTTTGTAGTTGTTTCACAATTATTTTAAGTGTTATTGTTGAATTATTTGTTTGGGTTGTCATTGGCTCCTTGAAGGCGATATAGGAGAATTTGTGCTCCAATCATTGAGTTTCACAACAAACTTTATTGGAAGTTTATTCTTCATTTATGTGGGTAAGTTAGGAATTCACTTTTGGATGAATTGAGTGGGTGAAAGTAATTTTGAAAGTGTTGAATTTTCTTATCCTCGTGTTTAGGTTTTCGTTGGATTTTAATTCAATCAAGAAGCTTAGGTAACGTTGAACTAAGAGATTTCCTACTATTGATCCCTATATCAAAGTTGCTAAGTATTGACTGAATTGATAATGTTGAACGGGTAGAATTGAGAATGTTTGACTATTATATTAAATAGCTTATAGTGATGGTTTACTGTTGACTGAATTGACTAAACTGAGGTAGTTGATGTTGATTATTTTAAATAGTCGTTACACTAATGATTGATTATGTACTAGTATAGGTAATTTGACTGTTTATGTATTGGATTGAAATGATGATATGATGATGGTAGGATGGATTGTATTTTGGACTGATTGTTTAAATTGTTAGAATAGGCTGAGGGAAAATTGTTGGCTTTATTTATGGGGTAGTGTGTCTTACAGGTGTCCTACAGGATCACCACCTAATGTGCATTATCCTTCTGGAGCATTAGACTAATAGGTACATCATTCGAGAGCACTAGACTAATATGTGCATCATTCAAGAGCACTAAACTGATATGCATTTTTCAGAACACTAGACTGATAGGTGCATCCTTTGGGAGCACTAGACTTATTATGTGCATCATACGGGATCAAGAGACTGTTATGATGTATGGTATCTTCCAATACGAAGTTAAAAGTTTTTACCACTAGCGGAACCAGTAGTGGGTCTCTTACTGGGTATATTTATACTTACCTTTTATGTTTAACTTTTTTAGAGAAGGGTAATACGAGAGGTAGACAGACGAGGGACAAGAAGGGCACGTGATCACCATAGGGGAACCTTCTTTCAAAATTTGCTTTCGCTTAACATTTTTGTTGTTTTCCAGTTTTGATGATTGAGATGAGTTTCATATTTTGAACGACTATTTGTTTGATAATGACTTTTCAAATAATAAATTTGAATTTTTGTTTTGATTGAAATAGGGCTCGAATCATGTTTTTTTTTATATTTATTGTTTCAAATAAATTTTACTATATTTTGTGTCAAACAAAGTGTCTTTGTACTAAAGTAATGACTTCAACTTAATCTAAAAAGTTGGGTTGTTACATACCTCTTAATGATGGAAATTATTTGAGGAAAGAAATAAGGCAGAATGAAGAAGAGGATTTCTAGGAAATTGAGAGAGTTTGAGAGAATTTGAGATTAATTTGTGAATTGATTATTAAATTAGGGGAAATTTGGAGTTTATATAGAAAAGATGGGAAATAACCATCATCAAGGATTGAACTTGCAACCTCTGGAACGTGTGCGGGATTCAATTGACAAAGAAATTAGTTATTTTTGGATAGTTGGCAAAATATTACAAGATTACCATTAAAAATATGAAGAAAAAATGTTTTGCAGCTGCCAAGAACGGGGTTAAGAATTGCTCCAACAAAAAGTCTCCTTCACCAATAAAAGGAGGGCCTACGTAGGCCAAGGCCAGACTTCTGAATAGGCTAAATACTAGAGAGTGATGGAAAGAAACCGCCGTTTGTAAAAGTGAAAGTTTGACTCTTGAAGGAAAGAATTCATACACTCGTTGTCCCCTAACTTGTAATATTTCTTTGTAATAAATATTGTTCATTTTGTACAATGGGCGAAGGCTTGCATTCTTTATATATATTACATGTTTATACCTTTTCAATCCATCATTTCTTGACTTCTCATTTGTCAATATGTTATTAGTAATTGAGTTTGTGATAAGTTCCTGATAAGAAGTTTAACTTATAATTCTTGTCTCGATAGTTAATCTATGTTCATCGCTTGACTAGCGTATATCGTCAACTACCCGAGAGGGCAAGTAGCAAGGATAAGACTAATGCACACAAGGAATAGTTAGGCAATAAACTCCCCCTTAGTGAGATAACTTCTGCCATTTGTATCTCGAGAGGTGAACAAGTATGTACACTAGGCGTCGAGAGGTTGTTGTCCTTAAAGGTAAAGTTCTACAAGTATTAGAAGCAAAAAATTCTAGACATATCTTTTATTAGTTTGCTCAGTCACTTGGATCTTGAGAGGTGAGCAATTGTGGCGTTTAAAGACTTCGAGAGAAGCTTGCCTTAATCATAAGCCGGTGAGGCAAGTAATGTTGCATCGAAGCTCTCGCATTACTTAATCACTTAATAATGCGTAGACCTTCCTTCACTTTTTTCTCGCACACAAGTTAGTCCGCATCAACATCTCGCATTCATTTATTCTCCTTTACAATTCTCTATGCTTACATAATTAGTTTTAATCCTGGTTTTCATTCTTTTATATTTTATTTAATTAATTCTTTTATACCGCCTAGTTGATGAGTAGATTCTATAACTAAGTTTTGATAACAATTTCTTGTGTTCGACTCTAGAACACCCAAATAAACCTATTGCACCGCTTATACTTGGACCAAAAGTAGAAAAACTTGTACTCAATAAGGATTTAGTAGTTACGCGATAAAAAGGTATATAGTCAGTATATCGCATATAATGATCATGACCAATGACTTACATAGAATTAATTGTGCACTTAGTTAACTTCTTAAGTCCTAAGTTAACTTACGCATCACCCCAATAGATTTTTTGACACCTTTGGTTAACAAAACACGACAACCACAAGTCATCTCACCCTACGCACCCATCACGTACCTTGCACGCGTTGTGCTCCCCACATATCCTGAGCACTAAGACAAACATACTCTCGTAGTAAAAAATAACTATAATCCTTTAATTAAGAACCAATCTATTTTAATTTAGTAATTACTAATAATGTACCCTTCATTATTATGTTTTGCCTCGATATTTCAAAGGTTTAGAATAACCTCCATTGATGGGTAGTCGATTACTCCTCCTTTGAACCAAGACAATCTTGACTAGATGTTAACTCTAAAATAACTTTTTATTATGTATAGCACTTAGTTATCGCTACTTTGGTCGAGAATGTACTAACAACTTAATAATTCTTGTCAGTGTAACCCACTATTTTCATATCTCATAGATCATAATCAACATGCTTCACAAAGTGAAAAGTCAATATGAAAATTGATCTTAGAAAACCTATCCATATTTGGAGTTCTCGATGTTTTGAATCCTATAATACACCCCTCCGAAGAGAACGTCACTCCAAGGTAGACAAGCAGGTGCATGAAAGAATCTCGCGGTGCGACCTAGTGGAAGAGACTGTGGGATGTGTTATCACATATCCCTCACCCACTTACTATGAACTACTTATCCTATTCACCTTGATATTGATCCATGCAAACACTCTTCGAATGGAATATGGTTCTATGTGATAACGTGTATAAATAACCGTTATTATAATCTCTTTTATTAGAATAATGAGGTCAAAACACATAAGAAGATGACCAAAGCATGTGATTTACGTTGTAAATACATAAGTATTTAAGAATACATCTTACATAAGTATCATGCCAGTTTTACGTGATTGTCTTGTTTAAACGTAGGATAACTGGACAAGAAGAAAGGAGTAAATGGCTGAAGACATCTCCTGCACAGGCCACACGATGGAAACTGCCTGGCAAATAATATCTTCAGGCAAGGAGCCACATCATCACTCAAGGAAGGCTCACTAGAAGACAAAAATGGTATTTGGGGTGATGTGACTTCATAGGATCAAAGTCGGCATTAACGATCTTAGAAGAATAAAAGTTTTTTGCCTAAAGCTGCCTATAAAAGTACTTCATCCCCACCAAGAGTTCGGAGACTGTATGAGCTAGTGCGAGGTCTGAACAAATCATGAAAGAGAGTCAAGATGAACCACGAGTGTAAAGAGTTCAGTGTTTTTCTTCTTCTACGATCATGTTGTGAGTGAGAGCTCGAAGCTTGGGTAGAGAGGAAGGTCATTCCCCTCCTATCTCCTAACTTGTAATACTGTTTCATTATCTTGTCTTCCATTTTTGTATTCTTTGTAATGTGTACTGTGCATATTGTGCATTGGCCTACGGCCTACATTCTTTGTATATATTACATGTTTATACCTTTTCAATCCAACATTCCTTTACTTTTTACTCATTAATGTGTTATTCATAGCTTAGGTAGATAATAAGTTATTGATAAGAAGTACTACTTATAAGTCTTATCGCGTTAGTCGAGCTATTCTCATCACTTGGCTAGCGTAGGTCGCCAACTACCCGAAAGGGAAAGTAGCTAGGACCTAACTAACACGATGTCTAAGTGATAAACAAGTTTTATTACCTCATACCTCTCATGCATGCTCATAAAACTAGGTTAATTAGGCTCAATAACTTATTATGATCTCCAGGTAGCATGTGTTTAGTAAATCGTCAACTTAAGAACCTTCAGCCTTAGTCATCTTATCTGATTTGCTGACAAGATTGAATCAAGTGAGCCTCTAGTAACCAGTTTTACAAGATATCGACCTATTTCTATGAAAAATTGGAAAATATGTTTAACCTAGGTGAGCATACATCTTATCTTTGTTATAGATTTTAAACGTCTAATTGATTTTATCTCTAATAAAACTATTAGACTAACCTACATACATTATATATTAAAAAATAATCAATATGGTTTTTAATTTATTTAACCTTTAATTAAATTAAATAACTAAAAATGAATGAACTAATTAATTTTATTAAATCGTATTTAGTCAAAATTAGTTAAATTAATTAAACAATTAACTAATCACATTTATTAATTATTTAGGCATGCATACTACATATTATAATCATTATAATATATATACAATGCATGGACATGTTAACCTATGGTGTGATTTTACATTATGCACATACAATTTAAATTTTTAACTAAAACATAGATCACATGCATAAATAATTAAAACACCCTAAAATGGAATGATTTTGGCCCCTAAATTAAGCTAAAAGCTAAATTATTACATTAATAATTTGATGGAGTACATAAACTGCTCCCAAACACTTCGAACCAACAAGAAAAACCCAAAAAATGCATTGAACCGACCCAAAAAAAAGGAGGACTGGCCGAAGAATGAGTGAATCAGCTCAATACTATTAGCCAAACACGTGGGTCAGTTCGACGGGTCAAAACCAGGTGCAGAGCACACGGGCACGGGTGAAATCAAATTGAGTGGTGGGGGTTGGGCTAAACTGTGGGTTGCTAATGAAACTTGGGTCGAGTCAGGTCAAAGGAAAGCATGGGGAGCTGAGCGGGTTGTGAGGCAGATCCAGGTCAGGTTTTAAAGTCTGAAAGCTTGATTCGGGTCCGTTTTCTCAATTTTTTTTACTTTTCTCTTTTCCGAGTTTTGCAATTATATAATTACAACTTTAATGACTTTATAAAAAATGCATACCTTCAATAATATTATTTTTCCACAAAACACAGGTCAATTACAATAATTAGCACATAAAAGCACTTAATTTAGGTCCAAAACCATAAAATCTTCATTTTAGTTCAACCATAATTTATCTAATAAATTTGAATCCACCACATTAAATTAGGTAAAATTCAAGCATGCTCTAATTCCATATAGACATACATGGTGGAAAATGAATCATGATTCTACCCTAATTGCACTTAATTAACAAGAAACCCTAAACCGATAAAAAAAATTTGAAATTAGGGTTTTTTTTAGAATACTTACATTCAAAGCTCTGTTTTTTGTTCAAACTACCACTAAGGTTGTCTTGCTATCCTTCGGACTCTGAACTGGGTTGTGGGAACAACTGGATGAAAGAACTGAAAGAGAGAAAGAGATTGAAAATAAGAGAAGATGATTTTCATGTGAGATTGGACTTTAGGGCTTGAAAGCATTTATTTTAGATTTTAAAGTCACAACCCAAAATCATTAAAATCACTTAAAGTCCTCTTCATCAAAACGTGGGCTCATATTTATAATGAAATCTCATGCAAAATTGCATGTCTCAAATTCATTATAGCCCAACATCTCACAATCCACTTTCTCTAGTGATGGAAACGGTAGAGATGTGCAGCGAAATAAAAATTGAATTTTACTCTAATTCCAACTAAACACTTTAGTGATTAACATGCATTACAACTCTAAAATGAAACAAAATAAGGTTAATGGAAAAACTCACATTTGATGCTTTTCTATTGTTGTAATCTTGTCACGTTCTCAAAATCTAGACTACCACTAGCATTGACCTACTATTCTTCAGACTTAGAATCAAGTTGTAGGACTCGAACGATGGAGAAAATAGAGAGAGATGTATTTAGAAGGATGAACTTGAGGAGAGAAAAAGAATTTTTGTTTGAATTTTTCAATTCCAAATCACAAAATAAAAAATTACCAAAAGTCTCATTTTACATTTGCATTGCACTCCTTTTATAAGCAAACTACATGCAAAAATTGCATGTAGTGAGTTTTCATTCTCCACACTTGGCATCTCACCAAGTAGGTGTCTCACATGCATGAAGTCATTTACCAATTATATGCAATGTGCTTTCAAGGGTAGTATGGTGATTTGCCATTTAAAAAGTCAAAATTCAACATTTTGACTTTTTACCATTTTATCACTCTTTACCAATTTCAAACTCCCGAGTATGAATCCGCATTCATTTTTTTCAAAATTCAAATCATATTTGAATATAAAATTGATCAATGTTTTAATTTTCAAAGTGAAAATTCAACATTTTGACGTTTTACAACTTTGACCTTTTCCATCGATTCCGAGCTTTTAAAAATGAATCCATATTCATATTTTTAATATTTAAATCACATTTAAGGATGAAGCTCTTTCTTAAACTTATAATTGATGACTATCCTAATTCAACAGTTTCTCTATCTTGACCTAATTCAAACAATTCAAATTATTCTATCATAATGTTCTAAGTTGATTCCTTATGAGCTAGCGGGGGAACCTAATGGACCTATAGATGATGGGCTCCAACGATCCAAGATTAACTGGCTAAACTCTTTAGATCGAGTTAATCAACTTTTGTTAACTAATGGGTCATTCCATTAAAGTCCCGTAGTTGCACTCCCCTCATTATAGATATTTTTGTGTCCATGTGATATAACCATGATAAGTAAGTTAATCCTTCCCAAGCTGTTCGTAACCTCGGCTGGGTCAAAGTACCGTTTTATCCTTGAGACTGCATCTTGTTCCTTGGTCCTACTAATCCACTATTGAACAAATGGTTTAAGATTTAACCTTTAAATTGAATCCCTCTTGGGCCAATGAGAGGGTGGGACCACTTATTCAAGAATTGGATTCAGTCGTTAAGGGAACGACCTATTTACTAACCCTATAGCAGATAGGAGTGAATTCCATCTTATACTCTATGTGTTGGGATTTATGTCCTAAAATTCGTAGATTGTAAATATAATTCATTGACCGTTATTAATAAAGTGTTATTATTGTAATAATTGTTATTAATTAAACTATTATTTTTGTCTTAATAACCCAAATCCAATAAACTAATATCCTAAGTTGTTTAATGAGTCTTGAACAGTATGTAGAGAAATATAGGGATCGATGTTCAAAATCAGTTTAAAGGGTCTATAGTATAGGTATAAGGTTAGGTACCTTATCCTGGTAACACTATTGATACGGCTCACTTTGTATTTGATACAAATGCAATGATCCAACGTGTTCGTGTAGTTGACATGCGAGTGAGGATATCTTATGCAATGAGTTTGCATAGGACCGGACTGCGAATTATTAACCACTAGATGTAACTCCGTTAACTAGTTATGTTTCTATTTTATTAGGATGACCTAGGTAACTTAGTCTTAATCCTAGGTGTGTTATGAACTCCTATTCGCAAGGGATTGTCCTTTGATTTGTACGGGTGAGAGTGGCCAGATCGTCGACTCAATAAGCTTATCATTTTGGGGAGAAGATCGAGTGGGAAGCTGGAAACATAATTACACAAGATGAAATTCACTCATTCCCTACTTTTGAACAAAGGGCCCTACCCTTTCCATGGCACGAGAGGGGTTTCTGTTTATTGGTAGGACCATAAACATGTTGTTCATTGGAGGAGCACTGATATTTAAGGATTAGAGGTAACTCAGGGGTAAAACGGTAAATTGACCCAGTTGGTGTTACGAACACTCGTGAAGGACTAACTTACTATTATTGGTCTATACTCGTGGACACATAAATATATCTACAGTAAGAAGAGTTCAGCTATGAGTCTTTAGTGGAGTGTACACACAGTTAACGAATATTGATTAATGTGATTAATGAGTTTAGCCAAATAATCTTAGATCGTTGTAGCTTCTAATCTATAGGTCCATTAGGTCCCCTTCCTAGCTCGTAAAGGGTAATGAGATTTATTTATATTTGTTTAATTTGAATATGATTTCAAACTACGAGCTTTAGGACATAAATTCCAACATCTAGTAGGTTTTGTCTTCATCAAATGACAGCACCTAACCCACTATAGTTAGTGAAATTATCTAACAAAATATTAGATGTTTCCACTAACTGTAGTCAAAGTGCAAAATGGATATTTGGTCAAACTTAAACTTTGACTTTTTTAAACTAAAAGTCAACATTTCAAATTTTTATAACTTTATTCGTCTTGACTAATTTCGACCTCTCAACATGAATCCACATTCATTTTTCAAGTTTCAAATCATATTTGAATATATTGTTAGTCAAAAGCCAACATTTTAACTTTTTACACCTCTGACTATTTCCATCATTTTTTAGCTTTTGAGTATGAATTCACATTCATGTTTTAAATATTTAAATATCATTTAAACATAAAACTCTATCTCTAATCTGATAATCGATAACTAAATCACATATACTTATCAATTTCTCTATCCTCACTTAAATCAAACAATTCGACTCATTTCATCATACTGTTATAAGTTTATTTCATATAAGCTAGTAGGAAAACCTAATTGACCTATAGATCATGAGCTTCAACGATCCGAGATTAATTGGCTAAACTCTTTTATACCAAGCTAATCAACATTTGTTAACTAATGGGTCATTCTACTAAAGTTTCATAGTTGCACTCCCATCTCTATAGATATATTTGTGTCAATCTGATATAACCATGATTAGTAAGTTAATCATTCACAGGTGGTTTATAAGCTCGACTGGGTCAAAATATCATTTTACCCTCAAAATTACATCTTGCTCCTTAACTCCCCTTGATCCACTATTGAAAAATTGGTTTAAGGTTCAGCCTATAAATTAAATCCCTCTCGGGCTAATGAGAGGGTGGAGTGTAATGCTTCGGACCAGGATTTGAAATTTGGATCCCCGACATTTCCTTGCATCCCCTGCAACCTGACAGCATCATCCTTACTATCTTTAAAGGCTTATTAGAGTGAAAGTTCTCCCCACAAACCAACACGAATCCTTTCAGCATGCGTTGTTCTCACTCACATGCATCCTAGGAATATTCCCAAGAGGTCGCCCAACATATAGTGTTGGCTTTTTGGCCCTTAATCTCAAATTAATTTATTTTAATTATTCAATTAATTTATGTTTTGATGATAACAAATCTGACTTTTTTTATTGACAATTTTATTAATTTGAATAGACCATATCGTAGAGCTTGGAAAAATGATTCTAACGCCTCTTGAATCACCCAAATCGAAGTTCAAATGAAGAAAATATTGCTAAAAGAAGCTTAACGAAAAATACCCGAGATGGTGACGTGGCGACCAAGCATTCAATTTGAACCAATTAGAGAAAGCCACTTGGAGCAATGAAGGAGTAACAAATGTGGCTTTTTGTTATGTTTTATTGGCTTTTATAAAGAAAATGAATTTAAAAGAAAATGATTTTAATATTATTATTTTTTCTTGTGTCTAACGGCTAGTTTTTTTAAAAGAGGGTGAAGTTGCTTTATTGATTTCTTTTTAAACAAAATATTTTGAAAAGACATATTATTATATTATTATTTGTATTGTGTCTAACGGCTAATTAAGTTTAAATCTCAACCATTCATTTTTCTTTTACTTATATCTAATGACCCAAATGATTTTGAATTTATCTTTCCTCTCTTTTTAAATACTTCACATTTACACAAGATCACAACATCTTTACAATCCTCAAGCAAAAAGCCAACATTGTTATTCTCTCTAAAGCTTCCAATTTTTATTCTTTTCATCTTATTCTTGAGAGCTTCTTATTGTATTGTGAGGATTAAATTTGTGAGCTTCAAATTGTATACTCACTCTTTTAGAGAGTTTTCTTTTGTGTGATTTAAAAATTTCAACATATTGTAACGGTTGGATCCTAACCCGTGGAAAGGATCGGGTTTGCTCTTGAACCCGAAAAAGGAGCAAGAATCGGTTCGGCTCAAATCCGTGGAAAGAGTCCAAAGAAGATTTTCAATCAAAATCCCAAGGGGTGCTTGGGAAAGTGGATGTAGGTTGAGTTTAACCGAACCACTATAAAATTACGGTGTCTTCTTCTCTAACTCTTTTCTAATTTTTTTTAATTTAATTTTAGTTACATATTCTTATTGGTTGAGTTTGATTGCATACTTCCATTCATATCTTTTTATCAATCTTGTTATTTAACAAAGTTTACAAAGTTCTTTATTTAAATTTTAGAAAATATCTAATTAGTTGATTTTACTTTTTATTTGTCAAAAAGTTTATTTAAACCCTATTCACCCCCCTCTAGGGTTGCCATACCGATCCAACAATTGGTATCAGAGCGAGGTTGCTCATCTTGAAATTTTAATTTCTTGATAAACTTTATTGTTAGAGCATTATGGCAAACCTATTGGCAAATGGTATTGTTGAAGGTCAATCTACTTCTAGACCTCCTTATTTTGATGGTTCAAATTATGCATATTGGAAAGCTAGAATGAAAATTTATTTGCAATCTATTGACTATAATTTGTGGTTAATTGTTGCTAAAGGTCCTTATGTACCCATGAAAAATGTTGATAATGTTGATACGCCTAAATTAGAAGAAGAGTATGATGAAAATGAAATGAAAAAGTGTTCATTTAATGCTAAGGCTATTAACTGTTTGTATTGTGCCTTGAGTAAAGATGAATTTAATAGAATATCCATGTGTTCTTCCGCTCAAGAAATTTGGAATACTCTTGAAATTACTCATGAAGGAACAAATCAAGTTAAAGAGTCTAAAATTAGCATGTTTGTTCATAATTATGAATTGTTTAAGATGGATGCTAATGAGACTATCACCGATATGTTTACTAGATTTACTAACATCATAAATGCTTTGAAGGGTCTTGGTAAAGTTTATACAACTTCCGAAAATGTTAGAAAAATTCTAAGGTCTTTACCTAAGACTTGGGAAGCTAAGGTAACGGCGATTCAAGAAGCAAAGGATCTCACCAAACTTCCACTAGAGGAGCTTATTGGCTCACTCATGACTCATGAGATCATCATGAAGGAGCACTTGGAGGATGAGTCCAAAAAGAAGAAGAGCATTGCATTAAAGACTATCTCCTTGGAAGTTGATCCCGAAGATGAGGATGGCCTTGATGAAGATGACATTGCTTATTTCTCACGTAAGTACAAAAATTTCATAAAAAGAAAGAAATATTTCAAGAAACACCTATCAACCCAAAAAGAGTCAAAAGGTGAGAAAAGCAAAAAGGATGAGGTGATTTGTTATGAATGCAAAAGATCGGGTCATATAAGAACGGATTGTCCTCTCCTCAAATCATCTAAGAAATCCAAGAAGAAGGCAATGAAGGCTACATGGGATGATAGTAGTGAAAGTGAAAGTGAAGTTGAAGAAATGGCAAATCTTGGTCTCATGGCTCATAGTGACAAAGATGATGAACATGATGATAAGGTAACTCTAGAACCTCTTTCTATTGATGAATTATTTGAAAATTTTGAAAGCATGCAAAATGACCTAGAAAAACTTAGTTCTAAGTATGTTGTGCTTAAGAAGAAATACAATGTTTTAATTAGTGAAAATAAGTCTTTACTTGATACAATTGCTTGCTTTAAAGAGAATGAAAATTTTGAGCAAATTGAAGAATTGAATGTCTCTAGTGATAAGCATGTTTGTATTGAGAAAGATGCTTTGCTTGATAAAGTTAGATTTCTTGAGCATGATAGTTGTGAAAAAGATAACTTGATTAAAGTGCTTAAAGAAAATGAACTAAGTGTTTTACAAGAACTTGATAAAGCTAAAGAAACTATTAAAAAGTTGACAATAGGTGCTCAAAGATTGGACAAAATTATTGAAGTAGGAAAATCTTATGGTGATAAGAGAGGTTTAGGCTATATTGATGAATCATCTACTCCTTCAAGTTCTAAAACTACATTCGTTAAAGCATCACCTATTGTGCCTAAGTTTAACATGTCTAATCATGTGTCTAATCATGTTAAATCTAGTTTTGTACCCATATGTCATAATTGTGGTGTTGAAGGTCACATTAGACCTAAATGCTTTAAATTGAAGTATGCTCAAAATACTTATTCAAGAAGAAATTTTTCGCAAAGAGCAAAGTTTTACATTGCTCCAAGGAAGAATTTCTCCAATAAAAGTAGAGTACATAAATTTGTTATGAAAAATAAATCTTTGCATAATGTTGTTTGTTTTTCTTGTGGCAAGTATGGACATAAAGCTTATTCTTGTTACCTATCTAGATCTAGTGCTTGTAATGTCTATGAAAAAATGAAATGGATCCCTAAATATGTAAATGCTAACATTCTAGGACCCAAACAAGTATGGGTACCAAAGGATCAAACTTGAAATTAGTTGTTTTTAGGTTTGTTTGAAAGCCTCCAAGAAAAACAAATGGTACTTGGATAGTGGTTGCTCAAGACACATGACGGGAGACCGATCCAAGCTTATCTCTTTCTCCAAAAAGAATGGAGGCATGGTAACCTTTGGTGACAACAAGAAAGGTAAAATAATTGGTAAGGGTAATATAGGAAATGATTCATCTACTTTGATTGAAAATGTTCATTTGGTTGATGGTTTAAAGCATGATTTGCTTAGTATTAGTCAATTGTGTGATAAAGGATTTAGAGTAATATTTGATAAAAAAATTGCATAATTGAAAATGTTAGTGATAGAAAAGTTTTGTTTGTTGGAAATAGGGATGAAAATGTGTACACTCTTGATTTGAATGATTATCCTATTATTGATAAATGTCTTTCGGTTTTGCATAATGATTCTTGGTTATGGCATAGAAGACTAGGACATGCTAGCATGCACTTAATTTCAAATATTTCTAAAAATTGTTTGGTTAGAGGTCTTCCTAGTTTTAAATTTGAAAAAGACAAAGTTTGTGATGCTTGTCAAATGGGTAAGCAAACTAAGTCCTCTTTCAAATCTAAAAATGTGATCTCTACTACTAGACCCTTACAACTATTACACATGGACTTATTTGGCCCTTCTAGAATTGCTAGCTATGGAGGAAATTATTATGCTTTTGTGATAGTTGATGATTTTTCTAGATTTACTTGGGTTTTGATGATAAAACATAAGGATGATGCTTTGAAAAGTTTTATTAGTTTTGCAAAAAGAGTACAAAATGAAAAAGGATTTTTTATTTCCAAAATTAGGAGTGATCACGGAGGAGAATTTGATAATGATGCTTTTAAAGCTTTTTGTGAAGAAAATGGTTTTTCCCATAATTTTTCCTCTCCAAGAACTCCTCAACAAAATGGTGTAGTTGAAAGGAAAAATCGTACTTTGCAAGAATTTGCTAGATCAATGTTGAATGAGTATGGTTTACCTAAATATTTTTGGGCGGAAGCCGTTAACACCGCTTGCTATGTTTCAAATAGAGTTTTAGTTAGACCATCTTTAGATAAAACTCCTTATGAACTTTGGCATGGAAAAATTCCAAATATTGGGTATTTCAAAGTTTTCGGTTGTAAATGTTTTATTTTGAATAACAAAGAAAAACTTGGAAAATTTGATTCTAAGACGGATGTTGGTATTTTTCTAGGATATTCCTCTACTAGTAAAGCTTATAGAGTTTTCAATAAGAAAACTTTAGTTATTGAGGAATCTATTCATGTTGTATTTGATGAATCTTGGAATAATGTTTCTAATGAGTCTATTTGTAGTGATGATTTAGAAAAAGATTTTGGAGATTTACTTGTTAATGACAAAGGCAAAGAAATTGTTCCAAGTATGCAAGATGTGAACATCATAGAGAAGAAAGAAGAGGGTTCTTCATCCTTGCCTAAAGAGTGGAGATATGCTCTATCCCATCCCAAGGATCTAATTCTTGGCAATCCCGAACAAGGTGTCAAAACTCGTTCTTCTCTTAATTTATTTAGTAATCTTGCTTTTGTGTCTCAAATTGAACCTAGAAGTTTTAAAGATGCCGAATGTGATGAGTTTTGGATTTTAGCTATGCAAGAAGAATTAAATCAATTTGAAAGAAACAAAGTTTGGAAATTAGTCCCTAGGCCTTCTAATGCATCTATAATCGGAACTAAATGGGTTTTTAGAAATAAGATGGATGAAAATGGAAATATCATTAGAAATAAAGCTAGACTTGTAGCTCAAGGTTATTGTCAAGAAGAAGGTATAGATTATGAAGAAACTTTTGCACCGGTTGCTAGATTAGAAGCTATTAGAATGTTGCTTGCTTTTGCTTCTTATAAAAATTTCATTTTGTATCAAATGGATGTAAAAAGTGCTTTTTTAAACGGTTATATTGTGGAGGAAGTTTAGTTTACGTAGAACACCTCCGGGCTTTGAAAGTTTTGATTTACCTAATCATGTTTATAAGTTGAAAAAGGCTCTTTATGGCTTAAAACAAGCTCCAAGAGCTTGGTATGATAGACTTAGCAAGTTTTTACTTGAGAATGACTTTAAGATGGGAAAAATTGATAATACTCTATTTATTAAAGTTAAAAATAATGACATGCTTATAGTACAAATTTATGTGGATGATATTATATTTGGTTCTACTAATTCATCTTTGTGTGAAGAATTTTCCAAGTGTATGCATAATGAGTTTGAGATGAGTATGATGGGAGAACTTAGTTTCTTCCTTGGTCTTCAAATCAAACAACTCAAGGATGGCATCTTCATAAGTCAAGAAAAATACACAAGGGATTTGCTCAAGAAATTCAAATTAAATGAAGGTAAAGTTGCAAAAACTCCTATGAGCACTACCACTAAGCTTGACAAAGATGAAAAAGGTAAGTGTGTGGATATAAAGACTTATCGAGGTATGATTGGATCTTTACTTTATTTGACCGCTAGTAGACCCGATATCATGTTTAGTGTATGTCTTTGTGCTAGATTTCAATCTTGTCCTAAAGAATCACATTTCCATGCTGTTAAAAGGATACTTAAATATTTGCTTGGAACTATTGATGTTGGATTATGGTATCCTAGAAATGTTGAGTTTAATTTGGTAGGATATTCCGATGCGGACTTTGCCGGTAGTTTACTTGACCGTAAAAGTACTAGTGGGACTTGTCAATTTCTTGGTAGTTCCTTAGTATCTTGGTTTAGTAAAAAGCAAAATTCGGTTGCCTTATCCACTACCGAAGCGGAATATATTGCGGTTGCTAGTTGTTGTGCACAAATTCTTTGGATGAAACAAACTCTTTGTGATTTTGGATTAAAATTTGATAATGTGCCTATATTTTGTGATAATACTAGTGCCATAAATTTGACTAAGAATCCTATTCATCATTCTAGAACTAAGCATATAGATATTAGGCATCACTTTATTAGAGAGCATGTACAAAATGGTCATATTACTCTTGAGTTTGTAAGTTCCAATAATCAATTAGCGGATATATTTACCAAACCTTTGAGTGAAGAAAGCTTTTGTAAAAATAGGCTTGAGCTTGGAATTATTCGTTGTGATGCATCTTGATTTTATATCTTACTTGATATTGTTACCGTAATGCATATTGATAGGGGGAGAATTAGACATTTTGTATGTGTTCATATTTTTTTGGGAGAGCTAACTTCATTGGTATTGTTTTTGATGATTCCAAAGGGGGAGAAGTATAAGAAAAATATGTTTTTATCAATTTGTTGCATAATTGTTTCTATTGAATAATGCATATTTTTTTAGAGAAAAAAATTAATTAAGGACAAAGAAGGTTCTCTTATCAATTGTTTTCAAGTATGTCTTTGTGGTGAAATATATACATGAGCTTTATGGTTATACATCTTGATAATAGAATTACTTGTTGATCATGTGTGTTTCAAGTTATTTTTCTTCAATGATTTGTCATCATCAAAAAGGGGGAGATTGTTGGCTTTTTGGCCCTTAATCTCAAATTAATTTATTTTAATTATTCAATTAATTTATGTTTTGATGATAACAAATCTGATTTTTTTATTGACAATTTTATTAATTTGAATAGACCATATCGTAGAGCTTGGAAAAATGATTCTAACGCCTCTTGAATCACCCAAATCGAAGTTCAAATGAAGAAAATATTGCTAAAAGAAGCTTAACGAAAAAATACCCGAGATGGTGACGTGGCGACCAAGCATTCAATTTGAACCAATTAGAGAAAGCCACTTGGAGCAATGAAGGAGTAACAAATGTGGCTTTTTGTTATGTTTTATTGGCTTTTATAAAGAAAATGAATTTAAAAGAAAATGATTTTAATATTATTATTTTTTCTTGTGTCTAACGGCTAGTTTTTTTAAAAGAGGGTGAAGTTGCTTTATTGATTTCTTTTTAAACAAAATATTTTGAAAAGACATATTATTATATTATTATTTGTATTGTGTCTAACGGCTAATTAAGTTTAAATCTCAACCATTCATTTTTCTTTTACTTATATCTAATGACCCAAATGATTTTGAATTTATCTTTCCTCTCTTTTTAAATACTTCACATTTACACAAGATCACAACATCTTTACAATCCTCAAGCAAAAAGCCAACATTGTTATTCTCTCTAAAGCTTCCAATTTTTATTCTTTTCATCTTATTCTTGAGAGCTTCTTATTGTATTGTGAGGATTAAATTTGTGAGCTTCAAATTGTATACTCACTCTTTTAGAGAGTTTTCTTTTGTGTGATTTAAAAATTTCAACATATTGTAACGGTTGGATCCTAACCCGTGGAAAGGATCGGGTTTGCTCTTGAACCCGAAAAAGGAGCAAGAATCGGTTCGGCTCAAATCCGTGGAAAGAGTCCAAAGAAGATTTTCAATCAAAATCCCAAGGGTGCTTGGGAAAGTGGATGTAGGTTGAGTTTAACCGAACCACTATAAAATTACGGTGTCTTCTTCTCTAACTCTTTTCTAATTATTTTTTAATTTAATTTTAGTTACATATTCTTATTGGTTGAGTTTGATTGCATACTTCCATTCATATCTTTTTATCAATCTTGTTATTTAACAAAGTTTACAAAGTTCTTTATTTAAATTTTAGAAAATATCTAATTAGTTGATTTTACTTTTTATTTGTCAAAAAGTTTATTTAAACCCTATTCACCCCCCCTCTAGGGTTGCCATACCGATCCAACATATAGAATTGCTCTAAGCTAAGCACGCTTAATTTTGAAGTTCATATGATCAAGCCACCCAAAAACAAGGTCTGAATCTTGGGCCTAGTGCATTATAGATGGTATCAGAGCGGAACCTCTCCCAATAAGATATAGTTCAGAGACGAACCAAGCAGAAGTTGGTGGACATGTAACGCCCTGAGTTTAGGAGGGAGACATGAATGAACTGGTATCATATCTCAATGAGAGGGATTTTGAGTACATGAAAGTCATGTTAAGAAAGACTTAAAAGAATTAAAGTTACTACCTATACCAACAAGGTGCACCTTCCTTTTCGATGGCTCGATCATAGGAACTTCAAAGTTAAGCGTGCTTAGCTTGAATCAATTCTATGTTGGGTAACCTCTTGGAAATTTTCCTAAGATGCATGTAAGTGAGGACAAAAGCATGCTGAAAAAACTCGTGCTGGTTTTGTGGGGATGACTTTCATTCTAATAAGCATTTAAGATAGTAAGAATGATGATGTCAGGTCGTAGGGGATGTAGAGGAATATCGTTTTTCTTGATCATAGAAACTTCAAAGTTAAGCGTGCTTAGCTTGGTGCAATTCTATGTTGGGTCGAATTCCAAATCCTGGTCTGAATCCTAGGCTTGGGTCGTTACATGGTGCAATTCTATGTTGGGTCGAATTCCAAATCCTGGTATGAATCCTAGGCTTGGGTCGTTACATGGGGCCCCTTGTTTAAGACTTGGATTATGTCCTTAAGAGGACAACCTATCTACTAACCTTAAATCATATAGGAGTGAATATTGTGTTGCATCCTATGTCCCTAGTTATTCACCCGATCTTACCTCTTAAATTGGAGGCTTATTGGGCCAACGCTAAAGAGTTGTCTCCACCTATGCCTGTAAGGATAATCTCGTGCGAACATGAGTTCATAGTTAGCTCAGGATTAAGATTAAGTTACCTAGGTCATCAATAGTTGAAATAGTCAGTTTTAAATAGTAAACGATGTAATAATGTAAAAGTGACTATTTCATGGTTCAATCTTATGTAAACTTTTTACATATGATGCCCCCATTTTCATGACTTTACACGAAAGAATCAGAATCACATCATTTGTACTAACTACTAAGCAGACCACATCCATAGTGTTCTAGAATAAATAGCCAACAAATCTTTATTCATATACTATAGACCGTTTTAGGCTATATACTCGAACTTAATCCACGTTTATGTCTCTACATAAAGTTCGAGTTTACTCAAAATAGTCTCAAGACCTTAGTTTATTGGATCTAAGATTATAGTATTCAATTTCTCAATAACCACTTTATTGAATAGAATATAATTACAAGCTACGAGTTTTATTAAGACCGAAATTCCAACAGTTCGAAGGATAACTTGACAGACTTATTTACAAAATCATTACCTACCACAATATTTAAAAAATTGGTGTACAACATTGGAATTTGGCGACTCAGATATCACGTGATGCTTCCATGAGGAGGAGTAAATTATATTTTTGTAAGTACTTTTGTAAATGTATAAATTATATGAAATATGTACTCTTTTTCTTTTCCTAGAATTTTTTTCCCATTGAGTTTTTTTCTAGTAAAGTTTTAAACTGACATATTTAATATATTTAATGAACATCTAAAGGGGAGTATACTAAATATTATTAAATAGATATCCATTATGCTTAGTGTCAAAACGTCACCTATCATTTCCTCCACATCCAACTACTTTGCGCTTAGTGAATGTAATTCACCTTATACTTGTTAAATTGCCTGAAATTTCAAAGAAAATGGGAATAAAGGAGATCTTTGGAGAATTTATATTTTCTTAATTTCTTGTTTTTATTTATTTTAATATTATATTTTTTTTATACTCATGTTCTTTCTATGCCTCATCTTTACAACAAATAATTATATATTTCTAAATTGTTACACTAAAAACAAAAAGAATAAAAAAGTATTAAAAACAAAAAGAGCAAAAAAGTATATGAGAAACAACAAAAAAAATTTGAATTTTGATGAGTTCATATAGATTAAACAATAATTAGGAAGTGAAAAGATAATAATTTGGTAAAAAATGTTGATTTTTTTAGTTATATTTTAAAAAAAAAGTATATAATAGAGATTTTTTTAAAAAAATATAATAAAGCGGTAAAATATTTATATTTTATAGAACAATTTTGAAAATGGAAAAAGCACACAGGTCCATAATGAAAAATACAAAAAACGCTTCTGTCAACATGCAATTAATTTGATACTCTCGTGTAATATATTTGGTACAGGATATTTCTTCAAGATTTTTTTTTTTTGTACAGGATCATTTAGACTATTCTTTTGTACATGATCGTTTAATTTGACTATCCAAATGTAAACAATTTTTCCAAGATTCTTTGGTACACAATCGTTTAAATTTGGCTATTCTTTGGTACAAGATCGATTATATTTGGTACACGATCATTTAGATTTGATTTTTTTAAGATTCTTTTGTGCATGATTGTTAGATTTGACTATTTTTTATACATGGTCATTTAGGTTTGGCTACCTAAATCTAAACGATGATCGTGTACCAATATCCCAACGAATTTTTTCAAGATCTTTTATATATTTAGTACATGATCTTGAACAACCAAATAACAGTTCGAAAAAAAATAGATTTTTTATATTTGATACACGATTTTGAACCAAATAACAGTTTGAAAAAAATAAAAGAAAAATTGCAGAAGAAAAGAAAATGATGATGGAAAGGAAAAGAAAAATTATAGAAGAAACAAGATGGAAAGGGAAAACTGTAATGAAATAAAATGGTTAGCTTCATGGATTTTTTGATTTTGTTACACGAGCCGTAAATATTTTGGTGTTTTTTTATGTTTATGAAATTTTTTCTATATAATAATTATGAATAAAACATTTAAGACTGTTTTTAATACAATAGTTGAGGCTTGGGATTCGAACCTTCTACCTCTAGAATGTAAGGTCACATTTTATTAATAACATTAGTGAGTCATAATAGGTTAACTTTCATAAATAGAACGAAGCGGCAAAATATTTACAACCCATAGTACAATTTAAGAAAGCCCATTAGGGCTGATTATTTTTTCAGAATTCGATATTTGCTCTTGCTGGTTTATAACGAATTTTCAATTTTGATTCTTCCTCCCCGATTTTTTTCTTTTTATCGTCTTTCTTCCCTTCTTTTCTATTTTTTTTCTTCTTGCCATCGTCTTTTTTCTCTTCTTCTACCGTTATTTGGTTCAAGATCGTGTACCAAATATATAATATTTTTTTTAAAAAAAAGATATTCAATCTGTTATTTGATTGTTTAGATCGTGCGACAAATATAAAAAATCATTAAAAAAATTGTTGAAATATTGGATAGTCAAATCTAAACGTTCGTAGCAAAATTTAAACCCAAAAGAATCTTTAAAAAAAATCGTTTAGATTTGGCTTCCCAAATTTAAACAATCAAATCTAAACGACCGTGTACAAAAATAGCCAAATTTAATCGATCGTGTACAAAAAAATATTTTTTAAAAATTGTTTAAAGTGTCTACACAAGAATCAAAACCTCTTTTCTATTTTGTCGAGCGTTCGAAGAGTGCTCCAACTATCGTAATCAAATAACGGGGAATTTTCTGGTCTCGCTCCTGGGGCCCACTTTCTTCTAGCTCTTTCAGTTAGACGACCGTAGCTGTGAGACCTAGAAAGTTTCCCCCAGTATCGAACAAGATGTCTAGTCTCAGTGCCTGGTCTGTAGTACAGGCCAATAATTTGACTGCCCAAATTTAACGATCAAATCTAATTGAACGCGTACAAAATATAAACGAACGTTTTCCAAAAAATCTTGAAAAAATCGTTGAGATTTGACAACCCAAATTTAAACGATACAAAAATAGCCAAATATATCACACGTGCTAGATGTCAAAAATGGAGAGTAATATATCACACGGACATTTTTGGAATTTTTGATTGTAGGTATTTTTCCATTTTGTTCTATTTTTTAAAAGACCCCGTTATAATACTATATTTTTACCATTTCACTATTTATCATTAACAAAATAATTTTATAAATTAGTTTCATAAAAAATGGAGAGTAATATAAATAAGACTATAATTTTTTCATCATAACATAAAATAAAGTAAAAATGTGAGACAAAAATGTGAAATTATAAAGACATTGATTTTTTACTTGAAAATTAAATGATAAACTTATTTTTATGGACCAAACTTGGAAATTTAAAAAAGAAATTTTACTGGATAAATTAATGTGTTAAAAGAAATCCAAATTCATTAATATCCCAACTCCAAGTGAGTGAAACAGGAGAAAGCCCAATCCAAATGCAAAAATCATGCCTAATATAAACTCATGCATATGGTTCTTCTTCGTGCAAACACAACCCCTTCTTCTTCTCTTCTTCAATCTAATTCCATAACAAAACAGATGAAGAATTAGACGATGTCAAACTCGTGGACAAGAAATGAGGTGAAAGTGGGATCCAAAAAGAGAAAGCATGAAGAGTACAAAGGTTGAAGGGAAGTGAAATTGAGAGCAGAGATGAGAGTTTACATAGGAAAAAAAAGGAAGAAGAAGGTGTGGAGCCCTAGTGATACAAGGGAAGAATAAGAGATGAGAGAAGCCAGAGGAAAGGTATTTTTTTAAAAATATAACAAACCCAAAAACATTTACTATATACAACAATTTCGAAAACGAAAAAAACCCACAAGTCTATAATGAAAAATATCAAAATTGCTTTAGTCAACACGTCATTGATTCTAAACGATCTTAATTCGCGATCATATAGAAAATGATCACTAGAAGAAAACTACCCTACAATGACAGTTATATATCTCAAAAAATGAATGGAAGAAAAAAAAACTGTCACGAAATATAAAATTTCGCGTTTTTGACGGGAAAAGACGGAATTTTTCGGAAAACACTTTTCGTGACAGTTATTAACTGTCATAGAATGTTAGGGTTAAAAATTTTTTCTTTTTTCCTTTTCTTTTCTTTTTCCTTTTTCTTTCTTTTCCCTATTTCCTTCTTCCTCCCCGTGCGTCCTTCCCCTTCTCCCCAGCCGCAACCGTCGCGCCTCTTCTCCTTCCTCCCATACGCCGCGACGACTCCACCGTCTCCTTCTCCTTTCCTTCTCTTTTCTCTTTTCCTTCCGTCTTTCTTTCCGCCGCAGCCCAGCCGCCCATCCTTCCCCTTCTCTCCGTTCGCGAAGCAAAACGCCACCGACTGACCTCCATTCCTCTTCTCCTTCCCGTTCGCAGCCCCGCCGCAAACCGTCGCCTCTCTTCCCTTCCATTTTCTTCTTCCGTCCGAGCTGCCTGCGCAACCCTTCCCTTCCATTTTCCTCTTCTCTTCAGTTCGCAAAGCAGCCGTACACGTCCAGATCTGCCGCCGTCCAGATCTGCACCGCAAGACCGCCGTTGCCCTTCCGCCACTGCCCGGTCCAGATCTGCACCGTTTTCGCGTCTTGTTCTGTCTCCGTCGAAGCCGAGCCACCGTGTGAAGCAGTAACTGCCACGTCCGCCGCTCACAACCGCCGTCCACCGATCCCTTCTCCTCCGTTGTCTGCACTGCCGCGCCGGAAGCCTGGTTTCAGCCAGCCTCCTGCCGTCGTTGAACGTGCCTTTTCACTTTACGATCAGATCAATCTCATCGACAATGTCCCTGAAGATCAGCTTCGTTTTCAACGGTACTGCCCTAACTTCTCCTTTTTGTCTTTTGCATCGATTTCTTTCCTCAATTTTATATCTTTGACTCTTTTATGCGGGGATTTAAGGTATACTGAGACGGGGTTCACTGTGAATGGAGTGGATTATGAGGGCAGCTTGCTTTGTGTTGGGAATTTGTTGATGTCTTGGACTCCTAAGAAATTTTCGGAAATTACGTCTGATAGGTTTGCTTTGCATTTCTTGTTCCTAACTTACAATACCCAATTTACTTCCTTTGTTCTTTTTGGTGATTGAAAATGAATGAAATGATGGAAGTTCACGTGGGTGTTCAAACTTCTATCTTAAGTGATTGAAGATAGTTGATGTATATTTATTTTCTCAAAGTCACATTTTTTGCAAGTTTGGTTTACTTTGGATTTATTAAAGATAATACCAGTTCACTTATTGATTCCATTCATTCCCGAAAAATTCTTTAAAAAAATTTAGTTTAACACCAAGAATCGCTTTGAGGATTTATCTCCTTAAGGGTTGTCGGAACCTATACTGAACATCTACAATACGTTTGATCATAGTTAACTTTACAATGATCTAGTTGATAGTCTTCCTATTTGTTGAGCTTCTCTTTTAGATTGAAGGAAAGGGAAAGACTTGGCTAGGTTGTGGCAAGCAAACTTCTTCGCTATTATGTGGAGAAATTTAGAGGGGAGGCTAGGAGTTAGAGAGTTTTTTTGGAAAAAAAAAAAAAGAGACGGGACTTTACATTAAGAGAATGAAAAAAAAGACAATGTTCAAAGAAGTGAAAAGAAGCAACATAGCACAAAAAAAGACATAGGAACATAATGCAAAAAGTAAGCTAGAGAGGTGATAAGGATTTAGTATATTTTAGTTAATTGGTTAATTGTCTTATTTTCCTGTAAAGCTATAGATAGCAATTTAGAGTGTATTTGAACCTCTTGAATATCTTTCCAATATAGAACGTTGTTCTTGGAGAGCTTTTTCTCATCTCTAAGGAATGAGATTTCTCTTGTTCCAGAATGGATTTGGCATGGTACTCCAACTGCTGCATCAAGAGGTTTAATTATTCAGTTTGGGCATTGATCACTAGGACTTTTTGTAATTGTGATAATGATCTTGTTCTTTTTTATTAGATTGTTTTATGTGATTAGTCATTGACTCCTTTTATGAGTATTACGTCTTTTTTTTTGTTTTTCTTATTGCAATTGAGAATTTAGCCATTGTGCTTACTCTTTATGGAGTATCTAAAGACAAGAAATCGACACTCCAATGCTATGAAAATTTTCCTATAAGGTAACATTTATAGTCTCATGTTCATTTGGTATGTTATTTTATTTGCTTACTTTGTAATACTATTCTATTTTAGAGCTATTTAGTCAATTGATTGTAAATTCTGACTACAGCTGATGATATGTGGGGAAGATATTCATAGTTCATCTTTATTGGCGATGATTGCATAATAAACTGTTTAACTCTAAGGATTACAAATTGTCGTATATGTATTGTCGTAGGCTGTTTTGTTCTAAGGACTAGGAACAACCCAAGAAGTTGTTCAATTTGCAGTGGCCATTTGGTTGGACGTTCTTCTTCTCCTTGATCTCTTTCTCCTCTTCTTAGGAACTTCATTTTCATTATCAGATTTGAAGAGGGACCACCATGAGTGGGGTAGTAAAATGAATAGAGAATGGGAGAGTGAGCTGGGTATGTTTTTGTATGTGTATTCTAGAGAGAAAGAGTGAGCTGGGTATGTTTTTGGTATGTGTATTCTAGAGAGAAAGAGTAGCAGTATGTTTTTGTTTGCTGTGTTTGCCTAATATAGTCCTCATGGTATTCTCTTTTCATTTCATGGAATCAAGTGTTGAAGTTCTTGTTTGTGTTCTGTATTTTGTTGAGACGTTGATTTAGTTATTCATTGACTGTACGTATGTGTTATGGATTCTTTGTAGGTTCAACTGGAGTCGACAAGTTCATGAGTTTTGTTTCAAATATCATTTCCAGAAACGAACATTCTCGGTTGGTCCAGTCAAATATATTCGAATGCTATTTAAGATATTTTTTGATTAAGGGTTAGTATTTCGTACATGTGGATTACTGAAACTTGTATTAAGATGTACAAATATTATAAATCGTATTATAGTGTATATATATTAAAGTGTTGGCTATTTTCTTGTACATTGGTGTGAAAATTGTATAATTTCAAATTTGTCATTCTCAGCTACATTATTGTCATTCTAATGGTTCGTGTAATGGTGGAGCTGCATGGAGAACAGAATAAAACTATAAGGAAATTGAGAAATGTGATAGTTAATAGTGTTGTTGTTAAATTGGAGAACGATGACAGTTATTTAACAAAATAAATTGTCACGATTGCTCTATATGTGACAGAAATAACATGTCGTCATAAGATAAACAATGACAATTTTTTTAAAAAAAACTGTCACGATTGCATTTATTTGACTGGAAAAAAATGTCGTCAATGGCAAAACACATGACATTAATGTTATCGAAAAACTGTCACGATTGCACAATGTTGACTGGAAAAAAATGTCGTCAATAACTAAACAATGACATTTTTACAAAAAAAAACTGTCGCGAAAAACATATTCATGACAATTAATACATGTCACGATAATAGAATTCGTGACAATTATTTAACTGTCGTTAATAAAGAAATGATGATAGTTATTGAATGTCATAAAATAAATTATGACAGTTATTGAATGTCGTGAATGTTGATTAACGACATTTATTTCATGTCATAAAACAACCTATTGCGACAGTTTTCAAAAACTGTCGTCGAAGGCTTCCATGACTCCCGCTTCTATGACTGAAATAACTGTCGCGAAATCCGGTTCGCGACAGTAAATAACTGTCGTCGTAGCCCACTTTTGTACTAGTGGATATACACGCGTGTATTAAATCTAAACGATCTTGGTTTAAGATCGTATACCGAGATCTTTTAAATTTGGTATACGATCATGTAGCAAAATCTATACGATTGTATACTAATATCTCAACGATTTTTTTTTTTCAAGATCGTGTACTAAACATAAATATTTTATTTTTGGTACACGATCTTGTAGATTTTTTTATATTTGGTATACGATTGTGTGCCAATATCCCAACGATTTTTTTCAAGATTGTGTATCAAAAAAATCATTGAAATGCCTACATAAAATTTAAACGGTGTTTGTGTGTATAAAAGATTATGAAAAAAATTATTTAGATTTGGCTACCCAAATTTAAACGATAAAAAAATCTTGAAAAGTTTAGATTTAACAATTGCAGATAGGTAAAAATAGTCAAATTTAAATGATGGTTTCTTATTACTTTAGATGTCAATTAATCACGAGACATTTTTGGTAATTTTGATTGTGAGTATGTGAGATTTTTGTTTGTTTTTGAAATTGTTTCGTAAATATGTTGCTAAAATATTAAAAGTTTCCAACCAATTTGAACCCTGGGTTAAGACCCGATTGGATAGGGGTCAAACCGAAATGGTCAGGGTTCACGTGATATTTGGGAACTATGCCCTAAACTTGGGGTTGGTTTTTTCTTATTTTATATTTTATTTTAGGAAAAAGTATTAATGTATTTAATTTTCTGACATGTTTTTTGATGTGAATCACATGAAAAAAGAAAGCAAAGGTAATTGGTGCTTCCAGCGTAGAAAATAATAATAAATAAAAATTATTTATGCACTCCAGCTTCTAGCAACACATTCAAGGAGAACGAGAAACCTAGATTCTAGATCAGATAGCCGAAGAAAAGAAAAATCCAATCCCTTGTTTCTCTTTTCATTTTTGACCCAAATTGAGGCCACCCATCCTTACAAATTCAGATCCCTTTCTAATTTCAGGTCAGTTTTTCTACTCTGTTCTTCGAGTATTCTTGGATTTTTGATTCATTTCGTCGCTTCACTGCCTTCACTTTCTTGCTCTCAATAACTTAATTTGGAGAATTACTTGTCGTTTGAAGAGGAATTCAAATCGGGGTTTCCTCGAAATTCAATTCCATTTCCATTTTCTTTGCTTATTTGAGTCATTTAGACCTTTTCTTGCTATGGGGAGGGGATTTTAGAATTACAGTGGGATTGGGTTGCGTTGGGTTCCTTTCTTCTGCTGATTTCATTTCTTAAAGATGGGTGAAAAATTTTGGGCTAGTGAAGAAACGAGAGTTGTGGTGGAATCAATTGTTGGCAGTGAAGCTTGTGAGTTCTTGATTTCATTGGCATCTATCAATATCTTACCGCAAGACTCCTTGCAATTTTCTCTTGGTGATTCAAGTGTGAATCAAGGGTTAAGCCAAGTTTTGGATGGTTCAAGTTGGAATTATGCAATCTTTTGGCGTGTGGTTACCTTGAAATCTGGGGCTTTGGCTTTGATTTGGGGTGATGGGAACTGTAACGATTCAAAGATTGAGATTGGAATTTCTAGTGTGGATGTTCAAGGAGGGAAGAAAGAGGAATTGAAGACGCAAGTGCTTCAAATGCTTCAATCTTCATTTGGTCGGTCTGATGAAGATGGATATGGAGCAAGGAGAGATGAAGCATCGGATATCGAGATGCTTTACTTAACTTCCAAGTATTACAAGTTTATGTGCGACTCTGGGAGCAGTCTTGGGGAGTCCTACAAATCCGGTAAGTCTATATGGGCTTCAGATGTAACGAGTTGTTTGCGTAATTACCAATCGAGAGGTTTTCTAGCTAAAGTGGCTGGTTTCCAGACATTGGTGTTTGTACCAGTGAAGTTGGGAGTTGTTGAACTTGGATCTACTAAATCAATTCCTGAAGATCAGGGTGTTCTAGAGTTGGTTAGAGCTTCCTTTGGGGGATCAATTACTGCCCAATTGAAGGCATTTCCAAGGATCTTTGGACACGAACTAAGTTTAGGTGGAACAAAACCTCGATCGCTTAGTATTAATTTTTCACCGAAGTTGGAAGATGATACTAATTTTTCATCAGAAGGTTATGAGCTGCAAGGTTTAGGTGGTAATCATATATTTGGGAACTCTTCAAACGGTTGCCGAGGTGATGATAATGATGCAAAAATGTTTCCACATGGAAACCAAGAAGTTGTGGGGGGTTTCAATGCTCAAACAAGGCTTTCGACTATGGAGTTCCCGAGGGATGAGTCGTCTCCTCAAGGAGATGATAGAAAACCTAGAAAGAGAGGGAGAAAACCTGCTAATGGGAGAGAAGAACCGTTGAATCATGTGGAAGCTGAGCGACAGAGACGTGAGAAACTTAACCAACGATTCTATGCATTAAGAGCTGTTGTCCCAAATATCTCTAAGATGGACAAGGCTTCTCTGCTTGGCGATGCTATTACCTATATTACTGATCTCCAAATGAAAATCAAGGTTATGGAGACTGAAAAACAAATCGCCAGTGGCAGGGAGAAAAACACAGAGATCGATTTTCACGCAAGAGAAGAGGATGCTGTTGTGAGGGTGAGTTGTCCATTGGACTTGCACCCTGTTTCTAAAGTAATCAAAACATTTAGGGAACATCAAATTGAAGCTCAAGAATCTAACGTCACAACCAGCACTGACAATGACAAAGTTATTCACTCGTTCTTCATTAGAACTGAAGGTGGTGCTGCAGAACAATTGAAGGAGAAGCTGGTGGCTGCCCTATCAAAATGATGTTATATGTAAAGTACCACTTCTATAAATATATAGAGCGAAGGCTTCACATGTTGATTTTCACGTTGTTCTATATGACTAGTTTATATACTTTGTTGTATTAAAATGTGGAAATTGCCTTTTAGTGAAGTTTGTAAAAGCCAAATTACATTCTTCCTCTGTTTGTTTATAGTATCTAGATGTGCCATGTTCTGTATTGGATTGATAATTAATATAAGTTAAAACATCAGTTATTAATTGAACTATGTTTAAACCTTCACATTTCTTTGTTTCTTAGTGTCTTCGATGTGCTTTTTTTTATTAACTAGTCCAATCATTTCCAGAACCCGTTTAGTTAACGATCAAGATTTCCACTCCTTTAAATAAAACTATTGAAATTATTCGTTGTCCGAGTTCAAGCTTCATTTGAGCTTGGCTTTGATTGAAGAAAATGAAAGAGTATGTCAAGAGTCTGTCTTTAACTTTTAGGGTTCTGTTTAGTCGAGTTTTGTTAAAGAATTAAAGAGGCAAGTGATGAATATTGAAAGTTGAATTCTTACCCATATTTTGAGTTAATACATTTCATCCTTGACTTTTAATTTCTCAAATTTAAATTTTACTGTTGTAATAGTTGGTGCAATTTATACATTCATTGAATTAATTATTTATACGTTTTTATATTATTTGCCGGTTTATGGGTAATTTTTAAATTCAGCTGTGTGAAGTCACTAATTGCAACACTAGTTCAAGTTCTATGTTCAACGTCAAGTTAGTTGAAATTGAAATTCCCAAATTTTATTGTTGTAATATGGATAAAAAATAGTTATTGAAGTAGAAACCACGTTTTCACCACAAATGGAAAATAGTAAATAAATTGCGAAATTAAAAAAAAAAAATTGAAAATTACTCTTTCTTTATGTATGTCTTTGAATTTTGCTCCTTAGCTAACCTTCCAACCAAAGACCATCTATTCTATACAAATTTTAGAACATTTATGAAATGTGAAGTGTAAAATTAAAAATGATAGTTTATGGGCACATATTTTTTAGATTTGGAATTGCGTTTGTGGGAGTAAAAAACACCATTTAGATCGTCAGTTAAATCTAATTATTTATTAATTTATCTGCAATCACTTTTTAAATTGTTCTTATGCTCAAAATCACCTTTACATCGCCATTAGCTTTAGAATTTTTACTTTAAGCAAAAAGATTAGCTTACTAAATGTAACCAAACATCCGAATACACCTTGTGTAACAAAAATGAAAAACCCATGAAGTCGATAAAATATTTTCATAAATTTTAAATTTGCTCTCGACATTTTGAATGATTCGTCAATTCTCTTTCTTCTTATTCCTTGCAATTTATTCATCTTCTCTTCCAAGTTTCTTCGACTCCTCTTCTAGATTTTCATTCTTCTGTTTTTATTCATTTCTCTTTCTTTCGTCTAGTTTCTCTTTCAAAATATCAAGATAGTTTAAATATCACTTTGATATGATCTAAGCAATCGCTTACCTAGTAAACACAATGAACATAATCGTTTGGCATTAATGTTAGTACGATCATTTAGATTTGAAGTCATCTTCACATCGTTTAAAAAGAACTACATAATAATGTAGATATCATCTAAACGATCTTTTATCATAGTTAACATGATTGTTTTGCTAGGTCAACACAGGTGTTTAGATTTGAAGTCATTTTCCCATTGTTTAAAAAGAACAACACGTTTGTGTTGATATGATCTAAACAATCGCTTACCATAGTCAACAAATTGTTTAGGGTGATCAACACGATCATTTAGATTTAAAACATTTTTTTCATCGTTAAAAAAACTACACGATCGTGTATCATGATCGTTTAGAAGAAAAGAATTACATGCACGCGTGTGGCTAATTAATCGTGTGTTGATTGAGACAATTTTTGTATTTTTCATTGTGGGTCTGTGAATTTTTTTCGTTTTCAAAATTGTTCTATAAAGTGTAAATATTTTGTGGACGTGTGTTATATTTTTTTAAAAATTCCTTAATTAAACTTTTAAAACTATCATCTTAGACTAAGTTTGATATTAACGTCAATATAATTTGGTGAGTCATAATGATTTATTAATTTTATCAAGTAAATATACATTTTTATGTAAAATTAAAAAAAGTTTACCACACTATTTTTACTACTTTTCCTTTACGATTTTTTCTCTCTAAATATTGTTAATTATGAAGAATGATTAGGTGACTTTGATCCCCAAGACAACTCTGTTTTATTTAAACAATAAAAAGGAAAAACATTTCAATCAGTCTTTGTAAAAAATTGTTAACCGACCCTCGGATTTTGGGTCAAATATTACACAGCTTTCCCAAACAAGAAAATAAAGTCACATCTTAAGCTAACAGTAACTAGAGAACTTACGATTATTATTCTACGAGTTGTTATAATTTCTTTGATCTCAAGTTTTTGATTAATTATTTAGGATTTAAATAATATGTTTGGATGTTTTCCAACAGTATTTTATATATGAATGGTCCAACCTACGTGTTCTTTGATTCATTCTAACGTTGTTGTCAACCTTCAAACTACATTACTCAGTCAAATCAATCTTTTTTTTTTTTTTTTAATTAAAACACTTCTAAAAAGTCTTTGGTCAATTTACACCAACGATACTATAAATATCAACCCAACTCTCAATTCGTCTCATTCTCATTTCTCTTTACATACTTCAACTACTTCTTCCTAAGCCAAAAACAAAAGAAAGAAAGAAAGAAAGAAAGAAAGAAGTTGGTATTATTTGTATTGAAATTAAAAGATGGGCATCTCTCAAAAGAATGTGTTGTTATTTTTCATTATCTTGGTAGCTTCTTCACAAGTTATGGTGGGAGCTAGGGTTATGAAAGTAGAGAAATGGATGAAGGAGGAAAAGAATGATCATAGTGTTTTTGTGTTACCTATCATTCAAGTCTTGCAACGTGCTCCAGTGCCACCGTCCGGTCGCAATCCATGCACCGGCATTCCAGGCCAAAGCAATGGTCGATGCACTCTTCAGACGATGAATGTTGCCGGTCATCATTTCGTCCATGCACGACCGCCACCTATTCCCGATTCCGCTCTCAACGTTGACTCTACTGCTCAAAGCTCTTGATGTTTGTTCGATGATGACGGTATAGAACCATGGAGAGGCAGCTGTGATCAATTACATGAAACTGAAAATTCTATTTTATTTATTGTCTTCTATTATTTATTTTTTTGGCTTGGGGGCATCAGACAAGAAATGGTTGCGACCCATGTTTGTGAAGTAATAATTTGTATACATAAATTAAAAAATAACAGTTTATTCGTTGAAGTTGAAGTTGTAAGATTCTTAATTTTCGACACTAATTTCATATGTAATAACCTGTACAAAAAAGCACATCCAGAATCGAAAATCTTGGGTGCAGTCTGGAGTTGCGTCAACTTAAAATACAGCAGGAGAAGAACCCAAAATAAATTTGCTATGTGGTAAACTTTTTTTAAAATATCTTTTTTCTAAATAAGGAAAATGAAGATATATGAGATTGTGAATTATATGTAATGTGTCGATCATGGAACTATGCTCGAAAAGATGTCAGTTTTCTTTATTTAGCCTTCGGAGATTTTTGGAGATACTTCATTTATTAATTAAGTGACTAGGTTGCCTAACTGATCCAAAGTATGTTTACCTCTAACTTCAAAATATGATTTTAATGCACAAAGTTATGGAGTTAATTAGTAGTTCTATTGAGCATATGTGGAAGCTATTTGTTGCTGTATTCAACGACAAGGCCTTTATCATAGGCTTCTCCTTTAGTTGTGGAATTTGAAATTTTGTTGTTGACGGTATTATGGCCTTTACCAACCATATTGAAACAAAATCTGTAGGGTTTGATTTGAAGCTCCTCCTCCTTGGATCCATCCCGCTGTGTCATGTGATTTATTTACTTTCGTTGGTCCATTATTTTACATGTTTTATTGAATAGATAATAACAATTAAAAAAAATTCTAAAATATTGGCTTTAGTATTCCACAAGATTGAAAATTACAAATTTAAACAAGGTGCAAGCTTGAGAGTTGACACTTGTGACATGGAGATGGATAATTTCAATGCTTGGTAAATGGGGACATAATAGAGTGAATTAGGTAGCCAAGCATGTGAGAAAATGCTAATCAAATGGTGTGGTATATGACCCCAATTGTCAATACATAACTTGCTTTTCAAAAGACCAAATTTTAATTTTGAATCCATAATCCTCGTTTGTTGAACTAAAAACAACTGGTCAAAGATCATTGGTATAGCATAGGTCTTTGGTAAATTAGAATCTTTGATGTAACATACAGGGTTGTAATGCTACCTTGGATATCTGATATTTGGTATTTTAACAACTCTAGTCATATTTGTATTTATCATATTTACATTATTTACGAATTTTTACCATAAATTTTTGGGAAGTGTGCTATATATAAATTAAACTCTCTCTCTAACCCTTTAGGAGACATAATACCCCTTCATCTTTAATTTGAATTATCTTCTCTAATAATAATTTTTTTCTCTCCGTTTTCTCTTTAGGAGACATAATACATCTTTAATTCGGGAGTTCTCCATTTTCTTTTAGTGTTGGTTTCAATTTCGAAAAAATCACAAGGAAAGAAAATTTGGACGAATTCAAATAACTAAAAGAGTCTCAGTTGGGTTGTTTTGAAGTTCTTCTATTCAAAACATGTTTGTTACTTTGCCACATTCTCACTTGTATTTTGTTTCTTATTTCATGTTATACGTGTGATCTTGATCAACATCGATTTCTTTTGGAGATTGGGAGAATATTTCGAGATGATTACTTATTGGTGTAGCACATCTCACTTATTTTGGGTTAGGTTATACATTGGTTAGGTGAATTAATTTTTTTTTTTTTGGTTTAGAAGACTTGTGAAAAGTTAGAATGACAAAGTTTGCCTTACATTGTTGAATTGAATATAATTAGTTTTATTTTTAATATAAAAGCTTAATTTTTGTTATATTTGTTCCTCTACTGATTTAATTGTCGATTAATTATTGGTCATGCATAATTACATATTATTGAAAAAATTGCTGAAAAAATACTTATTCAGCAATTACAATTTATATATAAAACTATAAACCATTTATGCCGACGAAAATGACGTCAGCAAACATATGTTTTTTACTGTATTTTGAACAACGAGTATGCCAAGAAAACATAGATTTTCGTTGAGACAACTTATATGCCAACACAACATTTTTCATAGGTAAAAATGCATTATCTTGGCACAATTGCGTTTTATCGACAAACCTAGCCAAAGAAGTTGCGTTTCGTCAGAAAAAGTTGTATGTCGAGGAAGTTGAGTTTCGTCAGCAAAACTTACATGCCAACGCAACAATATACATCAGGAAAAAGATACTTATGTCGACAAAATTTAATTTCGTTGACAAGAACTTCTCCTGACATGAATATGACGATGTTTTTACCGATACAAAAAGAATGTATCGGCATAACTTAAGTTGACGTTTTTTTCGTCAGAAAAAGTAAAAGTTTTTGTAGTGTGACATTTGATGGTTGAATTGTTATTACTCATAATTATCCATCCGATCCTCCTAAACAAATTAACTAGAGCTAAATTAATTTGTCCTTAATTAACAAATTAGTTTAATATGAAAAAATGAGATGCATGCAATTCCGAATTATCCTAATTGCTTTAACATCAAGGGAATGTTAGGACAAATAGTGAGCTTCTAAGTGTATAGCTATCTATTTGTTTGGTTGAATCTTAGGTTGGTTGGATCAATACTAATCATTGTGATTGGCGAGCCTACCTCATATATTGCCTTCTTTTAATTAAAATATGGAGTAAGGCTTCTTTTCTATTGTATTTAACATAATTATTTCTAAATATTTGAAGATTTCTTAACAATCAAATTGAGATGGTTGAGGGACCAAAAAAAAATGAGGAACTTGTTTAATATTGTTTTTCCTAATCTAAAACATATATCACTTAAAAATTTTAAATATATAGACACGATACACATGTAATTGTTTATTACCATTATTTATAAGTGTTTGTATGGTACACAAATCAAATAAAATTATAAAGTCTAGGGAATTTATAGAAAAGTTGTATTTCATCTAAATATTTTGAAAAACAAAAAAAAAAAAAAACTTCTTAAATAAAAACACAAATGTGTTTGCAAATTTCTTTTTCAAATTGTTTTTGGTGAAATTTGGTTTAGTTTGTTATATATTAAAAGTATTTTCATTAATATTTTCAAATTAGAAATAAGAGAATTTGTTCGTAGAAGTTGATGACAGGAGTTTGGTAGACCGTCATTGGGATACAGTGGTGGGAGGTCGATGGCCAGTAGCCAACGACAATGGTCACTGTAGATTGTGGACAAAGGTATGCTAGTGGCTAGAGAGGTTGTTTATCAACGGCTACAAAAAATAATGGTCGTAGTTTCTTATACAAATTAGGAAAACCATATTAACAATGGTGAAAGATAATTTTTCTAAAAGTTGGTTTCAAGTGTTTATCTTATAATCGCTTATCTTATAAACTCATTTTTCTTTCAAAATCCAAATTTGGTGTTTATGAGACAACTTTATTTTTCATAATAACTTATTTTTTTAATTTAATCACTTGAAAATATATATTCCAATTCCGAGTAGGTTCTTGATTAACCAACCATGTCCATAAACACAAATATTATAAACACGCTTTTCAAAATATTTAATATTTTTAAAGTTATTTTATATAAATATTAATGTGTACGTTAAAGAACCATTCCATGCGTTTTAATTGTAAAATCCTATGTAGATTATTAATTGATTTTTTATGAGTTAAATGTTTGAAATATATTTGAAGTATTAGAGTTTGAAACTTAAAATGAAAAAAGAAAAAAAAAAAAAGAAAAAGGCAATAGTTGAAAGGGTAAAAGTATTTGTTTTGTTTTTCCTGTCAAATTACAACTTGAAGCAAAAGGTATTGAGAATAATTAGCAAAAACAACAAACCCTTGAAAATCTATACGTTTTCATGCCTTGGACATTGACTATGATTTTTTTATTTTTATTCTTCTTCCTCTTCTTTGATACAGACCAATTCAACTCTAACTTTAACAACTTCACAAACCATTTCACGTTTTATTACTAATATGCTACTCGGTTTACTACAACTAATCAATAATAATATATCAATTATAAACGGTTTGTATTTTATTTTCCTTTTCAAGACACAAGTCTCCCACACCAAATTTCTTTTATATTTTACATCTTAAAACTACTTATGCTACTCGGTTTACTATAACTAATCAATGCTATTTTATATATATCGAGCAACCAAAATTGTATTTTATATATAAAAAAGAAATAGTCAAAAATAGCAAATTTGATCAAATATTTACAATATATAGTAACATTTTCAGATTATATCAATAATAGATATTGATAGACACTGATCAATGTTATTGATAGACAATGATAGAAGTCTATCAACTTTTATCATTGATAGAATCTAAAATTTTGTTATAGTTTGTAAATATTTTAATTTATTTCGTAATTTTAAAAATGTCTCTAAATACAACATAAATAATAGAACTTCTAGAAATAGTAGTGTTAAACTAACACTATAAAATTCTATAAACAATAGATTTTATCGCGAATGGAATCTATATATTATTAGAGATAGAGTCTATTATTGATAGATTTTGTCATACTTGCAACTTTTTAAAAATGTTGTTATAGTACTCTTCGGTCAACATCTGGAAACTATTTCGTTCTTTACTCTTGACTTTTTAAAAATTAAATATATTTTGTCTCATTTTCTTATAATAATATGTATATTTATTAAGTATAAGAGTTGAGTTGTTAGTCAAATTTTATATAAAAAAAATGTTCCAAACACATCTAATTAAACAAAAACAAAATTAAATTTTTTTAGATTTTAAAAATTGACTTTTAACAATATTTAGGACGTTAATAAAAAGTAGATAAGAAAAGGAGAGGGGTTATAAATCTACTTCTCAACAAATAAAAAAAAAAAAGAAGAATGAAACACTTAAAGGGTCTTAATTATTAACCATAAAAGAATTGTCCAATGCTTACTCAAAGAAAAATATTGGGGTATATTATAGGGTAGCTACACTCGTTATTCATGGCCTTTATCTAAGTGTGTAATAATAGTTGGTCACATTACAATATTTTCTTTAAAATTAATTTTTAATTTAGTTTTATATTTAGAGTATATATATTTCAAGTATTATTACTGATTGAAAAATAAAATATAGGTTTTTCAAAATATCTCAAACCGTTTTTTCTTTTCTGTTAAACAATTAAATCCCTTTTATATATTCCAACAGTAACACACCCCTTTCAACTTTCAAACAGAGGCTTTTTCGTCAAACTCATATTTCATAATTCTTGCTAACAAACCAAAGCCATGAAAATTCCCAGTCAAATTCATCAAAATCAAATACTTTTATTTTTCTCATTACTATTATTTTTAAATTTATAAACACACAAAATCTCAAAATTACATACAAAAATATATCATCTTTTTTAAACGGTATATTATATATATATATAATTTAGATTCATTTTAATAAATAAACATCAAAATATATTTACGTCTAGCCTAACACAACAAAAAAGTTCACCATATTTTCATAAATTTTAGGTTTGCCCTCCTATAATGCGATTGATTTTTCACTTCTTTTTCTTTTTTTTCTTTGCCATTTATTCATCTCCTCTTGATATTATTACTTATTATTTTTCATTTCCCAATTGTTCTTCTTCTTCATTTCCTAATTGTTCTTGTTCATGATTTTTTCATTTCCTCTTCTAAAATTTTCTCATTCGTCATCTCTCATATTTTTTTCTTTCTTTTTTCACTTCCTCTTCTAAAATTTTCTCATTCGTCATCTCTCATATTTTTTTCTTTCTTTTTTCACTTCTTCAAATTTTCACTTGGTAAACGATCTTTGTTATCTCTCATATATTTTCTCTTCTAGATCTAATGATCGTGTACCAAAATCTAAACGATCTTAGTTCAAGATCGTGTACCAAATATAAAAGATCTTGGTACACAATCGTTAACAAAAATCGTTTAGGTTTTGTACACAATCGTTTAGCTCTTGATACATGATTGTGTACCAAAAGCTAAACGATCTTGGTTCAAGATCATATACTAAGATCATTTATATTTGATACACGATCTTGAACAAAAATCATTTAGATATTGGTACACGATCACGTACTAAGAGCTAAACGATCATGTACAAAAGCTAAACGATATTGGTACATGATCTTGTACTAAATATAAATGATCTTGGTACACGATCTGGAACCAAGATTGTTTAGATTTTATACACAATTGGTTAGCTCTTGGTACTTGATCGTGTACCAATATCTCAATGATCTTGGTTTCAAGATCGTTTAGAAAAAAGAATTACACTCGCGTGTGGACGATGTTGATACAATCTACGCGATCGCGTATCATTATTGTTTAGAAGAAGAATTATACGTGTCCATGTGGTCGATTAATCACGTGTTAACTGGGGCATTTTTGGTATTTTGCATTGTAGGTTTGTGAACTTTTTCCAATTTTCAAATTGTTCTATACCGTGCACAAATACTTTTCATGTTTGCTATATTTTTCAAAAGGGCTCTATAATTTATATATCCACTCTAAAAAAAACCATTATTATGAAAGTAGAATTGGGTTATTTTCCAAACGTTTAAAGATGAGATTTTGTCAACAAAAACTCCTCTTTCTAAATTAAATTATGATCATATATATATTTGTTTTTGCACAAATAGAAGCCATGAGACCATTGAAAGAAGAGCAATGACCAAAGTTAATTTCTCAATCACTACAACAAATATCGATGGCACTATTGGGACAAGATTATTCTATTGGAAATGATTTGTGGGCTTAAGTCTGACAAGACAAAAATAATATAACCATGGTCAGTTGTCCGTAAGCTCGATTGGGTCAACATATCATTTTACCCCCAAGACTACATCTTGCTCCTTAAATCCTACTGATCCACTATTGAACAATTGGTTTAAGATCCAACCTACAAACCGAAACCCTCTCAAGCCAATAAGAGGGTGGGGCCCCTTGGTCAAGACTTGGATTCAATCCTTAAGAGAATAACCTATCTACTAACCCTAAAGCGGGTAAGAGTGAATTATGTCTTGCACCCTATATTGTCCCCAACTATTCACCCTACCTCTGAAATTGGAACTTGTTGGGCCAACGCTAATGAGCTCCTCTCACGTATGCAGATCTAAGGATAATCTTGTGTGAATAAAATTTTATAGTTAGCTCATAATTAAAATTAAGTTACTTAGGTCATCAATAATCGAGATACTCAATTTTAAACATAAACGACGTTATAACGTAAAAGTGACTATTTCATGGTTTAGTCTTATGTAAACACTTTACATAGGATGCCCTCACTTTCTATCTCAACATGAATGATTCAAGATGATCTCATTTGTACTAACTACAAAGCGAAGCGGAACACATCCATAGTTTCTCTTAATAAGGGACCCAAACTTTATTCATGTATTATAGATTATTTAGGCTATCTACTCGAACTTGATTCACATTTATGTCTCTACATAAAGTTTAAGTTTACTAAAAAATAGCCTTTGAACTTAGTTTATTGGATTTAAAATGATAGCACTACAAGAAATATCAGTTACAATAGCATAAAGAAAAACTTTATCGTTGTTTTTCGATAGCGTTTTTGAAATGATGTCGTAGCCCATGTTATTGATGAAGGGATAAAAGTCCTATGGTAGCGAGAGATTTTACATAATCATTCCTCAATTTGATTTGAAAATCCCAAAATACCAATACATTGACAAATACAATTAAGAAACTAGTTTTCTTATTAAGACTAAAGGCTAAGCATGCTTTCTAATTATAGATTAGAGAAAGAAAAACTTACTTGTTTATGTGTTTGCATCTACAAAGTAAATCTCTAAATTGAGACACCACTCATCGAAGACCTTCCTATCTTCTGGGATGAGATTGGTTTATGAGAACCAATTGGGATGGAAAAAATGTTTAGAGAGACTTTTTTTTTTTTTTTTTTGTAGAAAGCAAAAACGTTGACTATTTTTTCTTGATTAATTGATTAAAAAAATTGTTTTTTTCAAGATATTTATGACTCTCTTTCCTTCTTGGAGTAGTAGGAGAGACCTTAAATCCTATTTGTCCTACATAGTTTCATTAAACTAAAATAAGACATAAAACTTTACTCTAAAGTTTCTAGGTGTATTAAACCATTTAATTTATCTAGTGACATTTTATGCTAATAGGAATAAGGTTAATTCAACGTCGGTTCTAGGTCAGTTCCCAGATAGAAGGTGTTCCATAAACTATCAACTTAAGTATTCCAGCCCTAGACAAAACTCTATCGGTGGAGTTTCCTTATAACCTTAAAAACTATTTGTCCTACTTAGTTTCATTAAACTAAAATAAGACATAATTCTAATCCTATTAGAATTAATGTGATCTTAGATATATTTAATTTTAAACAATTTAAAATTAAAATTAATTAATCTTAAGATCCTATGTTTGTATGCAAATCTTTATTATAGGTTGATGATTATTTCTTATCGTCAAAATTTATTATCATTATAAAATTAATTAATTAGTTCTGTAATATGCATACTATGGTTTAGTTAATTAAAATTAAATAATAAATCATGCAACATGCAAAACATTACATTAATATAACAATTATATTAAACTATGGATGTAATACGCTTCATTTTCATCTTAATTAATATAACACTTATATTAAAAAAATACATAAAAATCAATCAAGCATAAGCACGACATTAATTGAAATATAACAAATTATGGTTAACTAAGTAATGTTATCATCATGCTTATCCAATTTCACATATATAAAAATATCAACATAGTTTAAATAACTGATGAAACTTATAATCATGCATTAATACTTATCCAATTTAACATTTATAATATATAAAAATTTATGACCATGCTTAACCTAAGGTGAGATTTATCTAAATGACATCCATAAAGCATTTAAATAGCAATTGAGCCTGTAAAATTGGCACCTAGAATAAAATAAAGCAATAAGTTACAATAATTAAGCTTTAAATTATTCTAAAAATGCTTCTAAAGCTCCAAAACCTTCAAAAAGCTTCCAAACATGACCAAAAAATCTTGAACCAGTTAAAAAACAAAATCAAACTGGCTCCAAAAAGCTTGAACCAGCCTAAAATATGAAGAACGAAGCCAAAAATCAGTGGAACAGACGCCAAAACAGTGAACCCGCGACACCAAACGCTCAACCGAGCCAACTAGAGCCATGAACTGGAATCGACCATGTGCCAATCGAAGTCAACCGCATGTAAATCAATCGAAGCCGAGACGCCAAGTTGTGCCTCTCCTTAGTTGTTGACGTTACGATGACATCATATTGACGTCGTAATGACATCAGCCCTACTTCAACCTGTAGACGTGCTCACAAATTTTTTTCTGTCTCAATTTACGTGTAGTTGTGTAAAACCTCACATTGGAGGCCTTTCAGTGGTCCGTTTTTGTCGAATTTGGTAATCATTTTTTTAGAAAATCACCACGAATCCAAAATTGGACTCTAAATTACAAGATTTACAATTAAAAATGTCCAAAAATGTAGGGGTTTTACACGATCATATCAAAAAAGTTATAAATCTATGACAAAATTTACAAAACACATCCAATTGCAAAACCACATTCATAATGCAAAATCCAACTAAATCCAATTCAAAATTTGAAATTCCTAATTAAAATTGAGATTTCTCTATACCAATTAGAAGGATAAAAGCTCTTGGCAGCGGAAGAGTTTACACAGATCTTTTTAATTTAATTGGGAACTTAAAATACCGTACATTGACAAACAATTATAGAAGCAAATTTTCTTATAATTTAAACTAAGATTAAGCATGCTTAAATAAATTATAGATTAGAGAATTACATAGTAGAGTAACATATTTTTCTTGAGTCTCTGAATCTACAAATCATAGAATTGAGAACACCACTCGTTAGAGTTTTCTATTGTCTGGGATGAGATTGGTTTGTGGAAACCAATTGGAATGAAATTTTTTTTTTGAGAGAATTTATGAGGGGATTCGTAGAGAGACAAAATCTTAGGTTGAAAAACCTATTTTCTTCAGCATATTTATAACTCACTCTTCTTCAGGAATTCCGGAAGAAAATGATGAGATTCTATTAATTTAAAAATACTAAATTAATATTTCATTTAAATAATATTGAATGAATATGTCTCACATATCTTATAGTTTTAATTAATTTAATCAAATTTAATTAAATAAAATTAAGGAGCATTTTTAAAAATAGAAAAATAAATTAAAATATTTACAAGCTATAGAAATTTTTTGGATTCTATCACTAATAGTCTTCTATCACTATAGCATATTGATGACTATCAGTGATAGAGTCTACTATAGGTTGTAAATATTTTGTAAAATCTACTAGTTTAAAAGTTTCCTTAAAATTAAACTAAACTATTAGTTAATTCTTCAATTAATTAATTGTTAAATTAAATATCTTATAATTAATTGCTAAATTAAATATCTTATATTTAATTTAATTCAAATTTGAATCATATTCAAATATAAATTTTTCTCATAACCAATAATTTTCATTTGAATTCAATTCACAATAAATTAATATTTGAACTCATTTATATATTTTATCTTTCATAAATTAATTTTGAATTATATCCAAAATTAAATTTATATAATAATGTTTACATAAAATATAAAATTTATATTATAATGTCCATACATTATACTAATTCCCAAAGTAAATTTGAACATTTTAAACTAGAACCAATATAAATGAATTTTATTACCCTTTATGAGCTAGGAAGGGGATACAAAGCAATATGCTATGTAAATTGGATACAAGAAGGTTGACGTTTTGGTTAAGAGAAGGCAAGAAGCTTATCTTTCAGGAGAATTTGAGTAAGATGCATTTACAGAGGTCTATAGAACTCGTTTCTTAAAATTTTTCTTCACAAATTTAAGGTCAGAAAGTTAAGACATTTTAGAGTAAATTTGTAGAAGAAAGTTTTGTGAAAAGAGCTATGGATTTTAAGTTATGACACTATAAAAACTTTCACTTTTACCGATGAAAAAAAAAACGTCGGTCAAAATCCAAAAAACATCGCCATAAGTTATGTTGACACATTTTTTTTGCGTCGGGAAGAACATCGTCATACCCGTGTCATAAGTTCTTATCGACAAAATTTAGCTTCATCGACAAAAGTACCTTTTTCTCGACGTATATTGTTGCATCGGCGTACAAGTTTTTACCGATGAAACTCAATTTCATTGGCATACAAGTTCTCCCGACAAAATTGTATTCCATCGACGTACAAGTTTTGCAACGAAATTGTATTTCCTCTGCATACTATACTTTTACCGACGAAAAATTTTGCGTTAACATATAATTTGTCATGATGAAAATACATGTTTTGTCGGCATAATCATTCTTTAAAATGCGGTCTAAAACATATGTTTGCCACCGTCGTTTTCGTTGGCCTAAGTAGTTTACAGTTTTATATATAAATTTTAATTGTTAAGCAAGAAATTTTTAAGCATTTTTTTTCAATAATAATTAATATGCACGAACAATAATTAATCGACTTAAAGCAATAGAAGAACAAATATAACAAAAATAAGATTCTATATTAAAAATAAAACTATTATTCGGTTCAACAATGTAATATTAGTAGTATATCCTAACCTAAGCCAAAAGAACTAATATGTTGAGATTTCCTAATTATGTTTACACAAATCTCACCTACATCATTCCCTAAGCCAAAAAACAAAATTCTTTAACATTTTTTTTCTATACCTAACCAAAATATATCCTAACCTAAAATTAGTGAGATGTGTTAGTAGTCATAATCATCATCAAAATCTTCTCCCTATCTCTAAAAAATGATGTTCAAAATCACATGTATAACCTGAAATAGGAAACAAAATAAAAGTGACAATGTGACAAAGTAGCAATAAAAATGACAAAGTTGTTATAACGTACTTAGTTGTCTGAAAGTCTATCTTCTTGTCTTCGTTGTGTAGCAAGTTGTCTCGTGTGTTAGTCAATTGATCTTGGAAGCTCGAAATTGTTAACTTCAACATGACATTTTTCTCCTTTAAGTTGATCGCCTCGGTTGAAGCTTTTCATACGTCTCCCCAATATCTTTCTTAAACACATGGGTCGATGTGCATGCTGCTACATTGGGAGTTGCCTTCCATCCCAAACCTTTAGTATGACCTAAACATTTTCCCAAAACCCGTTCACAAATAATTGCCTCTAGTGTTGGTTCAAATCCATCTTTTGAGAATTTTCTTATCTCTTCTTGCATTGCGACCTATATTTATAATGATTTAGATGTTAAATATTATATACAAGTGTTATTATAAAATTAAGAACGTATCAAACAATATAACTTACATATGATTCTTTGGCAGACTTTTTTACCCACTCATCCTTCTCTGAAAAGTGAGTTTTGTAAAACAACTCCATTTGGCCTACTTCTTCACCCTTATCGATCGTCTATAATTCATATAATGATAATAATAATAAAATTATATGCAATGAAAATTAATAGAACAATAATGAATTTGTTGTGTATCATACCAATTTATTTTGAACTTGAAGAAAATATTTTGATCCACAATAATGGTTGAAACTTAGACATTCTATACTTTTTCTTATTCTTCTACCTTTTTTCCTACACAAAAATTGTAGTTTATTAGTCAAATCAATTTGTGAGCACAATATAAGTACAACAAACACTAAAAAATTACCTCCCACTCAAAGGTCTCCCAATCGATCACAAAGAACCTCACAATCTTTTTTGTTCAATAACCTGTTCAGTGGGCTTTCCCGAGGAGTAATAGGACACTCAAACGAACAATAGTGCTTATGTAGCTCTAATCTATATTCTCTAAATGAGGTTTGATTTTTTCGATGTATGTACTTATTGACAACCATCGATGACATATCCACAACAAAATGGGTCTACACATTCAAGAAAAGTTTAGGCAAGTATGAGTATGAAATTAGCACAATAAACATTAATATGTAAGTATGAGCTTAGCAACGACATGAACTTACTTGTAGACGAGCCTTTATAGTGGAAATGGCATCACTAGGCACATCCTTCCACTTAAAACAATGCACTGAAATGGTGTCTCATGTCACCGTCCCAATGGCGTTGGTAAACTTTGTAGCAAAAATGCTTACAGGTTTTCCAACCTTCTCATCAATGGTAACTAGGATCTTTTCATGTCGTTGTACATACATTTCTAGACTAATGTTTCTAATATGCTTATGCTCACGCAAATTTTTGTTCCTGAACTACTATCACCTTTTGTAGGGGGACCCATAGCCAATGTGTTAGCTTCCCAAACTAGTTCATCGGTCAAACGATTGTGACGTACTCCTGCCATAATCCTACAATCACACATATTATGAACATATATAATGAACAAAATTATAAAATAGGAATTAAACTAGTTTTCATACAGTTATTCACTATCTTGATCATCAGACTCTAGATATTGATTTGAACTAGAACTCTTCTCTGTAGATGCTTCTACATATTCAGGCTCATCATTTATAAAATTTTCGTCCTCTGAATGTGGTATACTTTGATTGGATTTTATGGATGAACTGGATGTTCTACAATAGTAGGATGAATGTCGTATCGACATAATATTGTATCTTGGATAGATATATCTACCTCAATTCTTCCATCTATTTCCAACCATTCTAATTCATCATCCACCAGTCCATCTGCTTATGGAGCATCCCAAAGGTGTTTATTTTGGACAATTTGCACAACTTTTCAATTATTTCCATGCTTATTGTCGTTGATGTAAAAATCTTGTTTGGCTTGAGTTGCGAAGATGAAGGGATGATCAGTATACCAATAATGAGATGTATTTATGGACATGAAACCTAAATCTTGTCGTACTTTATTTTTCTTAGAGTCTATGTCAAACCACTTACATTTGAAAAGAACCACACGTCTTCCATGGCTATATTCTAAGTTCAAAACATTAACTAGTATACCAAAATAATTAGATTCTACTCCATTTGTTTCTCGAGGCACCATGATACCACTATTTTGAGTACATCTTTTATTGTCACAATCAATACTATGAAAACGAACTCCATTGACAATGCAACCATTGTAAGGACGAACTTGATTGGAAGGACCAAGTGATATTGAGTAAAGATCGTCAGATGCTTCTCGTCTTTGACGCAATGAATAAACCTATTAATTATAATGTATTATTACACCTCAAATCATATAGCTCATTAATATGATTAATAAATTTCAAATTGGAATCATTCTCAAATATTCCCTATTTATAAGTAATAACACATAATGAAACAAAATTTTCGTTAAATATAATGCTGAATTTGAAGGACATTAAATAAACTTATAGGATATGAGAAACATACCTAAGATAAGATGTTATCTCCAAACTATTGTTTAGTACATACTAATGTGCCATTTGTTTCTCACTTTCTGTTAGCATCTTCGAATTTAATCCTCCTAACGGCCTTACATTTTGCCTAAATACATCAAAATCTCCAAGACTTGGGCTTTCTAGGATTGAGTCATCGTTATGTGCATCCCTATTGAATCTTGTTTCTATTCCATATAGATACATGGAACAAGAAGTCAAGGATGCGTTCATGATAAAATCTTATGCTATTGAACCCTCAAGACGAACTTTGTTTCTTACATATCATTTCAAGGTTCTCAAGCTTTTTTTTATAGGGTACATCCAACCATGTAATCGGACCAACAATCTTTGCTTCATATGACAAGTGAACAAAAAGATGAACCATTGCATAAAAAAGAGTCGGTGGAATTTTTTTTTCAAGCTTACATAATATGAATATAATATCATATTGCAACCGATCCAAGTTCGTAACACATATTACTTTTGCGCATAAATCACGGAAAAACTTACGTAACTCCACAATAGGTGTATAAACATCCTTTCTTAGATGAGCCCGAACATCAATAGAAATAAGTCATTGGAGTAGAATATATGAGTTGTGCGTCTTTAATCTCCATATTTCTCCATCATTCACACTAACACATTGTGATATGTTTGAGACGAATCCATCAGAAAATTTGACTAATTTTAAGAACTTACAAAAAGTTATCTTCTCACTTACAGTTAAAGTATATGCAGCATGTAGTTTTACAAATTTAGTTCCTTCTTTTTATAAATGTAAGTCCTTTCATATATTCAAATCTTCAAGGTCCAAACAAACATTTATCGTGTCTTTTGTTTTTCTATCAATATTCATCAAAGTTCCACGCAAGTTATCACATATATTTTTTTCAATATGCATGGCATCTAACTTATGTTGTAGCATTAGTTTATATCAGTAAGGCAACTAAAAAAATATACATTTTTTGGTCCAATTAATGGTCTTTTTTCTTTTCTTGTCTCATTTGGATGGATGCTTACTTAGTACAGAAAAGTTTAATGGATTGACTTGTTCTAGGGTCTCATCTCCATTTCTCACAATGGGTGGAGGTCTATGCTCCAATTTGCCATCATGTTGCTTGCTCTTATGCCAACTATGGTTAGATGGAAGGTAACGTCGATGACCCATGAAGGAGATTTTTCCTCTTATTTTAAACAAAGATCTATCTTCTTTACAAGTGGGACACACTTGATTAACCTTTGGCACTCCATCTTGACAAGTCTCCGTAAGTAGGAAAATCATTAATGGTCGACAACAAACATGTACGTAATTGAAAGAATTTCCTACTCAGGCAATTGTAAGTGTGCACACCATCATTTCACAACTCCTTTAACTCTTCAATTAACGGTTGTAAATACACATCAATTTCTTTTCTAGGGGACCTTCATCCAGAAAGTAAAGACATGAAAAAATTGGATTCCTTCATGCATTTCCAAAATGGATTAAATTCATTTGAAGCTAAGGCTAATCGAATGTTCCTTGGGTTTGAAGCAAATTCAAGAAACTTTCTATAGAAACATTTCCACCCTTCAACATCAGTTGGATGTCGGAACACACCATTAGTTTCAACTCGTTTGTCCTTATGCCATCACATTTCAGAAGCAATGTGTTTTGACGAAAATAATCATTTCTACCCTGGTATCAACGGAAAATAACGTAAAATCTTGTTGGGGATCTTTTTTCAATTTCCATCCTTTATTTTGTATCTAGACTCACCACACACTGGACAACTTTGACAATTAGAATATCTTTTCTAAAATAAAATGTAGTCATACTTGCAAGCATGAATAGAATCATATCCTAATCCTAAGTCACGTAGTTTTCTCTTAGCTTCATAAAAAGAACTAGGTATACATGTATCAATTGGAAATGCATCTTTCAACAAATTTAGTAACATATCAAAGGATTTGTTGCTCCATTTATTGAGAACCTTGACATGCATCAATTTCACCAAGAAGTTCAACGAGGAAAATTTGGTACAACCAGGGTATAACGGATTACGCGCTTCATTCATCAACTCCTCAAAAATGTTTGTAGTATATCTTTGTTCAGTGTTCTCATGTATCTCATCTCCAAAGTCATCTTCATCCTCATCATATGCCTCTTCTCTCATCGAACCTTGCAAATCATTTAAAAGGTTAAACAACTCATTATTATCATCCCTAGCAATAGGTTGTTCCCTTAATTTGCTGATTCTCCATGATAAATCCATTGATTGTATGAAGGAGGTATTATTCCATTAGCAAATAAATGTTATTGTACTCTATCTAATGTTTGACACATTGAATTTTGACAATTTTTACACTGGCATCTTGTTTGTCCCTTCTCTATTTACATAACACTTTGCCACTTCCATGAATTGTGCAACTCCATCAATATACTCTTTTGAAAATCTATCTTTAAGCTTAATCCAATCTTTATTCATCGTTGATGCAAAATGAATAAATTTTAATCCTTTAGTAGTTAGGAGGAAAAGTTAGAGAAACTTTTTTCCACAAACTAAGGATACCATATAAGGTCCTATAATGGTGCCTAAGTATCAAATTAAAAGTGTTACTTTTAACAAAAATGCCAACCAAGATCACCTAACTCACATTTCATACAAACTAAATCTATGACTATCATAACTGCAGGATAGCCATAGCAATTCACATATATCATACTTATTAGATTTCATATAATAACAAAGATCATCATAATCACATTTCGTATAAATTAAATCTATGACTACCATAACTGCAGGATAGTCATAGCAATTCACATATACAATATTTATTAGATTTCAAATAACAACAAAGATTATCATACTTACATTCCATATAAATTAAATCTATGACTCCCATAACTACATGATAGTCATATCAATTCACATATACAATACTTATTAGAATTCATATAATAACAAATTAAATCTATGACTACCATAATTGCAACTACCTTATTTCAAAAGTGAGAAATATTTTGTAGTCATGCATCATATTGTAAAGTTATACTTAAAAGCTCAAATATGCTTTTAAGACCATGAAGACCTCAACAACTATTTAGGATCAAATTTATAACATGATGTCAATTCCACTGTATAATAAAGGTTTTAATGATAAAGACAACATTTGCATACATTCAGGCTGCGGTCATGACCTTGTGTTATAAGGTTAGCCGTAGGGTGTGCGGGGAGCACAATGCGCGCAATGGGCGCGGTGTGTAGGCGACAAGAGCGCATGCGACATTCCTCATTGTGAGGTTTGCACGTGGCCTGCGGCCCACCACAGCGAGATTAGCACAGGGCAAGGCCCCATGCCATGCATGCGTGACCAACCCTATTCAACATGTCATTAGGCACCGCTGGGCTGGTTTTTAGCTGTTTTGGGTTATCATTGTATTTTTTAGAAATTTAGAGGAAGTTTTAGATATTTTCATGTTCAAGAAATTAATTAAGTATAAATTGTAAAATTTTCAGATCAAGGAAGCTTGAGAGGAATATTACGATCAAGGCTCTAGTCAAGTGTTGTGAGTAACAACATGTTTTTCTCCATGTCCGAATATATCATGAGACATATTGTATACATATGGTTAACTTCATACTGATGGTAGGGTTGACAAACCTATAGTTTATGGGCCATCATGAATGATATATTTTTATGCCTTAAAGGAGATGGTTAGCTACCCAAAGACACTGTTCCATCTTCAGACGAAGGGGTAAATACTGCTCATGGCCATGGGCGACTGTCTTAAGAAATAAAAATGTTTGATGTTTCAAGATTCATGTTATGAAATTATTATTTACTGATAAATATATTTAAGCTTCGGTTTTACGTTAAAACTGTTTATGAAAATCTGTTTTCTAAAATTGTTGCTCATTAAGTCTTTCAAAACGTTTTTCCTCTTTCCAGGTACAAATTGTGGTTCTTCGCATGCTGAACATACTGTTGCCAAGCCAACTTAGTTATCAATTATGAAATAAAGAGGTTTGTTTCACACTATTACTGTGTTTTGTTAAAAGTATATATTTTTAATGTTTTATACATTTATCAAAAATGCTTTTAATATGGGTCACACTATGATTTTACGGTTATTTTGTATTTCAAGTTTAAAGACTTCCACTGGCAAATGTTTTAATGTTTCACATTTTCAAGTCAAGTGTCAGTTGAGGTTGTTTCAAAGGTGAACGACTTCAGCTGACATCACACCATGTCTCAGGTCAAGCAAGCAAGAGCTCGGGGTGGGGCGTGGCACTGTAGGCGATACTCATATGCCCAAAAGGATTTAACCATCAGAAGCTAATCCTAAACGAAAGTTTCATGGATCTGAAGAGAACTCAAAAAATTCATAATCAAAATGTTTCCATCCCTTACATCAGCTAGATGTCTCAACACGTCCTCTGTTTTGACTCGTTTATCCTTATGTGCTCTCATGTCAGACGAGTCCTCTTGCGATACAAATAATCGTTGTAATCTCGGTATCAACAAAAAGTGCGGCAATACCTTGTGTATAATTTGTTCCCTCTATTCTAACCTTGTACTGAAACTCCCCACATGTTGGATAATGTTGCAAATCCCTAAACTCCTTTCAGTACAATACACAGTCGTACTTCCATGCATGAATAGTCTCGTATCATAGGCCCAAGTCATGCAATTTTCATTTGGCTTCGTAGAATGAGCTAGGGACATTGGTACCACACATTGGAAAAATACGTTTTATTATCTCTAGCATCATGTCGAACGACTTGTTGCTCCAACCATTCAGAACCTTTAAATGCATCAACGTAACAAAAAGGATCAAGGATGAAAATGCGAAATAGCTGGGGTTTAGCTCATGATGTGTTTGGTTTAATAACTCCTGAAATATATTTGTCATCTCCTCTTCTACACCACTATTGAACGGCATGTCATTCTCCAAACCTTCCTCCACCGTTTATTTTATGTGTTCAATCAAAGTTTGTAAATCATGTAGCATACCTAACATTTTATTGTCTTCAGGAAACGGATTATAACCGGTTCCTTCATGGAAGGGGTCATTACTAGTTCCTTCATAGAAAGGGTCACCACTAGTTCCTTCATTAAATCTTTCTATACATCTATACAAGCTCACTAGCTCTCCATGAAACACCTAATATGTGTAGGAGGGGCATATTCCAATCGTTAATAAATGTCTCTCCACATCCTCTAATGAATCACATTTCGAGTTCATACATCTCTTGCATGGACACCTTATCCGTCCGTACTCATCGATATAATACTTTAAAACTTCTAAAAATTGGAAAACTCATTCTCTATACTCAACAGAGAACTTATAATAATTCCTAAGTTTCATCCAACCCATGTCGATCATTAATGACCTAAAACATAAATACGTGTAATTAGTCTTATATTCCTCATCTCAAATGCTAAATTTACTCCATGAATAAGTCACACCTCACAAGTATCCAATATCCTAAACTTTCATTATATCTAAATTTAAACTAAAAAAATATACACTTCTAGATAGCAAGCGTTAGAAGCTACGTACCTAACTTTGCGAATAAATTATCATACACTAAGGGCTACCATGATTCTAACTAAATAAAGACTACCTTACTTCTAACAAACAAATTATATTCACAAATAATAAACTACAACCTACCATAACTGCGGATAGCCACAACAAATCAATAAATAAATTCAAGTATTTAAACTATTTAAACTATTTCAACAATTAATTTTTTTTCGAGTTCAACAATTTCAATATAGTTAAATCTCTTTGTAACAGTTAGAATCACAATTTCAATAATTATAATTATCAAAATTTCAACGATTAAATGAAAATGTGGAGTCAGTGAGGTCTTTTATCTTTTACTATTAAACAAATAGAATTGTGGAGTGGCCTCACAGTTAACATGAGAAAATCAGTTATATGAAAAGTAATTATTTTTTTTGATATTTTATGAATGGCAAACTTGCAAAGGTTTTGCAAAAATCCAAAAATCTCCCCATTTCCGTCATTTAGTGCGGTGCGTGCGTCTCCAAGGTTGTGAGTTTGAATCCAATTGACAGTTACTTCCCACATTTTCTCTATAAGCCCTTAAAATTCATCAAATTTCATAATCAATTCACCATTTTCTTCCAAATTAACTCAAATTCTTCAAAAAATTTCTTAAATTCCAGAATTTGCTCCTCCATTCTTCCATTTTTTCCCTTCAATTAATTTTTCATTGATGGAGGGCTAATTACATAGAGGTAAGTGAGGTTAGCTAATCAATTCTTGGAGAATTTTCTTCTTTAATTTTTCCTTGTAATTAGGTATGATTAAATTCTAGATTTTTTTTTGTATCAACAATAAATTCCAAGTTTCAATTACAAGCATTATTGTCAATTTAGTTCTTGATATTGTTCTTAATTCCATTTTTGTATGCAAGATACTTTGGGTATGAAAAACTAATGTAAGATTAATTGGATTACCTTTGTCTACAAAAAAAAAAAAAAAAAACTCATTTTAATTCTTGATTGCATCATATCAAATTTTGAAATTGATTAAGGCTAGATGAACCTCCCTTGTTCTTAGGATTTTTTTAAATTTAATTGCATTTTGAAATTGATTAATGGTAGATGAACCTCCCTTGTTCTTAGGATTTTTTTTAATTTAATTGCATCAAACTTTTTTTGCACAATTAAATCAGATTAATTCATTGATCGCAAATTTGTCAAGATATTTTGATATTCTTTAGAGAGCAAGTTTAGGCTTTAGTTATTATTGCAAGAACCAAAACTAATTCCTTGTGGCGATCATCCATTTTTTTGAAATCTTGATCGGAATTCTTACGAGATCAAACAAGTTGTCCTTGCAAGAAACTTGATCAATAATCCCTTTTAATTGAGAAAAAAATCATTTCATAATCCTCTTAATTCAATGATAATAATTGATTAGTGTCGTTGCCCACTCCCTCATATTTCTCATAGAGTTTCAATCTCTACTCTGTTTTTTCTTATGAATTAACTTTGTATATTAAATCACCCTTAAGTCTTGGTTCTACTTGATTTTCCACTCTCTTCAATGCTTTTCTTTTTTTTACTAACACCAACTCTTTGAAGCTTAAATTCAAGAAACTTACTTAACCACCATTTTCTTTTGTTGGACACTCGTACTTCCACCAAACTATGGTATAGAGTAAGGGTAAAATACAAATTTCTTTTGTCAAAGTAAATCTAGGTAAGTACCCTTAGCAATAAATTTCATTTTCAAATGTATTTGTGCTTAATTGTAACGATCTTACTTACACATACTTTCGAACGTATCGATTTTCACCTCATCAAAATGGCGTCGTTGCTAGAGAGTGGTACGACATAATTACTATCTTCAAATTTTTGCTCATCTTTTTTGTTAGAAACTTTGAGGAAAGCCTATTACATTTGTAGCTTTTCTTTGATATATTAAAAAAAAAAAGAAGCCATTATTTCTTTCCTTTTGTTGTTTAGTAATGCATGACTAGGTCTTCTTCTTTCTTCTAATTTTCATATTGATGAAGACATAACCTTGGATGAAAAAAGATTAAGGAAAGAAAAGGGAAAGAAAAGTTAGTTCATCAAATTTACAATCTCACATCCATACTTTTGAACCATATTTAGAGAGACCATTTGAACAATAGAATGGGAGAGAATTCCCTTAATTTTTCTAGCAGAACACTTCATACAAATTCTTCAATGTCTTGTAATAATTCTATCAAAGAACAAGTGAATTTACTAACTAAACCTTTTGCTTCTTTTGGGGTTGCTAAAGTTGTCTCTTGTGGAGTTTGTGCTCAGAGCTTGTGGTAAATGTCACGAGAGTTTACAACACCTACAACTTTGGATACACTTTTTTTCCCTCATCATCATCACAAGGTACATACTTAGAGAAAATAGTCTTAAGGTTAGCTTTTAGCTCAAATAGTTTCAAAATTGATTTTGAGAAGAATTTAACTAAGTTGAGTGAACAAACTGTTAATTTAACCGGAGGCATGGAATGTGACATAAAAATTATTAAAGCATCCATTTCTGAGTTAGGAGATAAGATTAATGAACTAGTAACACATGTTTCTTGAAACGAAAGGAAAGGGCAAACTTCCCGCCCAACCCAACCATGCAAATGGGAATGCCATTACTTTAAGAAGTGGCAAATTTTTGAACAAAAATGATGATATCTCTTTGTCTCAAAATGATCCTAACTTAGAGAATGTTGATTCAAATGCCTAAAATGAAAAGAAGGTACAAACTAAATCTTCTTTTTCTAATGTTTCTTCTGGTAATGATTCAAGAAACATCGTTGATAATGAATTTTCTAAGAACAACCCTAGTGATGATTTCTCTTTCTTCCTTGAATTTGTTAATGTAAATGATGAGCATGTCCTGGTTGGTAATTTTGCAAATGATGAGCATGTTTTACATAATGATTTTGCATCTAGTAACGAGCATGATGCAGGAAGAAACACTAACCATGATAATGATCATTTTTCCATAAGCATTGACATTGAAAGTGACCCTTGCACAAACTTTATTGAATTTGTTTTTAAATTTGATGATGAGAAAATCCTTTAAAATGACAATGGTGCATGTGATGAGCTTACTTTAGATTTTAATATTGAATTTACACATAATCTTAATTTTAAGATTTTAGATGGATTTAATGATGATTTTGTTTTTGAGCTTGTGTCCCCTAACCTGAATCGCTGCTATTTGCTTTACTATCGTATGTGTCTTGTTGTTTTGTACTTATGTTTACTTGTCCGTTTAATTGGGATCAAAATTAGGTCAAATGTTAGCTGAAGTTGAGGTTTGTTTACGTAAATAAAGTTAAATTAGGTTTGTATCATACTTAAATAAAGTTTGGTTAATGAAAAAGATTTTACCAAGTTATATTTAGAAATTGTGTTTAGTTCCCACTTGCTTTTTGTTTAAAGGTTATAGGGTAAGGATCAACTGGTTCGTTCAAAAAGGGAACGATATCGATTGACTTCACTCCATCTCTCAACAGGTGATCTGGGTGGGGGCGTGACATATTTGCTATACTTTTCTCCATCAAATAAATCTCATATTCAATTAGGATATAATCCAATAATCGAGTTTGCATAATACATTTTGTTTTGCAAATCTGACCATCTTGTCAATGTCTTATCCATTTAAAATATGTTGTACATGAAAACTATAAAATACCCTAGAATCTAAGGCAAAATCGGAATTTCTAGAAAGTCATAAATGCCCGTGTCAATATTTTACTAAAAACACTTATTCCACGTGGATTTTGCTAAAATCCCAAGCATGAAAACCAATTTTGTCATTTCATCCAATGAAAAGAAATAAGATAAACAAACCTACTTTGAAATGGAACATACACCTCAACCACATTAATACAATTCTATTACATCCAATTCCCCTTGGTATTTTATACACTAGACTGCGCTTGAATTGACATTGATAGGAAAACATACGTGCAACCGGAAAATCTAAAATTGACATCAACAGGAACACATACATGCAATTAGAAAATCTATATTACAGCTCACATTTCATGTTCAATGTCCTACAAAAAATGCTCACAGGTTTAGAAACTAATGCAGGACTTGCTCACATACCAAATATAGATTCTTTTTAATCCGAGGGAAATGCATGTCTTGAGCAGTGGATCAAACGTCAATGTCTTGATGAAGCTAAAATCATCTCTTTTTCCTTTGTGGCTCATGATAACCATGGAATGTGTACATATGTGTCAGGTATGATGAGGATTCACAAAATCAATATCTGACAACAGACAAAGAATAGAAAGGCAATAATTCAATAAGGGTTGCCGTCAATCAAATGGTTGCAAAACTGAAGACAGCCCTCACTGGAATGATACAACACTCATGAAGGGTTTTAAGTGAATGTGAAACCCGCCCCCAACAAAGAAAAAAGAAAAAAGACAAACGAAAAGAAGAAGAGGAAATAAAAACACGAGCTGATTGGTTATCTGTCATGACCTGCAGTTGTACTACTCTTCATTCTGGACGCTTAAAACAGTGGCAGGAGATATCATTCACTTCTGTCAGAGAATAATAATCAAAATCTTTGATTAATCTTAAGAAGAAACAATGCTGCCTTTCAAGAATGGTGGTTATCAGAAGAATTGTGATGGTTTGTTTCCTTGGAGTCTCCTGAATTTGTATGGGAAGACACAGGTCCCAAGATCCTCTGGCATGTCCTGAAATGCAGTTTAACGTTTAAGCAAATGGTAGTAACCCACTGGATGATAAATAAAAGGCTGCAGATACCAAGCATGCTTATTTGAAAAGAAATATGGAACTGAGCTAAGTTATGGTTTTTCAGGTTTAATAACACGATGGCATAAGCAGAAAGATCGTAGCTTAACATTAGACTCCTAAGTGACCATTCAGACTCCTAAATGAAAACAAGGTCAGGAGAACTTCTGTACAGTAAGTGTCTAATCTTACACAAACTTCTTAAATTTCCAACAAATGAAACAGAGAAGCACCATACTTGTCGAAATCCTCTTCCTGAGTTCTGATCTCACTTGACCATAGTAAAGGGTCGGTGTTTTTTGCTAACAACTCTTGTTGTTGGTTTTTCTCTGTTAACCACTGCTCTACTTTATCGCACTCTTCAAAGATCTGGAGAAAGGTAAAGAGTTAACAACAAACCCAACTAGGAATCGTAATACTAGAGGTTACTAGTCATTTACCAATGCTCGAACTTGAGGTGAAAGTGAATCCCCAGAGTTTCTGTAATCAGAAATACGCTTTAACAGATGTGCTTTAGCTTGTGCTCTAGCTTCTTCATCTTCGTATCGGTTAATTATAGGATCCACCAACTAAGAAAAGTGGAAGAATAGAGTAAGCAAAGAGAAGAGAACTTGAAATGGAAAACTTCTGGTTCAGAAAATGTTATACAACATTGTATCATACAACAGAAATAAAAATAACCTTCTTAAGACCGTCTAACTTAGAGGAATAAGCACTCTCTGTCTCATCGTCTCCATCCTCATAAAGCCACTCCTCTGTTTGCTGGAGGCTTGAGGAGATGCCTTCTCGCTCTTGATCACTAGCGAAACTCCGATATGTGTTGAAAAGCTATTAAAAAAACCACTTCTAGAATCATCATTATTTTTATAACGATAAATAAAATTCAAACTGCAACATTAGATTTCTGTAAAGATAAAAGAAATTGGCAGGATATTGACCAATATCCGTGAGAACAAAAATTTACTTCAAGATACCATGAACATTTAGTGATACAAATAATCTAGTTTTAGTGAAATCTCGACTAAAACAAATGTTACTTTGTTTTTTTTTTTTTTAAGTAGTTGAAATGGAGTTGATTTTGAATTACCAAATAATAAGCCAAAATTAATAAGATAAATAATATTTGAGTTTAGGTTAGTCTTTTTTAAAAAGCTACCCAATAAAGTTTTGTTTAAATAAGTAAACTTTTTACCATATTTAAGTGAGTGATTTTTAAAAATAAGAAAAACAATTCTAATTTTGAATTCTGTTATATTTGAAAAATATGATAGTATTTTATTTTGAACCTAACAATATTAAAACAAATAATTAAGATGACAAATTTAAATTAATCTATGATCGAACTTTTGATTAAATGCAATAAAATATATCATAAACCTAAAACCCGAAACCCGAAACCCTAACCCCATCTCCAAGCTTCCTAAACATGCACTCCAATCACAATTTTGTTTAAATCGAAGCCAACTAAACTCCCCAGCTTAAACCTCAAGGCTTAAAATTCTCTCAGATTTACAATTCCAAATTGGCCCCTTAAAATGTTTGTTAATCTTGAGATGAAGGCAATGTTGATCGAGCTTAAACTTCCATTGAAACTAAATGATGCATCATGCTTGCATGATGGAAATCAATAATTTGATCTAAAAGGTGGTGTGTGGTAGCAACTGAAATTCTTACAACCACCGCCCAAGTAGTCAAAACAATTTAGCAGTAGGCATTACGAGATTGATTTATATGTCTGGTTCACGAATCCATTGAAACTAAACTGAGCATATAGATGTAAGTGAGATTTAAATTATTTGTTCGTATCACTCAAATCAAAATGTGCTATTGGGAGCAGAAAAGGAAGATTCAAAATCCTTTAAGCCTCAGGGAAATAGAATAATTACCTTATTCCTCATCTCATAGACATAAGACTCCAAAGCATTCTTCTTATTTTTGGCCTGTTCCATATTTTTATCCTGTTGGGCCAGTTGGAGTTCTCTTCCTTGGGCTTCTAAGAGCTCAGCCTTGGTCATTCCACCATATATATGTTCACTAACTGGTATGTCAATCCTCCTTGTGCCCCTAGCTTTTCTTGAAACATCAGACTGGACAAATGCAATAAATCAATTTATTTAAAGACATCAAATTTTGTGAAGTACACTCAAAGAGATAAGAGACAAATTTCCAGGGAAAGAAAAGTTCGGAGATAAGAAACATAATATGAGCTTTTCAAGACGGTATTGGCATGTCTCCCGAGTGAGAAAGAGAGAGAGAGAGAGAATATAGACATTTCCAAAAGCAGAAGATGTATGTATTACAGAATTAACAGCAAATCCATATCTTTTATGCATATAAAGCCTTTTGATTGCTGAAAGGAATGTCTTCAATACCTCTGAATGAGAAGAATCAACAAACTCGGTCTCCATTTTCTCTGTGTTCGAGTAAGTAGCATCTCTCCTTGGCATTTGTTGATCTATAGTATCCTCTACCAACTAAATTCATAGTTCATATATATAAATAGACATTTCTAGTAAACAGTGGGAAATCTGACGTAAATATTACTTACTGTAGCTGATTCAACAGTAATGATGCCGTTCATATTTAATTGAACTCTGACTTTAACCCTTGAATTCGAGTTGTTTGAACCTTGGAAAGGACCAATCTACATCTCAAATGACTTAACATTTAACAATCAATTCCAATCCAAAATAAGAAAAATTAAAAAAGACGCAGAAACGGTTAACACACTCTCTAGAGTAGTTTCTGAACACTGCAGCAGTTTAAAAGCCTTCCAGCTTGACAAGAACTACTCCAATAATAACAATAATAAATAAAAAAGATTAAAAGTGAACATACGGTAAAGCAACCAATTTTTGAAGACATGTGAGGAGGCAGTTCATCCGGGTTACTATAGACTGCTTCCAAGTGGAATAAACTGTTGCGCTGGAATGATAGAATTTTAGTACTTGGAATGTGCTGGCCTTTGGGAAATAGTACATTATTTAATCCTAAACTAATTGGGCCTGCATCTGATTGGAAGCCAATTGAGAAGGGAAATGAATCTTGAACCTGTGTTCCATCAATCATATACCATTTAGCATCCATGCAACTAATAAGCCCAGAAAAAGGAACATGTCAAGAAAGTAGATGAAGAAAACACATAATTACAAATTATAAAATCGCCTAAATCATGTTATAGAAGAACATGAAATATCAGATTTCACCCTTTTCTAAAGGACAATAATAATACGGTTACTCTTCAGTTCAACAAATTTATTAAGGTCAATGTTGGTAAAAAGAGTAGGATTCAAGAACCCTTCCTTGTCTAAGTACATTACACCCAAGAACCCAAAAGAAGCTAGAAGAAAAAAGGAAAAAAGCAGAACCATGAGAATTTGTGTTTTATCCAGATCCCATCATTGGCATTAAAGCTTCAAGTTCACGCTAGGAATATAAGCTTTTTTCAACTCCCCATTAAATGCCTAGCTAATGCAAGTGATAAAACCACAGGGGAAATGCAAACCTCATATTCTCTGACCCGGAAAACTGGGCTAAGCATGGCACACTGTAGAGCACAACCACGAGCTACACATTCACTAGCATTGAGTTTGCGACTGGGTTCTTTTTTAAATACAGAAGTCAATAACCTTGATATCGCAGGGATCCTTGACCCTGATCCAACAAGCTCAACAGAATGGATGTTTTCTACAGCCAATCCTGCATCAGCTAAGCCTCTAGTACAGGGAATGCTAATCTTCTCCAGTAACCCAGAAGCAAGCTTTTCAAATTCTTCTCTTTTGATAAACCCCTTAACGTCTTTCTCGTCCATCAGGCATTCAATATTAAGAACTGCCTCCAAATTTGCACTCAAAACCTTCTTTAGCTTCTCACAAGCTGCCCGCAATCTGATAGAAGCCTTGACATTTGAATTTACATCAATATCATAATTCTTCTTAAATTCTGCTACAAAGTGGCTGAATAGAACCTCATCAAAGTCTCTACCTCCTAAATCTCTATCGTAGGTTTGTGACATGATCCTCATATGTCCAGGTTCAAATGATACAATAGAGACCTGGGTATCACAATGACCAATATCAACAAATGCAACATATATTGGACCTGTATTTGAGAAATCTGTTTTATAAATTCCATAGCTAAGTGCAGTTGCAGTACAGTCATGCATGAGTCTCAAAGGCTTTAAACCAGCAATAACGGCAGCACTCCAATATAAACGTCTCTGCAAATCTGTAAAATACGATGGAATACCAATAACACAATCTGAAAATGGTGCTCCCAAATTTTTTTCAGCTACATCTTTCAGATGTGCAAGGAGCATTCCCATGATCTGAACTGGAGTAAATGTATGAGTCTCCCCCAAGTATTTCACATGAACCAAAATGCTGCCATCAAGGGCTTCAGATGTTTTGAAAGGAAACATTTTGAGCTCAATTTGAACATCTGGCTCACTGAAGTTACGTCCAATCAATCTCTTTACCTGAGATATTGTGGATCTTGGGTTCATTGTTGCAGAAGCAGCACCTGCAGAACCCAAAAACCGCTGCTTTTCCCCAAAGTATATCACTGCAGGGGTCTCTCGTTGTGATTCCTCATTCAGAAGAACATCGATACCGCGTTGTCTCGACACAGCAATAACACAATTCTCATTTCCAATATCGAAACCTACTACACTCATCTCTGCTTGCCTGGTTAACTAGCTTTCGGAGAAAAAAAACAAACTGAAATAATTAACTGTCAACCCAATCATTAGCCAGAAAAATTCATGACCTATTTCTGGACTAAAAGTTCTTCAAAATAATGCTTCAGAAACCATGGCCACCTAACATAACTGCATAAATATGAGATCAACCAATCAGCAACGAATTTTGATTCAACTTGAACCAAAAGAAACTATAAGAGTTAAGAAAAAACGAAAAATGACAGGGAATAATGAAAGGCCTACAACTTTAAGTATTTGACCGTGCACTATGTGATACAAAAGTCAATTGGATAGCATTCAGCAATTATGGCTAGTTGGAAGGTTTGCTTTTCCTCCCTTTCTGTTCTCTTTTCTTGTAAACGAATAAATCTTTTTACTCTCCATTCATTTCTTAAAATATATTCTAGTATGGACAATGGAGTAGGCAGGGCAGATGGAATCCCCTGACCTTCACTTACAGAGCTGGAGGCAGATATTCACCACAACATTCACGTTAAGAAAAACGCTAAATCAGGAAAAAGAAACACACTTGACTCTAGGATCAAATAACATACTTAAACAGTCGTAAAGATCCAAAGTAGTGCTACCGTAAAAAAAATCTCCAAATTGTTAATTTCAAGTAATTTGGTATAGCGGTGAAACAACAAATTTAAATGTAATTAACAGACGTATGTCCTTGAATAAAGTATCAGATTCATGGTCATTAATTAGAAATGCCCTCGAATGCTATTGTTTCACACATACAGCCCTAGCAAACCACGACAAAATTCATCAAAATGAAAAGGGGGGATTCGTTAAATGCCTAAATAAATACAGGAAATGAAGTTGCATTGCATTGAGTGCCAAGAAAATCAAAATTGCTAAATGCGGATAAAAAGAATTCACGTGATCAAGATTGCTAATCATTAGAGAAACATGAGATGAAAAACATGAAGACCCACCTGAGGACAGCCAGTCAGAAGGTAACGGCAGCCGGAAACAGCACCGGAGATGGAAAAGGTATGAGAGAAAGAGAGAGAGAAGTTTTCGTCGGGGGAGGAGGGAGGGGGGAATCTAGGGAGGGAAGAGGGGAGTCTTCTGTTTCACATTCCATTGGATGGGCGACGATTTCGGGGAAATTATATATCGATACAAAGGCGAGGCTTCGAGATTTGCCTTGTCGCATTTTTTTCTTTTTCCTTTAATTTTGAAAAGGACTTCTTTTCACCTAATAGCACCATTTTCTTTGCAATCACAAACGAGTCATTGATTGACATTTCATTTCATGCTTGTTATTTTTATGAGATAATTTAGCCCGATACAAACTTAAATATTCTAAAAGAGGAATACACTTTAAAAAAATCTATGCAGAATAATATCTTTTAAATATACTTTAAATAAGCTAATACCCTCCCTCAAACTAGAATGAACTTGAGTTTGCTAAGAAAAGAAGATCTAAAATAAAATTAAAACGCAGAAACTAAAACAAAACTTAAGCAGAGCAAAGTAGAATCGGAAAAGAACGAAAATGGAATCTGAATTGAGCGTTTCGTCAGGTCGCAATGGGAGGAGCAATGGTGGATTTGAAAGGAGAAGAAGCGGCGACGAGTTGCAGATCTGAATGCGTAGGGTTTTTGGAACATGTGGATAGTGACTATACAATAGAAAACCTAATGGGGATGGTTGGGATGGTTGTGCCTCTGTCGACAGATGATCAATGGAGGCAGACGAATAGGGATGTGACAGCTAAATATAATGGGACAAAGAAAACCTAGAGCTCTGATACCCCATGTGGAGGAATATTTTATTGATAAAATGTTATATATTATGTTTATTGTACATTAGGGGAAATAGGGAATAAATACTATGTTAATACAAGTAATTAAGGCAGCAACTAGATTTACTCATAAATTACATTTATATCCTCCCTCAAACTCAAGGTGGTAGAGTATCTATCAGCTTAAGTTTGTTAAGTAACTAACTGAAGTGATTAGATGGTAAGGCTTTAATGAAGATATCTACTGGTTGCTCAGTAGTAGAGATAGAGCGTAAAAGTAGTGTGTTGCTCAAGAGATGATGAGAAACAAAGTGATAGTCATTTTCGATGAGCTTCGTACGCTTATGAAAACCATGATTGTGAGCAATTTGGATGGCTCTACGATTGTCACAATGAAAGTGGGTGAGACCCTGTTGTGGAACACCCATATCAGCAAATAGCCAATGAAGTCATAGGAGTTTAGCAGTAGCATCAACAAGAGCACGAGATTTTGATTTCGTACTGAAACGAGAGATAACACTTTGTTTCTTACGTCGTCACTAAATGAAAGAATCTTCTAAGTAGAAACAGTAACTTGTTGTAGATTGTTGATCAGTAGGATCTCCAGCCTAATCTACATTAGAAAAGATTGAGAAGAAAATTAAAGACCATGCCCCAAAGTTCCCTTGACATAGCGAAGGATGCACATAACAGTAGTAAAATTGATGGTTCGAGGAGCAGCCATAAACTAACTAATAATATGAACAACATAAGCAATGTTTAGATGAGTCACTGTTAGATAGATGAGACTCCCAACAAGTTGTCGATATAAACTCATATCTACAAGAGGAACACCATAAAAAGGGATTAGATGGACACTAGGATCTAATAGTGTCGAAGTTGTATTGGAGTTGATTATTCTCGAACGGGCTAAAAGATCATAAACATATTTTGCTTAAGACAACAAATAGCCATCTAAGCACCGAGAGATTTCAAGGGCAAGAAAGTAATTGAGAGATCAAAGGTCTTTCATCTCAAAATGTTGATCGAGATAATGTTGTAGGTCGGATATAGTCTGTGGATCATTATCAATAATAATCATATCATCAACATAAAGAAGAAGAAGATCAATATCATGGAGGTGTCTAGCATGTAAAGAGCGTAATGTCATGAGGGCTAGAGGCAAAGCCAAGTTGAGAAATGGTGGAGCTAAATGTGGCAAAGCAAGCTCGTGGAGCCTGTTTCATACCATATAATGCTCGATGCAAGAGGCACACCTTATGAGGAGGAGGGAAAGTGTTAGGGGGTGGCTTCATATAAACTTCTTCTGAAAGGGTCCCGTTAAGAAAGGTATTTTTGACATCTATCGAAAAAAGAGGCCACTGCTTGGCAGTAGCAATAGCTAACAGATTGCGAACAAATGTCATTCGAGCCACAAGAGCAAATGTTTCTTCATAATCAATCTCATATTCTTGTGAGTAGTCTTTTGTAACAAGTCGAGCCTTATAACCCTCAATAGTGCCATCAGAGTGGGTCTTGATTGTTTGGATTTATGTTCTAAAATTCGTAGATTGTAAACATAATCCATTGACCGTTATTAATAAAGTGTTATTATTGTAATACTTGTTATTGATTTTGTTATTAGTTTTGGCTTAATAACCTAAATCCAATAAACTAACATCCTAAGTTGTTTAATGAGTCTTGAATAGTATGTAGAGACATATAGGGATCAATGTTCGAGATCAGCTTAAAGGGTCTATAGTATAGGGATAAGGTTGGGTACCTTATCTTGGTAACATTATGGATACGGCTCAATTTGTATTTGATACAAACGCAATAATCCAACGCATTCGTGTAGTTGACATGCGAGTGAGGATATCCTATGTAATGAGTTTGCATAAGATCGGACCGCAAAATAGTAACCACAAGATGTAACTCCTATTACTAGTTAGGTTTCTATTTCACTAGGATGACCTAGGTAACTTAGTCTTAATCCTGAGTGTGTTATGAACTCCTATTCGCGAGAGATTGTTCTTTGATTTGTACTGGTGAGAGTGGCTAGACGCCGACTCAATAAGCTTATCATTTTGGGGACAAAACCGCGTGGGAAACTGAGAACATGATTACACAAGATGGAATTCACTCCTTTCCTACTTTAGGGTAAATAGATGAGTGTTCCCTTAAATGGTGTCTCTAGGTCTTGAATAAAGGGTCCTACCCTCTTTATGGCATGAGAGAGGTTTCTGTTTATTAATAGGACCATAAACAGGTTGTTCATTGAAGGAGCACTGATATTTAAGGAGCACTGATATTTAAGGATTAGAGGTAATCTAGGTGTAAAACGGTAAATTGATCCAGTTGGTGTTATGAACACTCGTGAAAGACTAACTTATTGTTATTGGTCTATATCCGTGAACACATAAATATATCTACAGTGAGAAATGTTCAGCTATGAGTCTTTAGTGGAGTGTACACACAGTTAACGAATATTGATTAATATGGTTAATGAGTTTAGCCAATTAATCTCAGATCGTTGTAGCTTCTGATCTGTAGATCCATTAGGTCCCCTTTCTAGCTCGTAAAGGGCAATGAGATTTATTGATACTGGTTGTAATTTGAAATGTTCAAATCTACTTTGGGAATTAGTTTAATGTATAGTGATACATTATAGTATAAACTTTATCAAACTTTATTATATAAATTGAATTTTGGATATGATTCAAAATTAATTTATGAGAGATAAAATATTTGAATGAGTTCAAATATTAATTTAATGTGAATTAGATCCATACTAAAATTATTGGTTAGGAGAGAAACTTATATTTGAATATAATTCAAATTTAATTTAAGTTAAATATAAGATATTTAATTTAACTATTAATTAATAGTTTTGTTTTATTTAATTAAATTTGATTTAATTAAATCTACAAGATATTTGAGAGATATTCATTCGAAGAAGAATGAAATATTAATTAAATATAATTTAATTAATTATATTAATATAAATCTATAAGATTGGAGAGATATTCATTCAAATCTATTCAAATAAGATTTGAATGAAATATTAATTAAATATGATTTAATTAATTAGTAGATTTGATAATAGAATCCCACGATTCTCTCGTACTCCTTTTCCTATTCCAAGAAGGAAAAAGAGTTATAAATATCTAGAAAAAAACAGTTTTTTTTAAAACAAATTCATCAAGAAAAAAAAAGTCTATATTTTTGCTCTGCAAAAATAAAAGAGTTTCTCTCAACTATCTCTAAACTTTTTTTCATCCCAATTGGTTCTCACAAACCAATCTCATCCCAGAGTCTCCAACGGGTGGTGTCCCCAATTCGATAGTTTATAGATTCAGAGACGTCATCGAAAGTAAGTTTTTTGTATCTTTTAAATTAAAAGCATGCTTAGTTTTTATTTAGAATTTTGATTCTAAATTTTGCCAATGTATTGGTATTTTAAGATTCTCAAATTAAATTGAGTAATGGTTCTTTAAATCTTTCGTTGCCATATGACTTTTATCCCTTCATTGATTTTGTAAATCCATTTGCATCCAATGGGTCTTTTACTAGAAGGTAAATAAACATAGTCCTAAGTGTGCATCTTTTCAAGAACCTACAATTCATCATTCATCGCTTTTTGCATAAAGGGTCAGTATTGGCCTCTTGATAAGAGGTGAGTTCAACAAGGGAAACAATAGTGGAAAAACAATGATAACCATAGAGGTGAATGAGAGGTTCCCTTACGCAAGTAAAATAGTAAAGAGGAGTATCTAGAGTAGTTTCAAGAACGTCATTGGAGACAGACGGCTGATCTTGCTTGCAGAAGTAGGTGTAGAGTGAGCAAACTCATTATTAAGAGTAGACTCAGAGGAAAAAGTTTAACAGATGTATCAGTGAAGAAATGATGAAGACCTAAGAAGTAGGTGTGAAAGGAGGACAAATGAGAGAACTAGTATGCTCTCAAAATGTGACATGTTGAGATATACAAAGTGTATTGGAAAGAGGATCCCAACAACAAAAAAATGTATGTTATGTGCCATAGCCAAGAAAACAATAGAGGTGGGCACACGGTTCCAAGTTTAGTATCCTCATGAAGATATTGTCGCTCTTCTTTCTTTCCTCGCGGGCAGGAAGCACACTAGCTGCGTGCAGAAGAACAAAGCGGGCTCAATAAAAAACTTTAACATTCGAGTAGTTGGGAGGAGTACCATATAATCGTTCAAATGGAGAGATGTTCTGAAAAAATAGAAGATGAAAGACTCGATGATATAAACAGATGTAAGTGTATCTTCTTCCCAAAAATTTCTTAGGACATGAGACAGAAAGAAGGAGGACACATATTGAGTCAAGAATGTGGCGATGTTTGCGCTCAACATGTACATTTTGTTAAGAGGTATGGGGGCAGGAACACTAAACAAGAATGCCCTGTTGGGTGAGAAAAGAAAGAAGAGTGGAGTGTTTGTACTCCAAGGCATTATCGGTGCGAAGGGTTTTAACAAGACAAGAGAATTGAGTGTGAATCATGTTAGCAAACTCTATGCATGTAACAAGAGCAGAGGAAGATGACGAAAGTAATTGATTTAATAGGCTCTGAATGTCACTTATTTAAAGATTGATGGAGATGGAATCATCTAAGGCAGTAGCAGCAACAACAGAGGAGGAACCATGTTTATTAAAGTTCTTTGTTTTTGTAGAAGAACCTAGAGGTCGAAGTGGTCTGGTGGGACAATTATCCAGAATATGACCACGTTTATGACAATACCTACACTCTACTTTAGGACAATCAGTAAACTTGTGACTAAAGAGCTTACAATTCTTACAAAATATGTTTGACGCTCCATTAAGCAAAGAAAGTGTTGCAAGAACAACATTGAATTGTTTGGAAGGATTGATGCCAAGACGTTTTTGCTCAAATAAAATTTCTTGGATTGCAGCATCCAGTGAGGGCAAGGGACTGCGGTGTAGTAAGGTAGCCCTAACGTTTTAGCATCTTCAAAGGCATTAACGTTTTAGCATCTTCAAAGGCATCAAATTGTGCATGGATAGCAGGGATATATGTGTTACCAAGCCATGTGGTAATCTGGTCATTTTTACTATCCCATTCTTCAAGTTGATCGATAAATTTACTATCTTCCTCTTTGTCTTGTTTGATTGGTTTGGTAATATCTCCAGTAACTGCTAATTAAAAAACTCTTCATTTAATTCGCCCAAGTGAGGTAATTGGTCCCATCTGGTACTGTGCTAATGGATAAAAAAACGTGGTCTTTTTCTATTGGGATTAAATGGTTTATGCTGAGATAATCGTCACAAAACTAAAAAAATCAGATTTGAGGAAAAGTTGAGCGAAAACGAAACTTCAACTAGAGCAAAAACTGAGCATAAACTCATAGAAACTTTCATAAAACTGAAGGCAAATTCGATCTGAGGAAAAACTGAGCAAAAATGGAGCTTCAACCAAAGCAAAAACTGAGCGAAAACTCATCAGAACTTGAGGAGAAACTGAGAGGAACTAAAGTAGAGCCTCGACGCGCGAATCAGATAGGTTTGGTGGTTCAAATCAGATTAAACAGAGACAAGTTCGGAGCAGACGAGATCAAATCAGAGACGAGCAGATGGATCTGATGATAAACACTCCAACGATTGGAATATTGGACAAAGAACTGAGAGGAGTGGCGGCAGATGAACAAACGAAATCTTTGACGAAGAACAGAGACGATAGGAGAAATCTGCATGAAGAATAGAGACAGTTCTGGACGGCTGGTTCGAAGGTCTTTGCCGAATCGAACAACTAAGAGGAAGAACGAGAGGTGCGAATCAAATAGAGATGTCTTCGTCGGCGGGCTTTGCAGTAATGAGGAATGAACAAAGATGTCTTCGTCGGTAGGCTTTGCGATAGACGACGACGACGGGTTGATCTAGGTTATAGTTTTAGGCTCTGATGCTATGTTGTTTTTCAAGAATGAATTATCTATTTCCTTGATAATTTAGTAGGGATACAAGCCTAAATATACTAAAGAGTAATACACTTAGAATAATATGTAAAATAATATCATAATAATATCTCTTAAAAATACTCTAAATAAGCCAATAATATCAATACAATGATTAAGTTTGTAGCTTATTTATTAAGCAACGGGCTAATAATACATTCTTAAATATTTAATTCAAAATATAAGTCATTCCATACAAATTGAGAATATTTGGCAACCACTCGAATAACTTTTAAAAACAAACAACGTGGTTTGAATCCTCACTCTCTATTATATAGAAAAATAACGTAAATTTTATAGTTTATAAACATATTAAGATTTGAACTAGTTTATCAATGATCTAAGAAAGCAAGAAATTTCATTAAATCTTAATATTAATTTTCATAATAAAGACAAAATCATTAAATTTTTTGAAGGTACTAGTTCATAATACGTGGCACGTGACATGTTACATGTGAAGTTTGAATTTTTTTTGTTCAACTATCTTTTATAATCTAAAAATGATTTCATTTATATTTGTAAAAATTAGATGACATTAACATTGCACATGTGTGAAAACTATATTGTAATTTTATTTTAAAACTATTTTAAATGTATTTTTCACTTAGAAAAATAGTACGTAATCGATAATTATCTTATTCTCACTGTGTATTTTTTGTTTCTTATAAATTCAAATTATTGTCAATGAAATATATATAGAAAGGAATTTCAATGATATAATTAAAATTTTAAAATAGAATGGGTTGACACACCTTGAGTCATTCAAATCAACAAAAAGAAAACAGAATTATTTGCTTAGCTTAAGAATATATTTCTTAACAAATGCTAAATAAAATTATATGGAAGGACAAATGCATGTAATAATGGACTTTTTCTTACGAGTTACATTTATTTTTCCTAGTATAGGTATTTCAAAGGTTAATTTACATGCATACAACAAATTCTAAAATATTTACGATCTATATTACAAAAAAAATAAAAGTAATTGTAATTAATGGTCATTTCAGGAATAATAATTAAAGATATAACAATATTTTAAAAAAATTACAAATATAACAAAACTATCGCTAATAAACTTGTATCGTTGATAAACTCGTATGATCTGACCAATATTTACAACATAGTCTATCCAATGATAGACTTGTATCATAGATAGAATTTGACAATTTTTGTTATATTTACAAATTTTTTAAAATGTTGCTATATACTTAATTATTTTGAATCTAATTGCTAAATTTGCAACAAAAAAAAAAAAAATTCTTGTTGGTTTCGAATTTTCTGGGACAAGTATTGAATTCTTGTGCATCTTCCTCATATTATTACTTCTTCTTTTTCATATTCTCACTTCTTCTTGTTCATGATTTTTTAATTTCTTCCTTTTTCGTCATCTCTGATATTCTTCTTTTCTTCTTCTTTTTTCACTACATGATCGTTTACCAAGATTTAAACAATCATTTACAAAGACCATGTACCAAAATCGTTTAGATTTGGTACAAGATCATGTACTAAGATCGTTTAGTGTACCAATATCTAAATGATCAGCTGTCTATCCCAAATAGACAGAGATAGACCACTATCGTCACGGTCTATTATCCCAACTAGATAAGTGATAGATTCAAACGACTATTTATCAATATCTAAATAATCGTGTACCAATATCTAAACGATCTTGGTACATAATCTTGTACTAAATCTAAATGAACTCAGTAAGATCGTTTAGATTTGGTACAAAATCATGTACCAAGATCTTTTAGATATTGATACGTGTACAAATCTCTAAACAATTAGTGGTCTATCCTAGATAGACAGGGATACACCACACTATCACTATCTATCTTAGATAGATAAGTAATATATTCAAATGATCGTGTACAAATATCTAAACGTTGTTTTTAGACTATATCACACGGTTGTTTAAATTAGAAGCTTTTTCGCGTACATATGTGATCGATCGATCACATAGTATTTTTGTTATTTCATGTTGTTGGGTTCGTGGACTTTTTCATTTTCCAAAATTGATCTATATAACGTAAATATTTTTGTGTTTTGTTATATTTTTAAAACAACTCATATTTGAAAATGTTGATAAAATATACCTTAAAAGCATTATAGGTAATAAAGAAAACAAGAATATATATTTGTAAAAGAAATATAATAGTTTTTAAAAGAAATAAATTGTAATAAATAAATATTTTTTTGATATTCAATAAAAAAAATATTTTTTAAAAAATTAAATTAGAAACAATTAAAAATTGTATGGTTATCGAATTAATTGAATAATATGGTCTAAATTATAAAATGAAAGTAATTAAATGATTGAAACGTTTCTAAATTTATTGATTCAATTTGAAACAAAAAGGATCAATGGTCTTTGTCTAGCAAGTAGCAACTGTATATTAAAAATATATCACTATTATAGAAAATGCAAGGTGTATCCTACCAATGAACAACCTTCTTTTTTGTTATGCAACTTCAAAAGATTTATATCAGTATTGTTGAACTGGCGTAATGCTTGAAAAGATAACGATATTTTATTATAAAATTTATATATAGTTATTATTATTTTATAATCATAATTATGATAGAATAAATATTTGGAAGGTAAAGAAAAATTATTTGCTCAATTAATTAATTATGTGTGCAACTTTTATTATTTGTAAGATGTGGAATGATATAGTAAAAATAGGGAAAAAAAAACTTAGTAAGACAGTACAATAAGATTGTGATTTTACATACGGATAAGGAAATATATCTGCTACAAATTAAATTTAAACAAATAATAATAATAAAAAGGTTAATCGTTAAAAATGACAAAAATCATAAGAGTTTTCCTGCCATGAAATATAAATAGTTTATTCTTTTATTATTTGTCCCAGGTGAAAACTTATAATATTTCATAAAAAGAATATTGCCTATATATATTATTTAATATTATTTAAAAGAACTAAATACATCATAAGAAAGAATACTTGTAAATTGTACACGTAACTCAAATCCCTTCGTGTTAAAAAGATATCAAAGCACTCTTGACTTATAATAACAATAATAGTAAAAGAAAACACAGCATTTTTTAATTGGACTTCACAATTGACAATGCATTATTTTCATACAATTACATGTATATTTTCAAGTTTTTCTCGTAAATTACAAAGTATTAACATATTGCAACGCATAGTAAAGTAAAAAATGAATGTTAGATTAATATCAATATTATAATAGAAGTTAGAGACAAAACAAAACACATAGAAAGTAAAAGGCAGAAAAGAAAACCTAAGTAGAAGAGATTCAAATGGATATAATGAAATGATTGAAGAGAGTTCCTTATATAGTTGTAGAAAGTAAAAGTTACAAAGTGATACGAACCAAGAAATCACTATTCCATCAAATGATCTTGAAGATGAATCATAAATTTTTCATGCACACTTTAGTGGGCTTTAATTATTTTTTAGTATTTTATTGTTAAATTTAAGTTTAGAATAATGAGGTCAAAATACATCAGAAGATGATCAAGACACGTAACTTGTATTGTAAACGTATAAGGGATTGGAAAAATAATTTACATAAGTATTATGCCTGCTTCACGCGATTTTAATGTCGAAACGCATGATATTGAACAAAGAAAGAAACAAGTGAACTGCAGGAAATATTTCGTGCAAGGACTACAACCAGGAACTCATTTAGCAATTAACGTCTCCAAGCGAGGAACAAAGTTATCACGCAAGGAAGGGTCACTAGAAGACAAGAGCGGTAGTTGGAGATGATGTGACGTGCAAGAGACACTTTTAGGCTGATGGCGCCGACAAGTTCAAAAGAATAGAAGTTTTCCTCCCAATTGTTACCTATATAAAGTCATGTCCTTCAACCTTGAAAAGAGGTTCGAATAGACAAAAAACCCTAAAGAGTGGCGGAAAGGAATAGCCTTTCTACCGTCTATAAATGTTTTCTTCTTCTTCGATTAGTTTTAAAAGTGAGAACTTCACCGCTGAGGAGGGAAAGAGGAGGGAAGAATCCATATTCCTGTTATCCCCTAACTTGTAATAACAATGGCCTAAGGCCTACATTCTTTGTATATATATTGCATGTTTATACCTTTTCAATCCATCATTTCTTGAATTTTGATTTAACAAAGTTTTATTAGTAGTTTAAATTAGTGGTAATTTTGATAAGAAGTCTAGCTTATAATCCCTAGCATTAGTTGAGCTATGTTCATCGCTTAACTTGTGTCAATCACCACTTACCTAAGAGGGCAAGTAGCAAGGATAAGTCTAAGGCGTGCAAAGGAGGAATTTGGTGACAAACTCCACATTTGCAAGATAACTTTCAGCATTTGTGTTCCAAAATGTGAACAAGTGTGAATAGTAGGATTTGAGAGACGTTGTTTTTAATCACGAAGTTCTATAAGTTCTATAAGTAAATATTTCTCGATATATCTCACCTAATCAGACTTAGTCATGTAGATTCGAAAGGAGACTATGTGTGGCGTTTATGACTCTGAGAGGAGTATGCCTTAAATCATAAGCTGGTTGAGTGAGTTAAATCGCATCAAAGCTCTTGCATTGCTTAATCGCCTAATGGTGTGTAGACCTTCCTTCACTCTTTCTCACATACAAATTAGTTTGCAAACAATTCCATTCACATCCATTTACTCCCTTTATAGATTCTTTAAACGTACATAAGAAGTTTAACTCTGGTTCGGATTCTTTTATACCTTAGTAGTTAATTCTTATACTACCCAACTAATGAGTAATTCTCTAAAACTAATGTCTATAAACAATTCCCAGTGTTCGATTCTGGATCATCCAGGTAAATCTATTGTTTCACTTGCACTTGGACAAGAAATAGGAAAACTTATACTCAACGAGGACTTAAGTATCATGCGATGAAGAGGTATATTGCGAGCATCTTACATGTTATGATCATAACTCATGACTCATCGCCTAGAATCAAAGCATGTTATACAAAGAGTTACGATGAGCGCATTACGGGCAACGACCTACCTTAGCGACGTATCACATTTGCGCTATACACACACGAAGTTATCAAGTCCAAGCACAAACATACAACCAACATAAAACACCAAATAATCAATAAACTTCTCTTCATTCACTAAACATTATATGTTTCACATACAAAGTACATGATCTTTTAAATACATGAATTGAATCATAAAATAACGTGTCCAATGCCTTTCATAGCTTCACAGTTAAACACCTTACCAATGCCTTATCGCGTAGCAACTCGCCTTACCCTTCTCAACTTAACCTCAACGCCTTGAATCTTGGAGAATTGAAGCTTAACACGTAAGTCAAATACTTAGTGAGTGATGATTTTGGAAAACCTTTTGGGGAATACAATACAAACGCCTCATTCAGAAAACATAAATCATACATTAGCCTTTCTTATTCCTTTTTCCAAGAAGATGAACCATTCCCACGCATAGAATACCGTGATGGTCTTTTCATCAACAATATCCCTTAGAGAATTTCTCGATTCATTTCCTGTTGCTCAAGTTGCTAACTCAATACACTCTTTTTATGCATTGGTAAAATTCTTACTGTCATGTGGTCCTTTCACCTTATAGTTGTCTTGATTCATCATGTGCACATAATAGTTAGCTCATTGAAAGGAATAAGACTCGTGGTTTACTCGCATACACAACATAAAATCATCAAACATGAAACATTAGCTCAAAATCTTTCTCATAAACATAAACATATATTACGAAAATAGAAGACAACATGAAACTTAGAAGGAAAACTTTAAAATCATTAAAAATCTTTAGAAAATGTCACTCATGACACTAAGTTTCCCTTTTCTTTTTGAATACCTCACCCAAACGTTCTTCTCGCCTGATAGTTTCTCAGCAGTATAATACATGCTTAACTCACTAGAAAAAATTGGGGTATTTCTAATGCATTAAAACATTGGCAAAACTCCAAAGTGTATTAACAAAAGTAATATTAATGTCATATCCTACGTAGGCAAGAACGTAAGGAAAACTTTGGCCAATGCACAAATGGATAACGTTGGCATATACGCTTATAGTGACGTATGTAGATGACATTGGGATAACTATTTGTTTTTTTTTATTATTTAGTTATTATTAATACCTTTGATCTTTTGTGTGAGGGATTTGAGAAGCATGTTGTGGATCGATATAGGAATTGTTTGGAGATTTGGAGCTGTTTGAATGTGGTAATATTAAGAATTTTCTGGCATTGATTTTTCAGAATTGATTTTGATTCTTGGTTTTCTGTTTCCTTTGAGGGTGAGAAATTTGTAGAAATTTCTGATTCAGTTGAGATTACTGATGTTGAAGCATTGTAAAGGGATTGAAGCTTCTTTATCAAGAGTTTAAGTCTCTTCTCAGTTTTGTTTCTTAGCTTTGTTTCCTTTATAATTTGATTCTCCAACTTCAACTTCTTCACAACAACATAAAAGCTTTAAGAAAATTACACGATTGGAAAAATGTTGAATAAAAAATAAGTATACATTACCTTATCCATCATAACCTCTGCCTCTTAGTTTATGTTCTCTATTTTGTTTCTCTTTGTTTGTATTCTGTGAATACTGATGGAAATGGTAGACATGCGCAATGGAATTAGGATCAAACTTTTACTCTAATTGCAACTAAACAAGTTGAGTGATTGACATGCATAAGAAATCCTAAAATAACAAAGATAGGGTTAAAGAAAAACGTCACATTTGATGCTTTTCTTTTCTTGTAATCTCCTCACATGTTTCTCACGCTTTCCTCATGAAATCAAAGTCGGGACTACCACTAGCGTTGACCCACTATTCTCCAGATTTAGAATCGAGTTGTGGGACTAAAAAATGGTGGAGGAAACAGAGAGAGATGATATCCTTTGGAGGAACCTAATCTTTTGGTTCTTTTTTTGTTTTGATGTTGAGAGACTCAAATGAAAAGAGTTCTTGGTTTTATTTTGTAATTCTCAATTACAAAACTAATTTTCAAACTCAAATTCAAGAGTCATTTCACCTTTGGATAAAACTTGTTTACTTTAGACTTGAAAAAGTCAAACTTTGAATTAGATTTAAATGTTGAATTACTATATTGCCCTTAGACTAATTTAAATAATAACATTTGTTGAGATTTAACAAGCTCATCACTTGTATGTGATATGCAAGTGGCTAATTGCATATAAGACACAAACCCCACTAATAGTTAATGAAATGCTAAGTAGTGAGATATGGAAGCTCTTGCATGTAGTTTGCTTGTAAAGAGGTTTTTTTCACAAAGGTGAAAGGTCTCTTGGTTATTAAGATGGTGAGAATTAATTTTGTAATTAAAAATTACAAAGTAAACCAAGAACTCAATTTTTTTTTACTCTCAATAAAGATCTAAAAGTTAGGTTCTTCCTAAAATTACCATCTCTCTCTATTTCCTCCACCATTCGAGTCCCACAATTTGATTTCTAGTCTAGAGAATAGTGGGTCAACACTAGTGGTAGTCCCAACTTCGAGTTCGTGAGGAGATTGTGAAGAGTTCGTGAGAACATTACAAGAAACGAAAAGCATCAAAAGCGAGTTTTTTCTTTTAACCCTATCTTTGTTTCAATTAGGGTTGTAATGCATGTGAATTACTAAAGTGTTTATTACACTTAGAGTAAAGTTTGATCCTTATTCCGCTGTGCATGTCTACCATTTCCATCAGTTCAAGACTTGGATTCAGTTCTTAAGGAAACAACCTATCTACTATTCCTAAAACTAGTAGGAGTGAATTTCGTTATGCAACCTGTGTCCCTAGCTATCCATTCGACCTTACCCCTGAAATGGGAGAATTATTGGACCAGCACCATTGAGCTACTCTCACGAATGCATATCTAAGGATAATTTTGTGTGAACAGAAGTTCATAGTTTGCTTATGATTAAGATTAAATTACACTTGATATAATTAAAATAGTCGATTTTATTAAAGTTAACGATGTTATAACCTAAAAGCGACTATTTCATGGTTCCAGTCTTACGTAAACTCTTTACATAAGATGCACCCACTTCTACGTCTCTACCTGAACGATTTAGGATCACATCCTTTGTACTAGCTACAATCCATAGTGTTCCCAAAGTAAGGCGTACAACCTTTATTCATATACTATAAACCGTTTGAGCCATACTCGAACTTGATCCACATTTATGTCTCTACATAAAGTTCAAGTCTACACTAGATAGCCTTGAAACCTGAGTTCATTGGCTTTAAGATTACATTATTCTATTTTCACTAATAAGTCTTCAATAACCACTTTATTAAATAGAATATAATATAAACTACAAACTACGAGTTTTAGGACATAAATTCCAACACTTAGGGTACTACTTAATCTGTTTCATCAAATTAAAGATGATTAAGGAAATGAATTTTGCTTAATTAAGAGTGGTTCTTGATCAAGATTCTTTCCAAGCTCAACTTTCTTGATCTTGGAAGAATTTTGATCAAGATTTCAAGAAAAGAGATGATCTTTGTGAGGAATTAATTTGTATTATTGCCATATTAATTAAATCCTAATCTTGTTCTTTAAGTTTCCTTCACAAATTTGCAATCAAATATATAATTGGAATTATTTGTGCACTACAAAAATGATGCAATTAAATTAAAAGAAAATGCCAATAACAAAGGAGGTTCACCAGGCAATTAATCAATTTCAAGATTTGATATGAAACAATCAAGAATTAAAGTGATTTTTGTGAGACAAAGATAATCTAATTAATCTTGCATTAATTTTCATACCAGAAGTATCTTGCATAAAAAAATTGAATAAAAATCAAAATCAAGAATTGAATTGACAAGAAAGATTGAAATTGGGGATTCAACCAATGAACTTGAAGAGGTGATCTAATCTAATTACATGAATAATTAAAGAAAATAATTCTCAAAGAAAAGGAAAATAATTCTCAAACAAAAGGTTAACCCTAAGCCCACTCACCTTAAAGTAATTAGCCCTCAATAAAGAAATCTAAAATTTAATTCAATAATGAAAAATGGCATAATGGAGGAAATATTCTCGAATTTATGAGACTTTTGGAAGAAATTGGGGTTAATTTAGGAGAAAAATAGTGAATTGATGATGAAATTAGGGGTAATGAAAGATTTGTATAGAAAATAAAACAAGTAATGGGTTTAGACTTGCAACCTTTAGACCTAGGCACGCAAGATTTTATAGAGATCTTAGGTCAATATATTTGACAACTTTAAAATATAGTTCATTGACAATAATTACATAAACAATTTTCTAATTGAGTCTAAGCCTGCTTTAAAATTTTAGATTAGAGAAAGAAAAACTCACATAGTTTGACGCTCTGAATCTACTAAAACTCCAAATTAGGGACACCATCTACCAGAGACCTTCCTATCCTGTGAGATGTAATTGGTTTGTGGGAACCAATTAGAATGAAAAAATACTTTTGAGAAACTCTCTGAGATAAATCGTAGAGAGACAAAGGCTTAGGTTGAAAAACATTTTTTTTTTCTACGTATTTATAACTCCCTCTTAATCAACAAGTTGGAGAGACTTATGAAATTCTATTAGTTTAACAAAAATTAAATTAACTAATTAATTAATTAATAGTTAATTATTCATATTTAACTAATATTTCATTTAAATCATATTTTATTAATATCTCTTACATATCCTATAGTTTTAATTCAATTCAATTTAATTTAATTTAATAAAAATAAACTAAACTATTAATTAATTTTTCAATTAATTAATTGCTAAATTAAATATATTATATTTAATTTAATTCAAATTTGAATCATATTCAAATATAAATGTCTCTTATAACCTTGTGTTAATGTGTATCACATACACATAAAATTTTAACCTATAGTTTTAATATGAATCCAATTCACATTAAATTAATATTTGAGCTCATTCAAATATTTTATCTCACATAAATTAAATTTGAATCATATCCAAAATTAAATTTATATAATAAAGTTTAAGTAAAATATAAACTTTATATTATAATGTATCACCATACATTATACTAATTCTCAAAGTAAATTTGAACATTTCAAATTACAACAAATATAAATAAATATCATTTTCCTTTACGAGCTAGGAATGAAACTTAATGGACCTATAGATCAGAAGCTAGAACAATATGAGATTAATTGATTAAACTCATTAACCACATTAATCAATATTCGTTAACTATGTGTACACTCTACTAAAGACTCACAACTGAACTCTTTTCACTGTAGATTTATTTCAATGTCCACGGATATCGACCAATAATAGTAAGTTAGTCCTTTACGAGTGTTCATAACACTAGTTGTGTCAAATTACCGTTTTACCCGCAGGTTGCATCTAGTCCTTAAATATTAATGCTCCTCTAATGAACAACCTGTTTATGGTCCAAACAATAAATAGAAACCCCTCTGGTGCCATAGAGAGGGTAGAGCCATTTGTTCAAGTCATGGAGATAGTATTTAAGAGAACATTCATCTACTTACCCTAAAGTCGAAATGAATGAATTTCATCTTGTGTGATTATGTTCTTAGTTTTTCACTCGGTCTTGTCTCTAAAATGATAAGCGTATTGAGTCGACAATCTGATCGCTCTAACCCGTACAAATCAAAGGACAATCCCTCGCTAACAGGAGTTCATAATACACTTTGGATAAAGACTAAGTTACTCAGGTCATCCTAATTAGATAAACCCAACTAGTTAACGGAGTTCATGTAGTGGTTACTATTTCGTGGTCCGATCGTATGCAACCTCATTGCATAGGATACCCTCACTCGCATGTGGTCTACACGAACATGTTGGATCATTACATTTGTATCGAATACAAAGTGAGTCATATCCATAGTGTTACAGCCAGAATAATGAACCCAGCCTTATCCTTATACTATAGACCTTTAAACTAATCTCAAATATTGATTCTTGTGTCTCTACATACTATTCAAGACTCATTAAACAACTTAGAATGTTAGTTTACTGGATTTAGGTTATTAAGACAAATCTAATAATATAATCAATAACGCCTTTTGAAATAATAATAATAACGAATAATAAATCATGCTTTATTAATAACGAAACTTTATTAATAGCGGCAAATGGATTATATTTACCATCTACGAGTTTTAGGATATAACACCCAACAAAAACAATGAACAACATCATAATCTAAACATGAACAACTGAAATAAATTCTTTTATTTCAAACAAACTTTAGATAAGTTTTACACAAATAAAAAGTAACTTTATTTACATTACAAAATGCAATACCAAATTGCCAAACCTAAGTCTAATATTACAAAGACTAACAAAAGTACTAAACAAAACATGAACAATAGTAGACTAAACTTTTCAGCAGACAGACAACAATGATTCAGGCTTCAAGAACACGATCTCTACATGAAAAGTGAGAAAACATTTCAAAGATTATGTGCTAAACGAACCCAGTGAGTTTAAATACTTTTAATAAATCTTTGTAACGATAAATAGTGAGTCATAAACTGAAAGCTTTAACTTTTAAATCAATTTGAAATAGTAACATAAATCTTGGTTTTTTCTGCTCGAAATCTAAGCAACTATTTCTAGGAGGTGGTAGAGATTACTCGAAATCCTATATGATTTACAAGCAAACCCTTCTAGATATAACTCGCCTCTTCGTACTTAGTCATATGGATCTCTGAAAAAAGACCATGTGTGGCATATAATGACTTCGAGAGAAGCACAACTTAATCATAAGTATGGTTTAGTGAGTTACATCGCATCAAGATTATCTTATTACTTATTTGCATGATAACACATAGACATTCCTTCCTTCATTTCTTTTATACAAGTTAGTTCGCCATCACCACACAATTTCCTTATCCCTTTTTACAGACTCTATGCTTAGTTTAGTTTAGCAATTCTTACATTTATTATTATTTAATTCTTTTACATTGCGTAAGTGATAAATAATTCCTAGATGTAATATCTTGAATCAATTTTCCTATGTTCGACCCTGGATCACTCAGATAAACTTGCTATTTTGCTTGTACTTGTACTTGGGCTAACAATAGAAAAACTTGTACTCAATAAGAACTTAGCTATTAGGCGATGAAGATGGATATAGCGAGCATTTTGCATGCTATGATCATGTCTCATGACTTATCGCGCGCTTAGAATTAATCACGCAATACATAAAGTTATGGTGAGCATCTTAAGCGTAGTGAAACTTCTTAGTGATGTATTGTGATTGTATTATACACATGTGAAATGACTAAGTCCACATACAAAAGTTCAAGTCCAAGTTTTTGGCGTTGTTGCTAAGGACTTTATTTATAGATATTAGAGTAGAGTCTTACTTTGATTTTAGGCAACACATTTGATTTTAGTGAATCACGTAATTAGTCAAAAATCGCATGAAGAGGTTCAAGGTACTAGAGTAATCTGTGATTCCTTGAACCAACTCGAAGATCAGTGTATCTTTCGAACAATAACCAACCAAAATATCAATGCATGTTGTTGGTCACAAATGAAAATGAGAACCTCTATGAAGTCATCAATGAAAGTGTCCTCTTGTCAAGCTAATGAGATCCATGTTTCATCTAACTACGTGATAAGGACCAAGAAGGATCATTTGAGCATTGTGATGAAAGATTGGGAGCAGAGACTTATTGTGATGAGCAATTATGATGCGAATGATCTAGGGAAGTCAGGAATGATGCGCTTAGGAAAGCTATGCAGAGCAGAAGCAATAATACCATTGTTCTTCTTTGCTAGAGAACCCAAATGCATGGATGCATCTGTAATGTATAGTTCTTCCAATATATTTAGGATTGCATCTTGATATTCGTGTACATATTTACCTATGCCTTTTTACCTCTGTAAGTATTTTTATACGTGTAAGTCAGTTTTTTTATATCCGTAGTCTCACAAATGTATAGGTTCCTCTGATAGAATACATGCGATGAAGTCAGTCTATGAGAAGACATGAGTCAAATGCTTTAAGTATTTTGACTCTCTTGTACGATTTATTTGAGTTAGGTTTCATTGGAAAGCGTAGGATTTTTAGGAAGTATGAAATGTCCTACCCATCCTTAAAGTTCTTAAACTTTCAAGAAACAATGTATACATCGTACCTCGAGCCAGAAGTTGTCTGTTAGAATTATCATGCCACATTTAAGTCGACAAGACCTTAACTATACGGTAACCACACTTTTAATCTTAGTTAAGAATGTCTATTTAAACCCATCAAAGCCATACATGCACACACTCAACTTAAATTGCTCTTCATAGAGCTGGAAACAGACACTCTTCAAGCGTTCACATTCTTCGGCCATCACCGTTTTAAGTTGTACTTTTTCTTTTTCCCTAACGACATCATCTTTATTGTTCAGATATCTAAGTTTTCATCAATCATATGGAAACAAGGAAAAAGAAAAATACAACTTAGAACAATTATGGTCCATGGAGTAAAATGTAATTACCCCAGACCTCCTACTTGCGGTTGTCCAAGAGAAAATCTCAAGGACAAAAGAGGAGGCAAGAAGGAAAGACAAGGAGGAAGGAGAATCACAGAACAATAAACACGACCTCCGTGTCCGAAGGGAGTTGTTTAAAATTAAGCACTTTCCAACTCTATGTAATTTTTATTTCTTTTTACTTATGTTTTTTTTTTTAATACAAGTCACAACTTATAATTTACTTCTTTTGCGTTTAATCTTTCTTGTCGCAAGTTTGGCTCCCCGCTTTATAGTATTCTAATTTTCTTTTTCAATTCAATGAAATAAATTATGCAAAATAAAGTTTCATTTGTTATTTACGCGTTTAACTTGTCAAGAAACCTTACTTAGAAAACAATTATGGAGTTTATCAGGCGAGCAAGCTTTACCTCAAACCATTTTTGTAAAACTTTTCAACGAATAATCTTATCATTCACTTTTAGCAATGAGGACATTGATAACCTTTAAATTTGGGGATGTGCGAGGTCTGAGTTACAACTTTTGACACCTTTTAGAAATTCTCTTATAGCATTAAAAAACAAGACATTTTAACAAAAGTTGAAACAAAACCAAAAAGAAAAAGAAAATTTTAAATTTTTTTTGAATTCTTTCAATTAAGTGAAATAACAACTCCTATGTTGTCTCCACTCGCAAAAATAGAGAAGCAAAGCTTCAAAAGTAAAAATTCAGAGACTTGAGTAATAAGAGGCAATAAGAGTTACAGTTGAATATAGAAACAGACTCATAAAGTACCTATGACTTTCCACTCATTGCCAAATCCAATGTAAATATAATAAAAGCATTCTTTCACCAAATAAAAGGATTGATTTTGTTTGAAAATTTAGCCATTTCTAAATATGAAAATAAGATTTACTGTGGGGAATGAACAATGATATTTTGAGTATTAAGTTTGCCACATTCTGAACTTGGAAATATTTTCATAGCAAGAAGTATGTGATGAGAGTAATTCCTAAATAACGAATAAAACTTGCCTACGTTTTGAGATACATAGAAATGCAAACGGGAAAGTGAGTCTCTGAAGACGAATGGTGCTTGAGGATAAGCATGATATGGAGTGATGTTGAGGACAAACATTATTCTAAATTTTGGGGTGTGCATGATAATGTGTATAAATATTCATTATTATAACTTCTTTTATTAGAATATGGAGGTCAAAACGCATAAGATGATCAAAGCATGTGACTTAATTTGTAAATACATAAGTATTTAGAAATACTTCTGACATAACTATCATGCTTGTTTACGTGATTTTCATGTTTAAACATAGGTAAGTAGACAAGAAAAAAGGAGCAAATCATTGAGGACATTCGCGCACAGACAACACGATGGGAACTCACCAGATAAATAACACCCTTAGGCGAGGAACCACATCATCACATGAGGAAGGCTCACTAGAAGACAAAAATGGTAGTTGGAGTGATGTGACTTCATAGGACCAAAATCGGTGCTGACAGTCTCAGAAGAATTGAAGTTTTGTGCCCGAAGCTACCTATTAAAGTACTTCATCTTCACCAAGAGCAAAAAAGTTCTGAATGGACCGAAAAGGGGTCCTGCATGAGCCAACTAGGGATCTAAATAGACCATGAGAGAGAGCCCACATGAACTGCAAGTGTAAAGAGTTCATTCTGCTTCTTCTACTACTGTCATGTTGTGAGAGAGACCTTAAGGTCAGAGTAGAGAAGAAGGTCATTCCCCTTTGCTTCCTAACTTGTAATATTGTTTCATTGTTCTGTCTTTTTAATGTGTACTATGCATATTGTACATGACATATGACCTACATTATTTGTATATATTACATGTTTGTGCCTTTTCGATCCAACATTCCTTTAGTTTCCACCAGTCAATATTTTGTTTGTAGTTTATGTAGATGATAAATTCTTGATGAGAAATGTTACTTATAAGTCTTATCGCGTTAGTCGAGGTATTCTCATTTCTTGGTCAACGTAAGTCGATAACTACTCGAGAGGAAAAGTAGCTATGACCTAACTAATGCTTGCAGGGAGGAGCTTTGTCATTCCTCGCGAGGTTATTTCCAACATTTGTTTCCCGAAAGGAGAACACTTGTGGATAGTGGACACCAAGAGGTTGCAGTTCTTAATCGCGAAATTCTATATGATTTATATAAGCAAACCCTTCTCAACATAAATCACCTCTTCGTACTTAGTCATATGGATCTCTATAAAAAGACCATGTATGCCATATAATGACTTTGAGAGAAGCACACCTTACTCGTAAGTATGGTTTAGTGAGTTACATCGCATCAAGATGATCTTATTACTTATTTGCACGATAACACGTAGACATTCCTTCCTTCAGTTCTTTGATACAAGTTAGTTCGTATCACCACACCACTTCCTTATCCCCCTTTAAAGACCCTATCTGATTAGTTTAGTTATTGAGTTTAGTTTAGCAATTAATTCATTTATTATTCTTTAATTTCTTCACATTGCCTAAATGAGTAGTAATTCCTAGAACTAATGTCTTGAATAAATTCCCTGTGTTCGACCTTGGATCACCCAGGTAAATCTGCTGTTTTGTTTGCACTTGGGCTAACAGTAGAAAAACTTGTACTCAACAAGGACTGAGCCATTACATGATGAAGAGGAATATAGTGAGCATTTCGCATGTTATGATCATGCCCCATGACTTATCACTTAGAATTAATCACACAATACAAAAAGTTACAGCAAGCATCTTAAGCGCAATGAACCTTCTTAGTGATGTATAGTGATTGTATTATACACATGTGAAATGACTAAGTCCACATACAAAATTTCAAGTCCAAATAGCTCAGTGAGTGATGGTTTTATAAAACACATTTTAAAACAAACATACTCAAATATTTTTCATAAATTTACATAACCATAACATCTTTATAAATTATTTAAATAAACTATTTTATCTCTATATACTCTATACCCAGGAAAACTTAGTTAAGATAATAGAGAACCTTCTGTCATATTATCCTATAATACCTTGATCAAACTAGCAGAGCACCTTTGGTCATGCTTAACATAATAAACTTGGTCAAGATAGCATAGCACCTTTAGTCTTACTATCCTGCCTGGACTCGGTGGTAGCGGCTTAGTGGTCAGCGTAGCCCTATACCCTTAATTGTACACATTGGCCATCAAGAACTCAATATATAGAGTACCATGATTTTCTCTTTAAAATCATTCTATTTAAACTCATGCTTTTAAACAAAGTTCTATCGCAATAACATTTCTATTTCTGAATTTAAGTTACTCGTAAAGATGACTTTGTAAATCAATAAGCTTTAGCATAAACATATTACACACTTTGAAATGATCTCTAAATAACATACTTCAATACTTTCTAAAACATACATGTAGATTCATAAAGTAAACTCAAAGTTTAATCATCAAGATATGCTTAAAACATTTGATAAATAATCAGATTTAGAAATCAACTTCAAACTCATTTATTTATAAATTATAAATCGAAATATCTTTAATAAATTCATTTTTCACTCACAAATTGTAGTTCAAACCCGTGGTCTGTAGACTTGTCCAATTTCTTCTTCTTCTGAAACAATGGAAAGTAATTCCAATCAATTCTCTTTTATCCTAAAAATATCAAAACTTTACTTAAATTTTTTCAAAATATAAAAAACAACCCATAAACATCCATTAAGCAAGGTTGGCGGACAGGCGGTCGGCGGCACATGCTAAACTCTCGTGAATGCCTAGCAGACCGACCGCGTGCTAATCTCACAAGAAGCCTTGCGTGTGCATGCCTCACGTATTTTGCCTGACTATCATACACGTGTCCAACGCATCTCACATAACCTTGGTGCGCGTAGGCTTCTCACGTGTTCCCTTGGTCGTGTGAGTCCTTGCGCGTCTTATATGTCCAACGATAGCCTAAAATGCCACGCTAACCTCTTTTAACCCAACACTCGCATTCAACTCACCTAATAAACCCCTGATACTCGGCCAACAACCTCCACAGCCCAGAAACTCAAATTCGGCCAGAACCTTACATCTACTTTAGAGCTTTATAAGTTAACATCTAGAACTCAAATGAAAACATTTCCTTTTACAAAGTTGTTGGAAAACAACTTACCTACCATAAAATGTCAGCCAAAAAATCCAAAAAATGAGTTTTGTAGTTTCCTGGAAATGAGCACTGATCAAAATTCTTCCGAAAATGACCTTTTGTCCTTCTTTCAGCTCAAACTCAGTCTTCCTTCCATCAAATTGAACTAGCAGTCCCAATATAGAAAATAGATTCAATTTTGGGTTTTAGAGAGTAATTTCAGAAAAACGCATGAGTGGTTTGGGAGAAATGTTCATCCTAAGTAACCTATTTATATTTAAACTTGCATGAAACTTTATACATGTTTCAGCCGAAATTTAAATTAAGCATGCAAGGATACCTAGAATCCACTTAACTAACTCCACCTCTTCCTCATCTAGCCTAACCAAAATGTCAAAGTGTCAAGGACATGTCAATACGCCAAGTCAAAGGCAAACTAATCTCTATAGCCTTGCCTCAAACCTTCAAAAGTATAGCTAACCTCTAAACAAGCCTTCTCGCCAAGCCTAAATGCCTAAATAACCTGTAAGACCATGGATTCTTGCTTAGCAAGGCCAATTTGCCAACACATTTAGAGGTTATCTTAACCCTCTTGACCCCACACCATAACACCCATCTTGCTGCCTAGCACACTCTTTTCTTGCCCAAGATAACCTCTTCAGAAGTTCTCACACAACTCTTCTCCCCTAGGCCACCTCCAAACGCCTAACCAACCTTGATAACCTCTCTATACATTTTGGCCACCAACAACAAACCTCTAAATACCTTTTCTATGGCCAAAACGCTAACTTTCATATTTAGCCAAATTTTTCCTCTTTTCCTTTTATCTTTTCGTTTAGCTTTTAAAGCAATTGATCAAAGCTTTTCTTCCATTTTACCTACCAAGATACATTCTCTAGCTGACTTCCTTATCTTAACTTTACCTATAATCAATCCTTTCATACTCTTAAGAAGATCCAAGTTCAATAAGATTCAAGGTTTACAGTTACTACGTACGCGAGAAGAGGAGTTGAACTAGGCGTTTGAGTTAAGGAGGAATCAAGTCTTTGTAAGTGGTTTCTAAAATGTGTTTTGTACTTTAAAGCTTTTTTTAAATCTCATGTTGTTTCTGAACTGATGATTTAAACATAATTTATACAAATGAAAGCTTATGTTTAAAGGAATTTATGTTGTTTTCACGAATACGAACTTATGTTTGAACTATGTTTTTTATGAATTGCAAATGATTGAGAAATGGTTTTCAAACCATTAGTCTTATGACTATTGTTGAGCTAACTGTTATGTACACACAAGGTTAAAGACAACTATGTAGAAAAGGTCTACATGGTGGAGTGAAGTCGACCAATGTATAAAAGATGTGCATTGGACTAGACGGCTTGAGCAACGAGAGATGAGTTAAGAGATTCTTGGAGTCTGTTCATGAAAAATCCATCACTTGTCTAAACGCAAGGCGATGAGTCTTGGCATTCAGAATGCATGGTTCATGCTCTTGGTGAGAAGGATAAGTAACTAATGTGTGTTATGCGACTGCGTTATTGTGAAATGAGGCACTGAGCCTGCTTTGAACTAAAATGATTACGTTTGCAAAATGTATTTCCAAAAGGTTTTTCCTTAAAGCCTCACTAAGTCTTTTGACTTATGTTTTAAGCTTTTCCTCCCTAGGTGATGAGTCGTTAAGGCCAGGTAAAAAGGGGGAGTGCAATTGTTGGGCAAAAAGGTTTTGTGAGATGCTTAATTTAAGTTATTATAATTTGTACCAAGGAAGTTGTAAAGTATTTTATATGTTGCAAATTGCATGGTTGAAGTTAATAAAAGTTTAAGTTTATATATGCCGATGTGTTGTATTTTTTATCTTTATCACTTAGTAGTTTAAATGTTTAAGTTTGGGCTAGGTGATAGAGTAAAGTTTAAAGGACTAAACCTATATAACGTTCCTTTCCGCATTACTTTATGTTGTTTTACGGATCAACATCTGACATACAGTATACCAATATTTAAACAATCTTGTACCAAATCTAAATGATCTTGGTTAGAATTGGTACACGATCTTGTACCAAGATCGTTTAGATATTGATACACGATCGTGTGGATTTGGTACAAGATCGTGTACAAAATCTAAACGATCTTAGTATATGATCTTGTACCAAATCGTAGATGATTTTGGTACATGATCTTGTACCAAAATATTAGTACACTATCTTTTAAATCTTAGTAACCTATCGTTTAAATGTATCACTTATCTATATGGGATAGATAGTGTTCTATCTCTACCTATCTAGGATAGATGACTAATTATTTAGATTTTAGTATGCAATCATGTAGTGAAAAAAGAAGAAGAAAAAACGAATACGAGAAATGACGAAAAAGGAAGAAATTCTGGGAGAGGAAATGAAAAAATCGCGAACAAGAAAAAATGAAAATATAAAGAAGGAGAATTAATAATATGAAGAAGATGTGCAGAAGTTCAATACTCGTCCTGAAAAATTCAAAACCAACAAGGGCAAATTTAGAATTTATGAAAAATCAATGAAAGCTTTATGGAATTTTTTTTTTTTTTTTGATAATGGGTCCTAAATTTTTTTGTGTTTTGTTATGTATTTGTAAATTAACCTTTTGTTTTAGATTATTAGCTTTTTTATATATATATAAAAACGGAGCATAATTTTAGGGATTAAGTTATAGGGGTATTTTTGTCTATTTTTAAAATTTAAATAGCAATAGAATTACTCATTTGTTCCTTTGCTCGAAGAAAAATAAAATATGCTTGGCTATTTTTCAAAAATACCATTCCTAGGTCATTTGTCCAATCGCCCCAAATTTTGAGGTATACATTTTATTTGTATACAAACTTTTTATGATCCAAGTCCAGTGGTTCCATAATTTCATCCCTATATAAAAGCAAAAGAAAGATTGCGTACAAACTTGGGTCGCACTTTAAATGGAAATAAATTCTTTACTGGAACTAAAACAAATTAAGAATCAAACCCTACTGTCATCCTCACTTCAAACATATTATTGATCCAACATAAATATTTAACACACATGTAACCAAATAAATTTATCGCTAAATCTAGCTATATGTCCAAAGAGTGATATATATAACCAAGTTGTTTATTGATTTATTATTATTTTGTAGTTGCCTAAACAAGGTCCAAGCCTAAAGAAAATTTGGGAGTGACATGAGAAAACAGAAGTCCCATAAAAGAAAAAAAAAACTTTGCGTTCAGATTTGACCAGCTAAACTGCAAAGTATAAAATCGAAAAATAATTACCGAGTCAAGCTCGACCCTGGTGTGCTACAACTTCAAGCATCACAACCATCTTGACACCAACAAACGTTACAAGTAACTAGAGGTAAGTGTTAATTGAATTAGAACACTATAAAAAGTTCATTTGACAACTTCGAACCGAATGAAATAAGTAATCCAAATGAGAGCTCTATTCCTTACTCTTTGCTCTTTAGGTTGAACTATATACTCCTATACTAATTTAGATATCATTGTGCAGACTCGGTGTGCCATACTAGTGTTTGAGTAACTTTCATACAAACTAAGCTAGCTTGAAGAACGAGATTCGGCTAAAGTTGCGGGTCGGTAGACAAGCCTACAAAAGACCTCCAACGACGAAGGAGAGTGTGCGAGTTCTCGGCCGGTGCCTAACACTCTTTTTTTTTTTTTTTGGGAGGAGTGTAGTAACACAATTAATAAGGAATAATAAACATATCTGCCAGTCCTTCCCTCTTGAATTGGCAAAAAGGAACTTCACTGCCATGCTAAAGTTTCCTAATTGTGTTGGCCAAGTAATATCCAAATATGGCTCCACACATCTCCTTGTTAGTACACCTGAATACCTAATAAAACCCTTTTCTTTTTTCTTACATCTCTTTCTCTAAAAAGTACACAATTCATCATTATTTTTTCACACCTTAAAACTCCCCACATTGTTTTAATTTTCAGAGTTTTGAAGAAAAAAAGTTTGAAGGACTGCCCATGGATAATGGAGCTTATATGAACAACAATACCAACAATGGGAAGCAGCAGCAGCAGCAGCAACAAAGGGGTTATGCAAAAGAAGGAACTTTTTCAAGCAATGAATTTCAATGGCCAGCAAAAAATTATGGTTGTAATTTTTGCAAGAGGGAATTCAAATCAGCTCAAGCTCTTGGCGGGCATATGAATGTTCATAGAAGGGATAGGGCAAGAATGAGACTTTTGCCTTCTTGGGTGTCTGATAATAATTATAATAATAATTATTATTCTTGCCCTAACCCTAATTTTTCTAATTTCTCACCATCTTGTTTCAATTTCAGATCATCATCAAATAAAAATTCTTTGTGTTCTTCCTTACAAGATCAAGACAAGAAAGAAATTGGAAGTTGTTCATGGAACAACAATATATACAAGCCTTCTTCATTAGTTGTTCCCCATGATGACCAAGAACATGTTGATGATGATGCTGATCAAGTTCTTCATGTTTTCAAAAAGAAGAAGAAAGGTATGGTTAATTTAGAGTTGAAGATGGGGAGTTTGGGAGATGCTTCTTCAAACAATGAGGATCTTGATCTGGAACTACATCTTTAAATTTGTATGTTTAATTTTTATTAAGGTTTCTATAAATCCTTTTTTTTTTATTCAAGTTTTTTTTTTTTTTAATGGAAACTTGTTGGCATTTTGGCATTAGCTACAACTGTTATTAAGCAAGTCACCTGTGTTTTATTTTGACTCTAAAATGGAAAATATTGTGAAGTTTTTTCACTTTGATCTTCTCACCTTGTTCCTCATATAAAACAAAGGGGTTCGGATGAAATCATTCAAATGAATCTCTCTTTCTTCCGTTCCTATTTTTTTAATTTGCATGTGACTTTTATTTGTTATTACTTATTTTCATTTTTCATGTCCTACTTTTATATTGCTTCATTTTTTAGTTTCCATACCTTCAATATTATCGTTTTAATTTTAGTTTTGATTCATTTTAGTTATTAACATTCAAATTATTCATTTAGACTTTTGTATTTTTATAAATTTTGAACCAAAATTATTTAATAGAAATTGTAATAACATTTTAGTAACTTTAGTGAATTACAAAATAAAAGTGAAATTTAATCACTTCATACAATCATACAACAACTTGGGCTATTTTGAAAGCAAAGTAACTAAAATGACCTCTTTGTAACCGCTTCGTTTTTTTAGAAGTTACATATACCATTCCACCGTTAAAAACTAAAAGTATTTTGTGAACTTGATTTTTTTTTTCTCTTTCGAAAATTTAACTAAGAAATCAATGATTCCACCTAAAAAATATGTAAACTTTTGTAAAGAAAAAGATTAAGGAGTAGACTTAGTTTTCAAAAACAAAACAAAATTGCAGTTAAATGGATTGAAAACGAATTGAAAGAATCAAAAGAATATTTAAATTGATTACATTCAAGAAGCTGAAGGATTTATTATTATTATTATGATATGGTGAGGCGTAAGATATTGGTTAATTGAACAAGAAAAAGAAGAGAGACAATCAAATGATTGAATCATATATACACACATATATAAATAGAGAGAGAGTACTTGTTAGAGATTTAAGAGAGAGTATCTCTTTCTGATTGTTCTTTTAGAAAAATGCAACACAATGTGTATTCTCTTTTCATGGACAAAAAGTAAAATCAAGGAAAGTAAAAAGTGCATAATATTCTGTGTCTCTCAATTTCTCTTCATTCCTAAATTTTCTTCCCATTTTTTATCGATTAAATATAAGAGTTTTCTATGTTTTTGTTTTTGGAAAAAAACATTTCCTTTTTTAAAAAGATACTTTTAAAACTCCATCCACATATTAATTAACTAGTTATATATAATATTTGAAAAAGATGAACAGACCTCACAATTTAAAATCATAATATGTTGATTATTCTTTTACTATTTTAAACTAGTTTTGAGATAAAACTAGATCCACCTTTTATCTAATATGAGATATAAGAGTATAAACATAAACTGAGTATATTCGATTTTAAGACAATCTAATTTGTAAATAGTTAACTAAAAATAAAATGTGTCTTATCTTTAAAGACATGTATAGTTGGAGAACTTAAATTAAAAATACTGAGACACCTCACCATCTTAACATCTACACTACCCACAATTTAATTTGATTTGATGAATAATTTTTTCTAAAAAATCTTAGATTTCATAAATATTTTGAGAGAGATTTAAAAAAGGCCAAATTTTATATAAAAGAAATTGGGTTCATATAGTTTAGACCAAATTTCTAATTTGGAAAAAAAATAAAACAAACCTTATTTTATTCAGTTTTAAAGTACAAAGTAACTCATATATATCTATATTATGTGCCATCATAGCTGAATTTTTGTTTCATGAACACCGATATAGAAGATCTAGAGCATATAAAAAATTGTTAAATTTAGCTGCGAGTCTCTAAAATCTCTATATATGACTTATGAGGTATGATATTGGCCACAATGTGGCATAGGTCTTTTTAATTTTTTTTTTTTTTTTTTATGATTCACAAAAAATATTTCATACCAATATAGAGCATGTTTTTCTCACTTTATGTCTTTGATCTTTCAATATTCCTACTCAATTAATTTTCTTTTATCACAACTTCAACAGTATTGTTCTCTGAGTTGTTTTCCTAGTATTAGATTTTACACTTACATAACTTACTTGACAAAGCACAATATTAAAAACTTGTACCAACAAAAAAGTTTTAGAAATTTTAGAATAAGAAGAAAATTAAAGACATTCCCAATCCAACTTTTGAAACTATAAATTGAATCTCATTAAAATGAAATGACTTCTAGTAAAGGTAGAGTGGAATCAAAGAGTTATGAAATATTTGAGTTAAGCTAGAGGTGAGACAAAAAAAAAAAAAAAAAAGTTAATGCATTCACATGATAATATGTCATAAAAATTAATAAGAAAGCAAAAAAGCAACGCAATTTCCCATTCCCCTTCCATTTAAAATGGGACTTGCTTTTGCCTAATTAGTAGCCTGTGGGGGACAATTATCAACCCTGAGAGGATCACAAATGGAGTCACCCACTAGTTTAGTTTGGGAAAACAAGAAAAATAAAATCTTTACTTTGATTTTCTTTCTTTTCAAAATCTGATCACACTTCTAGATTGAAAAAAATATAATTGAATTACCTTTGTATAGTTCCAAGAAAATATTAACGTAGACATCTAAACGTCACAGATTTAGTATAGATCTAGAAATTCAATATCAAAAGTTAGTTTTTTTTTTTGTAAAACTCTCTCAACCATCTCTACAACTATAGGTTTAACCACCCCTCATCATATCATTTTTTCAAATTATTTTTATTAAACTATACAATTCCATTGGCGAAATTGATAGATTTGTCTTACAATTGCAAAGTTTACTTTCACATAGTATATATGTCTTATGAAACATATCCAACATGTTCTAACCATATTTCACTCACTTATATTAGACATAAACTACAAAGGTCATAGTCTATTATCAATAATTTGTGATAACCATTTCATTTTTCTTTATCTTCTTACTGTTGTTATGATATATTTCATATTTGTTAAAGAAACATTTGATCTCACAATTTAATCTAGTCTTTACACTTTCAATGCAAGTTTTAAACAAAATATAAAGTTTTGAAAGCATATTAATATATTGTATTTTCTTGAATAAATTAAAACTATTATTATAATTTAACTAATTTTAATTAAAAAAAATTTAAACAGATTAAAACTGTGATTTAAATCGAAAGTATTAAAAGCTAAAATCAAACAACTAAAAATTTTATAAACTAGAGTGATATTTTAACTCTTTTTTAATTTAGATAATTAATCTTTTATAAAAACACTTGGTTGAAACCTATTTATCATTACTTACAAGATACAATTTGAAAATGTACTAGGACTAACTTAGTAGATGGAGAGTAATAAGAAGAGGTAGAGTTGAGGTACAAATATTGTCTAAAGGACTTAGAGGTAGACTATTTAATATTATATATCTAGACTTGAACACAGAGCATCTTAGAGCCACACGACTCTGATATCATATTAAATAAAAAATTGTTAATGCTACATTTTTCCTCTTGATCTTTAATTCAATCCATTAACTTGATTTGTTAGATTAGTTATATGGTCTATATTAACAACCATTTTTCCTTTTTTCTTGATGCATCTTACAACAATAGCTCGACTCCAACCATTAAAATATTGTAGGAATAGTTAACGAGAGAGAAAGGGAGAGAGGGGTATTGGTATTGGTATGGATTGGGTTGGGAAATGATGATTGTAAGTTGGGTATGTCGAAAAATAAGATAAAATTTATCTGGGTTTTAAGGGGGGAAATGTGATTGGTTTACATAGCATTGCATGTTCCCCACAAAATGTTTGGTGTCAGCTGGCAGAGACATGATGGCCTTTTCCTTACATAGAAACACACTATTTGTTGACAGTACTCTTCAATTTCTAAACCAAAATACACACAAGAAAAAGAAAAAAAAAATTATAATGTGTGTTTAGGGCTTTGGAAAATGAGGCCACAAACAAACAAAACCCCTATTCAAATAACAAACTCATCATCCTTTTAGGTTTCTGCCTTTCTCCAATTTGTGACTGTTTTTGTGAAAGATAAGGGCATGGGATAAAGTTACCTCTCTAGTCGGCGCATGTCACTTTCTTCTCCCTAATTTTTTCACCCCATCTCTCTCTTTTAATATAATAATAAATAAATAAAACCCTAATAAAGTTACAAGAGATGGAGGTTTTTCATAATGCTCTAATTTCACATTATGAAATTCAAACTTTTCGATGTAAGGAAATTAGACAGATATATATAATTCTCTAAAAAGTATGATTATTATGGTTAGATTGTAAACAATTGGAAGATTTGTAGTACAATGGGTACAAGATGTACAAGAGTAAAACTAGCTTGCATTTGATCACCTGGTTCTTAAATTATGAACACACTCATGAAAGATTTACTTGTTTGATGATTATCTTCATGACACAACTTCTTTTACAGTGCACAATAGCTAGTGTGATACTCTAAATCTATAATAAAGTGACATATAGTTAATTAGGTAAACAATTTAATTAATTAATTTTAAATCGTTGGTGCTTATAATATAGAGATACATAATGCCTCTTGGTTAATATCATAGGAACAATTCAGAATCAATTTAGTTGAAAGAGCATTTGAAGGGTTGAAATTGGTGTTTAATATATTTGATTTATCTAACGAAAGAAAAACATGTTTATTGTAATTTAGTACATTAAATATCAAATAAAATTACTCATATATTGATATACCTGAAATAAAATTCTATATACCTAGTTTGAATGAGACTCAAATAAGAAACTGTATGTTAGGAAAAGTTTGATAAGTAAATTAGATTTAAATATCTTATTTTATTCATTATTTAGAGAACATTTCTTTTGTATAATTTTGTTACATCTCGTTCAGTCTCTTTCCAAGGAGACTCTCATGAGCCTTATCCTAGTTTGAGTCATAGCAATGAAGTGTTTGTAGCAATTAAAACCTCGTTGATATACGCCCATCAACCCATGGTCTTCAATATACATCAAGGTACGTAAATGATTAAGCATTGTTTATTTTTTCTTATTTAATTATAAACAAAGTCAATGCAATCCAATGTTTCTCTATAGGACAAAGAGTTCATTCCCTTGGAGAAAAAGAATTATTCTTTTTAACCATGAAAAAAACATTAGGTTTAATCAAAAAATTAATTGATAATGTGAATAGTAACTCGGCTATTTTTTAAAATATTTTTGAAGTCACGCCATCTTTTCCACTACGAAATCCTCCTCAACAAGGTATCTAATCCCTCACAAGTATATCATCCATGGATATGTGTTTCCTATTTATATACTTAGAAACTTCTTCACTTCTAGTCTATGGATGTGTACTAGTGTCTTCTACATCAGGGTGTTTAATAACCCTACTTTTCTTTATGCATGGGCATGCATTATGATTGATGTTGACATTTAATTATGCCTAAGGAGGCTAAATATGGAGAAGCAAAGGAGAAGTGAATAGATTATGGGTGTTAAGGAAAGATTCTTTCAAGTATAAAATAGTGAGGGAATATATTTTAGTTTTGGATGCATTTAAGTAACATATCGTTGTGTTTTTCTTATCCTTCTCTATTTACAAATTAAAATCTAAATCAACAATTGGAAATATAGTTATCATGGCGAAATCAAAGTAGTTGCATTCATCCTTTGGTCGTCCACGACTGTGTTGGTAACTCTACTTTCTTCCTTTTTAATTTTTTTTTTTTGTTGTTGATGTGGATTGAAAATATATGAGTTGTTAAAATTTATGTCATAAAACTCGTAGTTTGTAATTATATTATATTCAATAAAGAGAGATCTTGAATACTATAATCTTAAATCCAATAAACTAAGGTTTCGAAACTATTTGGAGTAAACTTGAATTTTATGTAGAGACATAAACGTGGATTAACTTGAACTTTGGGCGCCTTATTCTGGGACACTATGGATGCAGGCGACTTTGTAGTCAATGCAAACAATGTGATCTTGAATTGTTCATGTAAAGACATGAAATTGAAGACATTTTATGTAAAGAGCTTACATAAGAATGAACCATGAAATAGTCACTTTTACGTTATAACGTCGTTTACTGTTTCAAGCTGATTATTTCAATTATTGATGACCTAGGTAATTAATCTTAATCTTGAGCTAACTATAAACTCCTATTCACACAAGATTATCCTTAGATCTGCATAGATAAGAGTAGCTCTTTAGCGCTAGCCTAATAAGTCTCTCATTTCAGAGGTAAGATCGAGTGGATAGCTGGGGACATAGGGTGCAAGATGAAATTCACTCATACCCGCTTTAGGGTTAGCAGATAAGTTGTTCACTTAGGGACTGAATCCAAGTCTTGAACAAGGTGCCCTACTCTCTCATTGGCTCGAGAGGGTTTCGGTTTATAGGTTGGACCTTAAACCAATTGTTCATTAGTGGATTTTAGTGGGACTTCAGAAGCAAGATGTAGTCTCGGAGATAAAACAATATTTTAATCCAACCAAGCTTACGAACAACCTATGAAGGATTTGTTGGAATTTATGTCCTAAAACTCATAGATTGTAAGTATAATCCATTGATCGTTATTAATAAATTGTTATTATTGTAATAATTGTTATTGATTAAATTATTAGTTTTGTCTTAATAATCCAAATTCAATAAACTAACATCCTTAGTTGTTTAATGAGTCTTGAACAGTATATAGAGACATATAGAGATTAATGTTCAAGATCAACTTAAAGGGTCTATAGTATAGGGATAAGGTTGGGTACCTTATCCTGGTAACACTATTAATACGGCTCACGTTGTATTTGATACAAACACAATGATCCAACGCGTTCATGTAGTTGACATGCAAGTGAGGGTATCCTATGCAATGAGTTTGCATAAAACCGAACCGCAAAATAGTAATCACTAGATGTAACTTCGTTAACTAGTTAGGTTTCTATTTCACTAGGATGGCCTAGGTAATTTAGTCTTAATCCTGAGTGTATTATGAATTCCTACTTGCAAGGGATTGTCCCTTGATTTGTACGGGTGAGAGTGGCCAGATCGCTGACTCAATATGCTTATCATTTTGGGGACAATACGGAGTGGGGAGTTGGGAACATAATTACACAAGATGGAATTCACTCCTTCCCTACTTTAGGATAAGTAGATGAGTGTTTTCTTAAATGGTGTCTTCAGGTCTTCAACAAAGGGTCATACCCTCTCTATGACACGAAAGGGGTTTCTGTTATTGGTAGGACCATAAACAGGTTGTTCATTGGAGGAGGACTGGTATTTAATGATTAGAGACAACCTAGGGGTAAAACGGTAAATTGACCCAACTGGTGTTACGAACACTCGTGAGAATGACTAACTTACTGTTATTGGTCTATATCTGTGGACACAAAAATATGTCTAAAGTGAGAATAGTTCAGTTGTGTGTCTTTAGTGGAGTGTACACACAGTTAATGAATATTGATTAATGAGGTTAATGAGTTTAGCCAATTAATCTCAGTTCGCTCTGATCTGTAGGTCCATTAGGTCCCCTTCCTAACTCGTAAAGGGTAATGAGATTTATTAATATTCGTTGTAATTTGAAATGTTTAAAATTACTTTGAGAATTAGTTTAATGTACTATACATTATAACATAAAGTTTGTGATATAAGATATTTAATTTAGTTATTAATTAATTGGAGAATTAATTAATAATTTATTTTTATTTAATTAAATTTAATTTAATTAAATCTATAAGATATTGCAGAGATATTCATTCAAATAAGATTTGAATGAAATATTAATTAAATATGATTTAATTAATTATATTAATATAAAATATAAGATATTGGAAACATATTCATTCAAATAAGATTTGATTGAAATATTAGTTAAATATGATTTAATTAAAACTAATTGATTAATTAATTAGTAGATTTGATAATAGAATCTCATGATGCTCTCATACTCTTTTTCCTATTACAAGAACAAAATAGAGTTATAATTAATATTTAGAAGAAAACGGTTTTCTTTAAACCAAATTCATCAAGAAAAAAGTCAAGGTTTTTTCTCTCTGCAAAAAGAAAAGAGTGTCTCTCAAATATCTTTAAACTTTTTCCCATCCGAGTGATAGAACTAAGTCATGCACAGCGGAAAAAAAATCGAATTTCTACCCTAATTGCCACAATTAACATGTAACCATAAACTAATTAAATTAGGGTTTTAAGAAATATTATCTTTGAAGCTTTCAAAAGGTTTGATATCTTCTTACCAATTCTAACCGAGACCACCACTAGTACTCAACTGCTATCCTCTAGACAAAGAACCGGGTTGTGGGACCCAATTTTGGTGTAGAAAGTAATGGAGATAAAATGAGATTGGAAGGTTTCTTTTTTCTTTTGTTGAGATGATGAAAATGATAAAAGAGGCAAAAGTTCTTCAACATTTGAAAACACCTCTATTTATAACCTAATTACATGCAAAAATGCATGCAATTCATTTGCCAAATCTCAACACCTAATGTTCCACTAACAATTAGTGGAACTTAGTGGGCTAGGTGTCTATATCTCATATAGCCACATATCCCACTAAGAGTTAGTGGGATTATCCAACAAAATGTTGGATTTTCCCACTAACTTAGTCCAAGGGTAAAATGGTCATTAGATATTTCTAGTCAAAAGTCAATATTTTGACTTTTTACCATTTTGTCCGTCTTGACTAATTCCAACCTCCCGAGCATGAATCCGCATTCATTTTTCCAAAATTCAAATCACATTTGAATATAAGGCCGGTCAAAGTTTGACTTTTCAAAGTCAAAAGTCAACATTTTGACTTTTTACTATTTTTGACCAATTCCATCAATTCCGAGCTTCTTAGTATGAATCCGCATTCATACTTATAGTATGTAAAACATAAAAGCTCTATTTCTAATTAGAAGACCGACGACTATATCACTATATTTGTCGGTTTCCCTTTCTTCTCCCAATTCGAACAATTCGACTTATTTCATCACACTGTTCTAAGTTTAATCCATATGAGCTAGCAGAGGAACCTAATGGACCTATAGATCATGGGCTCCAACGATTCAAGATTAACTAGCTAAACTCTTTTAAACCGAGTTAATCAACATTCGTTAACTAACGGGTCATTCCACTAAAGTCCCGTAGTTGCACTCCCCTCACTATAGATATATTTGTGTCCATTTGATAAAACCATAATCAGTAAGTTAATCCTTCACAGGTTGCTCGTAACCTTGGCTGGGTCAAAATACCGTTTTACCCCCAAGATTACATCTTGCTCCTTAAGTCCCACTAATCCACTATTGAACAATTGGTTTAAGGTTCAACCTATAAACTTAATCCCTCTCGGGCCAATGAGAGGGTGGGGCCCCTTGTTCAAGACTTGGATTCAGTGCTTAAGAGAACAACCTATCTACTAACCCTAAAGCGGGTAGGAGTGAATTCCATCTTGTACCCTATGTTCCCAGCTATCCACCCGATCTTACCCCTGAAATGGGAGGCTTATTGGGCCAACGCTGATGAGCTGCCCTCACCTATGCAGATCTAAGGATAATCTCGTGTGAACAGGAGTTCATAGTTAACTCAGGATTAAGACTAAGTTACCTAGGTCATCAATAATTGAGATAGTCAGTTTTAAACAGTAAACGGTGTTATAACGTAAAAAAGACTAATTCATGGTTCAGTCTTATGTAAACATTTTACATAGGATGCCCCCACTTTCATGTCTCTACATGAACGATTAGGATCACCTCGTTTGTACTACAAAGTGGGCCGCATCCATAGTTTCTCTAAATAAGGCGCCCAACCTTTATTTCATATACTATAGACTATTTAGGCTATATACTCGAACTTGATCCACGTTTATGTTTACACATAAAGTTCAAGTTTATTCAAAAATAGCCTTGGAACTTGATTTATTGGATTTAAGATTATAATATTTAATTTCTCAATAAACAACTTTATTGAACAGAATATGATTTACAAACTACGAGTTTTAGGACAAAAAATTCCAACACCCAGTTGGTTCCCACAAAACAATCTCATCCCAGAGGATAGGAAGGTCTACGACGGGTGGTGTCCCCAATTTGATGATTTGTAGATTCAGAGACGTCATTGAAGTAAGTTCTCTGTATTCTTTAATTTAAAAGCATGCTTAGTGTTTATTTAGAATTTTGCTTCTAAAATTTCGCCAATGTACTGACATTTTAAGATTTGCAAATTAATTTGAGCAATGGTTCTTTAAATTCTTCTGCTGCCATAGGTTTTTATCCCTTCAGGATTAACTTACTGATCATGGTTATATTAGATGGACAAAAATATATTTATAGTGAGGAGAGTGCAACTACGAGACTTTAGTGAAATGACCCGTCAGTTAACAAATATTGATTAGCTTAGTCTAAAAGGGTTTAGCCAGTTAATCTTAGATCGTTAGAGTCTATGATCTATAGATCCATTAGGTTCTCCTGCTAGCTCATATGAAATAAACTTAGAATATTATGATGGATTGATTCAAATTGTTTGAATTAGGTGATGAGAGAGAAATCGACAAGTATATGTGATATAGACGTTCGTTTAGAGATAGAGCTTTATGTTAAATATGATTTAAATATAAAAAATTATGAATACAGATTCATACTCGAAAGCTCGAAAACAATAAAATTTGTCAAAGTTGTAAAAAGTCAAAATTTTGACTTTTGAATTTTAAAAGTCAAACTTTGACGAGTTATATATTCAAATGTGATTTAAATTTTGAGAAAATGAATTCGGATTCATGCTCGGGAAGTCAAAATTAGAAAAGAAGTTCAAAATGGTAAAAAGTCAAAATGTTGACTTGCCCTCTCATGTAGTTGGCGATTGACACTAAGCCAAGCGATAAATATAGCTTAACTAATGCGACAATAATTATAAGCTAAACTCCTTATCAAGAACTTATAAAAAATTTAACTACTAATAACACATCGACAAGTGAGAAGTTAAGAAATGAAGAATTGAAAAGGTATAAACATGTATTATATGTAAAGAATGTAGGTCTTAGGCCATTGTACAATATAAACAACTTATATTACAAAAAAATTGTAAAAATGAAAAGAGAAAAAAGTGGAAAAACATTACATGACAATGGAAGTATGGATTCTTCCCTTCCTCAAAGCCAATCTTTCGCTTCTACAACTAATCGAAGAAGAAGAAGAAACATTTACAGGCGGTGGAAAGCCTTTCCACCGCTCTCTCTAGAACCTTTGGCCTATTTCGGGCGTCTTGCACCCATTCAAGCACTTTCTTGTAGGTTGACGAAGATGACTTTATATAAGCAACATTTGGGAGGGACAGTTCTATCTTTTGAACTTGTTAGCGACATCCGTCGAAAAATGTCTGTCGTACGTCACATCACCTCCAACTATCGCTCTTGTGTTCTAGTAACCATTCTTTACATGATAACTTTGTTCGTCGCCTGTAGACATTAATTGTCGAAGAGTTCCTGGTTGTAGTCCTTGCGCGAAATACTTCCTGCGATTCACTGGTTTCTTTCATTGTTCATTATCATGCGTTTAGAAATTAAAATAATGTGAAACGAGTATAATACTTATGTAAAGTGTATTTCCAAGTACTTATGCGTTTACAACACAAGTTACACATTCTACTTATCTTCTTATGCCTTTTAACCTCATTATTCTAATAAAATGAGCTATAATAATGAATATTTATACACGTTATTAGCCCTCAACCATGCACACGTAGCCAACCCCATCCACAATGTCATTGGGCACCGTTAGACTGTTCTTGGGCTGCTTTCATGCTCTATATAGTAAATGTTTTCTTTGAATATCTTTTCTAGCTGGAATATCTGTGAAACTTTCCTCAATAGCGAAAGTGTTTTATGTTTGAATTCCTGAATAGTTAATAAGTGGTTCAAAGTCTTGATAGGTGGAGAAGGTATTATGTTATTGATAGTATTCCTCCGTTGGTACTTCTTGTGTAAAATACGTGTTACTAAAATATTATCTAAAGGAAGTTAGCTAACAACTGTTCTTATCGTTTACTATTGCAATGATTGTATATGAGAGGGGGTGAGACCCAATTGAGAGACACTGATGGAAATCCCAAATAACTCGTATGACACTGGTTGAGTGCGGATCCTAAGTCCAAATGAGGGGAGGATTGTTGATCTAGACAAGGGTGTAATGGGACGTGCAGGAAACAAGAAGCCCAAGACTAAGAGAGATGAATGTGATGAGCCACTGGTAGCAATCCTAGGCAACTCGTGTAATGCTAGTTGAGTGCGGATCCCAGGACCAGGTGAAAGGAGAGTTCCAATTCTCGGTAACAAGTACAAATTGTGATGCAATTTAAACTCGTGAAGCTTATGGCAGTTGGGATATTAATGGTCATATTGATTGGAGACTATAATGTGGTTAAATTGCTAAACAATCTAAGTTATAGTGCAGATGGCACTTGTAGTAGTATTGGTTGTATTGTTTATGGACAATAATGTGCTTAAATTGCAAGGCGATCTAAGTGCGTAGTGTTCGTGGCACTAATTTTACTAATGGTTGAGTGCTTTGTTGCATTATGAGATGAGATTTATATATTATTGTTGAACCGTAGTATTATTGTTTCTGTGGTGTTTACCCAAAGAAGGTTTTTCTCAAACTCATCACTCACTAAGTTCGTTTGACTTACGTTTTAAGTGTTTCCCTCCCTAGGTTGTTAAGCGTCAAAGCCAAGCGAAAGGTGGATATCAGGCATTGTAGCCTAGTTAAGGAGGGAAAACAAAGTAACTTTGTAGTCTTGTGGGGCATGATAATCGTTGTAGATACCGTATTTTCTCCTATATTTATTTATTATAAAAGAAAAAAGAAAAAGAAAAAGAAATTAAATTTGAATTTGAATTTGAATTTGAATCTTAAATTTATATTTTAAAAAAACAATAATAATAATAATAAATACATTTAAAAATAAATAATAAAAATAAAAATAAAAGGTTTGATTTCCTTCCTATTTTTTCTCAACCATCCCTTTTTCTTCGTCATCACTCTCCCACTTTCTCTCACTCTATCACTTTCTCCCACTCCCCCACTTTCTTCCTATTTCTCTGTAGTCTGCACTCCATCTCGTGATCTAAAAAAAACAATGGAGCTTGCCCTATAAAAAGGAAAGAGGAAAAAAGAAAGAGGGATGATCTTTTTTTTTTATTACTGGAGGATTTAGAAAGAGGTGAAGAGTGAAAGAAGATCAAAAGAATAACCTTTGGCATTTAAGGGCAGACTTGCTGGTAAGTTTTTTTTCTTTTTCCTCTTTTTATTCTTATTCTGGTTTAATGATTTTTTTTTTCTTGTTTGATATACTGCTTTTAATTATGAACTATCGTGTTCATCATTTTACCATCATTTGACATGTTAATTTTATTATTTGTATCTTTTTTTAATACTGAGCATTCTACCTTCCATTATATATTAAATTTTTTATTTTTTATTTTTAAATATTGAGCATTCTGTTCTGTGTTAATTTCTTTTTAATTGTTGGGTATCCATTCTGTGTTAATTTTTAAATATTGAGCATTCTGTTATGTGTTAATTTTCTTTTATTATTGGGCATCCATTCTGTGTTAATTTTCTTTTATTATTGGGCATCCATTCTGTGTTAATTTTCTTTTATTACTGGGCATCCATTCTGTGTTAATTTCTTTTTAATTAATTAGCATCATATATTTGTATTTGGATACTCATTCTTCATTGACACCCATTTTACCATTTTACAGTTAATTACTTATATCCATATGGCATGCCTTAATAATTATGCATAATTAATCAATTATGCATAATTAATCAATTATGCATAATTAATCAATTAGCCTTTTGTATTTGGCAATACTCATTCTTCATTGGCATCCATTTTACAGTTTTTGTTAATTACTTTATCCATGTATCCATATGGCATACTCCGTTAATAATTACTGTTATCCATATATTATCCATGTTAATAATTATGCATGATATAATTAATATTTGGCAACAACCATTTTTCATTTGGCCTATTAATTAATTAGCAACTTGTATGTGACATTTTCACTCCCTCATTCTAATTATTTGCATGATGTATTAATTAATCAATATGCATATGTGGCTATAATTATTTGATATTTATTTTGGTGTGATTATTTATTCGCAATATTATTTATTTGCATATTGGGCCAAACCTACTTTAGCATTCAACTGTTAATTATTATTTGATATCCATTTGGCCTCGTTTAATTATGCATTAATCAATTATTTTGCATCCTGCATTAATCAATTATTTTGCATCATTTTGAATTAATTAATTATGTTGCATGTGTTGTATTAATTAATTATCTTGCATCCTACATTAATATCTTTTACATTTTGCATATATTATCAATGTATTTATTTTATCTCAGCATATTACACCTAAGTATTTTTCAAATTTCATAATGTTTTGTCATTGTTATTATTTTTTTTATAATAATGTAAATTGGAGAAAAAGTATTGTTTTTTATGGATTTTATAATTTAAAATCCATAAATACATGAAATTTTTCTGTTTGAAATTTAATTAATAGATTATTTTTTTTAAATTAACACATTTCATATTTTAAATGAGACTGAGTAGTATTTTCTATGAATTTATTAATTCTAGATATATGAAATTTTTCATTAAGCAGCTATGATAGAGATTAAAATATCAAGTGTTGGTATCTTAATATTCTTAAGGTGAATAAAAATATTTTAAAACAAAAATAAACTTAATTTTTCTAATGGCTCCTATGCCACTCATAATCATCAATTCATGCTTAGGTTTTACTTTCTTCGATATAAATTGATAAACATGGGACATTTAAACAAAACCTAAATAAAAATTTTATTTTGTGAACCTCTATAATTTAATTTAAAAGATAAAATTGGGTAACCATTTTTTTGGGTGTTGTAGGGTGCTAACACCTTCCCTACACATAACTGACTCCCGAACTTAAATCTCTGAATGTACGCAGACCATTTTTTTTTCTTTCTTTTTTTTGGGTGACCAATCACACCTTAATATGATTGGTGGCGACTCCAAAATTTTTTATTAAAATAAAATAAACGGGGAGGTCGGCCGCTCCGCGTAGCGATCACGTCGCGACAATCGTGTCATCTTATCTTGCATCTAAGGAGTCAATTGATAAGATTATCGCTCCTTAACACCCAAACCTAGGGTAAATAGGGAAGCGAGGCTCGAAAATCTCAAAAAGTTGAGGCAGAGTAAGGAAGTCTTGGAGATTGTCTTTTCACCCAAGACTGAGGAGTTAATAAGGTAAGGAAAGGAAAGAGAAGCAAATTGAAGTGGCAAAGAAGGGAAACTGGTAGTAACTAAAGTGGAGGCCAAGTATTAGTACCAAGAAAGTTCCAAGAGTTGTAATTTTAATATTCAAACCATGTAAAAGTGTTAAGTCAACAAAGAGAATATTTTCTTGTACTCATTTCAATGTACTTTATGTTTCTATCGTGTAAATGGACAAACGTAAAAGAGAACGCAGTATCAAGGATAGGTTAGTGAAAATTTAATTTGTAATCCACTATCCCTTGACGAACAAAGTTTGGCGTTTAAGTTATGCATTAACAGATAAGTTATTCTGCTTACTAGGTGTTTAGCGCATTACCTCGCAAGAAGTACACAATAAAGGTTTAGGCGGCATGTTCTCCATTTGGTTGTGCAATGTGACATTTGGGGTGGGACGTGACAAAAAATAAGGAAACTTTTGGAAAATTTCTTAAGTATTTTAATGGGCCACGTGTACAGATTAAGCTAAGCATGATTAAGTTTAAAACAATTATACAAACTTCAAAGTAATGCAAAGCTCATATAAAACATCTTTCTGAAACATAGAACTTTAATCTCTTTCTCTCTCTTGCTATATCGTAAATCTTTATATATCAATCGAGACGAAGAAACTATGCATGGAAGCCCTATCTCATGATAAGATACTTATAGGACGAATGACCTAGGCATCAATAGTGCTCTATCTCGTAGATAGCTAGGAGATGGAAAAGTTAGGCATTTGAAGAGGTTCTCATCTCAAACCTAGTCATAAATGGTAGAAGAGCTAAGTATATATTGAATACCCTCACCATAGGACCTCTGTGCACATGAACTATATTACCCCCATGGGGTTGCTATATGTATCTCATAATCATCTCAGTATAGACTTAAACACATAAATCACATACTTATAGAAATCTCTTCATAAGCTTTAAATCATGCTAAAACTTTCATATTAAAAAAGTTTTGCTTGTAAAACACATTTAACTTCAATAGTGTTTCATATAAACATACTTTTGATAACAACTCAAGTTTAAACATCACTTACATACTAAGAATTACTTTCTCAAACTTATGTATTTAAACATACCTTTTTCCTCAAGCTCAAGCAAACAATTTTACTTTTGAAAAGCATGTTATAAAACAATTAACTTAAATAAGATAGAACATATTTCTAAAACATTTTAATGTCACTCACAATACTCGATTAGCCTCCCAGCCTATAACATTTCTCCATAATTTCTTGTCCTTATGCGAAGAACGACTCCTTTCACCCTGATGCTCGACCGACTACAACAAAAACCTGGAACACTTAAAACTTCAGCTTTAAATTCAAAGAATTGAGTTTTGTAGCCTTCATAAACTTAGTACTACTCAGAATCCTTCAAAAACTTACCTTCAAGTGTTCTTTATCTTCAAATGCAACCTTCCCTTAATAAATTTTGTCTGATAGTCTCACACTAGGAAATAGACTCACAAAGAAAGCTTTTCCAACTTGAATCACTCAATTTGCACGAGAAAATTGAAAGAAATTTAATTCTGAAGTGAGCCTATTTATAGAGTTGCCTAGAAAGTAGACTTAGCCACCTTCTGCTTGCAGGAACCACCACTTTCCATGCTAAAGACATTTGGAAACCACTTTAACCGACTACCCAAAACGCCTAGAAGCACTTATAAACACCTAACCTTCACTTTTTCCTCGCCAAGTGCAGTACCTCCTCGCCAAACTAACCTCTAATCACCTTGGCCGAAAACCTCTTCTTGCCTAAGCTTGCTTGCTCGCATAGCATAAACTAACCTCATAACTTCTTTAAATGTTTAGCCAAAACATAAAGACACCTCCAGCAAGCTTCCTTGCCTAGCACTAAATGCCTAGGACATTATTGTAGAGGTTCTCTCCTAGCAACTTTCATACGCTTGCCGCCTATTTTGGAATAATGCTTGAGATAACCTCTTCAGAGGTTCTTGACACTCCATCTTGCCTAAGCCAATACCCAATACCCAACGCCTATGCCTTCTTCCAAAATGTCTAACTCTTTATTCAAAGCACCTAACTCTTTGCTACAATAACCTCTCAATAGTTAGCCAACTTTCAACCAACAATAAACTTCTCTCCTTCCCATTTTGGCCGCCAACTATCAACTTCCATACTTAACCATAATTTCTCTTCTCTTGTCCAACTAACAAACAACAACAAATAACTTAATTTCTTAACACCTAACATTTTTAGGGAGTTTCAAGAACTAGAGTTCACACCACGCAGCTTTATCATGGCATTCCTCGGTGTCCTACCACATCATATTTCTTGATGTCATCTGTATTGGATTCATAAAGACCAAGCTTGCTGGAATTTCATGATAGTTTATTTTCATGTATTCTCTCTTTCAAGTCCATGTTATCAGTACTAACTCGCTTTTGGTGATCTTTCTTTTGTAGAACGATGGTTTACTTCACAAAACAATTCTTGTCTGGAACTAGACACCTTGTAATACTTTCTAATAAAAATAAATCAATAGAAGATGGACTTATTCTCCTTGTGGAGAAGCCATCGATTGCCTCTTTTTAAGATTATTGGCCAAGCTTAGACAACAACTTCATTATGCCAAAATTATTTGTGGAGACACCTTCGTCACAGAGAAAAAATGCACGGGTCTTACAATCCTCCATCCATGATAAGGCTTCCAAAAGAGTCTCACCCTCGCATATCGTATAATTGAAGGCCAAACATGATAGGGTGCTGTGAGTAACGTCCCTAGAGAGTTCTACTTTACTAACTTCTATTGAGAGTGGCTAAAGCTTGTAGTTGGTTGAAATGGATAACTTCTCTACAATGCTCATTTCTTTGGCACCGTAACAACTTCTTTGTACACTTATGATTGTAATAGCGAGCTGGTTTGAGCATTTTGTGAAGCTTGGTGTCCTTCGACTAATACTATGAAACCCCAAAACTTCTTAAACCCTTGGAAGCTATTAAGGATAAGGAGAAAATGGAATTTAGAGGAAAATAAATTTAAACTACTTAGAAAGATTAAAAGTTAAGACATAGGTTTGAAAAAAAATCGACAAAATTTGGCTAAGTGTCAAGAAGAGACACATTAGGTTTTTGGAGGTTGTATGGGCAGAAAAGGGGAGCAAATAACCTCTAAATAAGGTTAGTTAGGTAGCGAGATGAGGCTTGAAAACCTCTAAGCAAAGGTGTTTAGTGATGGTTAGGTGTTTGGGACATGGGCTTGGCGGCAAAGCCATGGAAATAACCTTCAAAGAAGTGTTATTAAGTGAGGAAGGCTGCTTATGAAGGTTAGTTATGCGAGGAAGGCTTGTCTATGCCAGAAAGGACACACGAGGAATGCTTGCAACAATAATGATTAAGAGGTTAGTATAGGGCTTGAGGCTAGGCATTTCAACTTTAACGTTTTAGTTGGCCAGCCAAGGCTTGGGGAGATGGACATTGAGGTTAGCATGCGATTAGCTAGGGGACCAAGCTTAGGCTTCAAGAGCTTATACGGCCAAGACTATGTGACAAGACCATAAAGGTTAGCCATATGAGTGGTTGTGTCTATTTTGGACTTAATAATTTCATTTGTGTATATTACAATAGCAATACGTCACAAAGTCAAGTCATTGCATGTAATGCACTAACTTTAACTCTTAGTATCACATGTTTCAATTCTAGGTGATGAGTCATAGGGTCTGATGAAGGTTGTTGATGAACGAAACCATGAAATTGCAGCTTTAAGAGAGTAGATGAAGACTCGTGAAACTTCTAAATCGAGTCAAACTCTCGTTGTCAAAGCTAGTGACAAAGGGAAGAATGTGGTGCAAGAAAATCAACCACAAAAGCAATTGGCTTCTGTGGCTTCCCTCTCAGTTCAGCAATTACAAGATATGATTGTGAACTCCATCAAAGCTAAGAATGGGGGCTCATCTCAGACTTCTTTCATATACTCTAAGTCGTACATCAAAAGCATCATTAACTTGAGAATGCCTCTTGGGTACCAACCTACAAAATTCCAGTAATTTGATGGAAAGGGCAATCTAAAGCAGAACATCACCCAATTCGTCGAAACATGCAAGAATGTAGGATCAAGAGGAGATCAACTAGGCAGACAGTTTGTTTGAAGCTTGAAAGGAAGTGCTTTTGAGTGGTATACTATTTGGAGCCAAAAAGTATTGACAATTTGGAAAAATTGGAAAAGAAGTTTCTCAATCACCTCTACAGCACCAGGTGTACTGTAAACATGATGGAGCTTACAAACACGAAGAAAGGGAGAGTCAGTCATCGATTACATCAATTGATAGAGAGCGCTAAGTCTTCACTATAAAGATTGACTCACTGAACTATTGACTGTAGAAATGTGCACCCAAGCCATGCACTAGGGACTCGTCTACATTTTGTAAGTAATATAGCCCCGCACATTTGAAGAACTGACAACTCAGGCTCATGATATGGAGTTGATCATCACCAGTAGAAGAACTAACGATTTTCCTTTTCCTAAAGTAAAGAAAGACAAGAAAGAGATGAAGGGTGTCAAAAAGATAGTGAAGAGCATCGTGAAATAATCTATGGTCATAAACACGACTCCGGTGAAGTTCTTCAAAAGAAAGGAAGCGAGAGTTAAGAAGAAGGATGATGAAAGCAAGAGGCGATGTCTGACTTTAAAAGAAAGATAGGAAAAACTTTACCCATTTTATGATTCAGATGTCGCAGACATGCTAGAGCAACTACTGGAGAAGCAGCTGATCTAGCTGTCAAAATGTAAGAGAACTGAGCAAGCAGGAAAGGTAGATGATCCCAACTATTGCAAGTATCATCAAGGCATCAGTCACTAGTAGAGATATATTTTGTGCTGAAGAAGCTAATTCTAAGGTTGGCTCGTGAGAAAAAGGTCGAGCTAGGCTTGGAGGAAGTAGCTCAAACAAACCATGTTGCAGTGACGATAATGTCAGAGGCTCCTCTGTCAAGATTGATCTTTTAGCAAAGGAAAAGCTTGGTCCAGTTCAGGACCTTTGAGCCTGTAGTTTTCCAATTGTATTAGAAAGTCTCATCTGAGGATCCTTAAGGAGAGGCAAAATCAATCAAAGAACACGATGAAGGGTGGAGAGTTATGACCCGCTGAAAGAAAAGTTAGTTGACTCTTACCCTAAAAGAGTTTCGCTCCTACCAAAATTATAGAAGAGGGAATAAGGCTCAAAAGAATAAGAAAAAGAAGAAGATTCAGAAGCTTAAGCTCATGAAGAGAAATACATGGATTTCTCTCGACCTCAGCGCTTAGTAACCTTGGTAGACTTCCTTCCAAAAAGCTTCATTTGTGATCATCAAGATGAAGACCCAAAAGTCAATGCGTGTCATGCTATCAGCACAACAAAGGAAGAAAGAATCCCTTCAAGATCATAAGAAGATGAAGGAGTGTCATAAGACCAATCGAGATTCAATATGCAGGGTCTGTTATCACTTCATCAAGAGACCAAAATCATTCTAATTGATGCATTGTTAACTTCAAGAGCATCAAGTTTGAGTGTGCTAACTGCTACATACGAGAGTGCTCCTTATTGCATGTCTATAGACTTCTCGGATCAGAATTTGTTGTTGTGATCTAAACCTTCATAATAGACTCTGTATGTTTCTGGATATGTTCGAGAATAGAGGTCGACCAAATTCTCATCAATAACGAATCAGCTGTCAACATAATGTGTCGACTATGAGGCAATTAGGCATCTTGATGGACGATCTCTCAAATAGTAAGCTGGTAATTTAAGGTTTCAACCAGGTCAGCCAAAGAGCAATAGGCATGATATGCTTAGAACTCATAATTGGCGACATAAAGGCCAGTGCATTATTTCATGTCATAGACTCAAGGACCACTTACAAGTTGTTACTAGGTTGTCCTTAGATTCATGGAAATGGAGTAGTAACTTTGACACTGCATTAGTGCTTCAAATTTTATCAAGACGGTATAAAGAAAGTTAAACCTGACTCTAACCCGTTCTCAAAGGTTGAGCATCACTTTAAATGCAAAGTTTTATTTGAAGAATGAAATTATCTCAAAAGCTTTGCCTGTAGAAACCCCTTAGAAAAAGAGAAGATAATTCACAACTGAAATCACTTGCAAGCAGGGAACCACATGAAAGTACATAAACCTTTAACTCTGGAAAGGGTGAAGCATACACTAGTAAGACAAAGAGTATGATCTTGAAGGATGAAAAGGCTTCAAACCCACCGATTTTACGTTATGTCAAAAAGGCTTAGGGTTTAGGGTTCGTAGAGTCTCCAAAAGGCTTGAATGTTGGTGACATTGAAGTCTTAAAAGAAAGCTTCACTACACCACTAACTAAGATAATGAAGCAGGAAATAAAGATAGACTGACAGAAGCAAACTTGTCCCAAAGACAAACAAAAGATGAATTCGACCCCAAGGCTTACAAACTAATTGCAAAAGTTGGTTATGACTTCACAACTCACACCGAGTTCAAAAGCATGAAAATTCATGACCGATCTGAGCTCTCCTCAACTCAAAAGAAGCTTTTACGGAAAGGACATGTTATACCCGTGTCAAGAAAAGGACTTGGATATAAGTCACTAGAGCCAATCCATATAACTAGAAAGGGGAAGGAAATAGTGGTTGATAACAATCATATAACTATATAGGAGGTTGACAGTATGGAACAAAAAGGAGGCGATAATCAGAGAACCTCAGTATTTAACTGAATTAGACCATTTGTCGCATGTCCCCTAGTATTTAAAAGACTAAGCATTACGGAGGTAGAAAGAGAACATCACTAGTCAGTGTTGAGCCTTAAATGACATTTGGCCTTTTGAAGGCTAACTATAACCTCTATAAAGGAGAAAAGCACATTAGCCTTTGAAACGCTAGGTGTGTCTAAAAAGAAAAATGTACAAGCACTCCATGCTCCAATTTTTAATCGTCTTAGGGATGGAGGCTCACATGTCAACATTGGTTCAAACATAGATACAAAAAAGAAATAATCAACTTCTCGTGCGCCAGTTTGGCACCGAATTAAGGATAAAGACGTTGAGAATTACCATGGTAAAGAGTTTCCTTGCAAGGCAAAGGGAGAGGGAGAAATTCATAGCAATGTTCCTTCTCGAATGAAAAGAAAATCCTTTCTTACTCTCAATACAAGTCAAGGTTCATTGAAAGTGAAAAGGCATAATGTTATACTAACTAATCCTTAAAAGGAAAGCTCAGAACAAGAAGAAGGTGAAACCTCATGTCATCACATCACCATTATTAAGAAATCCGAGATTGAAACTTCAGAAGATGACGTGGAAGATGTCCCATAAAGTTTAGAGGATGGTGGCCAATCTACCGTAGATGAGCTAAAAGAGGTGAACCTTGGTACATTAGAGGAACCACACCCAACTTTCATTAGTGCATCTCTCTCTAACGGGAGGAGATAAGTACATGAGTTTGCTCACCAAATATAGGAACATCTTTGTTTGATCGTACCAGGAGATGCCAGAACTTGATCCAAAACTAACAGTCCATCATCTCATAATTAAACCAGGGTATCAGCCAATTAAACAAGCGCAACAACATTTTCGATCAGAGCTTATTTCCCAAATCAAGGTGAAAATCAACAAGTCGATTGAAGCAGGATTCATTTACGAGGTCAAACATCCAAAGCGGATAGCAAACATTGTCCCTGTTAGAAAAAGAACAAACAATTTTGCATTTGTGTAGACTTTCGCGACCTGAATAATGCATGCTCTAAAGATGATTTTCCTTTGGACATCACATAAATAATTGTTGATGCAACTACTGGGCATAAGGTGTTGTCATTTATAGATGGGTCGTCTAGATATAACCAGATACAAACGGTCCTTTCAAATGAAGAAATGACAACTTTCAAGACTCCAAAGAGAATATACCATCAAGGTGATGCCCTTTGGATTGAAAAATGATGGTGCTATTTATTGATGCACTATGTAGAAAGTGTTTGATGATATGTTGCATAAGTATGTCGAATTCTATGTTGATGACCTTATGGCTAAATCTAAGAGACGACAAGACTATTTGAAGGATCTAAAAGTTGTGTTTGATCGCTTGCAAAAATAACAGCTAAGGATGAACCCTCTTAAGGGTGCGTTTGATGTGACTTCAGAAATTTTTTTGGCTTCATTATAAGGCACCGAGGGGATTGAAATAGACCAGTCCAAGATTGATGTCATTCAGAAGATGCTAAGGCCAATGAGTTTGCATGAACTTAGAAGTCTCCAAACACGATTGGTTTACGTCCGAAGGTTCATCTCTAACCTAGCAATCGGTATCAACCTTTTCAAAAGCTGATGAGAAAATAAGAAAATTTTGTATGGAATGAGGCTTGTCATAATGCCTTTGATAGCATAAAGAAATACTTGCTTAGTCCCAAAGTGTTAGGAGCTCGAGTATCTGGAAACCCATTAAAAATGTACATTGTTGCATAAGAAAGGTCCTTAGGACCATTACTGGCGCAAGAGGAAGAAAAGGGAAATGAGTGTGCTCTCTACTATCTAAGCAAGACATTAATTGGGGCTAAAGTTAACTATTCTCCCATCGAGATGATGTGCCTTGCACTTTTCTTTGCCATCGATAAGTTGAGGCATTATATGCAAGCCTTCACTGTTCATCTAGTGGCAAAAGCGGACCCTATAAAGTATGTTCTACTATATGCAAGCATTCACTAATCATCTAGTGGCAAAAGCATACCCTATAAAGTATGTTCTATTCAGGCCAATCATCTATGGATGCTTAGTCAAATGGGCGATTCTACTTCAATAATATGACATTGTCTATATTCTCCAAAAGCCTATAAAAGGACAAGTGCTAGCAGGCTTTTTAGCAGATCACCCAATTCCTTCATATTGGAAGTTATGTGAAGACCTGCAAGACAATGAGGTTTTCTTCGCGGAAGTTATGGAACCTTGGACTATGTACTTTGATGGAGCAGCACGAAGAAGTGGTGTGGGGCAGACATCGTCCTCATTTCTCCTGAGAAGCATATGTTGCCTTATAGCTTTGCTCTCACTTAACTGTGCTTGAACAATGTGGCTGAATATCAGACCTTAATAATTGGCCTTCAAATGGCATTGAAAATCGGAGTATCATTCATAGAAATTTATGGTGATTCAAAATTCATAATCAATCAACTCTCGCTTTAGTATGATGTGAAACATGAGGACTTAAAACCATACTTCGCTTATGCTCATCAATTGAGGGAAATGTTCGATAGTGTGATGCTAGAACATGTCCCTAGAGCAGAAAATAAGAGAGCAAACACATTCACGAATTTAGCCACTGCCTTGATGATGCCAGATGATGTAACTCTAAACGTACCACTTGGTCAACAATGGATTATGCCTCCAATTATTTCTGAATGTTAGGAAGTGAACTTGACGACATCTCATTTGATTGATGAAGAAGATTGGCATAATTACCTATCATAGAGTATCTTGAACATGGAAAGCTTCTAAAGGATTCTCATCATAAAACTGAGGTATAAAGAAGAGTTGTGTACTTCATTTATTACAAGGGAACCTTATATCATCGTTCTCTTTAAGGGCTCTTCCTTCGATGCCTTGGAAAGGAAGAGCCAATAATAGCTCTAATGGAAGCACATGCAGGTGTTTGTGGAACACATCAATTGGGACCAAAGCTTCAATTCCAGCTGAGAAGAATGGACTACTACAGGCCTAAGATGATCCAAGATTCAATGAACTATGTAAAGAAGTGCAAGGCTTGTCAATACCATGCAAACTTCATACACCAACCTTCAGAGCACCTGCATCCAACTGTTGCTTCCTAGCCATTTGAGGCTTAGGGACTCGATCTAGTTGACCTCATTACACCAAAATCACCAACAGGACATTTCTATATCCTTGCAGCCAACAGACTATTTTTTAAGGTGGGTTGAGGTCATTCCCTTAGAGAGGCCAAGAAGGAGAACATGGAAGACTTTATTCGAACGCACAAAATCTATCAATATGGTATTCCACAATGAATCGTGATGGATAATAGAAGGCAATTCTCCAATAGCATGATAGACAAATTATGTGAACAAATCAAGTTCAAGCAATACAAGTCATCCATGTACAACAAACTGCGAATGGGCTAGCAAAAGCATTCAACAAAACGTTGTGAAATCTTTTGAAGAAAATTTTCTCCAAGTCAAAGAGGGATTGGCAAGAATGGATCAGTGAGGTATTGTGGGCTTATCGAACTACTCATCGCACTCCTACAAGGGTTACACCATATTCACTTGTTTAAGGTGTGGAGGTTGTCCTTTCCCTTGAAGGGAAAATTTTGTTGCTAAGAATCGCAGTACAAGATGGATTGACTATTGAAGATAATGCCAAGTTACGTCTTCAAGAGTTAGAAGCACTTGATAAAAAGCTATTAGAGGCTCAGCAAGCATTGGAATGTTATCAAGCGAGAATGTCCAAAGCTTTTGATAAGCACGTTAAACCTCGCTCCTTTCAGGTTATTGATCTAGTACTTGTTATAAGAAGACCGATCACCACAACAAGGCATACAGGAAATAAGTTCACACCTAAATGTGATGGACCCTACATTATTAAAGAAGTTTATACAAATGGTACATATAAGATTATTGATCAAGACAGACTATGAATTGGCCCAATCAATGGAAAATTTCTTCAGAAATTTTATGCTTAATTTTGTTATGTAAAAAAATAAAAGTTGAACTATGTTATGACTTGATCCCTATATTATAAAGGGTACGTAGGCAACTCAAGGAAAACCTTAAGTCTAGTCCAGTAAAAAAAATCGAACTACATATGACTTGATTCAGACATTATAAAGGGCTACATAGGTAGCTTAAAGAAGTTTAAGCTCAGTCGTATATTATAAAATATAAAAGGGGGCCCTTTTGAGTTAGGCTATAATTAGAGCGTCATTATCACAAAGACAACCAAACAATTTAAATCAAAAATTAAAATAATACAAGTAGATAAATAAGAGGAGGGCAGTGAATCATCAACTCCTCTAGTGTGTTTTCTAAATATTCACGAAGTGCTCATAGCATTTTAGCATAAACATCTCCAACAATTGAAGCACATTCGAGTTTGTCAATTTCCTCGCAAGTCTTTGAAATCTCATGCTACTTCCACTTCAGCTCTATGTCGTTCTTGAAAATTATGTCAGAAAGTTTGGCGGAGTCTGTTCGCACCACCATTAGTTTTGCTTCTAGTTTAACCTCCTTGGCAGATAGCTGTGTAAGGTGATGTTTGACATTGTTTGTCTCTGCCAAAATACGATTCTCATTAAGTTGCAGAGTCTTCACAAAACCTTTTGCCTCTGTTAACTGAGCATCCTTAGTTAGTTGGAATAAATATAAGGAAGGTATTCGATTATGGTTCTCGACACCTTGTAAGTAACCATCCACAAGCTCCCTTAAAATGGTAAGGTTGTTATTGCCACTAGTTACAATTGCATCAAAGATCTTACGCAGTTCTGGTTCAAGACTAGTTACTTGCCCTAAAGGGGTATGAATGATCTTCTGTCGTAGGTTTTCCCACAAGGTTATGGTACTATGTTGCCGAAGGTCAGAAATTAAGTTGTCTGCACAAAAATGAGAAATCTCATAAGCTGCAATAGGCTTTTTTCCTTTCACTTGTTGAGGGGACCCCTTGATCACAAGAGGATGAGCTAACTCGATAGTTGTACTTATAGGTGTCTTAGAATTCTCACTATAAATAAGTACAGCGTTATAGCCTTCTGGGTTCATCATCGACTTTAAGGTTCCTCTGATTTGTAGGACAAGGTCACCTAAAGAGGATTGCAAAATAATGTTAACAAGAAATAAAAGTGGGAGTAAAGGAGATGAAATAAAATAAATAAATAATAAAAAAGGAGACAAAAAAAAAAAACCATGGGGGAGGGGACGTCAAAAAATTGTGTGGCATCGAGAACTTCAGTAGGAGGCTCTTCATCATCAATCGACTGTTTGTCAAGCCTCTTGGGTCCTTACCCACATTGTTAGTACCACCTCTAATAGGAAGTTTAAATCGTGTAGAAAGGGTCGAATTATCCAACAAGCATTTTGTACATTCCTCGATTTTCTCCACGGGTCATTCCTTAGTTTCATTGGAGCATATCTTTTGACTTCCACTACTAAAATTATTCTCAATTTTTTTGTAGTTTTGGATTTGATGTAAGGGGGAGTGGGACGATCTATCAAATGTTGCACTCCTTCTTAGAGGTAATATGGGCATTTAGGCTAAGGGCAGGTGCATGAAGATATATTTGGGATAGTGCGTTCTCGCGAATGCAAATCATCTAATAATATCGTACGTTGGCAAAATCAGCTTCAGGAATTTTTTTGCCTAAGTCATATGTCACGTCTTGATAAAACCAAGTTTTCAGCTAAAGCGACAAGGACTATAAGGTTCAATAATTGTGGAGGATCCACATTACAAAGATAGAAAACAAGAGTGAATGCTTATAAAGAATGCAATATTCCAATTAATTAACTTTCCATGGTCCATTAAGAGTTCGCCTTTATTCTTTGCCTAAAGATATGTGTGCCATGACACATACTTTCCCTTGTGAATATGTGTTCGAGCCTCAAGATTAGTATAGTATTTGGCCCCACCTTCACCAAAAAACTAAACCATCGATGGACCCCTAAGACTTCTAGGGGCTTTATAATAAGTGTTGAAGTAAAGAGCAAGCCATCCGTGAACATAGTGAAGAGGAAAACATGTATTGGAATGACCAAGTGATGAAGTAGAATCATGAATCTGACGTAGGCCATTATAAATATTGGCTAAAACAGGGATAGCAAGGCTAAAGGTGTAGCCTTCCGCCATAAAGCTAGCAACCTTAAAGACCTCTGGACGAAGGGTAAGTTGCTTGTTAGGGAACAAAAACACACATAGCCAACAAGAGAAAAATGTCGCTAGATACATTTTGTCCTTATGTTCATTTGAGACGCATAAGTCAAGGAACACATTGAGTTCAGCTTCAGACAAGTCTGACGTATAATAGGAGTTCCATCTGGATTATGAGTTGAGCTAGGACGAGAAGTTTTTTTCAGCTTTCAAGATGGCGGCTTCAAATACTACCTTAGATCGCGTAACCCAGAAATAGATCCATTCTCTCACAGGGATTTGAAAATATTCATGCGTTGAGAGGCAATGTGATAGTAGGTTGAAAATAAATGCTCACAACTTTTTGGACATGCGTCAAGCGATTCAAATAAGTCTTGATGGCAAGGAATGTTTTCTTCATAAAATCTACCTTTAATAGGGAGTTTCTCCTAGCATCCATATGTCCCATAAGGAGATGGACATCTCACTAACTGAGGTGTGAAGGGTGTTTGTTAAAGAACACCATGCCTCACAGAAAGCTCGAACAATGATGCTATTGCGATCATATGTGTACAAGGAGGCCATTACAGCATTAAATAGGTTAGCTCTCTTGAGTACTACTATATTTCTAGCAATGGCAAGCTTTAATCATTCCCAATAATGGGAAAGATAGTAAAATTCTCCATGGACTTTGAGTACATTGCCCGAACGAATTTTTTAGTTGCTTATAATTCAACGGTCAATATCGATTCTAGATTCTCATTTTGAAACTTGTTGCGGGTCGAGGATTTGAGAAACCAAGAAGTTAAATATAAATTTAGGTTTACGGACCATTCCATAGACCATTTAACCAAAAAAATAAAATTTGTTCTTCGGTATTTGGGAGTCCATGATATTCTCGAATGCCCTTTCTCTCACACGGAGAATGACTCTACTCTCTAAAGCTTGATTTTCATCATTTATAATGATTAAACACCTTTTGATCGAATCAGAATACTCAATGAAGTGCACTATGGCGAAAAGCAGAATTCCTGCACATAAAAAAAAATTGGTAAGTAAAAATAAATAAATAAGAAAAAACAAAAAAAAGAATGAAAAAATGAAAAAAGAAAGGAAAAAAGAAAAGAAAATAACGGGAAAGAAAAATAAAAAAAATGAGCAAAAAAAAACAAAACAAAAAAGAAGAAAGAAAATCGAGAAAAACAGAAAATGAAAATGAAAATGAGAAGAACGAAGAAACTCGATCATTCCTACTAAGGGTGGATCAAACGGCAAAAGCTCGATTGTTTCTTAGTAGAAGTTGGATCGCTGACGATGAAGCAGTGCCAAGATGCCCGATCGCTCTTACTAGGAAGGTGGATCTGACGACAAAAGCCCAATCGTCTCCTAGTAGAAGTTGGATCACTGACGGCGAAGTAGAACCAAGATGCCTGATTGCTTTTATTAGGGAGGTAGATTTGACAGTAAAAGTCTGATCGTCCCCTAGTAGAAGTTGGATCGCTGACGTCGATGCAGAACTAAGATGTTGATCGTTCCTACTAGGAAGGTGGATCTGACGAGAAAAGCCCGATCATCCCCTAATACAAGTTGGATCGGTGACGACAAAGTAGAGCCAAGACGTCTGCTCACTCCTACTAAGGGTGGATTTGACGGTAAAAGCTCGATCATCCCCTAGTAGAAATCGGATCGCTTATGGCGAAGCAGAACCGAGATGCTTGATCATTCCTACTAGGAAGGTGGATTTGACGACAAAAGCCCGTTCGTTCCCTAGTAGAAGTTGGATCCCTGATGGCAAAGCAGAACCAAAATGCCAGATCAGTCCTACTAGGCAGATGGATCAGATGACAAAAGCTCGATTGTCCCCTAGCAGAAATTGGAACGCTGACAGCGAAGTAGAACCAAGATGCTCGATCGTTCCTAATAGGGAGGTGGATCAAACAATAAAAGCTTGATCGTCCCATAGTAGAAATTGGATCACTGATGGTGAAGCAGAACCAAGATGTCTGATCTCTTCTATTAAGGAGATAGATATAACGACAAAAGCTCGATCGTCCCCTAATCGAAGCTGGATCACTCACGATGAAATAAAACCAAGATGTCGAATCATTCCTACTAGGGAGGTGGATCTGATGACAAATACATGATCGTCCCCTAAAAGAAATTGTATAGCTGAAGGCGAAGCTAAGCCAAGATGCCCGATCGTTCCTACTAGGTTGGTGGATCTGACGATAAAAGCATGATCGTCCCCTAGTAGAAATTGGATTGCTGACGGTGAAGCATAGCCAAGATGCCCAATCATTTCTAGTAGGAAGGTGGATCTAACGACAAAAGCCGGTCATTTTCTAGTAAAAGTTGGATCGCTGATGGCAAAGAAGAACTAAGATGCCCAATCGTTCCTACCAGGCAGGTGGATCTGACGGTAAATGTCTGATCGTTCTCTAGTAGAAGTTGGATCACTGATGGCAAAGCAAAACCGAGATGCTCGATCGTTCCTACTAGGAAGGTGTATCTGACAGCAAATGCTCGATCTGTTGGAATTTATGTCCTAAAACTCGTAGTTTGTAAATCATATTTTATTCAATAAAGTCGTTACTGATACTATAATCTTAAAGCCAATAAACTAAGGACTCGAGGCTATTATTGAGTAAATTTGAATTTTATGTAGAGACAAAAACATGGATCAAGTTTGAGTATATAGTCTAAATAGTCTATAGTATAAGAATACGGTTGGGCACCTTAATCTGGAGACATTATGGATGCAGCCCGCTTTGTAGTTAGTACAAACAATGTGATTCTGAATCGTTCATGTAGAGACATGGAATTGAGGGCATCGTATGTAAAAAGTTTACATAAGACTAAAACCATGAAATAGTCGCTTTTAGGTTATAACACCATTGACTTTTAAAAAAATTGACTATTTCTTTTACAGATATCCAAGGTAACTTAATCTTAATCTTGAGTTAACTATGAACTTCTATTCACACAAAATTATCTTTAGATCTGCATAGGTGAGGGCATCTCAATGGCACTGGCCCAATAAGCCTCTCGTTTAAGAAGACCAAATGGATAGCTAAGGACATAGGGTGAAAGATGAAATTCGCTCCTACATGTTTTAAAGATAGTAGATAGGTTGTTCCCTTAAGCACTGAATCTAGGTCTTGAACAAGGGGCCCCACCCTCTCGTTGGCCCGAGAGGGATTTAGTTTAAAGGTTGGACGTTAAACCAATTGTTCAGTAGTGGATCAGTAGAACCTACGGAGCAAGATGTAGTCTCAAGGGTAAAACGGTACTTTGACCTGGCTGAGATTACAAACAATCTGTGAAGGATTAACTTACTTATTATGACTATATCACATGGACACAAATATATCTATAGTGAGGGGAGTGAAACTACGGGACTTTAGTGGAATGACCCGTTAATTAACGAAGGTTGATTAACTCGATATAAAAGAGTTTAGCCAGTTAATCTCAGATCATTGGAGTTCATGATCTATAGGTCCATTAGGTTCCCTCACTAGCTCACAAGGAATCAACTTGAAACATTATGATGGAATAATTCGGATTGTTCGAATTAGGTAAAGAGAGAGAAACTAACGAATATATTTGATATAGTTGTTGGCTCCAGATAGAGCTTCATGTTTAAATGTTATTTAAATATTAAAAATATGTATATGGATTCATATTAGGAAGCTCGAAATTGATGGAAATGGTCAAAGTTGTGAAAAGTCAAACTTTGACCGACTTTATATTAAAATATGATTTGAATTTCAGATAAATGAATTTGAATTCATGCTCGAGAGGTCGAAGTTAGTCAAGACGAACAAAATGGTAAAAAAGTCAAAATGTTGACTTTGGACTTGAAAAATTCAAACTTTAAATTTGATTTAAATATTAAATTACCATATTGCCCTTAGACTAATTAAATAATAACACTTGTTAGGATTTGGTAAACTTATTACTTGCATGTGGTATGCAAGTGACTTATTGCATGCAAGACACCTACCCTACTTAGAATTCCAAGTGGTGAGATAGGGAAACTCTTACAAGCAAACTACATGCAAGAGTTTCTTTTGCAAATATGATAGGACTCTTGTGTTTGAAAAATGCAAGAATTAATTTTGTAATTGAGAATTACAAAATAAAACTAAGAACGTTTTTTCTCTCAACACCAAAGGGACCTAATAGTTAGGTTCCTCTATTTTTCCTTCCATCATTCGAGTCCCACAACTCAGTTCCAAGTACGGAGAATAGTGGGTGAACTCTAGTGGTAGTCTCGGCTTCGAGTTCATGAGGAGATTGTGAAAAGATTACAAGAAAAGAAAAGCATGAGTTTTCTTTTAACCCTATCTTTGTTTCAATTAGGATTGTTATGCATGTTGGTTACTAAACTTGTTTAGTTGCAATTAGAGTAAAGTTTGATCATTATTCCCCTATGCATGTCTACAATTTCCATCACGATCGTTCCCTAGTAGAAGTTGGATCACTGACGACAAAGCAAAATCGAGATGTCTGATCGTTCTTACTAGGGAGGTAAATCTGACTGCAAATGTTTGATCGTCCCCTAGTAGAAGTTGGATTGCTAACGACAAAAAAAAATCGAGATGCCCGATCTTTTTTATTAGGGAGGTGGATCTGATGACAAATGCTTGATCATCCCCTAGTAGAAGTTGGATCCCTATGGGTGGAGTCACCCCTGCAAACGATTGCAAAAGAAAAATGAACGAAGAAGAAGAAGTTCTTACCTTTAGCTCATGTAAAAGAAAAGGGAAGAGAAAAAAAAATACCAACAACAACAAAAGTGAGAAAAAAGAGGAAGAGAGAAAAAGAGAAAGAAGTTTTTCATACCCTTCTTTTGGTGGACGAGGAATAAATTATGAAAGTGTGGGTTTAATTATAAGTCAAACAATTTCTAAAAGGATTAAGAATGATCTTTAATCATTTTTTAAACAAATTTAATTTCTAAAAGGATTAGAAAGGATATTTAATCATTTTTATAACAAATCTAATTCCTAAAAGGATTAGGAATAATATTTAATCTTTTTTTAATAAGAAAGAAAAGATAATTCAATTATATTACTTTATTGTTTAAAAATAATAAAATAATAATAATACTCATTTTTTGGAATAAATCTCAAATTTCATTTTTGAGAAATTAAAATATTTAAATATTTCAAATTTTTTGAAAAAACTTAGATCTTATTCCCAATTTTTAAAATTAAATTTTTTATTTAAAATACAAGTCAAATGAACTTGCATATATGGTCTTATTTTTATCTCAAATTTAAATTGGAGACATGAATCTTGTTAGGTCTTATAAACTTGCATATAACTCTATCTCAAGATTGATAGCCTTCTTTTTTTTTTAATCTCAGATTAAATTTAAATTTTTATCCTCAAATCAAATTAAATTGCGGATAAAACTTTGAACTTTTCTCAAATTAACTTAGGTTTGGCCATATTCCAACCCTTATTTCAAATTTAAATTAAACTCGTGTACTAAATTAATAGTTTGATTAATTTGATATGTAGAATTGAGCAAAAAAAAAAAATGTTTGTATCTTGACTTCAAATTTATCTTTTTTCAAGATTCATTCACCCATATACGTGCATAAATCTCAAAGAGTGTCATTTGTTGAATAGAAAATTTTGAGACCAATGACAAATTGTCACATCATTTACTAAATTAACGATGAAAAGTGCAAATAATTGATTTTGTGACTAATTAAAAAACTAACATGTGTCCCAAATTAAAATTGAAAACATAAATTAGTCAATTCTGATAGTGCCACATGTTTTCATCATAACAGTTGGAGCAAGTTAAGTTCATTTGATCCCAAAAATAAGCTTAATTAGCTCAAAGTCTAAATATGACTCAAATCCATGTGGTTGAGTTCATGGGCTTGGTCCATGGACCAACCAGGCTCAAGATCATAAAATCCACCATAAAACTCTACAAATAGAGAAGTTCTCATCATTTGTAAGAATTAAAAAAATTTTACTCCAAAAAGTCTAGAAAGAATTCTCCCAAGAGCTATAAGATTTCCTAACTCCTAAAGTTGACCGTCCTTGAAGATTGAAAATCTTTTGAAGATACAAGTTTTCTTTCAAAATTCCAACTTCAATAGCATCACGTGTTTCGCTTCCTCCAGATAAAGCGTAGATGTTCAACTGAGAGAGAAACAGATGATCAAATTCTAGAGATTGAACCACATTACATCAAATCAACATAAATACAACATCAACTCAAGTTCAACTCCACGAATCAAATTTCTCCAAAAATCCCGTACGAACAAATGTCTCTATGTTTATTATATATCTTGGTGGGAGAATAATAATAATAAAGTATTATCATTATTATTATTAATGGTAATTATAAATGCTTAAGATTTTGTACATTTAAGGAATTGTAATAGGAAAATAAACAATAACGATAAATATTATTACTATTATTATTTGAGTTTATAAATGGCATTAAAATGCTTAAATTGAAAAGAAAATTAAAAAAAAAATCATCTTCTTTCCTAAGATAACCCTAGCCGAGTTGCCCCTACTTGATTGAAGATATATGTCGTTGCCTTTTACCGTCGTCGCTCGGTTTGGTTAAGATTGGTAACTTAGGTGAGTATTTTGGATCGTTATTGTGAAATTTTAATACTCATTGAAGGTTAATTGATACTCTAAATTAAGTTTATTATTAGAATTGATTTTAGTTGCATGTCTTTAGGAGGTCCCTTTGACAAAGCTTAAGGATATAAATGATCAATTTTCCCATCAAGGTTGAGATAGATTTTCAAGCTCCATTTGGGTAAGTTTGATAAGCTAAGGTAATTAAATTAATATTTTGTTGATAAAAATTGTTAATTTAATTTTGATTATGAGAAAGTTGAATTGTTGTTTCATCTGCAAGGAACTCAGCATAACCTAGGTTAAAGGTTCTTCTACTAGGTCCCAATTAAGGGTTGAATTGCTGACATAATTGATAATTTTATTAAATAAAATTATTAATTATTTTCTTTATGTTAGGGTTAATTTCTGATTTTTGGATATACCCATCAAATGTTAATTATTAGTTCGAAAATAAATTTAATTTGAATTTTTGGATATACCCATCAAATGGTGGGGTCGGGTTAATAGGTATGATTAGTTCATCTTGCCAAAAGAGGTGTTTGTAGTTTGCCAAGTACATAACATCGTGAGTCATGTATGTATAAGGTTCGAAGAAGGCAGAGAATGGACACATTGGGTTCTATCACCCGATAACTGTATGCTTGACATTATAACTATTATTCAAAACAAGAAATTTGATACAAATCAATGCTTCTTATTAAATGCATATATACATTTCTACCATATGTCTTATATCTCATCCATGGAAACTCGGTCTCTCTGTCTTTCTCATGTTCTTAGATTGCTATTTTTGTTAGGATTTGCATTGCTTATCTGGATTCCACGTGGAACCTCATCCAACATATCAATTGCTTTACCTTTAGTGTAAGTGAAAGATAAGTATTAAAGTTATGTCCTTTGCAGTTTCTCCCTTGATTGTTTTATATTTTTTATATGTCTAAATTGACTATAGGTATTTATTTATTTGTTTCTTTATGTTACTTATGGTGTTCTGTAACATTTGATTTTTAGGACGAACAGAAAAGGCTCTCTTTCTATGCTTCTCCCTTCCTTCCATTCAGAAAATTCACATTTAAAGATAAGAAATCCAAAAAGGTATCCATCTAAAGTCATTCTGGTATTTGTCGTTTCACTCATGTTGTATTGTATGTTTAAGAAATTCTTGGCTACTTTAAATTTTGAATCTTGTGCCTTGCAGATTCCTGTTGTCAACTATATTTTCCAAGATTCTCTCAAGCGAAAAGTTAGCAATGCAATTAGTTATACCCTGACTTAGTTTGTTTTCTGCAATTACTTATATATTCAAACTTACACACTTCCATGGAGTTTTGAATATGCAGTGAATGTTTAATAGATTACATATTTCCCCTATAGGTTGTTAACGTACATCAGGCCTTGGAGAAGTTTTTTTGTCCTTGATTCCTCTTGTATCTAAAGAGGAAATTCAACCTAATGGAGTTGATTGGAGTGTTGAATGTGCAAATGTTCATGCTACATCAAGGATTCAAGTATTGAAGTACTGTCTAAAACTTTATATATAAAACAAACTATAGCAATGCACAATTAATCAGTGAACGCAGAGAATAATTGTGGTATGGAGTGTTCTCTATCTACTGGCTTTCTCCTCTCCTATTTTATGATGGAAGAAACATCTGTCATAATGTATCTTATATGCTCACTTGTTGAAGAACCTTTCACAACTATAACTGGATAGGTGTGAATTTACAAAATAAGTATTATATTTGTGCTGTCATTTTATTTGAATTAAGAATGTACTTGTTATAATAGTTAAACACTTGTGTTAGTAAGTATTTCAAACTTGGTTGGAACAAAGTGTTAGTGATTATTTCAAACCTTTTGGATGAATATAATGCTTCCTTGTTTGTGTGTTATAAATTTGAATATTTTGGTTATAGTTGTGATTGTAGATTTGAGATGTGAATTACACCTTTCAAATATGGCAAATTATTTGATGTATAAACATGATCTATATAATTATAATTTGATTTTACAATAATAATATTAACAAATGGTTATTGGATAGGTGCTTAAAAAATGCTCTAGAAGGTCCATCAACATTAAAATTCATGCGTATGTACAATATTTTTCCATTACGATGAATAATGCTAATAGAAATAGGAGACTTTCGATAACATTTTTAAAACCACTATATAGTTTTTACAACGTTTTTTTTTTTTTTTGTTATATAAACTATTTTGTTGTACTTTTTCAATACTTTAAAACACTTCCATAACATTGAATTATAGCTATCATATATAAACTTTTTATATTATTATTATTAGCTCTACAAAATCCCTATAAAAAGTCAAGGAATTTTTTGCTATGAAAGCATTCATAAAATGCTACAAAAAAAACTTTTATAGCATTTTTTAAATATTATTAAAAAATCTATTGAAGCGTTTTGACAACGCTTTTCGAACGCAATAAAGAATGCTATAAAAAGTCTTTTATAGCATTTTTCCAATGTTATTAAAAAGCTATTGAAATATTTTGATAGCGCTTTTCCAATGCAATAAAAAACACCATCAAATTTTCAATACCGTTTTTTTTTTTCACGTTATAAAAAGTATTTATAGCATCATATATATGCTATCACCAGGAACATTTTATAGCGTTTTACATAGCGTTGTAAAAACGCTATGGAAAGTCATAGAGTTTTAATAACATGGACTTCGACAGCATTTCGAAAACGCTATTGAAAAACAACGATAGCGTTTTTTATGCTATCGTAACTCATATTTCTTGTAGTGTCAATGAGGGTTTGTTGCCTTTAAAAGTGATATTTTCTGTAGTGTCAATTAGTTTGAAAGTTTAGGTTGTTAATGAGGGTTTGTTGACTTTAAAAACACTCTTTGTGTCCGAAAATGCTAACCTTGCACGTCAAAAATTTCTGAATTGTTTTTTTTAGATCGGTCCGAGATGCATCAAGATTTGCTCCTTTATCGGTTGAACAAGCACTGAGATCTTGATCGAAAAACATAAATGTCATTTACTTCAAGTTCTAAGTGAACAAAGCCCTGAGATGGCCCGAGTTCTTCTTGCCTTCTACTCTGAGCTTTCAATCTCAGTTGAACACAACCCCGAGATTGTTCGAGATCCTTCACTTTTGAACCTTCTTTTTTGCATCTCGGCTACCATACCCCGAGAGTATCGAGATTTCACTTCTACCTTTTATCTCGATCGAACAGGACCGAATCCCGAAGACACTTATTTTGTTTAACAACCAACTTTTTCCTCAACTTTTCTTCCTATCAACTACTCAACACAACTTCAACCTTAACATGTAACTTGAACCAAATCTTAAGATTTCTCTTTCTTTTACCAAAGCTTACCAAGTCCTAAAGGTTATAAAAATTAGGGTTTTGCACACTCTCACCAGATATATATCTTCATTATTCTTTTTTTTTTATTATTCAACATAAGAAAACTATTGATATTTCTTCATTAAACAAAATATAACTTGAATGGAGAACAAAACTTAGAATATAAAAAACAACTGAGAGATAAAAAACATTAATTTTTATAAAAATCACAAAAAAAATGCATACAGTTTTTATCAAATATGCAATTTTCTATTAAGAAGATTCAAAACTCTACCACATGCAAAATTATCAAACTTGATAAGTCAAATATATTATTAATCTTTTTTCCTGTTTTTTTGTGGAGCTTTTCTTTTATGATCATCATTTCGTGTGGTTCTTAAATTTGGATGATTATTTACCAACCACGAAAAGTACTCATTTCTTCTTTTACTACGATTACAACCTCGATTACAATTGTCAAATTCACAACATTCAGGAAATGATATTGTTCCAATAGGTCAAGGTTCATGATTTTCTATCCACCGTGATTAAAATTTCACAACATTCAAGGAATGAGATTATTCCAGATGGTCAAGGTTCATGATTTTCTATCCACCATGATTAAAATTTACTACATTCACCAATAAATGTTGGCTCTTTCGATGACAGTTATTCATAATTCTTCAACCAATAACTCATTATTTCTGTAACGATCCCGCTATTATAAAACTAGCTTAGAACATTACTTTCATCCAAAGACACTTTAAAATTCAAACCAAAACAAATCAAAAGAAAACTTACATTCATAAGGGTCCAAATCCAATAGTTAAAATACAAAAGATTATAAAATTTGTTCCCAAAAATGAAAATCAAACAAAATTTAGTTCTAGTCCTATTTCAAATAAAAATAAAATTAAAAAGTGTTTATGTTTTACAATAGTTCTAAACATAAAATTCATCATAGTCAACAAAACTTGCAAACAAGCAAAGCGAATTCTCATATGGCATTCACGAGTTCTTGTCACACGCCTATGTCTCTCATATCATCTTTGTTTGAAAAAGTTAAACAAGAAAATGTTATGATTATGAAAATATACTAGTAAGAAATTCACTATGAATCCACACCATAATCCCATAGGAGTTGGTTTCCTCCTAGCTAGAAAAGTTCATTCCACCCAAAACAATACAAACACTCAAATCAAATACAATCAAATCAAATCTATCAACAATAATTAAGTTGAAATTATAACTAGTCAAAATAAGCATGCAAGTAGACATCTCCATCAATGTAACAAGGTCGATACATTTCAACTGATAGTAACTGAATTGCTTCAAAAATTCGTCAACAACCTACAAACGAAATAATGACTTAAAGTCCAAAAATTAATTTAGTGAGCACCAAAACTTGATATTTCATGAGATACCAAATTCCAATCAAAAGCATGCCAAAGTACCAAAATCATTCAACTTGGCTCAACTGGTGGCTTAGCTAAAGAAAAGAAAAGAAGAAGTCTTGGATCTGGACAGTTAGCTCGGGTTGGCTGGTGACCGGCGTGGAGATAAAGACGTCGGCTCGAATTTGAAAAAACGGAGGGGAGGAATCGCAATGAAGCTTCGACGGCAGCTGCGAACAACGGAGAGCTGAGCTGTACGGTGGAAGAAGCCGGCGAGGCGGAGGAGGACCGAAAACGAAGAGGAAGACGTTCGGACTTGGAACGACGCTCAAACTCTTGATGGAGATGTCGGCTCGCAACGACTGGGAAGCTCAACGGGATTGGGACGGAGAACAGACGTGACGACAACCGATCGAAGATGGTGGACGGTGAAGAGCAAACTGCGGCTAGGATATGAAGAGGATCGGAAGAAGATGAATGAGAAAAATGGAGGCATAAGAAACACGAGGGTTATTTATTTAAAATAATAATAATAATAATAAATAATATTTATTAATATTATTTTTTTCCCACTAAATATTAAACAATATATATTTCCTCAACAGTTATTTTCCTTAACTAAATTTCCTCTCACCCATCAAACTCCAATAATTTAACTCCCAACAATTTAAAATCTTAATAAAATAAAAAAGATAAATTTTGAAGCGTTACAATTCCATTCATCCACGAGAATACATTAGATAAGTGTATAGTATTTTTAAAAATATTTCTCTCAATAATTGATGTGTATATTGAAGTAGAGGACGTTATTGATCAGAAGATGCAAAAATTGACACAGTTGCAAAAAAGGAATTGCCAATACAAGAGTCATGCAATAGTACAAGAAAAGAATAACAATTAAAGAAATTTTGTGTTCGATTGAGTAATAAAAATTCCTCTACCTTATAGTAATCAAACAATAAACTAAAGAAGCAGTTGAAGATATTTGGAATAAAGATTAACACAACAAAAAAACTCATATAGAATTGATTTTCCTATCAGTAAACAATAATTTCTTTGCTACTTAAATTAACCCTCAGTGAATTGATTCAACAACCAATTATCTTACAGCAATAAATCAAGAAATATATCAATTTCAAAGAACATGCTTTTATCCTTAGCCGTTTCTACATGTTCATTTAAAATTGCATAAAGAACCAAGGCATCATGTTGAGGTTTTCTAAAGCAAGGAATGTCTCTATCTAAAGAAATATTATTTGAGCAAAATTCAAATTGAAAATCCAACACAAATCAATAAGATAGACAGGTTAAAGTTTTAATCAACAATGTTCAAACCATCATAAAGTTCTAATCAACAATGTTCAAATCATCATACTTCAAACATTGTGCTTAGTGTCACAATCGTAGCGTTTCAACCTCGAGACGGACGATTGTGCGGCACTTGTTCTAACTCACGAACAAGTCAGCCGATCAAAATCCAAGAGTTGTGGGTAACGTCGGTGTATGTCGTAACCTTCCTTCGCGTTTTAGGGAAATTTTATTTATAAAACGCGGGAAAGAAAGAAATACATTGAAATAGACGTTACAATAAGCATTAAAGACTGTCAGTTGCAAGGAAAAAGGGTTGCTTGCAAAGAGTACAACTAATGCTTGGGCGGGGATTCAACTGGTATGCCTCCCCTATAGTACATTTTGAACATTTTCTTCTCTGGCAGGCTTGCATATGGAAAATGCCGAAACGTCACACCCAAGCTTTATGACCTAGAATGGAAAGCAAACACCTAAACTAGTTATGCAAAGTAAAGATGGGATAAATTGGGGGTAATCGGAGCATATAACCAAAGGTAAACACACTTTGGAAAAATATGTCCGTGACACTTAGCACCTCTAAAATTAAAGTTTAATCTAAAAAGTATTGGATGATGAAGCTAACAAGAAAAAGAACTATTTATCAACAAGGAAAAAAGAAAATTACCCGAAGATCCACTTAAAAAGCAATTAAAATGTATTCTCGAAGAAAGTTACAAACAACTCCCATTTCTCAAGAAAGTTGCCTTAGTTGTCCATAGACTTCAATGTAGTCCAAAAAAATTGAACAAGAAAGGGTGTCATTCTTAGAAGAAATATGAGAGAATTTTTATTCATTTGTAGAGAAGATTTAGCATAGAAATGAGAGTAATTTGAGTGAAAATGAAAAATGAGTGCTAGATGAGAATTACAAGGCAAAATTGGCCTTAAATAAGTCAATAGGTATGCCAAAGGAGGAGGCACACATGCTGTTTTTCTTTCGTCGAACTTTGGAGCGTGGATCAATAAGTAATAAATAATTTGATTCTTTCGGGGATGATTCCACGTCGGAGAAAAGACCTCTTTAGGGAGGAGATTGAATCCCACTGAAAATAAAAGAGTGGATCAATATTGCCCATTGAATTCACACATAGTAAATAGAGAGCACTTCCATGACTGTGCTATCTATATGGTCCATTACAGGCTCTTTTCCTAGGAACTCTACAGACCTCATGGTGGGGGACCTCAGAAAAAAGATCTCAGGCGAGCGTGGCAGCACTTCTAGACTCAAAAGAGGTCTTGAATAATTTTTTATTGGATTGTTCATGTATTGCAAAAAAAGAACGGAGTAATAAAGATAAACTAGAAATCTTCTCACTATGATTTAAGAGAGGGTCGAACTTAAAGAGCTTGAAAGAAATATATATATATATATATAAATTGGTTGAATTCAACCTCTTAATCTTGATTGACTTAAAAAATTAACTTCACTCATGAAAGTAAGTAGAGTTCGAACACAAGAATTACTGATAAACCCATTTTGATATCATCTTAAACCACCTATTGAAACTAAAAGCTTAAGTTTATGAGTTTAGAAAAGAAGAAGCAGTATATGAAATAGACAAAAAGAAGAAGAATGGGAAGAGACATAAATTAGACATTGATATTATCTTCACTCCAACGAATATGAACAAGAACAAGAAGAAGAAGCAATGGTGTAGATATTTATCTACAAACACACAGTGCCGATTCATCGAATTTTGAAGAATGATGTAGGTGATAGAGAGGACCGAAGAGTCGAAGACATTAAGAAATTTGGCCGCGGCGTGCAGCATCCGTGTGGACGGTGAAGTTAGGGGAAATGCTACTCTGAAGATGAAATCAAAGACAGGGCTTCTAAGGGAGAGAGGGAGTTTGGAAAAATGGGTGAAAAGTTGTAGGATATGGGAAAAGTTGGGGAAAAAAAGTTTTAGAAAAGGGGAAAAATGAGAGAGAAATCTATAAAAAAAAACAAAAGAGATTTTTTTTTTAATATATAAAAAGAGGGAAATGAGGGTAAAGAAAATGGTAAAAAGAAAGAGTTTTTAAAAAGTGTGTTTTTTTGTCATGAAAATTAGTTAGACAAATATTTTAAACATTCATCCATACACGATAAATAAACGTGACTAGAAATTTAACCTAAAAAATTTCTTTAATACCACAACTTTTTATCCACATATATATTTTCGTTAGCAAAAATGATGTCGGCATAAATATATGATGATGTGTGTCCATGCCAACTTCTTGTCCACACTATTTATGTCGCCATAAATATAAATTTTGTGCTGCCATAAATATAAATTCTGTGTTGTCATAAATATGTATAAAAAATGTGGGTTTTTCGCCAAGTAAATGATGTTGCCAAATATTGCCCACATACAATACGTGGTCATAAACTAAAATAAACGTCGGTAGAACTTCAACTTAAAAAATGTTCTTACAACCACACAACTTTTTGCCCACATATATATTTTCTTGGCAAAACCAATGATGTACCCACTAAATACAGTAGTTTTTGCCCACATCTATATTTTCGTTGGCAAAAACAAAGATGTGCCCACGCAATCAAATTTACGTCGGTACCTCATATCTTTGCCCACAGTTTTTTTACGTTGCTAGAAAAAACTGTCGCCATAAACAAAAATTATTGTAGTGTGCAGTGCTTGGTTTGAGCACTACGATGCTTGACCATTGACCACATTGCACTGCGATGCTGCTCCATTTTGCAGCTACACCTTTTAAACATTGCGCTTCTGTGTTGCGCCATTTGGGACGATGCCTAGCTTTTAGAAATTTATGAAAATGCCACTTTGAGTATTTTGGCATGTTCTTGCTCGTTTTAGTTTCACTTAAGCGATTTTTGTTGCGTTGGACTCGTTTTGAGATATATCTAGATTATTATTTTCTATAAAATGGGAGATTAAGTAATTTATTTTGAGTCAGATTTGCGCATTCCTCTCCCGTACTTCTCCATTTTCTTGCCCTTGCTTAAGATGGCAATTTCAGGATCTCTTTTTCTTGTGGTCCTTCCCTTGTTCATTGACTTTCTAGTTAAATAGGGGGAGAGTTAAGCTATAAAAGTAAGTCAAATATAGTTCTAACAATATTGCTACTTCATAAACATTTCTGGAACGTAACATACAAAAATTCTTCTCTAACATTCTAATTTAAAACTTATGGAGCCTCTGGTGCATCCACTTATAATGAGTTTTAGGAAGAATGATTGCTTTCTTGTGCTCATATTTTTATGGCATTTTGGTGTATTTCAATATCAAGTATTCATGATAAATAATTATTACTTTGAGCACCAAATACATAAATTTGTAATTTTGTAATATTTTGCAAGGTAATTAACATTATTTCAAAATATTGTAATTATATTAAAATTTTAATATATATCAAAGATGAAAAATAATATTTATTAACTATAATAAATATGGAAAAACCGACGTACTTTTAGAATATATCTTTAGTACTAGAGAATATATAAGAAGTCGGGTTGATAATGTTGTAAAGATAAGGTACAACAGAAATACAAAAATACAAAAAAGAAAAATATTAAAACAATTAAAATATACGAACACTCTCAAAATTAGTAAAATATTAAAACTATTTACAAAAAATATAGAATCATCCATTGAAATCCATTTAAGTTTTGTTTTTGCTCTATTGTGTAAATAGTTTTTTTTCTATCCATAACAATTTTTCTTAAAATATAACATATAAATACAATAAATTATAAAATTCTCTGCAACTTCCACATCTCCAATTTCTTTAGAATTTTCTCCAATACATGTATGACTAACAAAAACCCACAAAATGTGACTGTTTATAGATAATTTGACAAGCATTAAGTGAATTATATGGTTACCAAAGGTTGATATTTTTAAGACACCCGACAATATAGATGCAAGAGAAAGAGAGTGATATACGCTAATATTTGACACTAATATAATGGAACATCTATTTAACTGTTTATAATATGAAGAAAATTATGTTTAAGGTGTTTTAATTAATTACAATTGATTTAAGTGACATCATATTGCATAATTTCGTCAGCTACTGTATTTTCACATGTATAATTGTTACGTTTTGTTAATTAAATTGCAAGACTGTTGACTATTTGACGTCAAAGTTTAGACTTGGTTTTTTGATTGATTGGGATGGCGGGAATGCCACTTTGACATAAATTTTCAAGATTTTTTTTTCTTCTTTTCCTATTTTAAAACGTTGAATGGTGTGATTTTATGCACAGTAAACAAAAATTGTAACCAGAAAATGATAACCTAAATTCGTTACTAAACTAATAACCAATGATTATCTAACAAGTGAATTTAGACGGATACTTAAATTAATCGTTATCACATTCAACATTAAAATGAAACTCTTGTTAGGTCAATGTTTCTTTTATTTTTTTTAAATTTCAACACACAACATTGAAAGTCTGAGAAATTCAAAGTTTATGAGCATTCATTGAATACATGTGTGCAGCTCTGACTAATTGAGGTATGTTGGAATGGGTAAAAAATTAGTAATTACTTTAGAATTGTTGAAGGGAAGACTGTTCAATGTGTAGCTGTTTACTTGGACCAAGACATACAAAAGATTGACATAAGAGCATTTGAAAAGACAAAATCAAAGTATTTGGTCCCAACGCAATCACATGCCCTTTTATAACTGTTAACCATCAACCACGTTAAGCATAGGGAAATTTCATAGGAATGGACCATGCTTTTCATTCTAACGTTCCTTACCTATTAATAAAGTTGTAATTTAAAATTTTCATGATTCATTCATATAATTTCTCCTAATACAATTTATTATATTTAAAATTTTAACATATTTTCGTTTTTATTTTTATTCGGTTAGCGGCTACATTGACAAGTGATGTTAGCATAACTAAAAACATATGTGTCATAGGTAAAATGACTTTTACTTTTAAAGTAGAGATGCTTTTGGAAAGGTCCAATAGAATTTTGATCCATTGGTGAAGAGGTGGATTTTATTGCCAAACATTTCTCACTACGTGCGTGTTGTTTGTGTCAAATGTTTATTACGTATTTAAATAAAACACGAGAGGTTTTCGCACTTCCATTGGACGGACAAGTGGGATACCAATCCTCGAAATAAAAGAAAAATATTTTCAAATTTTATTTAAATATATTTAAATAACAAGTAAGATACAAAATATTTACACTTAATAGAATAATTTTGAAAACGAAAAAAGCTCACATATCTACAATAAAAAATATAAAAAATGATTTAGTCAACACATGATTAATCGATCACACGTGCACGTGTAATTCTTTTTCTAAACAATCATGATACGTGGTCGTGTTTAGAAAACGATCATTTAGCATGGTCAACGTAATTGTTTAGAAAATAATATATGATTATGTAGGTAGTATCAACATGATCGTGTAGTTTTTTTAACAATGAAAAAAATGTTTTAAATCTGAATGATTGTGTTAACTATGTTAAATAATCGTGTTGACTATGGTAAACGATCGTTTACATCATATCCACATGATCGTGTAGTTCTTTTTAAACGATGGGAAAAGAGTTTCAAATCTAAATAATCGTGTTGACTAGGTAATGAATCATTTAGATCATATCCACACGATCGTGTAGTTCTTTCTAAATGATGGAAAAAGGGTTTCAAATCTAAAAGATTGTGTGTTGACCCATGCTAAATAAGAGTGTTGACTAGATATGCAATCATTTAGATCATGTTAAAGTGATATCTAACGATCTTGATATTCTTGAATAGGAGGAAGATTAAGTTTAGTATTCTTTTTAAAATATCTTGAATATTTTTTAGATTTAAGCAGAAGAATAAATCGTTTAAAAATAGAAGAAAGAAAAGTAAATCTGAACTTTTCAAATTACAACCCATATAAATAAATCTCATTACCCTTTACGAGCTAAGAATGTGACGTAATGGACATATAGATTTGAAGCTACAACAATATGAGATTAATTGGCTAAACACATTAATCACATTAATCAATATTCGTTAAATGTGTGTACACTCCACTAAAGACTCACAACTGAACTCTTCTTACACTGTAGATATATTTATGTGTCCACAGATATAGACCAACAAAAGTAAGTTAGTCCTTCACAAGTGTTTGTAACACCAGTTTGGTCAAATTACCGTTTTACCCATGGGTTACTTCTAGTCTTTAAATACTAGTGTTCATCTGATGAACAACTTGTTTATGATCCAACCACTAAACAGAAACTCCTCTCGTGTCATAGAGAGGTTAGGGCCCTTTGTTTAAGTCTTTGAGACACAATTTAAGGGAACACTCATCTACTTACCCCAAAGTCGAGAGGGAGTGAATTTCATCTTGTGTGATTATGTTTTCAGCTCCCCACTCAGTCTTGTTTCCAAAATGATAAGCATATTGAGTCAATAATCTAACCACTCTCAGCCGTACAAATTAAAGGACAATCATCGCGAACAGGAGTTCATAATACACTTAGAATTAAGACTAACTTACCTAAGTTATCCTAATGAAATAGAAACCCAACTAATTAATAGATTTACATCTAGTGGTTATTATTTTGTTGTCCGATCTTATGCAAACTCATTGCATAAGATACCCCTCACTCACTCGCATGTCACCTACACGAACGTGTTGGATCATTGCGTTTGTATCAAATACAAAGTAAGTCGTATCTATAATGTTACTATGATAAGGTACCCAACCTTATCCATGTATATACTATAAACCCTTTAAGTTGTATCTTGAACATTATATTGATCTCTGTATGTTTCTACATATTATTCAAGACTCATCAAACAATTTAGGATGTTAACTTATTGGATTTAGGTTATTAAATAATTATCAATTGATTATATTTACTATCTACAAGTTTTAAAACATAAAACACAACACAAAGGGCTAATAGAGGACCATCGAGAACCATTCACTTTTAAGTTTACTACTTTTGCAATTTAGGAAATGTAGTGGCATTGACTCTATTTTCATAAATTGTTTTGCTAATTTTGCAAACGCTTCTTTTGATTTTTTACATGGACCGTAAATATTTATGTGTTTTACTACATTTATGAAAATTAACATTTTATTATTAAAGTTTATGATTAAAAAAATATAAATAATTTTATTATATAACATTTTATTAATAATTTTTTATTTAAAATAAATTTTATTTTAATAAATTAAATAAAATATTTTTTGTATCTTTTATGACACCAAATAACTGTCGCGGAAAGTAAAATCCGAAAAATTCCGTCTTTTTCCACCAAAAACGCGATTTTTTAGCTTTTGTGACAGTTTTTTATTTTCTCCTTTCAATTTGGGATGTATACAACTGTCATAGTAGACCACTTTTCTACTAGTGTAGGCATAATATTTGTGGAGGTTCATTATTCTTATTCATAGATTGAATCTTAAAAAAACGTTTTCTTAGTAATTTTATTCTCTAGATTGGAGGTTCGATAATTATCCATATCATTGTTGTCTTAGAAAATTATTAGTTTAATCGGTTAAAAAAATAAAAATATTTGAGATTTGATTTTAAAATTATCAAACAAACCATCACGGATTTGATCTATGGTGACCTCATACTTAAAAGTTAATCTTTTATATGAGTTTTGTTGGTCTACAAATATTATAGAGACAGAAAAGTGGCAGATCAGACTACTCAATAAAAAAAAAAAGATCAAACACATTAATGCACACCATCTTGTTATCATTTCGCTGGGTGAGCAACATCCTGTAATTTAACTTAGATACATTTTGGTGTTAGAACGGGTTTTGGTCGGGGTATGTATATGTATTATTTGTGTAATGCTTTTCATAACTCTTCTGTCCAAAATCTCCTACGAATAATAAATATTATATTCGCATATGCAGGACACTGTCAAATCATTTCGTCTAAAAATATCCACTCTAAAATTACTCTCATTATTCATGTTGCCCAGGATCTAGGATTACCCACATATGCATAAATCTGTCAACATTTTAAAACTTTGTAATCTCTAATATATCTTAACTCTTTACAGAATTTTGATGGGCTGCCTAAACTCATATCGGTAATATTATAAATTATAATTGAATCGATGTGCTTTCCCATGTTAAAAATATTAATAATAACAAATATAATAATTACATTCAAAGTATTAATATATATAACAACATTTTAAAATTATTGCAAATATAACAAAAAAATCTTCGAGCATTTATCTATCATAAAAATTTGATCTATCACTTATGCCATAAAAGTCTATTAAGGATAGAGGTCTATATCTCAAAACACTCTTTAACTTTCAAACCTATAACCAAATCTCATTCCTCTAATTCAAGTTCTCCTACTCCATCATTTAAGAAAATAAAAGAAAAAGAGGTGGATATTTTGTTGGATTAATTTAGAGATAGAACCCTAAATATTGTTTACATATTTTACTATATATTTACTTAACATGTTACTATAACTATTATCTTTTAAATAATAGAAGATAATAGTTACTTTAAAATATGAAAACAAATTATCTTTATATGTTTCTTTTTGTATCTTTTTCTTTCTAAATTTCTATATTACTTCTTTTTATTTTAAATGATATTTTTCTTGCAAATTATAAAAATATACATGAATAATTTTTTTTAGTCGTTCACATCAAGAGTTTATATTATATATATATATATCTAACAGAATGCTTGTTGACTTTGAACAGAAACAACATGTACCATAAGTCTTGAGCAAATTTAAAAATGGAAGGCACTTTTAAAATTACAAATTTAGTCTAAGAATTTGAACTATCTAAAAAATATTAAGCTATTTAGCAAACATAAAATTGAAATTAGTTTAGAATTTCCTGTAGACATAAATGTATATCGTTACATTCTTAAAAAAATTTGAACTTTTAGAGATCATATTACAAGGAAAAACGAATAATTCATTTACAAAAAATATAAGAGCATTTACAAAAAAGAAAAACGAATAATTTATGAATATGTTAGATATTCTTAACGTTCACTGACTAAATAAACACATACAAATTAATTCAAAAATTAAACTTGTAATTTAAGAAAAGGGAATTGTGAAGAATAGCAATTTTGATAAAATATTTACAACATATAGCAACATTTTTCAGATTTAATAGATATTGATAGATACTAATATCCTTCCATTAGTGACATTGATAGATAGTGATAAAAGTATATAATTCTTTTTTTAAAAATAATTAATTTATTTTGTTATTTTTAAAGTGTCACTATAAGAAACTTAAAAGAAATTAGAATCATTGGTTCGAACTGTTGTTTTTTTAATTCAATAGTACATATATACACATGTTGTAGAATCAAGAGAGTTATTGTCATCGAAAATGAGTAGATGTGCAAGTGAAAGTTAGTCTTGACACCTAGCGATAAAAAGGAAGAAGAGAACAAAGAAAAAGAAAAAGGGGAGTTGTTATAAATAAAGAATGGAATTATTTACGAAATATAGTAAAATATTTAAAAATAATTTTTCATAAATATAACATAACATTCAAATATTTGTGTAACAAAATAAAAAATCTGATAAAGCCAATAGAATTTTTCTATAAATTCCAATTTTTTCTTGATATCGTGGACGATTTGTTATCTCTTCTTTTTCTTTGCAATTTATTCATTCTCTTCCATCTTATATTTCTTTGGCTCATTTACCAGATTTTCTTTATTATGTTTTTATTCATTTTCCTCCTTCTTTCTTACGACTCTTCTTCTAGAATATCAAGATTATTTAAATATTATTTTGATTTGATATGATCTAAACGATCATTTAGATTTGAAACATTTCTCTCATAGTTAAAAAGAACTACACAATCGCATATCATAATTGCTTAGAAGAAAAATTACCCAAAACATTTTTACATTGTTAAAAAGAACCACACGATTGTATATCATTTCCTACAATATCATGATCATTTAGAAGAAAATTTGCACGTGTGCATGTGGCCGGTGTTGATACTACCTATATAATTGTGTGTATCATTTCCTTCACGATCACTTGTCATAATCATTGAGAAGAGAAGATTTACGCGTGCACATGTGACCAATTAATTGCGTGTGACTGAGATATTTTTGGTATTTTTCATCGTAAGCTTATAGGTTTTTTTTATTTTCAAAATTATTCTTTTCCGCGTAAATATTTTAGTGATTTGTTATATTTTTTTTAAAATCCCATATTTAAATGGACTTTACAAGTTTAATAGTTTTTGTTGTATTTTATAATTAGACATCTTTTAAAATAGCACAATTTTGAATTCTATCCATGAAAGTATTTTATCGCTATAGCATATCAATGATACAATTTGTTATAGGTTATACATATTTCGTAAAATTTATTGTTTTTTTTTTTTAAATTCTCCTTTTATAAATAATTTCCATATTTTTTCTATTAGTAAAATTGCTTCCTATAGGAAGTGGTTGAGATATGGAAATATAACTTTCACCTTTAAAAGGTAATAAATGTCTTTATTTAAAAAATATATATATATATATATATATATATATATATATAATTATATAATTATTATTCAATTATATATAAAGGGAACATCTGCATATTTTAATATATGCTACTTCCTAAGCATAAATAAATTGAATAATTGAAAAAAGAAAATTTCCATGGATGTTGTTTAAGGGTTTATTACTTCGTCTTCAAGGACACACCAAAAAGGACAATCGGTACATTATCAACTGTAGTTACGTGCCAGCGCAGCCGAAGTTTTTCCGGCAAATGCCCTTTGCCCCACCGGTACGGGAATATTGGTGTCTCCATTTTTGGCCGAGGGAGGGACCGGCACCCGCTGCAGTGACTGCTGAAGAAGTTGTAGGTCGATGGACCAGTTTTGTTGGTCGTCTTTGATGGTTCTACAACTTTGGAGGTGATGAGTGTTGGCAAGAAGAACCAAAATGGCTAAGAGGAAAGAAAACTGGATCTTCATTTGGGAAAAGGGAGGAGGGTCTTTGAGCTGATAATTAATTAACGATGATGGAAATGGAAATTATAAAGTGGTATGATATAATTGAGGTGAATGTTGAGGAGGTTTGTTGAGTTCTATTTATACAAAACAATTTGGCTTCACTTTTCTAATTTTCTTTTTTTTTTTACGAAGTGTTTGAATAATTAATTGAGTTTGAGTCATGGGCATTTGAGAAGGTAAACAAGTAAGAATTTTGATTCGGTCAATATAGACGAACCTGAGATGATGACTTTCTTCAACAAGGAAAAGAAGAGGTACATAACATGAGAAAATAAGACTTTTTGGTTTTGTTCCAAATTTGTTTTTCTTTTATTCGGAACCAACAAATTAAAGTCCACCAAGTTATTTTAAATCTTGCTATTAGAGATCTAAAATTAGGTAAATAAATTTTGAAAAAAAAAAAAAAACAAGTCTTTAAATTTTAGGTATAATAGGATCTCTAAAATTTAAAAATGCATGTAATCATCTTTAAAATTTCAAACTTGTATCTAGTAAAATTTTGGGATTTTCAATTTTGTGTTTAATAATTACTTGAGTTTAGCAATTTTCTCATATTTTTTAAACCGTAATTATTTGTATTTTTAGTCTTTAAATTAAAGTTTTAGTGTGTTGGATTGTACTTTTCTCTCTAAATTTTTTTACACTTTTCTCTCTAAATTTTTTTACTTTACTTTCTCTTACAAATTACATAAAATTAAGAGGAATTGTCAAAAATAACAAATTTAACAAAATATTTATAATATATAGCAAAATTTTCAGACTCTATCAATAATAGACATTAATAGACACTGTTATGTTTCTATCAGTGACATTGATAGAATTTAAAATTTTACTATAGTTTGTAAATATTTTAATTTATTTTGCTATCTTTAAAATTGCTCCTAGTATTTATTCTTTTTAAAATTTATTTCTAAAGTAAGTCATATGTATATGATGCTCTTATTCCTTTTTAGGATTAGTCGTTTGCTTAGAAAAATTGGTAGATCAGACATTTTGAAATTTATGATTGTTTAAGCAAAATTTCATGTATTGTTATTGAGCATCTTTGTATTTCTTATTGATGTTCTGTTTTGAGTAGCCATTGTCTATATCTTGAGGTTGTTCTCTTTTGACATAGCATGTTAGAAGATCTATATTGGCGTCACGAGATCTTTTTAAATCCTTTATATCTCATATCTATTTTCGATTTGAAATCTCTTCATCATCTCTTCCATCTTCACCCTCTCTTCATCTTCGAATCTATCACATCATCTTTCTGTCGCATTTTCCCCATCTCTTCATTGCGTTGCCTCCTCCACTCGAACACATGTTCTCTACATCTCCATCGCCTCCTTCTCTGACTACCTTCTTCGTCTCTCGAATGAGATCTCTCTCTTGAGAAGTTTTCGTCACTCGATTGGTCATCTTGTTCGTCCTCATATCATGTCAGAAGATCTATATTGGCGTCACGAGATCTTTTTAAATCTCTATATCTCATATCTATTATATGTATTAGTTGGTTAATATACTTACTACCTGATTTTCGTTTTTTCAAATTTTATTCAGTTCATTAGAGTATTATTAAGTATATGAATGATGTAACTCAGTGTATCATTATCAAGTATATCGACAATATATTGTTAAAGCATATCAGTAAAGTGAATCATTATCAAGTATATGAATCAAGTTTACAAGTGTATATCAATAGTATATGAATAGTAAGTGTATAAGTAGGACTTCAAACTTATCAATCAATTGTATAAGTGAACAATACTAATTGTATCTGCAGTGTATCAAACATATATTAGCAACGTTTCAGGTGTGTATCAAAAGGTATCAAGTGTATCAAAGAGTATCAGGTGCATCAACTATATCAATCAAATGTATCGGATGTATAAAAAAAGTATCAGGTGTATCAAGGGTTGTATTAGGTGTATCAAGGGTTGTATTAGGTGTATCAAGCGTGTATAAGGTATATCAAACGTATATTAATAACAAGGGCATTTGTGACATTTTACCTCTTGATGTGTGGGCTGAGTTTTGTTTTTGCCATTTTCGCAAATAATATAGTATGTGTGATGGACTTAATTATTATAACTTATTTTGTCAGTTTTGCAAGTGTCCATATTTATAACACTCTTTCCTTTCATGGAGTAGGGGAGAATTATGAGATTCTATTAATTAAAAAAATATTAAATTAATGAACATTTCAAATCAACTAATTAATTAACAATTAACAATTGATTAATAATTAATTAAATCATGTTTAATTAATATTTAATTTAATGAATATCTCTTCACTATCTTGTAGTTTTAAATTAATTTAATTAAATCAAATTAAACTAAATCATTAATTAATTCTCCAATTAATTAATACCTAAATTAAATATCTTATATTTAACTTAAATCAAATTTGAATCTAATTCATATATAAATTTCTCTCATAAGCAATAATTTTAATATGAATCAAATTCACATTAAATTAATATTTGGACTCATTCAAATATTTTATCTCTCATAAATTAATTTTGAATCATACCAAAAATTAAATTTATCTAATAAAGTTTGATTAACATATAAACTTTATATTATAATATATCATTATACATTATACTAATTTCCAAAGTAAATTTGAACATTTCAAATTACAACAAATATAAATAAATCTTGTTACCTTTTACGACTAAGGAAAGAGACCCAATGGATATAGAGATCAAAAGCTACAACGATATTAGATTAATTGGTTAAACTCATTGACTACATTAATCAATATTCGTTAACTGTGTACACTCTACTAAACACTCATAGTTGGACGTTTCTCACTATATATATATTTCTATGTCCATGGATATAGACCAATAACAGTAAGTTAGTCCTTCACGAGTGTTTGTAACACCAGTTAGGTCAAATTACTGTTTTAACCGTAGGTTACTTCTAGTCATTATATACTAGTGCTTCTCTAATGAACAACATGTTTATGGTTCAACCAATAAATAGAAACCCCTCTTGTGCCATAGAGAGAGTAGGATCATTTTTTTTAAGTCCCGAAGATATCATTTAAGGGTATACTCATCTACTTACTTTAAAGTAGGAAATGAGTGAGTTTCATCTTGTGTAATTATGTTCCCATCTCCCCACTCTGTCTTGTTCCCAAAATGATAAGCATATTGAGTCGGTGATCTGGTCACTCTCACCCGTTCAAATCAAAGGACAATCCCTTACGGACAAGAGTCTAGGTCCTCCTAATGAAATAGAAACTTAACTAGTTAATGGAGTTACGACTAGTGGTTACTATTTCGCGGTCCGGTCTTATGCAAACTCATTGCATATGACATCCTCACTCGCATGTCAACTACACGAACGCGTTGGATCATTGTGTTTGTATCAAATACAAAGTGAGTTGTATCCATAGTGTTACCAGGATAAGATACCTGACCTTATCCCTATATTATAGACCCTTTAAGTTGGTTTCGAACATTGATCCCTGTATGTCTCTACATACTACTCAAGACTTATCAAACAACTTAGGATGTTAGTTTATTAAATTTGGGTTATTAAGACAAAACTAATAATATAATTAATAACATTTATTAAAATTATAATAATCATACTTTATTAATAATGGTCAATGAATTTTATTTACAATCTACAAGTTTTAGAACATAAAACCCAACATCTACATACTGTTCAAGACCTCATTAAACATCTTAGGATGTTAGTTTATTGGATTTGGGTTATTAAGAAAAAACTAATAATATAATCAATAACATTTATTGAAATTACAATAATAATAACATTTTATTAATAACAGTCATGTCACGTGCTAACCTCAGGACAAATAAGTTGTGAAAAGTCTATATTACCCTTTAATTAAAAATTAACTTTATGTCATTCTTCTCATTTTCCTTCTCCCTCACGTTCTCTTCTTGCGTGGCTTTCTCCTTCTCCCTCACTTTCTCTTCTACTAAGGCAAAGTGCAGCCCGACTTCAACTCTTCTCCTTTCTCAGTCGTCGTCGCACAATCCTATTATGTTTGATTAATTTTGTTGGATGAAAATTTGGAGCTATTATATTCAAGCATCATGAAAATTAGTAGAATCAAAAGAAACCACCCAACTATTTTTAGAGTTGGAATATAGCACTTTTTAAGAGGTTGGGAGTGAAATGGCTACTTAAGAACCTTTTAGGTGATTGAGATTTAAAAAGTGTCATTTAAGCAATTTTTGGGTGCTTTTGGTAGCCATAGTGACATGAACTTCTTGTTCCAAAATGTGGTAAGGTAGCTAACTCAAAATTTTTAAAGCATGCATTGAGTTGGATCCAAGTTTATTTGTTTTACTCTACACATCTTTATTTTGCAGGATGCTCAAATAATGTACTAAGCTTCTCAGTTCTTGGTCTCCATACTTCTTTGTCTCCATCGAAGGTTCATCAACGAGCAGTAACTTAACATGATCCCTAATGGGGTGATTGATGGCTACAAAAGAGTTGTGGTAGGTCATCACAATGATCACAATACCAATATACCAATAGACAACCTGTTGGATTTGATATACACTATTAGGATGTTTTGTTTGTGGACATGTTTTGTTTATTTGATGAAATTGTATTAACTTCATTTGTGTACCAAGTTTTAGTTTGTTGAATATTTATATGTTAGTTGTATAAAATAAGTTGGAAACAATTAATTATATTTAGTTGTGATAATGCAAATCTCAAGTTAATTTTTTTTTGCTGCGAGATAGATGCGAGATGCGTGCAAGATAAAACATGAGTGCCCAATAAGCTGCATATAATCACTCTAAATGGTTGAGGGATAACAATTTGATTTTGAAATTAATAGTGAAAGTTTGAAATATGCGAGATGTGTATGAGATGCTGTGAGATAGGTATGAGATAGAACATAAGAGCCTAATAAACTTACTAAACATGCATAAAATCACTCTAAATGGCTTAGGACGGGTAGCAATTTGATTTTGAAACTAACAATGAAAGTTCGAAATGTGTGAGATAGGTGCGAGATGCGTGCAAGATAAAATATGAGGGTCTAATAAACTTACTGAACATACATAGAATCACTTTAAATGGCTTAGAAGAGATAACGATTTGATTTTGAAACTAATAGTGAAAGTTCGAAATGTCCGAGATAAGTGCGAGATAGATGCGAGATGCGTGCGAGATAAAACTCAAGGGTCTAATAAATTTACTAAACATGCATAGAATCACTCTAAATGACTTAGAAGGGATAACAATTTGATTTTGAAACTATAAGTGAAAGTTTGAAGTGTGCGAGATAGGTGTGAGATGTGTGCAAGATGCTGCGAGATGCTACAAGATAGATAGGTGCGAGATGCTGCCTAATAAACTTACCGTTACATGCATAGAATCACTCTAAATGGCTTAGGAGTGGTAGCAATTTGATTTTGAGACTAATAGTGAAAGTTTGAAATGTATGAGATAGATGCGATATGCATGCGAGATAAAACATGAGGGCCTAATAAACTTACTAAACATGTATAGAATCACTCTAAATGGCTTAAGAGGATAGCAATTTGATTTTGAAACTATAAGTGAAAGTTTGAAGTGTGCGAGATAGGTGTGAGATGTGTGCAAGATGCTGCGAGATGCTACAAGATAGATAGGTGCGAGATGCTGCCTAGTAAACTTACCTTTACATGCATAGAATCACTCTAAATGGCTTAGGAGTGGTAGCAATTTGATTTTGAGACTAATAGTGAAAATTTGAAATGTATGAGATAGATGCGATATGCATGCGAGATAAAACATGAGGGCCTAATAAACTTACTAAACATGTATAGAATCACTCTAAATTGCTTAAGAGGATAGCAATTTGATTTTGAAACTAATAGTGAAAGTTTGAAATGTGCCAGATGTGTGAGAATTAAAACATAAGAGCCTAAAAACTTACAAAACATGCATAGAATCACTCTAAATGGCTTGAGAGGGATAACAATTGGATTTTGAAACTCACAGTGAAAGTTTGAAATGTGTGTGAGATAGATGCGAGATGTTGCGAGATAGGTGTGAGATAAACATTACAATTTTCTTTAAAGAATCTTTCTCACTCAAGCAAAGACTAAGAACTTGTAACAAAGTTTCTACTAACAATGCATTCATTATTAATAGAAAAGACCAATCATAGGCTAGAAGGGATTAAAGAAAAGTTCAGTCAGTTTTAGTGGAATCAATTCCAAGCCTATCCAACAACAAACCTATATGATTAATAGTAAAAGGAAAGACTACAATTCCTATGTTTAGGTTTAGGAACAAAATTCATTGACTAAAATGAACGCAGTAAAAACCATAAAAAAAAACTCAACAATCCATGTTAAGTAAACTAAACAATGTATCTAACTCATGTAACTAAACACAACAAAGTAGTGTTGTCCTGAACTAAGCTGTAGATACTTATATTTTATGTCGCCCTCAAAGGCTCGTCTAGGCTTGTTGAAGTAGAGTCATTCCATGATTGTCTCCCCTCAAGAAATTGAATATCAAAAAGCTCTGCAACAATGAAAAGAATCACTATAAATACACACTAATTAATACAACTCACTAGGACAAAATAAAAAGCATCAATGGAAAACGAGTAATTATAATAAATAAAACCACAAAAAAAATCAGGAAAATGGAAAAAAGTTACAAAGCAACATAAAGGTTTTACCAGGAGGATTCCATGGAGATTTCCTTATTGCAGCACCATCACATATGGGTATTCCAACATATGAGTATTTCAACTTCTTTGGCTTGTGTCTTTGCCTGAAGAGTAGCAAAACAAACAACCATCCTTAAAGCCAATTCCCTCAGGACGCAATATTGCAATCATTCAAGAAGACCTTTGTAAAAGAGACACTTTGCACTCCTCAAATCCAAAATGTAGATTGACATTTACTCTTCAAACCCTTCGGCATTGATCCGTCTCTTTTCTTCCACCAAAATTATCTTAGCAGCAATCGAAGAAAAACAAATCACAATGCAGGACCAACCCTATATGTAATGTCCGTTCAGGTTGCAAAACAGAACGTACCTAGAAGGAAAAAATGAGGGAAAAAAATTCTATGGTGAAAACTGATAAAAATAACCACTAAAAAAGTTCACAAATTAATGGTTTGCTTCTTCTTCCTCTCTTATTTGCTTCTTCAACTATGCACTATTTTATGGAAAAATACTTGAGTGCAGCAATTGCTAATCAACTTGTTTCTTCTGGTCCTTTTACATCTATGACTTGTGAATCAAAGTGCTTTATATATTAGTTATAGAAAGTTGAAGTTGAAGGATAGAATTTAATATCTTTAAGCAAGTACAAAATCTACCAACTATATGGGTCTTGGAACAATTAGATAATTTTTCAGTCCATTAGTGTTGCTACTAGTTGAAGCTCCTTTATTCCTTTTCCGTAGACAGAAGTTTTTATTAATATTCATAAAGAAGGAATGCAAAAAAAAAATGGTGAAGAGAAAAAAATTGAGAAAAATGGTGATGTTGGTGGAATATGTGATTGAATCAGAAGTTAGGGATCTTTTTTTCTTTAAAAAAAGCTGTTCCATTTCCAGGTCAGCGTAATCTTCTTTTTATTTTTTCTCCCCCACCTCTCTTTTCCAACTTATTTGTTTGTTTCATTTTCTAAAGTACTGAGTATTGACTTATGCTTAATTCTAATTCAAATAGAGCATTCACTATTTTTTCTTCCCCTGTCACTTGGGTTTGTTGGTTAATCTACAGTTTTGTGAATTTGAATGAAAAGTTATTGACGCTTTTCAGTATTTCCTCTTAATAACAATCCCATCCACCATAATTCTTATGTGTATAATAAATCTCCAACCATAAAATGGAAGCAGCAGAGAATGTTCAGAGTTTTGATATATAGTCTAAGAAACTATTTAATTGTAATTTGTAACAACATCAAGAGCAAATCGACAATTAAAGAGTGATATAAGAAAAGTTTGATTATGATAAGCCATCATCTCAAAGTAATAGTTTGCTTAGCCTAACAACTACCCATATCCAAATTGCTAGATTTTTTCCCAACTAAAATATCAAACTTCCAGTACATATTAAGAACATACTCAAATGAGATACATAAAATCCAAAGCACTGTTAGATCACCAATAATTGAAATGATCAACACGAAACAAAACAAGGTATAATAGAAATACACAAAATGGGTAAGTCCCATGTACCAATCAGATCAAAGCTTCCATTGAATCTAAAGCAGATAAGTACCAATATATGACCAAACAAACAAAACCCAGAAAGGAAAAAGAAAACAAAACGAAGAAACACCCCGATAAAAAAGAAAAATAACATGGGGGTTATCGATCACATATGAGTTCAGTAAGAAATGAAGTGCAACTGAATTGATTCAACTGACCTGCTCGGAGATCTCTCGCACCCTTGTGAAGATGAAGGGTGGAGGAGAGAGAAGTGATTAGGAAATGCAAGAAAGTGGAATGGGGAAGGACGGGGTCGCAAGTTGGCAATAAAGAAAGATATAGAAATTGTTGACACACAATCCATAAGACCCGGACTTTAGTTTCGGTGAAATTGTTGTTGTTATCCAAGTCGTCCAAATGGATGTGGTTGTTGCTACCCAAGTCACCTCCACTCCATCTGATCGATTGCCTCCGTTCGTTTTTTGCGATTTGTTCATCCCTGCAAATGGAGTCACCTGCGTGAGGTCACCAGCGAAGTATGTGTTGGAGGGAGAAATCGTGGGTTTCAAAATTTTAGAGCTTTTTTAAACTAAAGGGTAATTTAGATATTTCACATATCCATTCTTCCAAAACTCTTCTTTTTAAAATTTGGTCTAAAAAATCTTTAATGTGACCTCTTATCTTCAACACAGACGGGCGATTCAGTTCTCCGAGGACCTAAAATGGCCGCCGATTAAGCTTAATCAACCCCTCGATTTCCAGGCGGAGCCACCGTCCAGCATCTTCCTTCACCTCAACTTGCTTTTTCCGAGCTGCCCCCAATGAGAACATCGACATTTCTTCATTCCGCCAACTTCTTGTTTCCCATTCGTGGCTTCATCTGTTCGACATCCAAGAAACCCATTCTTTTTGTCGCGCCCTGTAAATTCAAACCCATTTTCTTCAATTTTCAACCTAAATCAGACCGGTTGGTTGTATTTTGTTATCGGGATTCCGATAAATCTGTAGGGTATGAACAGTCTATGGGGGTCGAAGATTCGAATGTGACTTTGGTGGAGGAGAATGTAGAACGAAATCAATGGAATGTAGAACTGGCTACCCCTAGTGTTGGATTTCAGCTGCTCCCCAAATTGAGCTTGAGCAACAAGGCTTTTCTTATCTTGACATTCATTGCCCTGACGGTAAATTTAAGTAGAAGCTTGAATTTGAATAACTGGGTCTTTGACATTTGTTGTTTGTTGTGTAAATTTCTCTGAGTTTTGGTAGTTATTCATTGTGCCCTGAAGAATGCTGCTGATCATTTAACCCATTATATTTCTTTGAGTTTTGAGAATTATTGGTGGACGTGCACCAGTTTTTCGTTTCCTTTGTTATTGATTATGAGTAGTTCCTAATAATGATCCTTTCTAGCTAAAAAAGACTAATGTTATTTAACAGATCAATTTATGACTATAAGGATGTTGAGCTAAAAAAGACCAAAAGGATTTATTGAGAGGTTTTTTTTTTTAAGTGTAATGCTGTCATGTAAAAATAAGCAATACAACAAACATGTGCGATCATGGCATCTTCGCTGATCATTTGTAGCTGGGTTTCCCCTTACACGTGGTTTCAGATGGAAAGATTGACTTCTCAATTGGAAGGTGTTTTTGTAAGTAGCTCTTTTCGGGAAGCAGAGCCCTCCTAACCCAGCCCCTAGGTTGTCTTTCATTCTTTGGGGTTTCCTATAAAAACAAGAAGAGAGAGAGAAAGAAACCGAAGCATTTTGCCTCTTTCACGTCATTCCCCAAGCATTTGTGAGAAGAAAGAGACAAGAGGAAGTTACTAAAAAGTTACTCATCAAGGAGAAGTTGTTCCCTGTGCAGAATCCTGACGTATTAGAAAATAATTGTTCTAAAATCCAAGCTCCCTCTCAAGATAATAGGGCAGATTCTCAATCCTCTCATCTTCAACACTTTGAATACTCTAGTTTCTCAAGGCCTATTTCAAAGGTGAAATTGCTGAGAGGTACTCCAAGCCGTATATACTCCATTCATTCTGATAGATCTCCAATATTATTTACATATAGTAGGAGAAAGAAGAAGGAGAAGTCAACAGTTTTGTATAGTTAATTCCAGTTAATGTATCTTTACAGTTTCTGTAATTTAATGCTATCTTTACCGTTGTTGAGTCTTGCAATTATTTAGGATGGACATGGTAGTTTCTAGGAGGCGGAGAGCAGTTTGTGAGGGGGTTCAGTTTTCCTGTGGTAGTTTTTGGGTTTCTTCATTTCACCTTGAAAGATAGGAAAGCAGAAAGTTTATGTTTTCTTTTACTTTTGTTCTTGGTTGTTTGTATGTGTGATTTACAGACTTGCTGTATTACAGTACTACTTTTTAATCTTTGAAGTTATTTTAAATCAAAATAGAACACAACCACTTGGTGTTCTATCAGATTGGTATCAGTGCACAACATTATGGCACAGAAGCATGTTGAGGTGAAAGTCGAAGTAGTTGATTAGGATATTTCGGGAATAAGAGTGGAATTGCACAAGTTGCCCACGATCGATGAAAATTTAACATCAATGGCTAAGAGTATTGAGAGGTTGGGTATCCAGGCAGAGAAACAACAGCAACAACAGCAGTTGATGCTAAAATACATGGAAGGATTGATGAAGGAAAAGTCTACGTTGCTTGGAGGGCAGGAGGGATCATCGAGTAAAGAACCTATGATTGACAGCTTGATTGATGGAGGAATTCTTCTGTCCAGGAGATCAAGACTACAACAAAGCACTCCAATTTGGAAGGGGAGGAACCAACACATGATAAAAGTCAATTCAAGAAAGTAGAGATGCCGGTTTTCCATGGGAATGACCCCGATTCTTGGCTTTTTAGAGTAGATAGATATTTTCAGATTCATAAATTGATAGATTCTGAGAAAATGACAGTTGCAGTGGTGATTTTTGATGGAGCGGTTTTGGATTGGTATAGATCATAGGAAGAATGAAAACCATTCGTAAATTGGGCCGATTTGGAGAAGAGATTGCTGACTCGGTTTAGATCCATATGTGAAGGATCAATTTGTGGAAGGTTTTTGGCACTTCAACAGGAGTCTACGGTAGAGGAGAATAGAAACTTGTTTGACAAATTGGTAGCGCCATTGTTTTACTTGCCAAAAGAAGTATTAGAGGAAATGTTTATGAATGGGCTTCGCCCCTGGATCAAAGCTGAAGTGGAATGTTGGGAATCAGTTGGCCTTGCTTGGATGATGAAATTAGCCCAGCAGGTCCTCGACTTGGGAAGTTACAAGGAGTGAAATTGAATTTAAAGGGGGTACTAGAGATAAAACTTACATTAACTTGCCTACTGTTAAAGCTAATTTACCTATGCCAGTACATGAAACAAAATTGGGTGACAATTTTCCGATGAGAACCATCGCTTTGAGAGGAGTGTGGCTGCTTGGGAGAACCGACGAGGACAATCAGTGAGGCTAACCGATGCTGAATTCCAATCTAGACGAGAGAAGGTTTTTTTTTTTCATTGTGAAGAAAAGTACCATGCTGGCCATCGTTGTAAGGTGGAGGAACAGAAGGAATTGAGAGTATTGGTGGCGAGAAAATGGAGAGGAAGTAGAGATAGTTGAGGAGACCATCATGTCGAAGGAGAAGAAATGACAGCCATTGAAGTGTTGAACGAAGACAAACCCATTATAGAGTTATCTACCAATTATGTGGTGGGCTTGACCAATCCAATAACTATGGAAGTTAAAGGGAAGATCAAGGATGAAACGGTGATTGTCTTACTTGATTGTGGAGCAACACTCAATTTTATTTCTGAAAAACTAGTTCACTCACTGAATTTACCAACCCGAGATACATCGGATTATGGGGTGATCCTAGGCTCGGGTGCAGCTATTAAAGGAAAGGGTATTTGTGGGAACTGGGAAGGTTGAATTGATGGTGGGAGATTGGAAGGTCAGTGATAGTTTCTTACCAATAGAATTGGGACGCGTAGATGTGATTTTTGGAATGCAGTGGCTTCAATCACTAGGAGTGACATGAGGTAGACTAGAAGAACTTGATCGTGATATTCCAACATGAAGGCAGAAAGGTAATGATCAAAGGGCATCCTAGCTTTACGAAGGCCAGCATAAGCGTAAAAATGTATGATGAGAACTTGGTACCCAAATGATCAAGGTATTTTGATTGCATGTAGAGTGCTGGAAGGAAGTCTAACTGTTGCAGAAAAGTATGATGAAGAGGAGGTACTAACCAGCTGGAAGGGTTTGTTGCTTCAGGGATCCACATGGAGAACTGTGATGATTTTCAGAAGCAATTTCCACCGTTTCACCTTGAGGACAAGGTGGTTTTGGAGGCAGGAAGTAATGATAGACTCCAATATTATTTAAATATAGTAGGAGAAAGAAGAAGTCAACGGATTCATGTAATTAATTCCAGTTAATGTATCTTTACAGTTTCTATAACTTAATGTTATCTTTACAGTTGTTGAGTCTTGCAGTTATTTAGGAAGGACGGGGTAGTTTTTAAGAGTGGAGAGGAGTCTGTGAGAGGGGGTTCAGTTTTTCTGTGGTAGTTTTTGGGTTTCTGCATTTCACCTTGAAAGATAGGAAAGCAGAAAGTTTATGTTTTCTTTTACTTTTGTTCTGGGTTGTTTGTATGTGTGATTTACAGAGTAGCTGTATTACAGTACTACGTTGTAATCTTTGAAGTTATTTTAAATCAAAATGGAACACAACCACTTGGTGTTCTATCACATTCCATTCAAAATGCAGCGTGAGAGAACTTTTGATTCTCCATTGCAGATGGAGCCCTTAGCAACAAATCTTAATGGCTCTGTTTCAGATTGATGAGGTGTTGGATAAAATTGTTCAGTTTGCCCACCATCAGTTCAGCCCATCAGAATTTCAGATCATTTGAAATTGATTGTAGTTGATTGCGGACTAGGGTTCAGTTAATCATTCCCAGCAGATTTTGCACCCACCAAAGACTTCATGGACTTTTTGCATGAGTATAAGCAGTGAAGAGTTAGAAGAAGGTGGGGGGTTTTTCAACAAAAGAAGCCGTTCCACTAGACATCCTTGAACGTGATTTTTCTGGAAGTTTTTGTCATCAGAAGATGCTCCGTCAAATGGCCTGCTCCTTCAAGAAAGGCTTATAAATATTCTTCTCAAGATTGGTACCTCAGTTGTGCATTAGAAGTCATGGTAGCAGTTGGCAGCCCATGTAGTTGATGAATATTTCATGAAACTGATGTTCTTTGGTTGGTTTTGAGATATCTCAGCACTTTTGTTTTGTCCACTTGAGATGCATATTATTCAATTTTTTCATAGATTACTTCTTTCATGGTTACGGTTTTTTGGCTCACTTTTTTTTTTCCTTTCCCAGATTTTTTCAGTTGCTGTTTTGGTTGTTTTCTGCCCTGTTTGGAGTTTGTAAAGCTCTTGGGCCTAGATATGTTTGTCCGTGTATTTGGATTCTGGATTCTTTGTCCCTTAGGAATTCTAGCTTTGTGTATATAATTCCTTTGTACTTTGAGTATTAGTCTCATTTCATTAATAATGATGAGGCTTGTTTAGATTTCAAAAGAAGAAAAAAGAGAGCAAAAGAGAGATGACAATCCTTAGGTGTCGTATATGTATATTGTTGAAGTTCGAGTCGCTCAATATCAATGTAATTTTAGGCTCCATTGATGAATCTCCATAACTGTCTTTTATTGTGTTCAGCTCTAGATTGAAAAATTACTTAGGGTGAGAGAAAGAGAGATAATAATCAAGATCTTGGGTGTTATGTGTATGTTGTTGAAGTTCAAGTTGCTCAGTCTCAATGTGGTTTTAGTTTCCATAGATGAACCTCTATGTTATCTTTTATTGTGTTTAGCTCTAGATTGAAATTATTTCAGGGTTGTTTGGGAGTTTGGGATGTAACTAGGATTACTGGGAATCTGCAACGCATTGGAATGCTGGGGAATTGATGATGAAACAGAAATGGGATCGTGAAGCACTCAATCCAAACAAGGGTTAGGTTGAAAACTGTGGAAAATGAATGAGTTTGGTTTTATAAATTGGGCCCAAAGCGCTCAATCCAAACATGGGCTTGGAATCAGAACTCATTCCATTCCATCTTCCCAAACAACCCTGAAATCAAACATGGGCTTAGTATACGTCCCCATAACTATTCTTCTTGTTATAGAGTTAGTTATTTGATACTTTTTTCTCATAAGTTGGCTGTTTGGCCCTGAGTATAGGGGAGATAAGCTCCCAATCATAAAAATAAATAAATAATAAAAAATAAAAATTATGTTTGTCGTTTCTGAATTGTGCTTTTAGTAGGAGCTGATCTCTGCTTACTAATGGTTTTTAATCATGAATACTAACTTTCACATACTTCTAACGAGTTATTTAGTTGGTGCATTTATTTAAACACTTATTGGTGTTAATTGGTGCAGACTTCTGTGGCATTTACAAGCCTTGTCATTGCAGCTGTCCCAACGCTAAATGTAAGTGCATTGATAACTATTTTAAGCTGAGATTAGAATTGCGGCGCATTTTTACACTTTTTCACTTTTATCCATGCATTTTTCTCTTTATACAAATCCACGTATTAATCAAGAAAGTAAATGTACCTTTAAGAAAGTACATGTACGTTTAAGAACACAATTTGGACCATGACACTACTCCACAATGTTACTATAATTTATGAATCTGGAAGGTTGAATCTCCTATAAATATTATGTAGGCTATGCGCAGAGCAGCCATATCACTTTCAAAGCTAGCTGACGCAGCTCGTGAAGAACTTCCTGGTACAATGGCTGCCATTAGACTTTCTGGCATGGAGATCAGTGATCTGACTCTTGAACTAAGTGATCTAAGGTGAGAACAAATCCTTATCTAGACCATCTCTCCTTACCGGGAGTTCAATGGTCAAGAATATATTGGACATTTGTTAGAGATACATATTATCTTCTTTCTGCAAGTCTTTAGTATAGAGGACTTTTAAGAGTACTGAGGAAACCTGAAATTAAGTTTTGGATGTAGGTCACTGTAATAGCACACTTTAATGCTTCCCTTTGCATTACATTTTGTAGCATCCCCTTGTCTTTTTATCATAGTGGTTAGAGTGATATATCTTAATTTTCTATTCTGGTGTTTCCATTGCTTGGTTGCGTTGGCTAGTGTTTTTTTGCATGGCTCTCTTTTGATTCTTCTCTCATTTTTTCTAATGAAAGAAGTTTCCAAGCAATTCCAGAGATTTGCATCATGGATATGACTTATATTGCTTGTTTCTTATATCATCATCTTCAACTTTTCTGGGTGCAACCTGTAAGGATTCTACTTGATTACTTCACTGTTTCTCCCTTACAATGGCAAAAACAGAGGCAGCACTCTGTTATCTTTATTTATATATAGCCAAAATGAGTACAGAAATCATAAAGATTCAAAGAAACAAAGAACAATAAAGACAAACCCAGCTTCCTCTTGGGAAAACTGGATATTCTCCTAGGCTAAGCAGCCACCAATTTGAGGATAAAATAAAACCTACCTCCCCTAGACCTAAAAAACCTATTTATATTCCTCCTCTCATCTTTCTTTTATTTTTGTGCCTGGGCCCCACACGCACGATCTCCTCCTCTTTTTCCTTCATCATTAATCATTTGTCCATTTACTTTTCTGCCCCTCCTTTGATATGTGTGAATGATTGGAGGTCTTACAATACCCCGGGGTTCTAAGTTCACCTTGTCCTCAAGGTGAAAATGAGGAAACTGCTGGTTCAATAGGTAGACTGATTCCCACGTTGCTTCACTGTCTAGTAAGTTCTTCCATTTGACCAACCATTCATTGCCTCCTAACTCCTTGTTCCACCTTGTCCTCAAGGTGAAAATGAGGAAACTGCTGGTTCAATAGGTAGATTGATTCCCACGTTGCTTCACTGCCTAGTAAGTTCTTCCATTTGACCAACCACTCATTGCCTCCTAACTCCTTGTTCCACCTTATTCCCAACACGTTTTCCGACCACAATTGTAGTTCAAAATCCTCAGTTAGTATAGGCTGTTGTTGCTGGACTACATGTTGTTTTTCCAACTTCAGTTTCAGTTGAGAAACGTGAAAGACATTGTGAATGGTGGCCTCTGGCGGTAGTTTCAATCGATAAGCGACCTCTCCTATCTCTTCAATAATCTCATACGGCCCATAAAATTTTGAGGATAGCTTTTCACATTTCTTTATAGCTAGCGATCTTTGTCGATAGGGTCGTAGTTTCAAATACACTTCATCACCAACTTTGAATTTGAGCTCCCTGCGATTTCGGTCTGTCATTTTCTTCATTCTGTTTTGAGCTATGCATAGGTTTCTTTTCAATGCATTGATTGCTAAGTCTCTCTCCTTCAACATGACTTCTACGTCGTTGTTAGGAGATTTCTTCCATCCGTACGACAGCAAAGGCGGGGGAGTTCTTCCAAAAACAGATTGGTAAGGAGTAGTTTTGGTGGACGCATGGAAGGTTGTGTTATACCATAATTCCGTCCAAGGAATTAGTTTATCCCATTTCTTCGGTTGCTCATTGCAAAAGCATCTCAAATAGGTCTCTAGGCATCTGTTTACTCTCTCGGTTTGTCCATCGGTTTGGGGATGGAATGCCGTGCTTCTCTTCAAAATTGTGCCCATGGTAGTGAACAACTCCTTCCAGAAATTGCTAAGGAAGATCTTATCACGGTCGGTAATAATGGACTTGGGTATTCCATGTTTGCTGACCACTTTTTCCAAAAAAATGGAAGCCACTTACTTGGCTGTGTACGGGTGTTTCAGAGGCAAGAAGTAGGAGTACTTACTTAGGCGATCGACGATTACCATAATCACGTTGTAACCTCCTGCTATTGGCAGACCTTCAATGAAATCCATGGTCCAATCTTCCAATATCTTGTCGGGGATAGGAATGGGTTGCAGAACTCCAGCAGGCTTTGGTAGCTTCGAACTTATTACGTTGACATATGTCACATTCTTCTACATATCTCTTGATATCAGCCTTCATTCCTTTCCAAAATAGTTCCCCACTCATTCTTTTATAGGTTCTCAAGAACCCCGAGTGCCCTCCTAATATGGAATCATGGAACGTGTTTAGAAGTCTCGGAATGAGGGAAGAACTTCAGCACCATCCTTCCTTTATATAACAGCCTGCCATTGTTCCATTGGTATTTCCCACCTTGATCCACCTCTCCTTTAAGTTTGGCAATAATTTTCTGAAGTTCTTGATCCTTTTCGACTTCCTTCTCTATTATCTCTATATCAACTATGCCTGTGGTTGTCATTGTATTTAACTCCACTGAATGGTCCTTCCTTGAGAGAGCATCCGCAACCTTATTCTGCAGACCCGGCTGATAAAAGATCTCAAAGTCATACCCCAAAAGTTTTGTGAGCCACTTTTGGAATTGAGGCTGAACTTCCCTCTGTTCCAACAAAAATTTCAAAGTCTTCTGATCTGAAACAATTGTGAACCTTCTGCCCAGGAGATAATGCCTCCATTTTTGCACCGAAAGGACAATCGCCATCAATTCCCTTTCATAGATCGACTTACCCTGGGCCCTTGGGGACAGTTGGCTGAAGAATGCGATGGGATGACCATCTTGTGATAAAACTGTGCCTAAACCTACTCCTGAAGCATCAGTTTCGATTGTGAAGGGCTGAGACCAATCCGACAATGCTAACACAGGTATGGTTGTCATTTCTAGCTTCAGCTGGTCAAAAGCTATTGTGGCTTCCTCGTTCCAATGGAATGCATTTTTCTAAAGTAGTTTAGTTAAGGATGCAGCTATCTCTTCATAGCTTTTCACAAATCTTCTATAATACCCAGTCAGTCCAAGGAATCCCCTCAACCCTGTTATATCTTTCGGCCGTGGCCAATTGACCATACTACGAATTTTTTCCTCATCAGCCTCCACTGCTCTGCTGGGAATCAGATGTCCCAAATATTGAACTTGGGAATGAGCAATGACACATTTAGTTCTATTTGCAAACAACTTATGGTCCCTCAAAATAGCAAAAACCATCCCTAAATGTTTCATATGCTCATCTATGTCCACACTATAAACTAGAATGTCATAAAAAATAACCCAGGACACACCTTCGAAGGAATGGTTTGAACACCTCGTTCATGAGAGATTGGAAGGTGGCAGGAGCATTCGTAAGGCCGGAAGGCATCACCAAGAACTCGTAATGTCCTTCATGCGTGCGAAAAACTGTTTTCTCCACATCTTCCTCCCTCATCCTAATCTGGTGGTATTCAGATTTAAGATCTAACTTTGAGAAAACTGTCGCACCATGAAGTTCATCTAAGAGTTCTTCAATCAGTGGATTGGAAATTTGTCAGCCACAGTTACTTGATTGAGTTTACGGTAGTCTACACAGAACCTCCACCCCCCATCTTTTTTCTTCACTAAGAGGACCGGACTCGAATATGGGCTGCGGCTTGGACGAATAACCCCAGCTTGTAACATTTCTAACACCAATTTTTCAATTTCTTCCTTTTGTACATGCCCATACTTATATGGTCGTACATTAATAGGTTTCTGATCGGCCACGGTCAAAATACGATGGTCTATGGCTCTCTTTGGAGGTAAACCTGTGGGCAGCCTAAAGATGTCCGCATATTGCTCGAGCAGTCGTTGAACCATGGGTAATCCTTCCTCCTTTCCTTTCAATTCGGCTTCTGTTTCCGATTCTCCTTCATAGTCCACTTCATAATTTTGGAATTCCAGGAGAAATCCTTGGTCCCCGGATTGCCAAGTTTTCTCTAAGGTTCTCAACGAGCATTCTGACTTTGTTAGAGAAGAGTCACCTTTTAGGATTATTCTTCTACCCTTCGTCCAAAACGTCATGGTTAGAGATGGCCAATGAACTTTCATAGTCCCTGTCGAATCTAACCATTGCATCCCCAGTACCAAGTCTACCTTTCCTAACTCTACCGCCAGGAAATCTGCTACGATCGTTAACTCTTTCAACTTCACTTTTACCCTCTTGCAGATCCCTCTTCCTTCACATCGGGTGCCATTCCCAATGTTAACTCCAAAACGAGTCCCCGGATCGATGCTCAGCTGTAGTTCATCTACCAACACTTGGCTGATGAAGTTATTGGTCGCCCCGCTGTCAATCAGAATGACTACTTCCTTTCCATTCACATGTCCTTTTAGTTTCATCGTTCCCTTGGACGTAACTCCCGTGATCAACCTTAACTCAATAGGGGTATCCTCATTCAATTCCAACTGATTCAGTTCTATTATTTCGCTTGCCTCATCCTCTGTATTTGATTCCCTTTCGTGGTCTTCTTCCTCATTTAGTATAAGGAGCATCAACTCTCTTTTTTCTCTACCTTTACATCGATGACCTGGGGAGTACTTTTCATTACATCTGAAACAAAGCCCTTTATCCAGCCTTGCTCTAAATTCCGTATCCGACAGCCTTTTAATTGGGGGATCTTTTTTCTGGTAATCACTTTTTAGTGGAATAGTTACCTGCTTCATGACAAACTCTGTCTTTTTATTTTCTACCTTCTCATTTTTTCCTTGAAGTTTGCTACTGTTCTCACTTCTTTTAGGCTCAACTTTATCCATCTCTTCCATCGCCAGCTTTAATGCTATATTCCTATCATTCACCAGTTGAGCTTCCTTCATACACTCCTCTAAAGTTTGAGGGTGTCTGCTGATTACTTCCGCTTGCAGTGCTGGTTCCAGACCCGTCAAAAACGCATCCAGCAGAATACTTTTGGCCATGTCCGGGAGGGGTGCTGAATATATAACAAACTTCTTAACATAATCGCTGTATGAGCCTTCTTGCCTGATACGGATTAATCTTGCCCCCAAGCTCTGCTGTCCCGTATCATTAAAAAAATCAAACATCCTCTCCTTCAAGTCCTCCCAAGATTCCACCCTCTTTCTATGATGACTCCACCTAAACCAGTCTACCTCTTCCTGTCCAAAACTCACGACTGCTACTTTGACCTTCTCAGCTTCCGGTAAGTTATTTATATCAAAGAAATGTTCTGCTCGGTACGCCCATGATTCAGGGTTCACCCCTGTAAACAATGGCATTTCTAATTTTTTGTACTTACTTCGGTCTGCGTTGCTTCCTCCCGACTCGACTGCGGTTCCGGCCTCTTCCAGTTTTCCCTTCAGTTTCAACCTGAGGTCTTCCGTAGTCCCTGCTTCTTCTTTTTTCTTAGCACCATGGCTTTCTCTCAGCTCGTCCGTGATCGATTTCTTCATTTCCTGCATCATCTTCTTCAGACTCATAATTTCCTTTTCAGTTCCTTCCACCCGTTCTTCTATTTGTCTTTGAGCCATCAGACGCGTGATCACCCCCAGTGTGGAGGCTCTGATACCAATATGTAAGGATTCTACTTTATTACTTCACTGTTTCTCCCTTACAATGGCAAAAACAAAGGCAGCACTCTGTTATCTTTATTTATATATAGCCAAAATGAGTACAGAAATCATAAAGATTCAAAGAAACAAAGAACAATAAAGATAAACCCAGCTTCCTCTTGGGAAAACTGGATATTCTCCTAGGCTAAGCAGCCGCCAACTTGAGGATAAAATAAAACCTTCCCCCTAGACCTAAAAGACCTATTTATATTCCTCCTCTCATCTTTCTTTTATTTCTGTGCATGGGCCCCACACGCACGATCTCCTCTTTTTCCTTCATCATTAATCATTTGTCCATTTACTTTTCTGCCCCTCCTTTGATATGTGTGAATGATTGGAGGTCTTACACAACCATCGTTCCAATTCCAACTCTTCCGAGCAATCTGTCTCAACTCTCAATTTTGTTTGATCGCAGCCAGGAAATAGCTGATGGGGTAAACAAATCTGCTCAGGCTGTCCAAGCTGCTGAAGCTGGAATTCGCCAGATCGGTGCACTTGCTCACCAACAAACTATGTGTATGTTTGACTACAAACAAAGTCTAAGATAAGTTATTCTAGACGTTTCTTATAACTAATCACCAGAGTTTAACAGCTTACATTTTGTTGTCTTCAGCAATGATTCAAGAGAGAGCAAGCCTGCCAATTATTTCTTTACAACCTGTTGTTGCTGGAGCTGCAAAGAAGACTTCTCGTGCCGTTGGCAAAGCTACACGAACCATCATGAAAATGATCTCAGGAGGAGAAAGTATGGAGAATGATGATGATAATAGTTTAGATAGACTAGAAGTTTAAGTTTACTGGTTCCTTGCTTGAAATCAAAATCATGGTGTAAATATCACACGATCATAGATCATGTACTTGTCAATACCACGATGAACCAAAATACATGTTCAGACACTTAAATTTTGAAAATCTTTAAACAAAGACATTAAACAGCTTTATTTTTTCTCCTCCGCTTGATTTCCGGGATCTGTATAGGCTTTGTAATTTGTTCTGATCTGTGGAAGACTAGTGGTTAAATGATAGTCTGCCATTTTTATCAAGTGCATGGGGAGTATGTTTACGGCTCTTACAAATCATAAAGGTAAGAGTTAGTAAGGAAAAACGTCTGAACCTTGAGTCAAAAATCAGTTCAAATTATTTCAAACTTTTATCGTTTATTGTCCAAACTCCAAAGGTTTCCTTGGACAACTCAGAGATCAGCCAAACTGTATTTGACATGGGGCATTGAAAAGACAAGAACACATTGATTGAGCTTACCAAGAATGATTGTTGATTGCTTGCCAACTTTTATCGTTTATCGTTTGGGTTGTAAGTTTCGTCAACTCAGATAGCTCATATTAATTAATAAACTTAATTCAATTCAAACATACAATATTTGGATTGGATTGAATTAGTTTAGATTATTCAGATCACTTGTTTAAATTTTTGTTCTATCGATAAATAAAATGTTAATATATATATAATTTATTTACGTTGGTGATCTATTATTAAATTTGTCTTCAACCACTAGTTTAAGTTTTTGGGTAAATTGGTGATTAATAATTTGCCTCCGTCGGATGTTTGAAAGAGAATATCTTGAATTTATATCTAGATATTATTAAAAAATATGTAAACTTTTAAATTCACATCCAATTGTTATTATGAACAATCAGGTTGGGGTGAAAGTTTCATTCCTTTTTAAATAAGGTCCTTGCCTCCCCTTCATTATTTCTCTCACATGTACAAAAAAAGATGAATGTCAAAATGAAACCAATGGGTATGGAAGTCAACAAGTGTTTTAAATACACAAAGAAGATGAATTTATAGATTTCGTTTTCCCCTAAAACCCATGTATGTATACTACATGTGCATGTGCATGTGCATGCTCCTCTAGTTTCCACACTCTATCCTATTAAATTTCTTTAGAAAAAAAAAAAAAGAAATTAAAAAGATCTAGTGGATCATCTTATTATTTTAATCCACTATCTGATTGTTTGACTTTCTCAAAGTAACTTTATGGATATTAGTTTATTTTTATCACTCTCTTGTATAAAGATTTTTTCATCAAACTAATAACAATTTCCTACCTTCCTCTGCTTTCTTTTCAGGAACTCTACCTAAATATTTCCACATTTTCTTATGGAATCAACTCAGAAAACCCTTCATAGCTTTGAGTTTCAAGCTTTTCTACCCATCAAAGACCAACAGATTCCAACTTCTTATCGTTCTTCTTTTTCTACTGTTTCTGATTCTGCTTCTCCTGTTTTGGCTGTTGTAATTCTAAGTGTGATGGGAACAGCTTTCTTGCTTTTGAGTTACTACATTTTCATCACCAAATGCTGCTATAACTGCCATCAGTTTAGTTTGCTGAGAAGGTTTTCAAGTTTCCTTACCCCTCAACAACGTGAAGATCCTTTCATAGCTCTCTCCCCAACAACAATGTGGAATTGCGGCCTTGAGGAGTCTATGATTCGCCAAATCCCGGCTTTTCGATTTGAAAGAGATGGTGAACATAGCGGTATCTATGGTTGTGTTGTTTGTTTAAGCGAGTTTCAAGAGAATGAAATGCTAAGGGTTTTGCCTAAATGCAGCCACACATTTCATTTGGACTGCATTGATATCTGGCTGCAAAGCAACTCTAATTGCCCTCTTTGTAGAACAAGCATTTCAGGTATAACAAAGCCTCCAATTGATCAAACTGTAGCTCCAAGCTCTTCTCCTCAAAACTCACAGCTTCTTTCCAACGGCTTAATGGGAAGTGATGAAGATTTTGTAGTTATTGAACTTGGTAGTGAAGATGAAGTAGTTTTCTCAGAAGGTCAACAAGAGGGTAATGCTTCAAGAGAAGTACTAGTTCAACAGACTTCGAAAAAGACCGAGAACAAGATCCGGAAACCAAAAACTCGAAAATGTCACCATGTTTCGATCATGGGAGACGAGGGTATCGATGTTAGAGAAAAAGATGATCAATTTTTCACTCAACCTATCAGAAGATCCTTTTCCATGGATTCTGCAGCTGATCAGCAGCTTTACTTAACTGTTGAAATGATAATCCATCAAGGTAGGCAAATCACCAGGTCTAGTAGTAGTAGTAGTGGTGCAGAAAGTGACAGCAGAAACCGAAGATCTTTCTTACCATCCCGATCAGGACGAGGATGCAAAAATGCAATTCTTCCACTTGAGTCTGATTTGTAAATATTGTAAGGATTGATTCATTTTATTCAGATTTACTCTGTTTGCTTTTGATTTTAGAAGTGGGTGAAAAAGTTTACAGGTGAACGAGGTATTACACTCAAAACAGATGTTTACTTATAAGTTCTTGTTATGAAACTTCACTCATCATGGAAAAGAGATGAAAAAATGGAGCTTGTTGAAACTTTGGCATGCTACGGCAAATCATTGCTTAAACCACTAACCATTGCTTTGCCTCTCTTTCTTTTCTAAGTCCTCATCAATGAGAATCATTGCTTGTCTCCTTTCTTTTGGATCTTGGTTACGAATGGCACACAGTCAAATTTGGACCCAAACACTTAGTCAACTAGAAAATCAACACAAGTTCATTTAGCATGTTTTTTTCATTTATGTACTTTTATGTACTTTCTAGTAGAAATTTTTTTCATGTCACCTAACATAAAATTGCTTTTCCAAGCTAATCACACTTAATTTTGAAATTTCAATGAAGGAGTCAAGTGCACTTTATTGGTATAAATGGTAGTTATCCATTCTTGTAAGTTTGTTAACCAACTTTCATATTCTGGAGACCACCCTCATCCAGATGTGATCTTGATTCACTCACGTACTTCTCCTAAACTTAGGGGTTGCATGATTTATTATGTATTATTATATTTAAGTATGATATGTTGCATGCTCAATTATTTGGACACGATTAAATGTTCGCTCAATTATTTGGACACGATTAAGGGTCTGTTTGGCAATGTTTCTGATCCTTGTTTCCTGTTTCTGTTTTCATTTTTTAAGAAAATGATGTGTTTGGTAACGTTCTCCGTTTCTTGTTCTAAAAAAACAGTAGAAACGTTTCTCATTTTATAAGGAATTATTGGAAAAAAAAGTAGTTTCTCCCGTTCCCGTTTTTCAATTATTTCTATTGGTTTCTTTTCATTTTTCTTAATTATTTCTATTGGTTTCTTTTTTCTTTTTCCCAATTCTTTTTATTAGTTTCCTTTTCCTTTTTCTGAATTCTTGTTAATGGTTTCCTTTTCATTTTTTTCAATTCTTTTTCTATTTTCTCTGGTGAATTACTTTTTCTTCCTCTTATTTTCATCAATTCTCCACGTAGTTTCCCTTTTTATTCCTCTTTATCTCCGTCGCATTTCCCAAATAACAATCATCTTACTCTTTCTCTCATTTGTTTCCTTCCTCTTCGCCTCACGACATCTTCCTCTTTGCTGAATTTGGGTTTTTCACTTCCTCTTTGCGTGAATTATGCTTTCGCGATGGGTTTCACAGAATTTATGGTTTTTACTAAATTTGTGTTTTAGCCGTGATATTTTGTTTCCTCTTTGCCATAGGTTTTGCTCCTCCTCTTCGTTGTGGGTTTTCATCTTCCTTTCGTCGGCTTTATGGGTTTTTACTAGAGTGTTTTAGCCTTGAGTTTTTGTTTCCTCTTTGCCATGGGTTTTGCTCCTCCTCTTCGTTGTGAGTTTTCATCTTCCTTTCCTTGGCATTGTCCTTCATATCCCAATTTTCATCTTGTTCACTTAAGGGACGAACTGCGACAAACTCAAGGGAGAGAGGGAGTAGTGTTATGGGGGAGTTGAGGATGAATTGAGAAGGAAAAATGGGGAGTGTGAGATGAGTTAATAAGGAAAGATTGATAAGAAAAAATGGAGAAAATGAGACGGGTTTAGGAGGTGTACGGCAGAAAACAAAAAAAAACCCTAAATTGGTATTGATTTAACACTTGCTCCACCAAACGAGGGCTACACAACCCAAACCCTCCCCTTTATAAACCTTAAAACTTGAATTAAGAAGCTAGGCAGTAAAAAGGGTTTAAATTAGCTTTAGCAAGTTAATATAATTGCTTGTTGGAAACTCCACTAATTAGAGTACTGGCATGCCATAAATAAGATTTGTGTAGCATGAATTTCATGATTGGAATCAACAAAAACAACATAATTAATCAAAATGAAAAAAGAATCCAAAACATATTGCTTTGAGTTAAAGGGAAGGAAGTCAAAATCAAGTATAGACCCCACTTATTTATTATTAAAAAAAAAAAAAAAATCAAGATTGCTTCTTCGTATACAGAATTCACACTTACATAGCTAGCATAAATGAGATTTATTTTCTTAAAAGAAGAAAAACGGTGCTTCCATCTCTAAACAGAAGCCTAGGATATGATGGAAGAATGAATTGGATGTCATTAATAACTTGAATATGCCATTACTTACACCTTCCCATGGTTTCCAATAGGCTTCAAACCAAACAGAAGCCTATGAAGAATATTTTTGTTTGATGAATTTATGTACAGAAAAAGAATTTAAGGATCTTGCTATAAATTTGACAGAAAAACATCAAAGAACCCAGAAAATCAACATCCATCCCTAGTTGTAAAGTGATAGCTTCCACATAAAAGTACAAGCAATTACTCAAAGCTTGTAGGTTCGGGTTTAGGAGTTTCTGGAGTTCTGCTGTACACATCTCCAAAATGAAGATCCAACTCTCCTGTCTCTATGTCTTCTAGGTAAGTGGGTCGAGATAACTTTCCGAAATCGCTCCATTCCATGTGTTGTTGCTCTTCTGAGCTTCGTTCTGAGACATTATCGTACTGACTCTTCATGGTAGTAGTGTACCTGTTGAAATTAGGAGGATCCATGAAACTAGTTTGGGGTAGTTCACGAGATACAATATTTCGATCCCACCACCGAGTTTTGGTACCACCAGAATTCGCACTGGTAGATTCTTGATGATGAAATATGCTTTCGCCAATGATAGGAGATGCTGTGGAAGCCCCAAGATGAGTAGCTGATGTGGAAGCCCCAAGATGAGTAGCTGATGTGGAAGCCCCAAGATGAGTCTGTGATCGATCCACGAGATGATCTTCCTTCCAGAAGTCTTCATATCTTTCTTTTCTTTGAGCAATGTAGGGTGGAATCCAGTAAACACTGGAGTTCAGCTCCATTAGTTCAGATGATTCTTCAGGAATGTCTCTCGAGTAATTGGCTATATCTCGGGGTCCGCTTGTATAATAATGATCGAGCAGGTACGGAAAGTTTCTTTGGTGTTCATCCAGCCATAGAAAATCCATCCAATTACGAACTGCTGAATTTTGGCGGGGTAATTCCCCTGGAAAAATGCCGTTCCTGTCCCGATGTCCGACCAAATTGCGACTTGCTTGAGACATTTCATATGGCTGATATATGCATCCCCGTTGCTGCAACGTTCTCTCCCTAAAATTCCGTAGATTTGACATGAACTGCTTTCCCTGAGCATTTGGTTCCCATCCAGGATAGTTACTACAGAAACTGAAAAACGAACACAACTTGATGTGTGAGGATTCACAAGCAGCAAAAGAAACTTCAGAGAAAACCAACTTGAATGTAACATTTTCAGGATACCCACACAAAACCCCTCATTCGGTGACCCTTTCGTTTTTCTTACAAGGATTTGTATATTTCTTAAGTACAAGATTTGAATTCTTAGCCAAATTTCAAAAATAAAAACAAGTTTTAAAACTTTTCTTCAATCCAAATTTTAGCTTGGTTGTGAAAACGTGGGTAAAAAGCAAATAACAAAACAATATATTTAGAAGTGGTTGAGGTGTTTTGTAAGCTTAATTTTCAAACACTAAAAATTAAAAGGCTACGAAAGGGCCCCCACATACCTTGCTAATCTATAGCCAAAGCACATTCTATTTTGTTGGACACTCAGAATGAAAACAAGTTGAACAATTGAAACAAAGAAAGTGCAAGAGATATTCATATCAAAAGAATAAATATCAGAACGAGCTCTCATTTTATCATTAACATATTTTCATCAAAATTTATCTAAGCTGCCAAGTGCTAAAAGTAATAACGGGGTGTCAGAAACGCTTGCATCATAAATCAATAACGTGACATACGTAGAGTTTTACAACATGATCTATCCTAAATCCTAATTAACTCAAATGAAGATTTCAAGCTGGCCTCATTTCAAAAGTTGAGATTGTAAAGGAAGGCTGCCCATACAAGACTACCTTCTCTACAAAGTCATGGAAATGCAGTGGACATTATTGCAGGTATTTATTTGAATCAGAAGAGTTGAAGAAATATTCCCAAGAATCAAATTTTAAATAAGAAACAATCAGAACAAGCAACGGCCACATAGATGTCCAGAAAAGTTGATGATCATAATACATACCTCAAGAATGATTTCTCCATTTTACCCTGGGAGCTTCTCTCTGCACCTGGCGCATTATGTGGTGACCCATAACTGCTATTTCCATGTTTTTGGAAGTTAAAGGCACTGAAACTGCAAAAGACAAGGAAACACCCAAAATGGATTTGAAGAAATAATAATAATAATAAGTTCATACCAGAAGTCATATCACGTTTCTGATAGACAAACAATCATTAATGTAGGAAGTGTCAGGGGAAAGGGCTAATGCATTGCATAGCTAATGCTGAGAATGAGATGCAGAATTTAACAGGGTTAATAACTGACGGATAAAGTGTATTTAAATGAGCTAAGAAGCACAAATACAAATACAAAACACGGGCATGAATACAGCGACATGCCATTGTTTAAAAAAGTCTAGGGCACGGTACACAAGGACACATTTATTGAACTATACATTTTTAAAAATATATCACTTTTATGCCAGAAAAAAATCTAAGCTCGATGCATGTTCGCTATATTTCATATTAAAAATTTTTATTATTATTTTCATTTAGGTGTCTTTGTAGTTTACTCAACAAGTGTTCTATGCATGCCTAACACATATGCTACACTAACAAGTGGTCAATACGTGTCCAACAAGTGTCAAAGAGTCTTAGAACAACAAACGGACATGCTGGCCAAACTAAAATGTCTGTGCTGCTTTAAATACATAGGAAGCCCTAAGAGGAGGGTGGGGGTACTTATGCTTTACTTATGCTTACGTTTTGGTGGTTTGGTTTAGGAAGAGAGGGAACTCTTTGAATTTCCCCCAGGCTTTACTTCTCTGAACTCTTTTGAATCTCATTTGACTCTTTCATGCAGAAACAGATAAGTGTAAGGAAAAAGTAAAGACCACGATAATTTGAAGAAACATAATAACCTGCAAACATGACCAACACCTTCAATATGGACTGTGAAGTCTGCAATAAACTGCAAAATGTCATCCACCCTCTGCATATATAAAATTATCAGTGACTCGAAGACATTGACCACACTAAAATGAGATGAGATGAAATCTCTAAAAGCTGCCAACCTCTGGAACAACATACACAAGCAAGAATGGGGTAAGGAAAATGGAGACCATCTCCTCAAGTAACATCATTCCTGTATACTGCATCAGAAAAGGGTCCATAAGAGGCAAGGAGAAGATTGCAACCTTGATGACAATAACAAAAAACAAGAAGAGAAAAGAAGAGGAACTACGTATTTCAAACATATGAAAGCAAAAAGCATTAAGAAAATTAATGACTTATAATACCTCAGCATATTCAAAAGGGCTGAGAATCCTCTCCCAAATTCCCCAATTAGGAAAACACCACAAAATTCTTCACTCCTTCACTCTCAACCCACACTCCTATTTATAACCAAAAAAAACCCTAAAAAACTTACTAACTAATTACTATTTTGTTCCTTCTAATACCCATTCTAATATTCTACTAAAAACCTACTATTTCAATAACTAGGACCCTTAAACTATATTACAACATCCTCATTCATTGACAAACAACATCCAAAACGAAAATCCAGTTTTATTGGCTTACCATTTTCGAAGTGAATCCATAAGATGATAACTAACAATAAATAAATATGAAAATAAATGATTTAAGAGGAAGTGGGGCTTAGATTGTGAATTAGTAAGGGCAGCCCACTTTGATGGCTAAGTCACGTGACGTAAGAGAGTCTAAGACAAGAGGAATTTAGAGAATATGAGTAGGAAAGCAGGTGTGCTTGCGTGAACTGAGGTGGTTGAGTCTGAAAGACAAGGAGGAGCTCTCTAACCTTCCTTGAATCATACTCACTTTGTTGATTCGTAATATTAGCTTAAATACACACCAGCCACACAGAGAATGAGATAAAATGTTAGCTAATTTACCTGAAAAAGGGTTTCAAATTCTAGTCGAACAAGCTCAGAATTTTCTTTGCCACGCCATCTTTTCGGCATATAATGAGTATGCTGGACAACCATGGACATTGCCCCCTCAGGATCTAAAACTAAGATCTCATCTGTAACTGCAGCCCGACTAATCGCAGTTATAGTTCCAAAAACAGCAGCGTACCAGAGGAGGTTGCGGCCAAAAATCTGAATGGTAAGAGAATGTATTTAGATTAAAGTACACAGTGAACAATAGGTTAATGGGCTAGGAGAAAATGAAATATATATTACATGGCCCTCCAGTAAAGATTCGTCCAGAAAAGCAATGATAATCAGAATAGCAGCAAAGCCACCAAAGACAAATGAGATGAACTTTGCAATTATCGAAATAATGGGAGATGGAAATTGCTTTAGATACTCTGAAGCATGAAGCACACTGCTATTGATCCTGTGCTTGAACAAATGCATAACCTGCCAAAACATAGAATGCAATAACAATTCTATATGAAACAGTTTTTAAGAACAATGAAAAATCTATGTTATTACATAAACATTATCTGTCACACATGACACATTACAACCTAAATCTTTCTTTTTTGTTATGTCATAATCATTATCTTCCACAAGTTACAGCCAACATTTATTCAGCACAACTTTTTACAAACAGCTAGCAAATAGAATAATTGAGCATTTGGATAAAGGGATAAATTTTACTTCATTTAAACCCAAAGAGTCATTATACCTCATTATATTCCCTAAATATCCACTTCGACAAATTTGACCACCTTCGAGATGATGCTGTACTTGGGTGGTTATAGAACTGTTCAGCGTGTCTTAGAAAGAGGTAGACCAACATGAATATGACCAGAAACGGAGAAAGCAGGAGCATTACTACTCCAACTACCCTAAGCCTTTTCTTCAATGTTCTAGGGTTGGATATGAACTCCCTTCTGACGCAGTAATTACTGAAACAGTAATATGCTTAAGTCAGCAGATATTCTACATAGCAAGCAGAAAAACTTTAAATCTTTGATATTTAAGACACCCCCGTTGGGTTTTCTCTTTTCCTTTCTTTAGTATTATTTACAAAAAAAGGGTTGCAAGCTTACATTAATACAAGCTTTAGATCTTAAAAGCTGTATATAGTAGACATACTTACATTTAACAGGGCGAAGGTGAGAGATAACATTATACTTTCTGTCAAGTAGATCATACATACACATGGTAATTACCACAAAATATGTCTCCCTTCTTAATGTTTGATCCATCTAAGACCTAGCTGAAGCCATTTTCTAAATAATAGAGAGAATAATTACAGCAACAAACATACCGATCAAACATGCTCTGTAGTATACACCAATTCAAGGTCCATTCAAGACTCTTTGTCAATGTTAATCGGTAATGATTTCCAGAAGAGTCAAATTTCACAGCTGGGCCAGCACCTGGGACCCATTTCGGAATTGGAAAAGCAAGTACTCCTTTGTTAAGCATCCCAATCAGATAGTTCTCTTTCCGCATCAAGCGCATGACCACATCATGAGCAGAAAGATCCTTAGTCACACAGAGTTGACAAGTACTTTGCAGCTCAACAACCTTCTCAAGAATTGTCGCCCATGGCATAGTTTTGATTTCATTGTCAGATATGTGAAGACTTCACAGGAAAAAAAACAAGAGACTGAATTATTATGAATCTAAGATCTCTTGTAAACGGTAGCTCATAATAAAGTAATAAACAGACGAAAGAAAGATTTTAAAAGCTATAACGAGGGAAATAGTAAGGAGAAAGGAGTTATAAAGTCGGGGGAGTTGTGAACTCCTAGACCCCACAGTGTAAGGATGTTTTTTTAGTGGTGGGACCTACAAACTCCTTGGGCCAAACAAGGAGTGGAGTTCATAACTTCATTCTACTCCTACTTCCAAAATCCTTGGTCAAGCACACTCTAAATGTTTTCAGAACTCAATGACAAAGTTGTACAAACATTCAGAACAAATCTTGTGTGTGTTCTTAAAGGAAAAAAAAATATCATTAGGGTAACGAGAAGATGCTAATACTCAAGGATACAAGAAAACAGAAACAAAGCAAAAAAACAGCAAAACTTAGAAATAAAAATCATTAAACTAATTGAAAAACAAACTTAGAAACAAAAACGTAAACCTAAGGTTGTTTAAAAGCATTAAATCAATTCATAAGGTTTGTTCAACGAACCTGTTGTAATAGAAGTGACGGATTCCTAAAATGTCCTTCAGCTGTGCAAAAAACCTAAAAAAGCAAAAGATCCAATAAACAGAAAATATGCCTAAATATCCAATGATGATAGCTTTTGAAACTGTCATATGGTGCAAGGGGTGCTCGTGAAGAGCTTCCTTGGCAAGATCACATGGTTTAGTTCCAGATTCCACTGCATCCATCCCACACTTGGCATTGCGGAGACCATTCCAATCAACAAATAGTAAGAAAAATGCTGAGAAACATATGGTAAAGCCAAGACTCAGAAGCTCTACTATCCACTTCGTAATGATGCACCAAAGCCCTTTGTCACAGTAATAGCTATAAAGCCTTTCAAAAAATAGGTCCAAGTCAGCAATTGGTTCCACATTCAAACGCTCCCCATCAAGAAGCCCAGTAGGGCTCTCACTACCAGGATTTGGCACTCTTCCAAAGGTAGATAGTTCAATCTCTGGTGGCACATCCTTAAGCAAAGCAGATGTTAAAGATGATTCACCATGGGATTTCCATCTAAAAATTCCAACATTATCTGCACCCCCTGTTCCACTGAGCATCATTCACAGAGATGGACAGTGGGCAGATACAGCAAGTCCATTCCCTGAAAGAAATTGAAAGAGATAGCAATAAGAAAAAATTGAGCAACCAATATCAAAATATTAATGTATGATGGAAAGATGGTTTGTCGAGAGAAAGTTTATAGAGGCAATATAATTTTGTTTTGAAGAGGAGACCAACCTCTTTATTAATGAAAAACCTCAAACTACAAGAGAGATATACTATGAGTACAAACAAAGAGACCAAAGGATCAGTGGGCACAACCATTTATAAAGGCAATATAAATCAAAGCCCAACTATCATGTTGCATTGGTAGTCGACGGCGACTTAAGTAAAGGGGTCATGGACAAACTTATGCATTTAACTTCAGATGGTAAGTATGGCATTAACATAATTTTGTACAAGAGGAAAGATTTAAGTCAAAAACACTTTAAGAAACAATCAAATTACATTTTAAACAGTCTGAACATGTAGAAAAACTTGAAGAAAAGACAGGGGAAGGTCTTTTGGATAAAGTTCCGAAACAACTTAAATCTTAAATCCTTAGCCAATTACATAACTCATCTTCTAAAAATTGACTCCATTTGAATTCAACAAGGTTCGAAATGGAAGGCTTACACAAAATAAGATGTATTTTTGTATAGTGGTATTCCAGAACAAGCAATAAACAGGTTTTGAGCGGGAATCAACATATCATATGCAGAAGCAAAAATATAAGAAATTCTCGAGCACAACAAATTTAAGTATTTATTGCCTGCAGTTACAAAATAGGCATTCTTGAACTGAAAAAAAAACAAAAGAAAAGAGGCACGCAGCACAAAGCTGCTACAGAGTAATGAAAGTTTCCAGGATGTTTGGTGGATGAGTAACAGAAAAACTACTTGGTCCTATATGTCATTGAGATTCAAGGATGTATAGGAAAATTAGAGGATGAAAGGACTCTTCAAGAAGGGAGGTCAGTAACCTCAAGTGCTTTGAAGAAAGCAACATAAACAGGGATAACGCATAGGTGATTCTTGGTTCATTTTTAGAACATTTCTTCACCCTTTCTTTCATTCATCATGATTCATGACACTGTTATTTGTGTAACAATGCAGCATCTAATTAAACCTGAAGTTGAAGAGCTAGGGTCCCATTTGGTAACGGTTTGTTTTTTGAGTTTTTGTTTTTGAAAATTAAGTCTATAGACGCTACTCCCACCTTCAAATTCTTTTTTTGTTATCTTCTTTTTTACCGATGGTTAAAAAATCGAACCAATTTTTTAAAACAAAAAAGACTAAAGTAGCTTCTAGAAACTTGTTTTTCTGTTTGTAGAATTTGGCTAGGAATTCAAACAATTGTACTTGACAAAGATGCAAATCGTGGTAAAAAATGGGGAGGAAATAGGCTTAATTTTCAAAAACCAAAAACAGAACCAAAATGGTTAGAGCTAAAACTGGTAGTTTCAAACTGAATACCACGACTTGTATGATATCCCTCAAATTAAGAAGCTAATTTTCTTGAGGAGAAGATATAAATGATAGAATTTTAAAAGAGCAAGCCAGGGAACGAGAGGAAAGACGGCAGGCTAGAAGAGTCTGAATTTAGACAATTACACACTTAGAAAAAGGGATGGAAGGGGAAAAAGAAGCCAGATGATCGTGAATAGAAATCATATACCATAATCAGTAAGCAAAAAACACATAAAACCCACAAAAGATTGGGAGGGATAAAGAGCAAGAGTCGAAAATTTTGCGGATGAAGAACCCAAGATAATCAAGAATCATTCAAACCCATTTGGAGCGCAAAATTCTCATTTGTCGTTTACAAATTCTAAGAGAAGCTAGTTCGAGAGAGTAAACCCAACATTCCAATTCACTAACATTTAAACTCAAACAAAGAATATCATACAATACTCTCAAACAAATGATGATAAAAAAAATATCAAAAGGAAGCAAAATAAGCAGCTGGGTTTTTTAGAAGAGATTACCTTCAAAAAAACATGAATGAAGGGGGTGAAGTAGATAAAGATAAGACAAACCAAAGTCGAAATTACTTATGTGGATGATCGGGAAAGATTAAAATTGGGAAAAGAGAAGGAGGGTATCAAAGAAACGAGGGTAATCGATAGAAACAGAGGGGAAATCAAAAGGGGAAAATCAAAGGGGGGAAAACGAAGGGGTTGCGTGTAAGGGAAGAAGAAATTTTAGAGAATGAACGAATGAATGAATTTGCTGAAGGAAGATTAAGTTGATTGAGAGTTCAATTGTGAGTTGGTTTGAATAAAGAACTGGGATTTGAGAATAAGAAGAAGAAAATGAGAGTCCCGGAAGAAGAAACGTGAGCTTCGGTAATTCTTCCCTTACCCTCTTTTCCACAGCCTTAATCGAGCAGACTGCTCCTTCGGTTGCCCCTTTTTCTTTTCTTTTTTCTTTTTTTTTTCAGATTCTTCAAATCATTAATTTATTTAGGAAAGCCTTACTCAATTTATATAATTTTCAAAGAATTAATCAACGGCTTTATTTCATAATTCTTGTAATACCTTACCCTAGTGATGTGAATAATTTTTTTTAACAAAAAAAAAACTTTTTTCAAGGTAAAACTATTTAATCTTTTAAATTCTATAATCTACCCTTACATATTACATGAACGTTTGAATTTAATTAAAAAAATGTTTTTTAATAAATTTATTTTTGTTTAAATTTATTTTTCTAAAAATTGTTTAAAATACACCTAAAAATCTGACTTCCACGCAATTTTAGAGTGTGTTTTGATTAATTTTTGAAGTATTTAGCTTTTAAAATATTTCATTTTAATATAAATTGAGGTGTTTGACATTGATTTAAAATATTTTTTAGAAAAATGAAATTATGAATTAAATCATTTTAGAGCAAAAACATTCAACCAAATTTTATAATAAATGTTTATTTGGTGTTGAATGAGAAATCTCTCCCAAATATCTATTTTTATTCATTTCTATTCATTTTTACTATCTATTTTTCCGTGGTGCTCTTTTTGTTTTTCTTTTTAAATGCTTTGAATATTTTGTAGTGTGGGTTCATATTATACATTTAAATATAGAAATTTGCAAATATTCCTCCTTCAGTCAAATATATTTTGCCTTAACATCTGGAAAAGAAACTACGAGGACATCAATAAAGAACATGATCGTTCGGTTCCTGAAATGAAGATGAATGAAAAATGTGATCGAATTGCACTTTCTTTTGTCTAATTGATATTATATTGTCTCGAAAAAATTATTTATCTTATTTATATTTTGTTGTTGGAAATCAATTGTTTTTTTAATGGTTATGTATTTACATTTGAAGATATTTGTGCTCTTAAAATTGAATTGTCCAAAAAAAATGAAATTAATGCTTAGTTTCAAGTAACTAAAAAATTAATAATTTCAAGATATTGTGCGACTAATTTTAAAATATATTTTTGAAAAAAAGATTCAATGTGTATTTCTTTATAAAATTAATTCATAATTTAATAGTCTTTTAAGGTAATTTGACCTAAATATAAACATTGTTAGTATAAGACAAATCAAACACAATTTTGCGTATAAACATTTATAAAAAGGTCAAACCAAATATGTAAGTGTTTAGATTTTAAAATCATTTTACAAAAAAGGTTTTTTAAAAAATGTATTCTTAAAAAAACATTTTTGTATAGATAATCCAAACGGACCCTTATTATTATTTTTAAATAACTTATTTTCTAAATTAAACGCTTGAAAAAGTAATTCAAACATCTCATAAAATTTTTGCAATTACTTAGGACAAAACGAAGATTTAAAAAATCAGAATTCTAAAATAATAATTTTGGACAAATTTGCTCTCTCAAACTTTAATTAATTACATATCTGATTTAAATGGACACTTTAACCTTTTGAAATTTGATTTTAACTTTTTGACCAAAATTAAGTACTTTAATTTATAATTAAGTAAGAAGGTCTTTCAAAAATTATAACAAATCGGTAAAATATTTACAGTCTTCATATTTAGTAGAGAATCGTTTAAATTTGGGTTGTAAATTCTCAGCGATTTCTTTTTCAATAATTTTTTTGTACTCGTTTATAGTTGATAAACAATCGTTTATATTTGGTATATAATTGTTTATATTTGGAATATCATAACACGGTCATTTATATTTGGAACACGATCATTTGATAGTTTAAATTTAGCTACCTAAATCTAAACGATTTTTTAAAGATTCTTTTTACATGATAGATTTAGATATTTGGTACACAATTGTTTAGATTTGATTATACAATATCCCAACGATTTTTTCACGATCTTTTATATTTGGCACAATCAAATAACAATTTGAAAAAAAAATAGATTTTTTATTTGATACACGATCTTGAATCAAATAACAGTTTGAAAAAAGATAAAAGAAAATCTGTCGACGAAAAGAAAAGGAGGATGGAAAGAAAAAAAAATCGTAGAAGATGAACGAGAAAAAAGATGATGAAAATGAGGGGCAAACCTAGAATATTTTTTTAAAATGACTAGTTTTATAGGCTTTTTCATTTTGTTACGTGGGTCGTAAATATTTTACCCGATTATTATGTTTATGAAAATTAACCTTTAGTTTATATATATATATATATAAGAGTAATGAACCTTAGAAAATTCTTCCACCTCGCTTTTTAAAGATGTATGATATATTTATAAATGGGTCTTTTAAAAAATATAACAAAACAACAAAATATTTACATAGTATAGAACAATTTCGAAAACAGAAAAAGTCCACAGGACCACAATAGAAAATACAAAAATGTTTGTCATTAATTTGCATCCAATGTGAAATATATTGAGAAAATGATCGTTTAAATTAAACTATTCATTCTTATACGATCATTTAGATTTGGGTAGACAAATCTCAACGATTTTTTAAAAATATTATTTGGTACACAATCGTTTATCTTTTGATAAAGATAGCTTATATTTTGAAAATGATTGTTTATATTTAGAACATGATCGTTTAGATTTGGATAGTCAAATCTCAACGATTTTTTTCAAGATTTTTGTACACAATCATTTATATTTGAAAAACCATAGCTTATATTTGATCATTTAAATTTGTGTAGACAAATCTCAACAATTTTTTTCAAGATTTTTTGATACATGATCGTTTATATTTAGAAAACGATTGTTTCTATTTGAAAAATCATAATTTATATTTGGAACACGATCGTTTAGATTTGATCATTTAAATTTGGGTAACCAAATTTCAACGACTTTTTTCAAGATTTTTTTTTTGTACACGTTTATATTTAAAAACGATTGTTTATATTTGGAAAACCATTGTTTATGTTTGGAACACGATCGTGTTTATTTTATTGTTTAAATTTGGGTAGTCAAATCTCAACGATTTTTTTAAAAAGATTTTTTGGTACACAATCGTTTATATTTTGAAAAAGATAGTTTATATTTTAAAATTGATTGTTTATATTTGGAACACAATCATTTAGATTTGGGTAGTCAAATCTCAACTACTTTTTTCAAGATTTTTTTTACACAATCGTTTATGTTTGGAAAACCATAGTTTATATTTGGAACACAGTTGTTTAGATTTGATCATTTAAATTTGGGTAGACAAATCTCAACAATTTTTTTTTCAAAATTTTTTGGTACACGGTCGTTTTATTTGGAAAATGATTGTTTCTATTTGGAAAATCATCATTTATATTTGGAACGCGATCGTTTAGATTTAATCATTTAAACTTGGGTAACCAAATCTCAATGATTTTTTTTCAAGATTTTTTTGGTACACATTTATATTTGAAAAACGATTGTTTATATTTGGAAAACCATTGTTTATATTTAAAACACTATTGTTTAGATTTGATCGTTTAAATTTGGTTAGCCAATATCCCAATGATTTTTTTTCACGATCTTTTATATTTGGAACAACCAAATAACAGTTTGAAAAAAATATAAATGAAAAAGTATAAAAGAAGAAGAGAAAAATAGGATGGTAAGATAAAAAATTGCAAAAGAGGAAAAGAAGAAAGATGATAAAAAGGAAGAGCAAACCTGAAATATTTTTTAAAAAATGTCCAGTTACATGATCTTTTTCATTTTGTTACCCAGGTCGTAAATATTTTGTCGGTTTCTTATATTTATATAAATTAATCATTTATAAATTTAAACTTAAAACATACACTATAACAAAAACTATCTACTATGACACTTGTGTATATCACAAAATGGGAAGGAGAAGAAAAAGCTATCACAAATTGGAAAAATTCACGTTTTTGGCAGGAGAAGACATAATTTTTTTGGATAACACTTTCTGTGACAGTTATTTTATGTCATAGAAAAAACATAAAATAATTTTTTATTTTTTATTAAAATAAAAAAGAATAAATTAAAATTATAAATTTATAAAATATTTTCCCCAAATCTAAAACCCTTCATTTTTCCAAATCCTGCCGCGAAGAAGGTCATCTCCAATCCGACCATCTTTCGGCCTCATCACCACTACCGCCCCCTCGTGCCCGTCTGTTCAATCAATGCTGCCACAACCTCCTCTACCAAACGACGAAACATCATATGCCTCAAGTTCTTCAATTCGTGCCAATCATCTCCAAACCGCCGCAATCTCTTCAAAGTTCAAACCGTAGTTGTCACCTCCTTCACCAGTAAGCTTATGTTCCTTCTCTCCTTTTCTCTCTCTCTCTCTTTGATGTTGTTCTCTCTAATTCTTTCCTACAACTCCATGGGCCAAACTAGGTGTGTTTCTATTTTCTGGTTTTGTTTTTTGAGTTTGAGTTCTTTCCATCTTCTCTTTTCTATTTTTCGATTTTCTATTATCTGGTATTGTTGGGTAAGTAGAATCCCTAAAGAAAATTGTATCGGAAAATCTATTTTCATGCATTTTGCTAAAGGAAACGGTGGATTTCTGTTGAAATTTCTAGTTGTGTTGAGGAGTTTTAGATAGTGTACGTTGGGTCATTATCTTAATTTGAAATATGTGTTGAGCTGAAATTTCTTGTTGTCTATGTTTGTTTGAACATAAATGAAGCCACAACTGCTAAATTTGTATGTGAAGAAAGGAGTAGTGTAATTAAATAATTGTTTTGTTTAAAAATTTGTTACAGTTATTGTTAATGGTATGTTTGATTTACTTACTGTTATTGTTAATGGTATGTTTGATTTACTTACTGTTATTGTTAATGGTATGTTTGATTTGTTTTTGGATTGTATATGTCTAATGATGCTTTCTAAACTTTACTCTTAGGAACAATTAAATTGATTTTCTTTAAGGTTGAGTTTGTTGTCTTCATAGTATGTGTTTGATTTGATTTTGATCTTCCATCAGCAGTCTTCAAAATATATATGTTTGAAATATTTAATCAAAGTTATTAGACTGAAGCATCTTACAAATAGCTTTCATCACAAAAGTGTAATTCTCATTTGAATTGGTTTTATAATTTTCAAATACAACTTTATAAGTTGTTGCAAAGGAAGTGTTTGAATAGTCAAGGTAGTCTTTTTTTCACCTATATTCAAAAGCTACATTCATCTATAGCTTGTTCCATGCTAAATAGACACATAGTAATTTACGACAATTATAAAAACGAAAGTGTAAAATACAATTTGTTAAGCAAATGGATGCACTTATTGGATTTGAATTTCTTTTTTCCAAGTTTTTTGAAACGTTATGAAGCAAAGGGTTAAGAAATTCCCAAGATTGTATATGGAATCTATGTACTGTAGGATGTAATTACTCATTGATTTCCTTAAGTTTCTGCCCAATATCTTTTTTGTAATCAGGTTTATTTAGGGACCAAATTAAAAGATTGAATTTTTATACATCTACATAATGGACAAGTCATGGATGACGGAAAATAGGATGTCTAGAGAATATGATTTAGGAGTTGAAAGGTTCATTCAATTTGGTTTGAGTCATGCCAAAGGTTCTAATTCAATTAGATGTCCATGTTTGAATTGCGGGAATCGTTTACTTAAGGATGTCTCAATAGTTCGGTATCATTTGTATGCCCATGACACTGATAAAAGTTACAAGGTATGGTTCTGGCATATGGTGAATATTTGAACTCAGAGAACGTTACCAGCATAATAGAAAATACAGTGGATGAAAATGATGAAAACGATGATTTATTTAATATAGTTAATATGGTTCATTTCGTTCACGAACAATCTTCTAATGCATCCAATACCTTTGATACTATGTTCAACGACGCAAAGAAACCTTTATACCCAAGATGTAAGAAATTCACCAAGTTGTCAGCCCTCGTAAGATTATACAACTTAAAGGTTAGGTATGGTTGGAGTAACACTAGCTTCTCTGAATTATTGTCCATAATAAGCGATCTCTTACCTGAAAACAACGAAATTCCAAGTTCCTTATACGAAGCGAAGAAAACACTAAGTGCCTTAGGACTGAGTTACCAAAAGATCAATGTATGTCCTAATGACTATTGTTTGTACAGAAAAGAGTATGAAAACATGACAAAATGCCCTAAGTGTGGTTTGTCAAGGTCGAAGATTGCTAAAAACTCAAACAATGAAAAAAGTGGGGTGGCTGCCAAGCAGATGTGGTACTTCCCATCAGTTCCACGATTTGTAAGAATGTTCAAGAGATTTGAGAATGCTAAGAACTTTCGTTGGCATGCGATCAATAGAAAAGTTGGTGGTATTTTAAGACACTCGGTTGACACTCCATCATGGAGGTTGATTGATCACATGTGGCCAACCTTCGAGTCAGAACTAAGAAATCTCCATTTGGGTTTGTCCACTGATGGAATTAACCCATTTGGAGATTTATCAACGACCTACAGTTGTTGGCCTGTTATTACTACAATATACAACCTTCCACCATGGTCGTGTATGAGAAGGAAGTATTTAATGTTGACAATGATAATATCAGGTCCAAAGCAACCAGGATACGATATCAACACGTACTTAGCACCTTTAATTGATGACCTCAAAATGTTGTGGGAAGTTGGAGTTCAGTGTTTTGATGCATATAAAGAAGAATATTTCACATAGTGGGCTGTCTTATTGTGGACGATCAATGATTTTCTAGTATACGGTAATCTGTACGGTTGTAGTGTGAAATGATATAAGGTTTGTCCAATATGTGGAGAGGAGACTACTTCAATAAGACTACAACATGGGGAAAAAAAAACTCATACATGGAACACAGGAAGTATTTGTCAATACATCATCCATATAAAATACAAAAAAAAAAAAAAAAAAAAAAAAAAGACTTTGATGGTAAGCAGAAGCATTAAAGTCCTTCACAACCCCTGTTAGGAGAGACCATGTACTTCAAACTGAAAGACATGATATTTTCATGTGGAAAGAAGTGTGTAAGAAATTGCATAATGAAGGTAGCAATGACTATTGAAAAAGAATATCAGAATTTTTTTAACTACCATATTGGAAACACTTGCATGTACGTCACTCTCTAGACGTAATGCATATTGAATAGAATGTATGCATGAACATAGTAGGCACGTTACTTGATATATCAGGAAAAAGTAAAGATGGGATGAATACTAGACTTGATTTAGTTGAAATGAAAATTAGACCAGAATTGGCACCAACGTTTATAGATAATAGAACTTACATTCCTGCAGGGTATTAGTTTTGTAAGACTTTGTCCGATATTAAAGTTCCAGAAGGGTATTCATCAAATATTAAAAGTCGTGTCTATTTGGATGACTTAAAATTGACCGGCCTTAAATCACATGACTGTTATGTTTTAATGCAACAACTGCTTTCAATTGCAATACGTTGAGTCCTACCGAACAATGTGAGATATACTATCAGTAGATTGTGCTTTTTCTTCAATGCGATTTGCGCTAAAAGTTTTTCTGTCTTAGAGCTTGATGCATTGCAAGATGATATAGTTCTGACTTTATGCAATCTTGAGAAGTATTTTCCACCCTCAGTTTTTACAATTATGGTTCATCTTGTCATTCATCTCGTGAAAGAAGTAAAACTTTGTGGACCTGTATATTTAAGGCGGATGTACCCATTTGAACGATGCATGAAAGTCTTGAAAAGTTATGTTCGTAATAGAACTCAATCGGAAGGATGCATTGTAGAAGCACAAATATGTGAGGAGGCTCTTGAATTCTGTTTGAAGTTTCTTTCTGGATTAGATCCTATTGGACTTGGGTCACTCAATTCAATGGAAGACAGACATAGCGATAGACCACTGTCAATAGGAACGTACGTTCGACCCGATGTGCAACAATTGAAGCAAGCACATCTTCACGTCTTACAGAACACTGAAGAAGTTCACCCATACATAGAGTAAGCGTTTCTATGATCATAAACCACCCTTAATTTACCCCTCACAAAGCATGAAGTTAATGTATGACATATTTTGTAGATGACATTTGAATTTGTTGAAAATGGAAAACCAAAGAAGAGTAAAAAATGAACAGTGACTACAACTTGAACATAATCGATCCTTCGGTGCATGGATACGAGATCAGGTAACTGAAATATTTAATTGCATTTATGCTTTTTTCTTATTGATGAATAGTTAGAATGACTGACTATCCTCTTCAATAGGTTATGAGTGAATTACAGGAAGGAAAGGTTGTCTCAAACACAATACGCTGGCTTGCACATGGGCCCTACCATGGTTTAATGACGTATAAGGGGTACATGATTAATGGAACTTGTTGCCACACAGAGTCCCATGATGACTATTGAATTATTCAAAACAGTGGGATTATGTTAGTCGCATCGACAATTCAAGTTTCTAGTGCAAAGGACAAAAATCCGATCGTTGGCGACATGTCTTTCTATGGGACGATTTAAGAGATTTGGGAAGTCAGCTACAATACGTTTAAGGCTCTACTTTTCAAATGCAATTTGGTTGAAAATAAGACTGATGTTTGAATGGACGATCTTAATTACACGCTCGTTAACCTTAGCCGAATCAGACACACTTTAGATTCATTCATTATTGCCACGCACGGGAGACAAGTATTCTATGTGACAGATCCTGTTGATGAACGATGGTTGGTTGTTGTTATGCCACCACATAAAGAATTTCCTTACAAATGTGCTGATGAGACATGTTACTGCACTATCCACCAGTTTCGAAATGGACAACAACAGGTGATATTGATGAAATGGACGAATCATACGCTAGACGTGATTGTGAAGGCACATGGGTTACCACTTGACTTTCAAAAGTATGTAAAGTAAGACTATTAATGAATGTGGTACTTGAGCTTAGGTTATTTGCTTGTGTTCAATGTTCATTACATGTAATTAATGACCGTGGTTTTTTTTCTTTGTAGGACAATGTCATTTTGAGATACGATTACTTCAAAATCTATCGTTATCAAGCTTTCAATTCATGTTCAATTGTTTTTTTTTTCGAATAAAACTATTGTGTACTAGATAATATGCTATATTAATAGTGTTATGTGTGTTCTACCATAGTCATTATGAATTTTGCGTACTTAAGTGAGTAAGAACAATTTATTGATTTATTTGAGAAATGACAGTTGATTCACAATTATCAAATTATTTTTCTATTTCTTTCTTATAATTACATATGCATTTTTCCTGACATATAGTTTCTTTTGTTATTATTGAAACTAGATTTGCAGATATGGTTAATTTAGGAGACGACAATAAGGTAGTGGTCATCCTTCTACACCACATGATGTAGGGGAGAGTAGTAGCACTAAGAGAAAACGTGGCCCTATCGGAATGAAAGAGATAACACGTGTTAGTAGCGAGAGTCGAAAATTAGTGGTCGACTACAACAAATTGGGGCAACTAATTGGTCAGAATGCAATGAAGCTGAAAAGTTTATAGGAACTACAGTAAGGTTTCACGTTCCAATAACATACCCAAGTTGGAATGCGGTGCCCAAAGAGATGAAGAACACTATATTTGAACTAATTGAGGTAACAATCCTTTAAGTCATTTCAAGTATAATAAAATTTCCCGTTTATCAAGCTGAATATTTAGGATGTGCTTTTTGGCATTGTAGGCCGACTTCGTTATTGATTCGAAGTCAAAGAGAAATGTCCTTCAGAATGCGAAAGTATGCTTTCGTGGGTTTAAGTCCAGATTGACAACGACTTACTAATGTCGTTTAAGGACAATGCAGAAAAGTTAAAGTATCCCCCGAATGAGTACTCATTCATCGATCAAAACCATTAGGCTGAATTTGTGGCTTCACAATTGAGGGATGATTTCAAAGTAAGTATGAATATAAATTTTTCTAGAACATAACTTTCTATATTAAAGTTTGGAAAAATTGAATTTGTTCCTTTTTTTTTCTTTAGCTTTATTTCAACATCTATATAAGAAAGTATTCATCTAAGTTGTGTTGATATGATTTTATTGTAAAGAAAAAGAGTGAGGAAGGGAAACAAAAAATGAAGCAAAATAAATACAACCATCGGGCATCGAGAAAAGGGTATGCAAATTTGGTTGAGGAGTTGGTAAGCCACGATCTTTGTCATAATTGATTATCCACGTATTACACATGTATTCTTTGAATATTGTTGTTTTATTATATAACATTTATTCTTTACATAGCGTGCGTCTTCTTCGTCCAAAGAAATTGATTGATCAATAGTGTGGAAGCATGCACGTTTGGATCGTAAGGGAGAAATTTGTGACGAAGAGACCAAGGACGTTGTCAATCTAATAGTAAGTAAATACCTTGAATTTTTTGTTTTCCTACACCATTATTCCTAATAATTTCCATTTTTCTTACTTTGCTAGGACGAACTACTAGCTGGCACCCAGAAGAAGTCTAATTTATCAAGTGCTGACGATATACTAACCCAAACATTGGGTGGTAAAGATCGGCCAAGAATAGTTCGAGGAGTGGGAAAATATGTCACGAAGAAAAGGTATTTCCATATCCCAACAGAATCTAGATCAAACCATAATAACGATGATAAGACAGTTTTTGAAGAATGAGATGAAATGGTAAAAAGAATAAAGGAGTTAGAAGCAGAGCTATTACAAGTGAAAAAAGGTAAGGGTTCAGTAGGATGGAAAGAAGAAGCACGGAGAATGGGTTCAACAAAAACACCATCCACGAAAGAGGCTTTAGATAATGAGGTTGAGGATGTACCCAATGATCCAGAACCGGAGAAAGACGCAATTGACGAGACAAAAGTGAAGGAAGAAATGGAGGTTTATTTTTTTCAACCATCAATCCCTACAGTAACATGCTTGGTTTGTATACTGTCCTAACTTTGCTTTTTTTCCTACAGGTGAATATATGCAAGGAAGAAGAGATTGTACCGAATTTGACTTTAAATCAAATGAAGGTTAGTTTTCATCACAATTCATGAATCCAAATTGTTGTGTGCTTATTTAATATGTCTACGTGTACGTACACATATTTAACAAATACATCTACGTATGTTGGAACCCCGTGTATGTTGGCATTTGAAATGCAAGATAATATCATTGCCCACGGGACAATATTTGAATCAGAAGTTGGCGAAGACAACATGAAGGTGTCTCTAGATGTTGTATTGGATAGTGAATGTGTGATTCCCATCCTGACCAAGAAAGGACTGAAGAAAATGTCACAGGAAGTGGGTTCACAGTTGCTATGGCCACACCATTTTGTCCTTACTGGAAATGAGAAGGTATTGTGTGTTCTTGCATTGCTATTCCCTTGTAATCAATTTATGCTAACCCTAATTGTAATCTTTGTTGTAGAACAATACTACGGGTTCGAGTAAGGATCCAACCATATTATCTAGTGCAGTAGATCAACATTGTCCCGTGGCACTTCGGTGTTTGGTACGAATAGTAGAGCAAGGGTCATCGATTCAAATAACTGCACCTGTTGAGGTCTTCGGTGTGAGAAGGAAATGTTGTGTAATGATTGAGTCGTTGAGAGAGTTCTCATCAATGCAGCCAACATGTACAACATGCTTCGATGCGTATATGATGTAAGTATGTTCTTACTACACTTAGTGTTCATTAAAGAAACATATAAATTTTTATTTGACTTTGCTTCATTGTCATTGCACTTGTAGGTACCTATACACAATTATGGATGCATGGAAAACTTTGAGTTTATACAAGTTTTTAGATGCTGGATCTGTTAGTTTCTCGAGGTATAAAGAATTGCGCGCACATTGGTTGAATGCAAGATTGTTTGGTGCAGAGTATGACCAACTAGTACTATTCCCTTATAATTTTCGAGTATGTATATGATCTCTTCACTGTCGTTCATTTTTTAATTGACTATTCTAATATTTAGTCATACTATTTCAAACGTATACTTAGTAATCACTGGAGTTTGGTCGCTGTAAATCACACGAAGGGTCTTGCGTTCTAGATAGACCCGTTGAAGAATCGAATGGAAAAGAATATGTCCGAAGTACTTGAAATGTATGTCGTACTTACTTATATTGTTCATTTATTTTTTCTGTATGCAACACCCTTTGTGTACGTAACAATCTTCAAATATTTTGTAGGTCTTTCAATATGTCAAATCAAAGGAAACCAAACTGGAGGGTTGTAAAGGTATTTGAATTTGTCCATAAGGATAGTTCTAAATTAATTATTACCTTTAACATACATGTTTTTATTGTTTGTATGCATACACAGTGTCTCAAGCAATCAAGGGTCATAGAATGCGGGTATTACGTCATGCGGTTGATGCATGACATAATTTTGTCAAGGAGTACTTCTGTTATAGACATCGTAAGTATACAAGTTTTAAAACTATCATCATGTAATTTATCTTGAATCAAACTAATTTACAACCACTTTATTATCTATAGATGAAAAGTTTACCCAATACGTGCGCTCAAAGTGATATCGATGAAGTTAGATCTGAATGGGCGGAGTTTATATCTAAGCACGTATATCGTGCTTAACATCATATTTTTCTTAAATTATTTTGAAGTATTTTGGTGGTTTCTATTTTGTGGATATAATTTTGTGGAACACAGACACATGTGAATGTTGAAGACCTTATTTTGTAACAGACTAAAGGAGCACAAAGGTAAGTTCATAATTCTCGTCTCACATTTATAAACATGTTTCTAACTAAGAATTAAACGGATATGAATGTGTGTGCATTTATATTTTCTCTTAGGAAGACTCCATTATTTTTTAAGTGTAAGTCTGTGTTGAAGGAACCCTTTTGTTTGAGGCGTACAACTCGCAGCAATTGACCCACGTCTCAATGACATACAAGCTTGTCAATCTCGCAATGCTTCATTTCTTGGGATTCTACCTTGGTATGGTATTTATAGTTTTTCAATTTGAATCTACTTATGGTTTAAACTGAATATTTATGATTTACAAGTTATGTTTCAAATTAAGTATAGTGTTTCTATTTTATGGGATCACAAACATAATTTACTAATAAAGGGTTTGGAGGGGGGTCCAGAATGAAAGGTTGGGAGGGGGATTCTGTTTTTTAATGTTTCTAGTTTTGTTCTGGTTGTAGGAATTTAGCTAGATCTCTGAGTGAAGCATATGGTTACATTAGATGATTATTTCAAAGATATACAACAAGTTCTAGTTCTTTGTAGATCTTTTTTGTCATAAAAACACATATTGTGATAGTTTTTTGGAACTGTCATAGAATGACTTTCCAAGACATGCGATACTATGACGGTAAATAACTATCACGGATTTTTCGCAACAGGAAACAACTGTCGTTGTAGATCTTTTTTTTTTTTTAGTGATAAAACAATTAATTTTAGTAAATTCAGTTCCAAATGCTTAAAAAATATAATTTTTCTTGGAAGTTAAACTTCATTAAAACCATCAATTAATCCCACCAAAAGTTCTAGTAAGGAATAAAAGACACTAACATTACCTCAAAAGGGATTAAGTAAATTGTCTGAATTTTTCATCATACATCAACAACTTGTAAGTAAAGCTTTTGGACTTTTTTTTTACACAAATTCTTCCAAAATAGAAAAGAACGTATATAAAAATTTGAAATTATTTACCTAATATAGTTATCTATCAAATTCTCAATAATTAATTTAAGTATTCTTTTCTTTTTCTAAAGAAGTTTCAATTTTTTCTATTCATAAGAAATTCTAAATAAATAAATAAAAAACCACAAGCCTTCTTCCTTCCTTGCAAAGTGTACGAACACCAACAAGTGAATGAATTTATAATTAGATTTAGTTTGAGTATTTATGAGATATTGTCAAACCATAAGTAATAAAATATAGCCTTCAAAATCATTTAAACAAAATTTAAACCTTTTAAAATCTTTTAAGATCAAAATTTTAAAAGAGTATTTAGTTTATGCAATTTCCATTGTTATATTATTATTAGTATTGTTACGTAAAAACTTAGAGATGAATGGAGAATTTTATTAAACTTGGAGATGAATGGAGAATCTAAATAAGATATGAAAATAAAATGAAAAAGATAAAAATGAATAAGTATTATGATAAATCTATATTAAGTTTGAAGGAAGAATAAAAAAGCTAATGTGATCTGTGTGTAGAGTATCGAACTCCTCTTATTTTTGGAAAAATTGATCAAAGATCAAGAATAATGGAGAACTTGTTCCTAACTTCAAGATTCTGAATTCTCCACAATCTAATTAATCAAACTAGATTAAAAGTCCTAAACATGCATTCAACACAAGAATACAAAAAAAACATAAAGTATGAGAGATAACACTATGATAAATTTCATTCAAATTCAAGTTGTCTTCAAAATGTAGAAACTACAATCCTATTTATACTAATTAAAATGTTATATAAAAAGACACAACATTAAATTATATGTCCTTTCAACTACTCTAATAAATGAAAGTACATATCGTTAAATAAGTACATATATTAAAGATGTAAATGAATCTAAAAATGCATTAAAGATGTGAATGAATCTAGAAATGTATTAAATATGTTAATGGATATGAATTTCTAGACTCATTATGACCTTTGGGTGTTTAAGTGACTCTTGAAGTTCCAACTCTTCGTTAAAGACCTGAAAATCTAGCTTGTAAACAAGCATTTAATCAATCTCGAACGCTTTTAGCTCTAGCTTTTGTCATTGAGACTTGAGCCATAATGATTGCCTTTTGATTGGTTTGACTTGGAAAGTTATCCCATCAATTTTCAACATCTGCTTCAATTTCCTCTTGATTTGAGTTGATGTGAGCATGTTGAATTTCATTTTGTGCTTTGTTGTTCAACATCTTATTAGTATCTTATCACTCTTGCTTTTATTTTCAAATTGTAATTTTTTTTTGTTTAAATATGTACCACAACTAATCAAATTAAATATTTCAAATAAAAAAATGTTTTAAATTGACCTTTTCTATAACCTAATCACAAGCAATATTACATAAAAAAAAAAGTTTATAATGTCCCACCAATTTCTTACCATTTAAAAAATTGAGAAGATACAAATAAAGCTAATCTATATGTTGATTTTTTTTATTGTACCCTATAATAATTGTATGTATAATTCATTTATTAACTATTTAATAAAAAAGTTTATTTTCATTATAGTTGAATTGCATGTTATTGTATAATAATAATATATTCATATAATAATATCCATGAATATGTTATTATACTCTACCTGTCTCTAATCGCTTATTATTGCGAGAATAATAATAAATTAAGATTAATATGAGTTATAATTAATGATCATATGATGATTATATATGTAGAGATATAAATTACAATCATATTTTCTTATTAGAGAATAAGAATTGAACGGATCCATTTTGAGATTATTACATGGACATGTGTCATAAACAATCTAATATAATTGATTGCTTTCATCTTTAAACATGAGATTATCTTAGTGTCAAATATAAGAACTAATCTATTTTGATGTAATCAAATGTTATCTTTAACCGAATAATTATAAAGGTTTTATTCAAATATGTTATGAATTATGTAGTTGATAATGATTTATCAAGATAGAATTTATTCTTCTTGTTATAGAGAGATATCTCTAGGCCCCTCGATTAAGCGTAGCTGTGAAAATATATGGTCATTTTATAAATGAATTAATAAGCACTGTAACAAAAATGACATTGTCACATAATATCAAAATGGAAAAGATGGAAAATTTTGAATCGGTTAAATCTATGAAAATTTTTAAATGTCATTAAATATTAATAATAAAATAATGAAAAATTATTTTAAGTTAAAATAAAAGAAAGAAAGAAAAGAACCCGAATCCCCTGAAATTTTACATCCTCAGTTTCACGATCAAAGCCCTTTCTTTTCCCATTCCCCAAATTTTTTCAGCCGCAAGAACACGATATGTCGTTCCTCTTTTTGGCCACCACTCACGCATCACAGACGACCACCCAAACTCTACTGGAAAAGCATGTGGGCCTTTGGCCCAATTCAAAGTTACTTATAATGTTGTCCCATGTTGGAAAACTTGGAAGAGGCAAATGTGTTTAAATAGTGAAGTGCCACTAGTGGGATACAAAATTGTGTTGGTGGTGATAGTATGACCTTGTTACTATGTGCGCGATTAGGCTTTGGCAATCATGCTTGTGCGTGAGTAAGGACTTAAAATAATGACATTTGCTTTTATAAAAAACTGTCACGATTAGCATATCCTTTACATATAAAAATTTCATAATAAACGAATTTGTGACATTTTTAACCGTTAATATGCAAATGATGACATTTATTTTCTGTCATGAAAAAATTATCATGACAGTTTTTTTTTTTATACTTTTGAAAGTTCACATGTATTTTTTAAATAAGGATTTAAACCGTTTCCATATAAATTAAATAAAAAAATCGACTACATAAACATAGTCAGTGTTGCAAATGTAAGTTTCAATTTGGTCCCATAAGGGAAAAAAAAAACCAACTTACCTATCAACTTACACAACAAATTATCTCCTTGATGTTTAATTCATCATCCATTCTTGTTACTTGTAGGTTTAACTGATATGGATTTGCGACTTATTATAGATTATTCGTTGGTAGAATGGAAAGAATTAGGCGAAGAAGGACCCGCAGGTAATGAATGGGAAGATCGCAAAGTTGGAAGAAGAAAGGATTTTTTGGTTAGACGTATGGAATTAGCTAAGCATTTTATTCGAACAAATATAGAACCCGAATGGATGGTTTTATGTCTATTACCTGTTCTTCCTCCCGAGCTGAGACCGATCATTCAGATAGATGGGGGTAAACTAATGAGCTCATATATTAATGAACTCTTTAGAAGAGTTATATATCGGAACAATACGACTCTTATTTCATGGCCACATATTTTTCCGGCTAAGGAATGAGAAACCTTTCTTTTGTTACATGAATCCAATTTTCATTTCATTTCATTCCAAAAAAGTCATCTTTTTCTCAACAATGTCTTTGTCATTTGATCCAATAGTGTTCCATTAGATAGAAGCAGATTTGATAAATACTGATAACTCTCTGTAGAGTATTAGAACGGAAAAATCCATTAGATTAGATAATAAACTATTGGTTCTAGTTCTAAGCCATCTCTGGCGATGAATCAAAAGACTTTCATTTGCTTTTCTTCGATGGAAGTTTTATTTTTCCAGAATGTATCCTAATTTTTGGCCTAATTCTTCTTCTGATGATCGATTCAACCTCTGATAAAAAAAATATACCTTGGTTACATTTCATCTCTTCAACAAGTTTAATAATGAGCACAACGGCCCTATTGTTCCAATGGAGAGAAGAACCTATGATTAGCTTTTCAGAATTTTTTTTTCCAAACAAATAATTTCAACGAAATATTTCAATTTCTTATTTTACTATGTTCAACTCTATGTATTCCTCTATTCCTCTATCCGTAGAATACATTGAGTGTACAAAAATGGTGTCACAAAGTTTCTGTTATTTGTATTAACAGCTATTGTGCAAACATGATACACAAAGCTATATTAGAATTTGATAACTGTGCGGTCAAAAATTTGGAGAAAAGATATGTGAAGCGTGGGAATGGTATTAGAAGCAGTAATGACGAAGTGATAAATCTCATTAAAGTTCTCCTGCTATATAAGGCAACTTATCCTAATTAAATTAAACCATATCAGAAAGCTCACATCCTTACAAGGTGGCTTGAACTCATACCTAAATCAATGAGTGGGTATTCCATGCTACCATCTTCCCAAACTTATAGCACATGAAGCTGGCGGATGCTAGAATTATAGTATGAAACTCCGAGAAGAAAACTTGTTTACTCCCAATGCAGCCCCACAAGGGTTGGGAGAGAGTCGGCAATTACACCACAATTCTCGACGCTTTACTAGTGACATAGGAAGTTCTCTTCTATCTTCCGACATGCAAATTGTGCACACCTTTTCTCTCGACGGTGTAAAGAGCAGCGTCAGAGGATCAAAAAAATTCAAAAGTAGTGATCTTTTTCGTCAAAATTTCGTATTTTTTATTTTTAATGACACATTTTAGTTTACTCCATTCATACTTTTTTTTTCTTTAAATTTTAAGTGTCATTGTATTCCAAATTTGTAGTGATGAAATTTGCAGTGTTTTGAAGTTTAAGTATTTTTGGAACTTAAAATGCAAAGTTGGAGATTTATTATAATTTAGCTTACATCCTTTAATAATGCATTTGCGGATTTTCCTGTTACTATTAATCAAACAGTCTAATTTTTATGTTTTCCAAGTTGTGAATGCTTGGAAAGTTGGATTCTTCGTCCTAACAATTTGTTCCACTGCAAATAAAATGTTTTTGCTTTGCATTTATAAAGATTTTATTTTATTTTATTCTTAATTATTTAAAATTATTTGGAACGAAATCAAACTTCTAGTAATGCATGTATAAATAAATGGTTTTTTTTTTTTCTGTGTAAGAGTGTGCATGTGTTTTTTTTAACACTGTTTAATTATTGGATTAGTTTTAGAAAGAGAGAAAAAGAATAAAAAAAATATATATGGTGACAAATAGTAAAACTATTAGTTTATTGTCCTGTGTTGTGGGTGATTTTTTTTTTTAAGAAATGAAGTTAATACAAAATAATAAATAAGAATAAGATTTTATCCTAACTTATCTGAAATTGGAAAACTTATATACTAATAATTGAATAGGGTAGGATAGGCCATGGATTAAATCTCCTATTAATACATTGTTTAAGGCTCTAATCAGGTTTACGAGTTCTTTTCGTTTAGGGTTTAAGATTTAGAAATAGGGGTTGTTTTTGTTTTATTTTCATGTTTTTCTTTTTTTCAAATTACAAACTTATTCATAATTATCATTGTTTAATCTTAAAAAAATTAAATCCAGGCTGGCCCACGTTACCCAGGATCCAAAGGAATCTATTCCTTTGTAATTACTCTGACTAAACTAATTGATATTCCAAAACAAACCAAAAAGAACATTTGGCGGGAACCAACGTTTACTCAAGCTGGGTTATACCTAACTTCGAATAACACCACTCGGATCCAGTGCAACTCTTCAATTCCCTATTCCGGTTTAGACTAATCTAGCTCCCAAACAAGTTAGAACATTTTCGCGGGAACGAACGGGTTATTTTGGCGGGAGACCACGTGGCAATCTGCTACTATTCTTCCATATATTAAAACCCTTCAGATTTTCCTACCCTAACATCGTCGATTTCTCCTTTACTCTTAGTCTGTAACAATGGCGGACGCTTCAAACAAGATTTCTTCTCGTTCATCAACTTTACCCTTCAAATCGAAGAAAAATTTGGGCTCCAACTCCTCATCATTGCTCAAGGATCCGCAATCTTTAAGCTCCAGGACGCCGGAGAAGCCGGTGGAGCGAAATAGGAAACGGAAGGTTGCGCTTTCCATTAAAGAGGTTAAACAAGCTGCTCAGAGCGTCCATGAATCTAATCGTCAGTTGCATCATGATCTGACCACTAGAGGGAGTAAATTAGTTAGAAGACAGATGGATTCGTGGTCGAATGAAAGTCAATCTAGTAGATCCAAGACTTGTGTTGATAATAAGTCCAATAAATTGCCTGAAAAGTAAGTCTTTTTGTTTTTTGATCTTGACATTTTGTTTATCGTTGGCTGGTTTTTTTTTTATGTACTTTGAATGTTTGGTGAATAAGTTTTGTTATTTCGGTGTTTTGCAGATTTGAGCTGCTGTGTAAGTTCTTTGATTGCTTGGATTCTGCAATGCGGTTGTTACGATTTAAAGGTGTAGCCTCCAACTTCTCTAGCGTTTGCACTAAGATTGAAGTCCTCACTGATAGGTACTCTACTTATTCTGCCTTCTACATCGCCTTTTCACTCCATCCATTTATTTGTTGATACTGTAGATTAATATAGTAATTCTCCAATTATCTATCTGGCTGCATGACTAAGTAAATTGAAGAAGTTTATGAATTTTGTTATTGTTAGCTTGTAAAAGAAATAAAGAATCCTGCTTGTTGTAATGACAAACAATTAAGTACAACAAAAAAAATATGGATCTTGGTCTGCATATATGGTTTTTTTTTAATTTATTTTGCAAACTGCAACTGTATTTTTCTTGCTATATGTTGAGCCTCATAAAATTTGTAATTTTGTGTTGGCGAGGTTTAATCCCTCTAGTTTTACTCAATTTTGTGGCACATACTTCTTAGACTTCTTATATGACTGAAGAAGAGTATCTCCGGAGGTTATGCTGTGTTTTTTTATTCTAAATTTGATAGCTATGATTGCAGGAGGTTTTCATACAGTCATTTGGCTCAATTGAAGTTTATTTTACCTGAAGCAATTATGCTTAAGAAAGTTGTGGTCTTTGATGAGCGTACCAGCTGTATGAAGCCAGATCTTCATATATCTTTCAATTTTGGTGTCCTAGAGAGTAAGGAGGACCAGTATATGCAGTTGAGGAAGTTGTTTAGGACACGTCTTTCAGAATTTGTGAGTTCCCATCCAGAGGTATGTCACCATTTTCTTGGCCGGAAATGTGAAAACTTGTGGGCCCTCTATATGTCATTGCTAGTTCTTGCTCTTTTTTCAACCGGACTTGAAGAAACAAACTATGTTGATGCTTGCTGGATGTTGCTTTTCTCAAATTTTATAGCTTAGAATTAGGAATAAAGTTGGTATAACAATGAATTGTAGCATTCTGATCATAGAAGTTTATTGTTATCATTTGCATCATGCCCACTCGCGATGGCTTGATTTTTCTCTTTTATTTTGAAACTCATTCCTTTTCAAATATTTTGGTTTTATGGGTTTTTCTAGACCTTCAAATTTTCAATGTTCTAAGGTATGCTTCTGTATTCAGATTGACGATATTCCAAAGGATTCTCTGCCAAATCCATTCAATTTCAGAAGCCTAAATCTTTTCCCGGAAACCAACTCGTTATCCTCTGTCAAGACATCAATTGAGCAACTAGCACCTGAGCAACCATTGCCATCAGCAGAAGACATTCCCTCTAATCATCATTCAGAGAACAATCAAGGTTTTCGGATAATTAAATCTACCATGACTGGTCATGGCCCAAATAAACAGAAGGAATTATTTGGGTTATCTCATTTTTCACCAGTTAGCCGGCTTTTCTCTCAAAAAGCTGTAAATATCGACGTGCAAACTTTTGATGCGTCTTCAACTAAACCTTCCTCCCCAATTAAACTATCTTCCAACTCAACCTCTAACTTACATTGTCTTGAAAATTATGCTTCTCCAATTTGCTCTTTGTCATTGCCAAATCCCACAACTCCCAGTAATATGGTAGGAATAGTAACCATGAGAAAAGAAGATGGTCAATCTGCCAAAGTTAATGATATAGATTCAACTCCTGTAAAGTTTGTTTCAACCTCGGATCAGCTGATGGCTAGCACACCTGCAATGGCTCCACCAAAACGAAGTTCCATGACTCCGGATGACGATTTTTCCTACTCGACAAACAAATTAGTGAGACGTCCACCTCGTTCAAGATCACTTGTATTTGACACTCCCACAAAGGAAGATAAAAACAAAGATGAGATAGATGTTTCACTCGACAATGACATTCTAGATGTTCTATCTGAGAGCCTTGTGCAATCGGTATGACCATTCCCTCGTAAAAAGCATCTATCTCTTAGATTGTGCTGATTTAAACCACCATGTGCAGCAATCAAATATGACCGAATGTTTAACAATTTCTTGTGTTCTCAATTTGCAGATTAGAGAGAAAGAAAGAAAGATCAAAGAAGAGCAAATGCCAGCAATAACACAAGCTAAGAGGCGACAGAAACTGATCGCTAACCTGCCAAAACTCTTCAATGCTATCTTCTTCTTGTACCACAAGCGTACAGTTGTTAAAAGGGAGGAGCTATTAAACAAAATAATCACTGGAAGTGTTGATATCCTTGACAGGAGTAAGCAAAAACATAATACACCTGTTTTAAAGTTGATTCAAAATTGCTTTAGTTGTTTGGAGCTGATCCATTTCTTGTGTTATACTCATAGGAGAAGTTGAAGAGCAGCTAGATTTGTTGTTTGAACTCGTACCCGACTGGATTTCTCAGAAATTGGCATCCAATGGTGGTGATGTACTAGTTTGGTGAGTTTTTCTTTCTTTACACTATTTTAACTTTGAAGTTTGGAAAATCATTACTTGCCTCCATACAAAAAGAGTGTTACTGAAATCTTATATGGTTTTACATTTCAGCATCAATAAATTGTCAAATGTTGAATCGGTTAGTGTTCGGCTCAAAGAAGCTAAGTGAAGGAGTCGAGAAGTTTATCAACTTTTTTGTCTTAGTAGACACAATTGAAACGACGAAGCTCATTGCCTCTCTAAATTGTATAATCCATGATGTAATTATAACAAAAACGAAAATATCTAACCGAATCTGCAGTTTTTTTTTGATTGATCTCTTGCTCTTTGATAAATCCTATTTGTTAACTTATTGTAATTTTGTAAGGTAGATGATAGATAACAACAAGAATTTCTTCCGAAGTGTCACAACTTTACTACCTTTTTCAAATGATAACAGATTTCAATTGGTTGTAAGCATCTATTTATTGGTTATTGCAACACCCTAAAAGCACAGGACGTATATGAATAGGGTTGGCAATGGTATCGGGCTAGGTTTAAAGCCCACATTTCCCTCCCCATCACCATTGCCGTGGAAGATTTTCTGGCCGTTCCCGTGGGAGGGTCCGGGTCTGGGTCTCCCGGGTTGGGAATCCCCACGAGTAAACTTTTCTTGTTTATTGTTATTATTTTTATTTAAAATGTATTAAAATTTGACAATTAAGTTAATAATATTTTAACATTTATTTATTAAATTAAATGTTTAAGTTAATTTAATTATAAAAAAGCTGTAAAATTCTCATATCAGTAGCGTAAAAGTTATGATTATATATATTTTCCTTGTGTTATATTCATAACTGAAATCGAGGAGGAGCTAGATTTGTTGTTAGAACTCGTGTTAATGTATTTCTCATAAACTGAAATTGAGGTGGCATCCAACGGTGGTGATGTGGTAGTTTGGGAAGTTTTGAAAAATCATTAGTTAGATAAGAACAAAATAAAATTATATCAATTTAAGTCTCAATTCTTCAATTAAACTATTGGTAAAAAGAAATTTAGTTTCATTAAAAAAATGTTTTTGACCATATTCCAAATATTTTTTATAAAAAATTGTGAATTAAATTCAAAATTTATCGAACCTCATATAGCATTTTAATCACACTTAATGTCCAAATGCATGAGATGATTAATTTGACATATTAACTAGAGTCAAATCTAAGAATAAATAACTTCTTTTTTTTGTTTTTGTTTCAACTTATTGTTTTCAAGATTCACCCACCATAAATGTGCACAAATCTCGAAAAGGAATATTTGTTGAACAAGAAATTTTGGTAAATTAAATTGTGATAATTTAAAGATTAGAAAAATTGTCATTAATGGGGAGCTCCACCTCATACCTTAAAATTTTAAAATCTATTTCAAGATCCAAAAAATGCAATTCATTTGAAATAGTTAATTGCAAAATTGAGACACATTCAATCCAAGAGTTTGGCTCTACACCTGTGGAATAGCCATAGCCGAAAGTTTCATGTTGAAAAGGAGAGCATTGTTGATATTATAATAAAGATGAAATCATGAAATTATATCATATAATTCAAAACTTATATACATCTTAGCAAGATACGCATCGGTGAGTTCGTCTACTCAATTCGGTGAGTTCTTCATACATTCGAGTAGGGGTGTTCAAAATGAAGTTGAAAATCGAACTGAAACCAAACCGAAATTGAATGCATACAGTTCGGTTCAGTTTCTATTCCAAAAAAATCGCATAAAATTCGGTTCGGTTCGGTTTAAGATGTTAAGAATCGATTCTCAAACCGAACCGAATTACTTTATTTAAAAAATTAAATATATATATATAAATAATAAGATTTTTTAGACTTCAAAACGGGTATAGAGGCAAAAATCAAGGAGAGGAACGAAAAGGAGAAGAATGACATAACCAAAACGTAAAGGACAAGTTGTCTTGATGAAGTTTGTATGACTGAAGAACTTTTATTTATCTTAGGTGGATTTTGAAACTTCTATGTTTTGGTGGACTTTCAAATTTCAATGTTTGAAACATCTATGTCTGTAATTTTCAAATTTCGGTTTGGTTCAAAATTACAGTTCAAAATTACAGACATAGATGTTTCAAACATTGAAATTTCTATGTTTGTAACTTTGTATAAGTGGTTCAGTTTTGATTCGATTTTATTTATGCATATGTGGTTCGGTTTCCATTCGGTTTGACACAGATGAGTGGTTCGGTTCGGTTTCAAATAAGATTTTTTTTTTCATTTTACGGTTCGGTGCGATTTTAACTTCAATCCGAACCAAACCGAATCACGAACACCCCTACGTTCGAAATTCATTTGAGCTATTCTCTCTTATTTGCAAGAAAAAAATTCTCTCTCACAATGTGTTTGTTTCTTGTCGACTACCCCTCTCTCAATCTTTCTTTTCTTTTCTCTAATAAAACCTAAAAGAAGAAGATTCAAATAATTGTAAAAATTTCATTGAGGCATAATTAAATCTTAAAATTAAAATTTAAATTGTTATTAAAATTTTAATTCAAAATTTTCTTAAAAATATATATTATGTATTATTTAATAAATTGTTTAAAATATAACAAATTTGAAAATCTTATATATAAATCTATCAACAAAATAGCAAATTTAGTTAACATTTACCAAATTTGAATGTTGTTTGCAAAATACATTGTTTTAATAAAAGAGACACAATAAATTAATTTTTTAATAAAAATTAATCAAAGTAAGTGTGCATAAAATATAAATTAAAATAACTATGTATTACCTAATAAATTATTTTTTAAAAATAATTTGAAATATAAATCATACGAAAATACTGGACCAGTGATTATCATTATTTTAGGGATTAAATTTCATAATATTTGAATTCAAAATACTATAAAATCTAATGAATGAGGAATGATTGGAAACCTTTTAACAACTTTTTACGGAAAATATTTATTAAACATAAGCTTTATGAATTAAATAAATAAATGTTAATTAATTTGATTTAAATACTAAAAATTTAAAAATTTGTTGTGAATTATAGACATATTATTATGAGATATTGAAGAAATCTTGTCAATCCTGAAAATATCATAAATTAATTAATATTTTTCAAAACTTATGGAATGATATTTGGTCTCATTATTTGTATAATACAAATATACAGTAAAACACGTATTATCCTACATAATAAGGTATAACACACGTATTATACTTCTTGATTTAGACATGCATAACAGGGATGATTGGAAATAAAATGTCACATACAACGTAAAACATCTAATTAAAATAAATATGAATATTAATGTAATTAAAAAACACAACGTGAAAAAATAATTATTTGATACAAGAGGTACAATAAATTATTTTTTAATAAAAATCAATCAAAATAAGTGTTAATCATAATTTGCACAATTCTACGGATGATAAAACTTTATTTTTAAATTATTATTAACCATACATACTATGTATTATCTGATAATTTTCTTTAAATAACTCGAAATATATATAATATAAAAATGCTTAATTTATGTTTGGCATTAAGTTGGGGATATGATTAATTTAGGGATACGATGTAATATTTGAAATCAAAATATCATGAAATATAATGATTTGGGAATGGTTGAAATTCTCAAAACCATTATTTTTATTAAGCATACGTACTATGTATTATCTAATAATTTTGTTTAAAATAATTTAAAATATAAATCATATAAAAATTCTGAAACAATAATTGTCATTATTTTAGAGATTAGATTTTCTAATATTTAATATTATGAAATATAATGAATGAGGAACAATTGAAAATCTTTTAGCAATTTTTTTAGGAAAAGTCTTTATTAAACCTGAATTAAATAAATAAATGTTAATTTAAACCTGAATTAAATAAATAAATGTTAATTAATTTGGTTTAAATATTAAAAATCCAAAAATTTGTTATGAATTATATATATTTAGGGGATATTGGTGAAATCTTGTCAATCCCGTAAATATCATATATTAGTTAATATTTTTCAAAACTGATTGTAGTTTGCAAATATACTGTATCCGTGACAGTGTGATATTTGGTAAATACACTATATTTGAAAACACGTATTATCCTACCTAAAGGGTATAAACGGGTAAAAAAAATCACAAAAAATTATGTAACCACCAGTTTTGCCAAAATTCTTAATATTTTTCAAATTTGCTATTTTTCAGTTTGTTATACAAAATTTTGCTACACTCACCATTATCTCATCTAAATATATATGTGTAAAGTTATGCAATTCTCACCTATGAGTATCATATAAAACTTGCTGCCAAGTGAAATTTATAAACTTATCAAAAGTTAAAATAACAATAACATGCTAGGGGATGATAATCAAATTAAAATAGTCTAAAAATTTTATGAATTTTGAGATTTAAGTATGTTCTCTAGAATTGGAAAAAAAGATTAAAATTTTGAACCCTCACCTTTAAAGTTCAAAATTCTCACTCACTTCTTGGATGAAATTGGATGAAGTTAAGTTGTGAACAACCACAAGAGTCTTCTCCACTCTTATCAAGGCTTAGAACTTTATGGTGGGATCAAATTTTGCGAGTTGTCGAGAGAAACAAGTTTTTAAACACTTGTGAATCTTTTTCGGAAATCAATTAGATTCATCGTAAAAACGAATTGTGCATTAAACAACCATAAAGCACATGGAAATCATATTTGCAAAACAATTTGACACTTAACAAACATTTGAATTGGGGATTTGGTGGAAGAAAGATGAAATCCACACATTATCCTCAAGTATGGTGCTTACTCAGAATGCAGTACAAGCAGATTTGGAAACGTGTTACTAAAATCCTATATAGTTTCATACTTCAGCATCAATAATTTGGTCGAATGCTGAATGGATTGGTGTTTGACTTAAAAAGCTAAAGGAAGAAGTTGAGGAGTTTATCCACCTAATTGTTTTCTCAGCATCTAGCATAGCGACAGTTGAAATGAGAAACTCACAGCCTTTATAATGTAAATTATAAGAAAGACGGAAGAGTACCAAATTTCTAATTGGCAAATTTTTTGTTTTAATTGATCTCTTGCTTTTGACTATTAGTAACACTATTAGTTTAGTGTCCTGTGTTGTGGGTGATTTTTTTGTTAAGAAATGAAGTTAATACAAAATAATAAATAAGAATAAGATTTTATCCTAACTTAAAACTTATATACTAATAATTGAATAGGGTTAAGATACGCTATGGATTAAATCCTCTATAAATACATTCTTTAAAGCTCTAATGACGTATCCAAGTTATTTTTTGTTTAGGGTTAAAGAATAAATACACTAGGGTTTAAGATTTAAACATAAGGGTTATTTTTGTTTGTTTTCATGTTTTTTTTTTTTAAATTACAAATTTATTCATAATTATCCTTATTTAACCTTAAAAAAATAAATCCAGTGCAAGTCTTCAATACCCTATTCCGGTTTAGACTAATCCAGCTCCCAAACAAGTTAGAACATTTTCGCGGGAACGAACGGGTTATTTTGGCGGGAGACCACGTGGCAATCTGCTACTATTCTTCCATATATTAAACCCTTCAGATTTTTCTACCCTAACATCGTCGATTTCTCCTTTACTCTTAGTCTGTAACAATGGCGGACGCTTCAAACAAGATTTCTTCTCGTTCATCAACTTTACCCTTCAAATCGAAGAAAAATTTGGGCTCCAACTCCTCATCATTGCTCAAGGATCCGCAATCTTTAAGCTCCAGGACGCCGGAGAAGCCGGTGGAGCGAAATAGGAAACGGAAGGTTGCGCTTTCCATTAAAGAGGTTAAACAAGCTGCTCAGAGCGTCCATGAATCTAATCGTCAGTTGCATCATGATCTGACCACTAGAGGGAGTAAATTAGTTAGAAGACAGATGGATTCGTGGTCAACTGAAAGTCAATCTAGTAGATCCAAGACTTGTGTTGATAATAAGTCCAATAAATTTCCTGAAAAGTAAGTCTTTTTGTTTTTTGATCTTGACATTTTGTTTATCGTTGGCTGTTTTTTTTTTTTATTTTTTATATACTTTGAATGTTTGGTGAATAAGTTTTGTTACTTTGGTGTTTTGCAGATTTGAGCTGCTGTGTAAGTTCTTTGATTGCTTGGATTCTGCAATGCGGTTGTTACGATTTAAAGGTGTAGCCTCCAACTTCTCTAGCGTTTGCACTAAGATTGAAGTCCTCACTGATAGGTACTCTACTTATTCTGCCTTCTACATCGCCTTTTCACTCCATCCATTTATTTGTTGATACTGTAGATTAATATAGTAATTCTCCAATTATCTATCTGGCTGCATGACTAAGTAAATTGAAGAAGTTTATGAATTTTGTTATTGTTAGCTTGTAAAAGAAATAAAGAATCCTGCTTGTTGTAATGACAAACAATTAAGTACAACAAAAAAAATATGGATCTTGGTCTGCATATATGGTTTTTTTTAATTTATTTTGCAAACTGCAACTGTATTTTTCTTGCTATATGTTGAGCCTCATAAAATTTGTAATTTTGTGTTGGCGAGGTTTAATCCCTCTAGTTTTACTCAATTTTGTGGCACATACTTCTTAGACTTCTTATATGACTGAAGAAGAGTATCTCCGGAGGTTATGCTGTGTTTTTTTATTCTAAATTTGATGGCTATGATTGCAGGAGGTTTTCATACAGTCATTTGGCTCAATTGAAGTTTATTTTACCTGAAGCAATTATGCTTAAGAAAGTTGTGGTCTTTGATGAGCGTACCAGCTGTATGAAGCCAGATCTTCATATATCTTTCAATTTTGGTGTCCTAGAGAGTAAGGAGGACCAGTATATGCAGTTGAGGAAGTTGTTTAGGACACGTCTTTCAGAATTTGTGAGTTCCCATCCAGAGGTATGTCACCATTTTCTTGGCCGGAAATGTGAAAACTTGTGGGCCCTCTATATGTCATTGCTAGTTCTTGCTCTTTTTTCAACCGGACTTGAAGAAACAAACTATGTTGATGCTTGCTGGTTGTTGCTTTTCTCAAATTTTATAGTTTAGAATTGGGAATAAAGTTGGTGGTATAACAATGAATTGTAGCATTCTGATCATAGAAGTTTATTGTTATCATTTGCATCATGCCCACTCGCGATGGCTTGATTTTTCTCTTTTATTTTGAAACTCATTCCTTTTCAAATATTTTGGTTTTATGGGTTTTTCTAGACCTTCAAATTTTCAATGTTCTAAGGTATGCTTCTGTATTCAGATTGACGATATTCCAAAGGATTCTCTGCCAAATCCATTCAATTTCAGAAGCCTAAATCTTTTCCCGGAAACCAACTCGTTATCCTCTGTCAAGACATCAATTGAGCAACTAGCACCTGAGCAACCATTGCCATCAGCAGAAGACATTCCCTCTAATCATCATTCAGAGAACAATCAAGGTTTTCGGATAATTAAATCTACCATGACTGGTCATGGCCCAAATAAACAGAAGGAATTATTTGGGTTATCTCATTTTTCACCAGTTAGCCGGCTTTTCTCTCAAAAAGCTGTAAATATCGACGTGCAAACTTTTGATGCGTCTTCAACTAAACCTTCCTCCCCAATTAAACTATCTTCCAACTCAACCTCTAACTTACATTGTCTTGAAAATTATGCTTCTCCAATTTGCTCTTTGTCATTGCCAAATCCCACAACTCCCAGTAATATGGTAGGAATAGTAACCATGAGAAAAGAAGATGGTCAATCTGCCAAAGTTAATGATATAGATTCAACTCCTGTAAAGTTTGTTTCAACCTCGGATCAGCTGATGGCTAGCACACCTGCAATGGCTCCACCAAAACGAAGTTCCATGACTCCGGATGACGATTTTTCCTACTCGACAAACAAATTAGTGAGACGTCCACCTCGTTCAAGATCACTTGTATTTGACACTCCCACAAAGGAAGATAAAAACAAAGATGAGATAGATGTTTCACTCGACAATGACATTCTAGATGTTCTATCTGAGAGCCTTGTGCAATCGGTATGACCATTCCCTCGTAAAAAGCATCTATCTCTTAGTTTGTGCTGATTTAAACCACCATGTGCAGCAATCAAATATAACCGAATGTTTAACAATTTCTTGTGTTCTCAATTTGCAGATTAGAGAGAAAGAAAGAAAGATCAAAGAAGAGCAAATGCCAGCAATAACACAAGCTAAGAGGCGACAGAAACTGATCGCTAACCTGCCAAAACTCTTCAATGCTATCTTCTTCTTGTACCACAAGCGTACAGTTGTTAAAAGGGAGGAGCTATTAAACAAAATAATCACTGGAAGTGTTGATATCCTTGACAGGAGTAAGCAAAAACATATACACCTGTTTTAAAGTTGATTCAAAATTGCTTTAGTTGTTTGGAGCTGATCCATTTCTTGTGTTATACTCATAGGAGAAGTTGAAGAGCAGCTAGATTTGTTGTTTGAACTCGTACCCGACTGGATTTCTCAGAAATTGGCATCCAATGGTGGTGATGTGCTAGTTTGGTGAGTTTTTCTTTCTTTACACTATTTTAACTTTGAAGTTTGGAAAATCATTACTTGCCTCCATACAAAAAGAGTGTTACTGAAATCTTATATGGTTTTACGTTTCAGCATCAATAAATTGTCAAATGTTGAATCGGTTAGTGTTCGGCTCAAAGAAGCTAAGTGAAGGAGTCGAGAAGTTTATCAACCTTTTTGTCTTAGTAGACACAATTGAAACGACGAAGCTCATAGCCTCTCTAAATTGTATAATCGATGATGTAATTATAACAAAAACAAAAATATCTAACCGAATCCGCAGTTTTTTTTTCTGATTGATCTCTTGCTCTTTGATAAATCCTATTTGTTAACTTATTGTAATTTTGTAAGGTAGATGATAGATAACAACAAGAATTTCTTCCGAAGTGTCACAAGTTTACTACGTTTTTCAAATGATAACAGATTTCAATTGGTTGTAAGCATCTATTTATTGGTTAGTGCCACACCCTAAAACCACAGGACGTATATGAATAGGGTTGGCAATGGTATCGGGCTAGGTTTAAGCCCACATTCCCCTCCCCATCACCATTAACGTGGAAGATTTTCTGCCCGTTCACGTGGTAGGGTCTTGGTCTGGGTCTCCCGGGTTGGGAATTCCCACGAGTAAACTTTTCTTGTTTATTGTTATTATTTTTATTTAAAATCAATTAAAATTTGACAATTAAGTTAATAATTAAAAAAATATTTTAATATTTATTTATTAAATTAAAATTTTAAGTTAATTTATTTATAAAATGGTATTTTAAAAAAGCTATAAAATTCGCATATCAGTAACTTAAAAGTTATGATTATATATATTTTCCTTGTGTTATATTCATAACTGAAATTGAGGAGGAGCTAGATTTATTGTTAGAACTTGTGTTAGTGTATTTCTCATAAATGGCATCCAACGGTGGTGATGTTCTAGTTTGGTGAGCTTTTCTTTCTTTACAGGTTGGGCCTTAAACTAGTGGATAAGTTGGACTTAAGGAGTAAGGTGTAGTCTTGGAAGTAAAATGATATTTTGACCAAATTAAAGGATTAAGTTACTAATCACAGTTATATGAAATGGATCTATAGCGAGAGGAGTGCAACTATGAGACTTTAGTAGAATAACTCGTAGTTAAATAATGTTGATTAACTTAGTTTAAAAGAGGTTAGCTAGTTAATCTTGAATTGTTGTAGTGCATGATCTATAGGTCAACAGTTTCTCATATGAGCTCATATGGAATTAACTTAGAACAATATATTGGAATCAAATTGTTTGAATTAGGTAAATAGAGAAAAACTGACGAATATATGTGATATAGCCGTTAGTTATCAGTTTGAGTTAGAGCTTTATATTTAACTTTGATTTATATATTTAAAATATGAATAGAAGTCATATTCGAAAGCTTGTAATGGATGGAAATGGTCAAAGTTGTAAAAAGTCAAAATGTTGACTTCTGACTTTCAAAAAATGAATTTAAATTTGATCGACTTTATATGCATTTGAATTTCTATAAAATGAATTTAAATTCATGCTCGAGAGGTCAAAATTAGTCAAAAAGGACAAAATAGTAAAACGCCAAAGTTTGACTTTGACTTAAATGTTCAAATGACCATGTTGCTTTTGGATAATTATTGGCTACGTGAGATGTAAACATCTAGCACACTAAGTTCCAGTAATGGTTAGTGGAATGTTAGGTGTTGAGATTTGGTGAATCAATTACATGCATTTTTGTAATTATTTATGTTATTGAAAGGGGTTATTTCAAATATTGAAAGACTTTTGATGGTTTTGATATTTTTTATTTTACAAAATTAATGCCAAATTATCTCTCTCCCAAATCTCAAACTCAATTCCTAACTTCCAATTTCCATCATTCTTTCCCTATTTCCTTCACTTAAGAGGACCCACAACTTGGTTTTAATAAGTTCAAAGAATAGTTAGTAAACTCTAGTGATGGTCTTCGGTTCGAGTTCGTGAGAAGATTACAAGAAACGGAAAACTACGAAGGTAAGTTTTTCCATATACCCTAATTTTGTTTACTTAAGGTAGTTTATGCATGTTAATCTTTAAAATTGTTTAGATGTAATTAGCGTAGATTTGATCCATAATTCTGCTGCATGTATCTCGTTTTCCTTTAGGATTCCACCAGTGTCTTACAATAGATCGGATACCATTACTCGTCACAACACCAACATCACATGAGAGACGTTAGCTTAATATCACTTTCAACACATAACACATATATGATACAACAAGCATCAACAAAAGATTAGAAAGAATGCTATTCATACAACATTCATAAGATACTTGCCTGTTTGTCTAGATCATAAATTACAACGCTTATGTGATAAACAATATGCATTCGTTTAGAAAGATATGAAATAATTTACAACAAACATTTATTTTATAAGGATCACTCATAGGAACACTTAGCCTTAACTCCTTTTTCCTTTGGCTTTCGACTTCCTCTTCTTGCCTTGTGGTTTCCTTCAATCGGCTTTTCCCATACTCCAAAATCTACTCTAAACATGTCACACCCCCTCTCGAACTTCCTGCTAGCTTAGCCTGGAAGACGACGTGAAGCCGACTGACATCGCTCTCCTCTACGATACCTGTCGACTCTGCTGAACTCTTGAACCTGATAAACATGCTAATCTTATATATAAAATACTTTATATGCAACACAACACAGTGGAACCTAGACAACCCTTACTCAGATTGTTCCTGGAAGACTGAAAAACTATGAATAATACTTGCTTAAAATGATATTGTATTAACTACTTTTTAGAAAGTCAAGAATAATGTGCTCATATATGAATTTCATTTTAAAACTTAACCTTGAAACCATGTATTATCCATCAAATCAAATTCAAACATCGAAACATAATCATAAATAACAGTTTTGAAATCTATTTGTCACTCACAACCTTAGGCTAGTTCCCTAGTGTGTAGGATCGATCCATTTCTTCTTGGCTTGTCAAACAAACCAAAACTCAGCATCAGGACCTTAAATAGTCTTTTCTTTTCATAGTAAACTTAAGATGACACACAAAAGATGACATTAAAAAATTCTAAACTTAGACATTAAAGAACATTTTGACATTTTCCCAAATTTTTTTTCAGATTCAACAACCTAACTTCAAACAATCATGCGTTTCTCAGTACTTCACCAAAATTAATGTACTTTATATTAAACTCTTCATTTTGAAATTCTCTAAAACTTACTTGATAAAAGAAAATAAGATTCCCAGCAGATAACTATAGAAATTGCCTCAATCATAGGTAGTCCAAATTTAGGTCTTCCGCTAATCTCTGATTTGTTCCTGAAATTAAACTTACTTCTAGTCATTTTTTACTCACTATTTCTTCACAGAAGTTGTAGGAAATTTAATAATCTTCTTAATCATACCTAATATAGCTTCCAACTCACTCTATAAAATCCTAATATAACTTTTCAGTTTGTGCACCAAACTATGACATGATTGCCTCTTAAAAAATCATTAATCTAACATCATAATTTGCTCAGGCTTCTTTAAAAAAACTTATTAAAAACTGAATACAATTTCAAAAAAAAAAAAAAAAAACCTTACATTTTAATTCCTTTTAAGCAATTCAAATTGACTAAAAAATCAGAGAATATTTGTTCACACCAAGCTTTTTCCATGACTGTTTATTCGTTCGAGTTTTTCTTCATCTCCTTCACCTTAAGTCACAACACTTTCCCTCCTTCTTCTTCCTTAGATTCTAGCTTAGATACCTTTGAAAATTTGGTAAAAATGGATGAAGAACTTTTTTGGCAATGGAGAGAAATTAAACCAACATTTTGCGGCGAAACACTTTTCATTTCCTCTTCTCTCTCTTTTCCTCTTTTTATTTCTCCTTTTAAATAACTTCTCTTTTTTTATTCTTAAATATATATATTAGCACCCCCACCTCGGGTACCTGCTTACTCATCCCGAGATGTGACGTGATGTCAGCCGAAGCTGTTTGCCTCTTGAACAACCTCAACTGAAACATGACATGGAATCATGAAACAATCAACAACGAAAACTTTTAACTTGAGATACTTAAAACCGTAGTGTGATCCATTTGAAATCTTTTATAAAATATAACATGGATAAAAAACAAAAGATGAATAAATAAAGTGGTTGAACAGTCGCTTGACTATTTTGAAATAAACAGTGTCCTTTGTATAAAAAAGAACTACGTTGGCCTGGCAGTCGTATGTTCAGCACGTGGAAATCTACAATATGTACCTGAAAAGTGGGAAAACATTTTTGAAAGAGTACGTCGAAAGGCTTATTGGGCGACGATTTTATAAAACAAGTTTTCATAAATGTTTTAATATAAAACTGAAGCTTAAATACATGTATCGGTAAATAATCATATCATGAAACTTGAAACATTTACATAGTTTTTCGAAGACAATCCTCCATAGCCATGGGCAGTATTTACCCCTTTGTCCGAAGACTGAATAGTCGATGGGTAGCTAACCCTTCTCCTTTAAGGCATAAAAATATACCATTTTTTATGGTCCATAGTTAAATATTGGTTTGTCCACTATACCATTAGTATGGAGTTAACCACATGTATATAATAGATCTCATGGAATATTTGGACATGGATAAAACATCTGAAACACATGAAATATTTTCTTGAAAGTATTTGAAATATTTCCTTGAATTCATGAAGTTATAACATAACATGAAATATCATTTCAATAAATATTTATCAATAGCATGACTTCTATAAGAACTTGAGATCATGTTTAGGAAACCTTTTTACAAAATAGTTTGTAAAAACTTGCAAACGTGTTTAACAATAACATTTTTACTTGTAAATCTTGAAATCACGTTCAATGAATACTTTGGAAATCCTTCTATTGCTTGTAAGCTTGAAAACATGCTTCATAAATCATTTAGAAATCAATGTGTTACTCATAATACTTGTATAGCCTTGGTCTCGAAAATTTCTTCTAATCCTCCTTGTCCTAAAAAAATCACATTTTATCCTTAATTAATTCCTTGAACATGAAAATATTCAAAAGATCCTTAAAAATTCCAAAAAAAAAAAAAAAAAAAGAAAAGAAAACAACTTAAAATAGCTTGAAAAGAACCCAACGAAGCCCATTGACATAGTGAAGAGGTTGGCCACACACGTTAACCTCACAATGGGGGGTGGGGGGAGGGGGGAGGAGCATGCTAACCTCACAAGGGTTTTTGCACTTGTGCTTGCCACCTATCCAGTGCCCCTCGCATGAATGGCATGCACAATGTTCTCCTGCATACCGTGTGTCGTGCAAACCTCTAAGACAGTGTCATGTGTGCAGCTTGAGCATGCATCTTGCCACTTAGCTATGTCATGGCCTTGTCACGTGCGTGCAACCTGACCCAAATAACCTCTATTGAAAAAATGCCAAGTCCTTCTTGCCCACACATGTATGACTCACGACCACTACTCAGTCACTATTTAACTTCCAGAATCATGACTTAATATTCCCAACTTTTTTTATAAAACTTTCTTCTACAAAATTGCTCCAAATTGTCTTAACTTTTAGGCCTCAGATTTACAAAGGAATATTCCAAGTAATGAGTCCTGTAGCGCTCTCGAAGTGCACCTTGCTCATAATCTCCTGAAAAATGACTTTCTCGTCTTCTCTTGATCAAAACACAAATCTTCTTGATTCCAAAATAACTAGCAGCCCTTTGTCACAAACTGAACTCAATTACTTAACTTTTAAGACTAATTTGTATGATTTTGCACGAGTGAGTTGTGAGAAGTTGGTTGCTGAAGTTAGCCTATTTATAGAGTCCCTTGCTTGCAATTAAGTTGACACTTAATCATGATTAGACTCACCTCTTAAGCTTGTGTTAACACCTCAACAACCCCTCCAAGTTCTCCTTGGGCGTGATATGTATGATAACATGGTTGTGACACTTGGATTTACTTTTAACCGAAAGCCCTAATCAAGCCACGTAAATGTCCAACTCATATGGCTAACCTCCATGGCTTCCTTGCATAGCCCTTGACCGTCTAGCCTTGCTTCCTTGCTTCCATGCCCAACAAGCCTTATACTAACATCTAAACACTTAGCCAAATGCCTAGCCAAACCTTCCTTGTATCAAGCATTGGCCACATAGCCTCTCCTCGGGCGACACCTTTTCTTTGGCCAATTAACCTCTAAATACTTCCTCGCATGGCCATGTCTCTCACCCAACTAAGCTGTCAAAGGCTTCCTCACGTGGTCCTTGGCCGCCCAAAGACAAGCCTCAAACGCCCAAGCATCATCTTTGGAGATTAATTCCCTTACTTGGTCGCCTACTCCATGCCTAAACGCCTAGCTTTGGAGGTTTTCAAGATTCTTCTTGCTGTCCAATGACACCCATTTGGAGGTTCTTTGCCCTTCTTTGCTTTCACACCTTAAGCCGCAATACGACCAAAACGTCGAAGTAATGAGAATATGATGCGGTTTAGTTACAACCTTGAAATTTTCTTATCAACTAATTCAACCTCACATCCTTTTAAACTACCAAAAGAAAAGCAAACAAAAGTTGCCAACGATGGAGAAGATAATGTAATGGCTGCCGGAGAGAGTGAACAATTAGGTTAAGTTATATTTTTAGAAAGAATAATTAAATAGTTTATTACAAAATAAAATAAAATTACAAATATTATAATATATTCTGATTTATAATTAATTCAAAAGATACTTGAAATTTATTAACATATTAATTGTCAAATAAATATAAGGAAGTTATGAAATTCATATTAAATACAAATAGTTTTAAATAAGGCAATTTTTTAAATAATCTTAAGAATATAATATATATTTAATAATCGTATTATATAATTAATAATTAATGAAATGTTATAATTGTCCGTAAAGTATTATCTTTCTTATTTAAGAAAATAATTTTCAATATATGACAATTGTGAATTTTTTTAATAAATTTAGGCTTTTTGTCTAAAAGTTTCTAATTATTATTGCTAAAATTGTTATCAATTACAATTATCCTTTGCTTTTGGGTCATTTCAGAGCCCAAAATGATATATAAAGGCCCAAAAAAGAGGATTGAGAGTCATAAAGACAAAAGTCTAAGAAAACACCCTCTTGATAAACCACCCAACAAATTAAGAAAATAAGAGATAACCGTGAGAATGACAAAATATAGTATAACAAACTGCAAAAATAGCAAATCTAAAAAATATTAAGAATTTTGGCAAAATCGGTAGTTACAAAATTTTTTGAATTTTTTTAGCCGTTTTTACTCTTTAGGTAGGATAATACGTGTTTTATAGATACAATGTATTGATCAAATATCACACAATCCTCAGTTTATTTGCAAACTATGATCAGTTTGAAAAAATATTAACTAATTTATGGTATTTACGAGGTTGACAAGATTTTTTCAATATCCCCTAAATATACACCTATAATTCATAACCAATTTTCGGATTTTTAGTATTTAAATCAAATTAATTAGCATTTATTTATTTAATTCATAAAACTTATGTTTAATCAAGATTTCCCTAAAAGATTGCTAAAGATTTTCAACCGTTCCTCAGTCATTAGATTTCATAATATTTTGAATTCAAATATTATGAAATCTAATCTCTAAAGTAATGACATTTACAAATTCAGTACTTTCATTTGATTTATATTTCAAATTATTTTAAACAAAATTATTAGATAATTCATAAATGTATAGTTAATAAAAAATGGCCATGAGAATTTCAACCATTCTCGAGTAATTATATTTTGATTTCAAATATTACATCATATCCATAAAATAATGACAAGCATAAATTAAGCATTTTCATATTATTTATATTTTAAGTTATTTTAAAAAAATTATCAAATAATTCATAGTAAGTATGATTAATAATAATTTAAACTTAAAGTTTTATCATCTCTCCAATCGTGCTAGTTATGATTATACACTTATTTTGGTTGATTTTTATTAAAAAAAATATTTTATTGTTCCTCTGGAATCGAATAATTATTTTTTCACGTTGTGTTCTTTAATTACGTTAATATTCATATTTACTTTAATTAAACGTTTTATTTTCAATCATCCTTGTTATGCATGTATAAATCAAGAAGATATGTGTGTTATACCCCTTTATATAGGATGATACGTGTTTTATAGATACTGTGTATTTGCATAATACAAATAATGAGACCAAATATCATACCGTCACATATACAGTGTATTTACAAACTACAATCAGTTTTAAAAAATATTAACTAATTTATTATATTTTCGGGATTGACAAGATTTTCTCAATATCTCTTAAATATATGCCTATAATTCATAATTTTAAAAAAAAGATTTTTAGTATTTAAATCAAATTAATTAACATTTATTTATTTAATCCATAAAACTTATGTTTAATAAATATTTCATTAAAAATTGCTTAAAGATTTCCAACCGTTCCTCATTTTTCCTAGTATTTTGAATTTAAATATTATGAAATCTAATCCCTAAAATAACGGCAATAACTAATTCAATATTTTCATATGATTTATATTTCAAATTATTTTTTAAAAATGTATTAGATAATACATAGTTATTTTATTTTATATTTCAAATTGTACACTTATTTTGATTGATTTTCATTAAAAAAAATTAATTTACTGTGTCTCTTTTATTAAAACAATGTATTTTGCAAACAACACTTAAATTTGGTAAATCTGAATTAAATTTGCTATTTTGTTAGTAGACAAGATCGCAACAACCTCACTTACAATATTGACAAATATATACCCAAGATTTTCAAATTTGTTATATTTTAAACAATTTATTAAATAATACATAATATATCTTTTTAATAACAATTTGAATATAAATTTTAGGATATAATTATGCCTCCATGACATTTTTGCAATTATTTGAATTTTTTTCTTTTAGGTTTTATTAGAGAAAAGATAAGAGATTTAAAGAGGGGCAGCCGATGAGAGACAAACACACTGAGAAAGAAAAAATTTGCTTGCAAACAAAAGAGAAGAACTCAAATGAATTTCGAATGTAGGAAAAACTCATCGATTTGAGTGGACGAACTCACCTATGCGTATTTTGCTAAGATGTATATAATTTTTGAATTCTGTGATATAATTTCATTATTTCATCTTTATTATAATATCAACAATGCTTTCCTTTTCAACTTGAAGCTTTCAACTATGACTGTTCCACAAGTGTAGAGTCAAACTTTTGGATTGAATGTGTCTCAACTTTGCAATTATCCATTTCAAATTAACGATATCTTTTGGACCTTTAAATAAATTTTAAATTTTGTAAGCACGAGGTGAAGCTTCTCCTATTAATGACAACTTTTCTAATCTTTATGTATTTAGGGGAAAATTTTATGTAACATGTGTTATTTCAATTACAGTATATTTGAATTTTAGGTAAATAATTATACTTCTCGTATTGGATAGTGGCGTTCGAGGGTTTGTTTCATTTATTTATTTTTCTAATTTTTATATTTTGCTATTCTAATAATTTAAAATTATTTTTGTTATTTTTTCAAAGTAAAACTCATAATTTGGTATTATTGTTGATAGTCCTAACAATAATCACATCACTCTCTGAATCACTATCTGATTCACAATGACTGTTGCGTGTGACCTTAGATGGGCTTCTTCTTTATCAGCTTATCTCTCCATTCTATTATATATGATCTAAAAGAACTCAGCAATAAGAATAATCTCACCCTGGTTCACAGTGGATGTAGACTCTAATGTCGAACCACTATATAAGTATCTTGTGTATTCTCTTCTCTTCCAACTCGTTTCATTATCTTGATTTTAGTTTAGCTATCTGCATATTTTCTCACAATAGATAACAAGCATTTCTGCCAAGTATCACGTTATTACACATTTTTTTATTACATATTTGTAAGATTCCAGTTTATTCTAACAACGTAAAGTTACGGGACAAGTTCTGAAAATAAAGAAAAAAAACCATTTTGGCGTCACAAACAGCTTGAAAATGTCTACTTATTTGTTTTTTTTAAGAACAAGCACGAATACGGGTGTGAGAGTGAGGAAAGTAGCGTATGAGAACACAGTCGAATTAGATTAGTTGAACACGAGCATAAGAGAAAAGAGTGAAGAAATTTAGGTCATCCAATAAAAAAAATATATAAACAAACATCTTTGTAGTAATCTCCTCCATTTTGCTAATTGTTTAAACTACAAGACAAAGGGATAAACAATAATAAAGAAAAATGGGAGCAGTCATTTTACATCTCCAATATATTAATATATCTAATTTTAGAGGCTAATTTGTAGCTCTTATATTATCCCATACTCATAACATAGATGAAGAAACCAATGAAATTCTTGGAAGTTCCCTCTCTTTGATATCTACGAACAAGAAGATAAGACAAGAACAAACCAAGATTCCAACTACAAAAACCAGCTGAAATTGGTTGGTTTTGAGGTATTAATTGAGAGAAAAGAGAAAGAAAGAAAGAAAGAAAATGAGACACATAGTAGAATTTAGAACACCCCAACATCCTTCTTTTGGAAAAAACAATTGGGGCGGAGCTTCTCCTTTGCTAGCTAGAAACATCCCCCATGAAACTCTTGAACTAAGGTATCTCAAACTCAATACAACTCGTACTCGTGACGAAATTTTTCCTCTTCAAGAAGACGAAGTCGACGACAATTACTACTTGCCTATCTCATATACGACTCAACTGCAACAGCATTTCAAAAAGACAAAGTATGTGGAAAGGAATTCGTTTTTGTCCAAATTGTCTTTACCATGGAAAGGGAAGAGGGAGACATTGTTAGGCTCAAACTCAAGGAAAAAATGGTTCAAGAAATGGGATTATCAAAACAGGTGGCCTCAAGGGTGGTGCTAACTAAGGTTTTATTTTGATTGTCTTATTGTCCGTGTCAAAATATGGATTCATATAATAACCGAACAAAATGTGGAATCTGGAAAATATTATCTATAGATCTATCTTCTGGTTGATATACATGAGGCAAAATGATGAGCCAACATTTTCATTTTATGTTCAATGATACAAGTAAAAAATGGGATCATTTTAATTACTAAAGCCATTTAACTTTCAAAATATGGTGCAAACTTGGAGAAGAGAGCACAAAATTTGGTGGTTCTTGTTGTACTTTTAAACTGTTTATGTTGGTGTAGGTACTGTTAAAACAAATCCTTTTTATTTTGACAAATGAAAAAACTCTCACACGGAAGTATAGTGGAGTAGTGATTGCATTTTATATTTTAATCAAATTTTAAAATTCTCTCATTTTGGTTTCAACATTTTAATAAAATTGATCCACTTTAGAATCTTTTTCTATTTTAATAAACTTATTGACAATTTTTTTGTTTTTAATTTTTTAAAATAAAATTATAAATTCTATTTTCATATGTTGCTTGGTTATTTGTTTGGCACGAGTACTTCTAAAAACTATAAACAAGTAGTTTTTTTTTTTAAAGAAAAATTGTTAAAAATAACAAATTTGATAAAATATTTACTTGTAATAGCAAAATTTTAGATTATATCAATAACAAACGTTTGATAGTCAGTGATATCCTTCAGTAGCATTGATAGCCAATGATAGAAGTCTATCATTGGCTATCTTCTATCATTAGCTATCATTGATAGAATCCATAATATTTGCTATAGCTGGAAATATTTCAATTTATTTTGCTACTTTTAAAAATGTCTCTTTTTTAAAAGGTAAATTTTCAACCATATAACAAAATTGAAAAACATTTATTATTCGTATAACAATTTAAGAAAAGTACATTAACACTAATTACTTACCCTTACTTGTTTATAACAAATTTTCAATTCTGATTCTTCTTCTTCCTGATTTTTTCACTTTCTTTTGGAGTTATTCATCTCACGTTTTATATATTTTTCAACTTAATCCTTCTTTCACTTATTTATCATCTTTTCGAATGTATTCTTTCTCTTGAATATTCTTTCTCTTCCTCGTCATCTTTGTCATCAGCTTCGACAATCAAGATCGTTTATATTACTATGTCAATATCGTTGCAGTTATCTTGTTTTCGATGAGAATTCTAAATACTATAGCAAATTAGAACTGTTTAGACAATTATAAAGTTTCGCTAAGAATTCTATCATTCAAATAAAGATCGTTTTTGTTTTGGTTTGTAGTAAGAATTGTAAATTTTGTTTTCGTTTCAAATGTTTAGAAGATTTATGAATTACTGTAGGACATTCTGTATTTCAGTATGAAGATCTTTAGTTTGAGGTTTTTTATATGATCGTTTAGATTGATAACTAAGAATTTTATAGTTCATTATGATCATTTTTGTTTTTTTTGTTGTTGGTAAGAGTTCTAAAGTTTGTTTTTGTTTCAAATGTTTAGAAGTTTTAAGTATTACTCTAAGAATTTTGTATTTCATTATGAAGATCGATAGTTTGGAGTTTTTGACAATAATTTATATTGAATTACACGATCGTTTAACACTATCAATAGGATCGCTTACCAATATTAACACGATCGCTTACCCATAACAAGAGTCTTTTACAATATTCAATATGATCACTAGGATCATGTGATCGTGTACCTATGTCAACACGATCGTTTACTTTATTCAATACAATCGTTTACCGTTTTCAAATGATCGTTTATCATGGTTAATAGGATCATGTAATGTGTACTAATTCATTGCACGAATTTCTATTTATTCTTGCATTGTGTTTATTATTATCTAATTATCTCTTTTATTCTTTTGTTCAGTGATAGATGTATATCTTTGTCTATCTATTTATTTCTATCACAATTAATTACTTAGTTTTATTTTTTATTTTTTACAGATTACAATGCCTATTCCTTTTGTTGTTTTTTATGGAGGTCAATAGAATGGATATAATATTTATGAGAATTACTTAGTTACTGAAATTTTGGTAGATGTCCAAGTCAGTTTTAATTCTCTAGTTGGTTTAATATGTGAACACATTCAATTGGATGAATCAGTAGATTTATCTATTTTACTTGATAGTGGTAAAAGCAACGTTTAAACTCTGGTGCCAATAAAGAAAGACAATGATGTTGCTTGGCATATATCTTTACTAAAGATGCAAGTAGTAGACATCCATTAGTTCCTAATGTAACTGTTGGTTCTTTGGGAAAGTCTTCTTCTATTAGTGTATGACAAAATGTTGATATGTGTCATTGAATGTAGGTTCTCCTTTATTGTTTCAAATGATGAAGTTACAAGATACATTTCTTAATATGGTGATTGGAAGGAAACATGTTTGTTTAAAAGTAAAGAAGTGCTTTCAAATTGTTTTTTCATAATAACAGTAAAGAAGAAGTTTCAATTTAGAACTACAGTATCAAATTTTAGGTCTCTTGAATTTAGATGCATGCAAGAAGAATGCAAATAGTATGTTAGGGCATCTCATTATAAGAAGAGCGAGTTCTGGATGCTATGAAAATGCATTTTTGACCATGACTGTTCATTGAATACTACATAAAGTAGTCACATGCAAGCTTCTTCAACAGTAATTGGCAGTTGATTGATAGATGATTTTAGTTTCATGTCTATTGATCGTTCCATTTCAAAAGCGATTGCGCGTAAGGCTCGTATAAATCTTGGAGTTAATATAAGTTATCAGAAATCTTGGAAGGCAAAAGAACACATAGTAAAGATATTAAAAGGTGATGCAGTTGAATCATACATTTTGATTCCAGAGTTCTTTGATAAATTTGTTAAATCTAACCCAGGTATGATTAGTTTCATATATCAAAATTACACTCATTTGCAAATAGATGATAATAAACAAATGTTACAATCTATCTAGATAGACAAATATTAGCATCTATCACAGTCAATGTGTTGTATTTTGTTGGTGATGATAGAAATGTTTTGTAATTATTATAGGTACATGCACTGCTTTAGAGATGGATGATAGTGCAAGTTTTGTTTTATGACTTTTGGTGTATCAATTGAAGTATATGAAAATACTGTAAACCTATCATTTATGTTGATGACACATTTTTTAAGTGTAGTAAGTTTGGTGGCATCCTATTAACAGTCGCCTCATCACATGATGGTAACAATTAAATTTTCCCTTTTGCTTTTGTTATTGTAGATTCTGAAAAATGATGCATCATGGACATGATTTTTTTAGAAGATACGAGGTAGTTTTTCAGAGCGAGCTAATTCAGTCATTGTTTCTAATTAAGCATCTTAACATCCTAAAGGAGTTTTAAGAGTGTTTCCTGATGTTGAGTATTGTGTGTGCACAAAACATCTATTAAGTAACTTGAAACTTCATTTTAAGGATCCACTACTTGATAAATATTTCTTTTGTTGTGCTTATGCCTACACTTATGCCTACAAAACATCTATTTGTGCACATGAAACGTATGGAGTCAATTTGTTCAAATATCAAAGATTATCTTAGTAATGTTGGTTTTGAGAAGTGGTCTCGGACATATTCGCGACAAAATGATGATATCAAATTATGTAGAAAGTGTAAATTCAGTGTTTAAATATCTCAGAGAACTACATGTGGCTACCATGCTTAATTCAATTATATATGTATTGCAAAAGTGGTTTTATGAAAGAAGTAAAGCTGCTTTTGCAATAAAGAGGCGTTTAACTTCTTGGGTTGAGAATGTGTTGTGTTTAGAACATGAAAAGTCAAGAAGTTTATTGGTAAGTCCCATGGGATCACCACTTGTTGTGCATCCTTTGGAGTACAAAACCGATAGGTGCATCCGTTGGAAGCACTAGACTGATAGGTGCATCATTCGGAAGCACTAGATTGATATGCACTAGATTGATATGTGCATCCTTTGAGAGCATTAGACTGATTGTGTGCATTCTACGGGATACAAGACTGTTATGATGGAGGGTACCACCCAATTGTAAGCTAATAATTTTACCTCTAGCAAGACCAGTAGTGAGTTTCTTATTGAGTATATTTATACTCACCCTTTCATGTTCAACTTTTCAGGCAAATGTAATACAAGAGGCAAATCGACGAGGGATAAGAATGAGACGTTATCGTCGTAGGGGAATTTTCTTCAAAATTGTTTTCGCTTAGTATCTTTACTGTTTTTCAGTTTTAAAGATTTAAAATGAGTTCCATGTTTAGAACGGTTTATTTTTAAGTAATTTATAAATGATACTTTAGAAATTGTATTTTGTTTAAAACAAGGCCCGAATGAAGTTTCTTTGATAATGATTGTTTCAAATAAATTTTTATTGTATTTCGTGTCAACCAAAGTGTTTTTTTTTTAAAGATAATGACTTCGACTTAATTTGAAAAGTTGAGTTGTTACAAGGTTATTTTGAGACATCTTTGTCCTGAGAAAACATTTATAAAATCGTAAACCTTAAACCTTAAATTCCTTCAAGAATCCTCTTACATAACCTTTAAACTCTATTTCTAATAAACCTTAAACATTCCTTGGTAAACAGTAATCTTAAATAAATAACTTTAAACAATAACATGCTTGAATGACTTTTCATAAAATATCTTAGACATTTAATACAAATAATTTATAACTCATAACTTAAGAACATACTTGAAATCACTTTAATAAAATCATTTTTCCACTCACAGATACAAGCTCAAATCCTTGTTCTATACATTTTCTTCATCTCTTCTTATCCTTAAATAATGGTACAATAGTCCAATTAATTCCCTTTTACCAAGAAAACACCAAAAGTGTACTTGAAAATTCCAAAAACCATCAAAAACTGCCCAAATGCCTCCTGACATTGTCTAGCGCACATGAATGGGCAGCAGGCCTTGGTCGCGCACGCTGGACAGCCCACGTGCCAACCTCACAAGACGTTTACCATGCACCCCACCTTGATCACATACCTTGCGTCCCGCCCAGCCCTCCTCGCGCATATAACTTGTGGTGCATACCTTGCGCGCAGGTTGTGCGTCTAACAACAGCCAAAAGGTATCACTAACCTCTTTGAGCATCAAAATGCCTGTCTATCTCTTTTAGCTTACCTTGTCACTTAGTCAACCACTAACTTGACGAAAAACTCATTTTTCTTCTAAAAACTTAACCCAACTTTAAAAACTTATAACTAAAAATCCACAACTCTTTAGATGAAACTTCCTTATGTGAAAATGCTTAGAAATGTCTTAGCTATCTTAGCTCAAAATATAAGTTTCAAATTTCTCGAGAAGTCCACCTTGCATAGATTCATTTGAAAATTGATCTTCCTCACTTTTTTCAACTCAAACTCAACTTTCCCTTCCTAAAAAACGTCTGGCAACCTTAGTCTGAAAACTAGACTCAATATGTGATCTTTCTAAAGTAATTTTAACCAAAATGCACAAGTGAAATGGGAGAAATGTTAACCAAAAGTGACCTATTTATACTAAACCTTGCATGAATATTGATTGATACCTCATACTTGCCAAAATCTAAATTAAGCATGTAAGGACACTTATAAAGCACTTCACCAACTCCACTCTTCATCTCACCCAACCAAAATGGCTAATTACTGTTATATGTGTGGTCTCAATTCAGTGCTAGGACTTGAGAGTTTCCATTATAGTAAATGCAGTTGCAATACATCACCGATTCAGATCATTATGCATAATGCGCTCATTAAAATTCTTTGTATTGTATACTTCCATTACGTGCGATGGTCCATAGGGTATGATAATAGCATTTAAGGAGCTTACAATGTACCTCTTCATCACGTAATCCTTAAGTCCTCGTTGAGTACAAGTTTTTCTACTGTTTTTCCAAGTGCAAGCAAAATAGTAGGTTTACCTGAGTGATCCAAAGTCGTACGCAAAAAATTATTTTAGATATTAGTTTTAGGTTTCAGTTTTTGTTAAGACATTTGAAAGAATAACAAATGTAAGAATTAACTAAATACATAGCAAAAGTTTGTACTACATCGTGAAGAGAAAGATAGAACAATGTATCTAACTTGTATTAGGGAGAAAAAGGCAGGAATGACCATGTGATATCTTATGACAAAGTATCAAGATAACCTTGACGCGATATAGTTTACTAGGACATTCTTGTGATTAAGGCATGCTTCTATCGAATGCATATATGCCACACATGACTACTTTTCATAGATCCATATGAACAAGTATGGCTAGGCGAGCTATATCTAAAAGAAACAGCTGATGCATCTTTTAATATTTCGCATTTAAGGACGGTTGCCTCTCAGTAACCAATGTTCACACTTGTTTTCCTTTCGCGATCCAAATGTTCGAGATGCTTTCACAGGGAGATAGATTTTCTCTCCATGCGTGTTAATTGAGTTCTACCTACTTTCTCCTCTCGGGTAGTTGGCAACTTATGCTGGTCAAGCAGTCACAAAAGCATAATTAACACGTTAAGATTTATAAGTGACTCTTCTTATCATGAACTATTATCTACCCTAACACTAGGTAACACGTTGTCTTGCAGAACATGAGAAGAAATGGATTGAACGATTATATTCACTTAAACTTAACAAAGAATGTAAGAATTGGTTTATACATGATATGTACAGTATGATGTATACAATATTAATGAAAACAACAAAAATGAGAAAAAGAGAAAGTCGATTATTAATACAAGTTAAATGATCAACAAATACTAATCTTTTCTTCATCACGATTGCATATTCTCCAGGTAGCTTTCACAAGCTCGCTCTCTCTCTCTCTCTCTCTCTCTAAATAGACTTTTTCGGGCATCTTCTTGGGCTTTTCGAGCCTCTCCTTCAAAGGTAGGGATGGAATGCTTGTATAGACTATTTTTCAACGAGAAAATTCTTTTCTTCCGAGTGTGTCGACGCTGTCATCTAACCTTGTCAAGTCACATCATTCCAATTACTATTTTTATCTTTTTGTGAGCTTTCCTCGCATGCTATAAGGTTCATTGCCTTGAGTTGTTAATCAACAAGCAAGATCCATCACATCATCTTTGCACGAGATGTCATATGTGAATTGCTCATTTCTTCTTTTCCCCTTATCCCACGTTTAAACATGACAATTGTGTAAAACAGGAACGATATTTTCGTAGGCCGTATTTCTAAATATTTATGCATTTACAACGTAAATTTTGCGTTCTTAGCAACTTCTTATGCATTTCAACCTCATTATTCTAATAAAAAGGACTATACTAATGATCATTTCTGCACATTATCACACCTCCAAATTTAGAATAATGGTTGTCCTCAAGCATCACTCCATATTATGCCTGTCCTCAAGCACCGTTCCTCTTTAATGATTCACTTTTCCCTTTGCATTTCAACACTCCTCTTAATGCGAGCAAGTTCTATTCATTATGAACGAATTACCATGGTCTCGTACTTCTTATTATGAAAATATTTCTATGTTCATCAGGCGGCAAGCTTAATACTGAAAATATCATTGTTCATTCTCTTTAGTAAACCTTATTTTTCATATTCTGTAATGACTAAAATTTTGAGAAAGCTCCAAATCCCTTTTATTTAGCGAAAGAATGCTTTGTATTAAATTTCCATTGGATTGAACGTTGAGTGGAAAATCATAGGCACTCTATGAGCCCATTTCTCTCCTCAATTGTAACTCTTATCGTCGCTTTTTATTCAATTCTCTGAGTTTTTACTTTTAAAGCTTTACTTCTTATTTTTGCGAGAGGAGGCAACATAGGAGTTGTTATTTTTAAATTAATCCAAGTTTATCCGAATTTACAGCAATTGTTTTATTTTTGGCTTAGTTTTAACTTGTGTTAAAACACCTTACTTTTGCTTGCCTTGTAAGGTTTTTTGAAAGGTTTTCAAAATTTTAATACGGATCTCACGCACCCCCAAATTTAGAGATTAACAAAGTCCTCATCACAAAAATGAATGATAAGATTATTCTTTAGGAAAGTTTTTACAAGAGTTGGTTTGAGGTAAAGTTTACTCGCCTTAATAAGCTATAGAAATATTTTTGTAAGTAAGGTTCCTTAACAAGTTAAACGCACATATAACAAATGAAATTGTATTTCACATACTTTATTTTATTGAAGTGTTATTGAAGTACAAAGAAAAATTAGAATACTATAAGGTGGGGAGCCAAACTTGTGACAAGAAAGATTAAACGCTTAAAGGTTACAACAAAAGTGATTGCTTGCATTGTTAAGGATATAAATAAAAAGAAATAAGCATTATGCCGAGGCACTTAGCAAATCCTTATGATTTCGTCAGCAAAATGAGGTTTCTTCAATTGAGGATCTTGTGAGGCTATCCTCGCTTTTGCTACTGGATCATTGTGCTCTTTTGGATTTTCTAAGGCTTGGAATAAGCGAACAAGGATTACTTGGAATAGAAGTGGGCGAATGGGGTTGGGAGGAGTTTGAGTGTTTTGTCTTTGGAGGTCTTTCTTATGACGTAGAGCTCGAGATGGTGAGCGTGCAACAAGATATCATGGGAGTTTTTAGCCTTAAAAGGTTCTCTTCTTTTCGGTCCTAAGGCTTCCTCCTCTTCTTGTTTGTACCATCATCACCCTTTTTATTTATCGTCGTATGGATGGTGATGAGGTCTCAACTTTATATTTTTCCCTTCCTCTACTTGTGCGCGCGAGAGTATCCTTGAATGCTCTAGGATCTCTTCTTTCTTGTGGGCAGGCACCTCCTCCTTTGACATAGTGTTTCTATTATCTTCTTTCTCAAACTCCTCGATCACGCCCTCCCCCACCTTTGTCCCTCATTCTTGTCATTTGCCTCTTCTTCCAAGGACTCGAATCCCTTTTGCAGATCTTGCAGGGGTCCTTATTGCTAACCCTGTGACATCAGTATCAGATGAGAAGGTGATTTTTTATTGGAAGCTCAAGATCCTCCTTTCTCATCTGGCTGTTTTGCTTCTTCCTTATTCTTCTTTTCTTCTTCTTGTTACATAATATTTTATTCATGTATATCTTCACTTTCTTTTGCCTCCTCCGTTACATAATCTTTTATTCCATATTTCCTACCTCAACTTTCTCCATCATTTTGTGCTTTCTTTGTTTCTATAACCTTATTGCTCTAGGCGCCGAACATGAGTACTTATTACTCATGATGGATGGCCTAATGAGGGATTTTGTAAAGTGGAACATTTCTTGGTGAAAGACAACATGAATTTAAAGAAAAACGCTGAAGATGAACTCTTTGGAATGGTATCACTTTGAAGGACATACGATGCGTGGCTTTATGACTTGTATTGGGCTAAATGTTGCGTCTTAGAGTTTTTAAGTGTTTAAATAGGCCTTCTTAACTAAGGTTAAGAGAGTGGTTACCACATGGTTAATATCTTGTAACAATAAATGTGATGTGAAAAACTTGAGTGACTACTCATGGCTCGAGGGCGTAGCATTCATCTCGTCTTGGACACTTAAAACTGAGAGATTTGACCTGACTCTACGTACCTCTAAAGATTTTATCGTTTTCCTATGCAATCTAGTTTCCTATTTTGTGTAAGGCTGTTATACTACCTATGATGGCACGACGTGACTAACAATCCTTATGAAAGATTAAAGGAAATATAAAAAGTGACAACAAAATAATACAAAATTAATTTACAAAAATAAAAGAATTGTGCATAGAGGTGTTGATGTATAAGGAGTAAGACATATTGTTCTGAAGATACTGATTTAAAGCGACGAGAAAGAATATACAAATGTACTCATGCGCTAATACTCCTTGGCGATGATTAACAGTGTATAATTGCTTTTGCTCTGTATAGCTTCCTGACCACGTTAATCTTGCAGTTCATTGATCACTTGCATCATGAATTTAAGTGTCTCAATCATTCATCGCAATGTTCAAATGACCTTTCTTGGTCCTTTTCACTTTGCTAACTGAAATTGTATTTTTCATTAGCTCTGTGCGAGGACACTTCTCTAGATGACTTTATAGAGGTTCACATTTTCATTTGCGACTACTCGCATCCATTGAGATTTCTTAGGTCATCTTCCGAAAGATACGTTGGTTTTGGGATTGGTTCAAGCAATCACGAATTAATTCGGTACCTTGAATCTTTCCATGTGATTTTTGGCTAATTGTGTGATTCACCAAAATCAAATGTTTTGCTTTAACTCAAGTAAAACACTACTCTAACATCTAAAAATCAATTCCCTAGCAATGACATCAAAAACTTGATGTTGTGTGTGGTCTCAATTCAATGCTAGGACTTGAGAGTTTCTGTTATAATGAATGCAATTGCAATACATCACCGAGTCAGATCATTGGGCGTAATGCTCTCATTGAAATTCTCCGTATTGCATGCTTTCATTACGTGCAATGGTTCATAGGGTATGATCATAACATCTAAGGAACTCACAATGTACCTCCTCATCACGTAATCCCTAAGTCCTTGTTGAGTACAAGTTTTTCTACGGTTTGTCCAAGTGCAACCGAAATAGTAGGTTTACCTAGGTGATCCAGGGTCGGGAATTGTTTTAGATATTAGTTCTAGGTTTCACTTTTTGTTAAGACATTTGAAAGAATTAAAGAATAACAAATGTAAGAATTAACTAAATACACAACAAAAGTTTGTAATGTGTAATGAAGAGAAAGATAAAACAGTGTATCTAACTTGTATTAGGGAGAAAAAGGCAGAAATGACCATGCGACAACTTATGACAAATTAGCGTGATAACCTTGACTCAACATAGTTTACTAGGACACCCTTGTGATTAAGGCATGCTTTTCTTGAATGGATATATGCCACATATGACTGCTTTTCAGAGATTCATATGAACAAGTATGGCTAGGTGAGCTATGTCTAGAAGAAACTGCTTAAGCATCTTATAGTATTTCACATTTAAGGATGGTTACCTCTCAGTGACCAATATGCACACTTGCTTTCCTTTCAGGATCCAAATGTTCGAGATACTTTCGTAGGGAGGTAGATTTCCTCTTCACGCGTGTTAATCCAGTTCTAGCTACTTTCCTCTCTCGGGTAGTTAGTAACTTATACTGGCCAAGCATCCACAAAAGCACAGTTAACACGTTATGATTTTATAAGTGACTCTTCTTATCATGAACTATTATCTACTCTAACACTAGATAACACGTTATCTTGCAAAAGATGAGGGTAAATGGATTGAATGGTTATATTTACTTAAACTTAACAAAGAATGTAAGAATAGGTTTATACAGGATATGTACAGTATGATGTATACAATATTAATGAAAACAACAAAAATTAGAAGAAAATAAAGTGGATTATTAATACAAGTTAAATGATCAACAAATACTAATCTTTTCTTCATCACGGTTGTATATTGTCCATGTAGATATTTTAAGCTCTCTCTCTCTCTAAAAAGACTTTTTCGGGCCTATTTGAGCCTCTTCTTGGCCTTTTCGGACCTCTCCTTCAACGGTGGGGATGGAGTGCTTGTATAAGCTGCTTTTCGATGGGAAGATTCTTTTCTTCTGAGTGTGTCAGCAATGTCATCTGACCCTGTGAATCACATCATTCCAATCACCATTCTTATCTTTTTGTAAGTTTTCCTCACATGTTGTTTAGGTTCATTGTTTGGGGTTGTTAATCGCCAAACAAGATTCATCGCATCGCCTTTGCACGAGATGTCATGTGAACTGCTCCTTTCTTCTTTTCCCCTAGGTCCACATTTAAACATGACAATCGTGTAAAATAGGAATGACATTTACGAACTCATCGAGGACCCAGAGGTCAAAGTAGTCACGGATATCTAAATATTTATGTGTTTACAATGTAAGTTTTGCGTTCTGAGTCACTCCTTATGTATTTCAACCTCATTATTCTAATAAAAAGGGCTATACTAACAATCATTTCTACACATTGTCACCAGTATCCAAAGACAAGTCCAAATGCCTTATGTCAAACCCTTATGAACCTCCAAGGCTTCTTGCATGACATGCCCCCCACCCATCCCTAAGACACCAACCTTCAACAGCCCATATTTTACTTTTTTGTCTTTTCATGTCCTTTCTTCGCCATCCTACCGAATTCTATTGCAACTATTGGCAAGGAGGTTCCCTCTTCTTGAACCTTTGTTTCTCTCACCTCCTCACCAACTTCCTCACTCCTCCTTCTCGCCTCTTCTTCTTTCTACTTTTTCTCATCTTTCTCCTCTAGCCTCTCCTTTTCTTTTTCCACTTTCTCTTTTTTCGCCCTCTCATCTCACTCTTTTCTTTTTCCACTTTCTCTTTTTTCGCCCTCTCATCTCACTCTTTCTTTTCCTTTTCTTCTTTTTCTTTCTTCTCCCTTTCTATTCTTTCTTGTTCACTAGTACAAAAGTGGTCTACGACGACAGTTATTTACTATCGCGAACGGATTTCGCGACAGTTATTTTTAGTCATAGAAGCGGGAGTCATGGAAAGGCCTTCGACGACAGTTTTTGAAAACTGTCGCAATAGGTTATTTTATGACATGAAATAAATGTCGTTAATCAGCATTCAACGACATTCAATAACTGTCATAATTTATTTTATGACATTCAATAACTATCATCATTTCTTTATTAACGACAGTTAAATAATTGTCACGAATTCTATTATCGTGACATGTATTAATTGTCATGAATATGTTTTTCACGACAGTTTTTTTTTGTAAAAATGTCATTGTTTAGTTATTGACGACATTTTTTTCCTGTCAACGATTGTGCAATCGTGACAGTTTTTCGATAACATTAAATGTCATTGTTTTGCTAGTGACGACATTTTTTTCCAGTCAAATATATTGCAACTCCACCATTACACGAACCATTAGAATGACAATAATGTAGCTGAGAATGACAAATTTGAAATTATACAAGTTTCACACCAATGTACAAAAAAATAGCCAACACTTTAATATATATACACTATAATACGATTTATAATATTTGTACATCTTAATACAAGTTTCAATAATCCACATGTACGAAATACTAGCCCTTAATCAAAAAATATTTTAAATAGCATTAGAATACATCTAACAAGATTTTCTGCAGAAGCATAAACGACCAACCGAGAATGTTCGTCTCTGGAAATGTTCTTTGAAAGAAAACTCATGAAGTTGTCGACTCCAGTTGAACCTACAAAGACAACATGAATATAAGTATCCATAACACATACGTACAGTCAATGAGTAACTAAATCAATGTCTCAACAAAATACAGAACACAAACAAGAACTTCAACACTTGATTCCATGAAATGAAAAGAAGCACGTGAGGACTACATTAGGCAAACGATCATTAAATAATAGTGTGAAGAAGTGTAATCCCAAATGATCAAAAAGTTGGACAATCAATCTAACCTGGTTTGGCGATACATAAAGTGGGTTCTCATACCAACAGTTGATGGAAAATTGAACATGTAAGTTTAAAGGATAACAATCAATTATATGGAAATGTATACAGTGAACTAGAAAAACAATGAAATCATTGACATAAGAAAGAAAAATAGCAAGATCCCCAACTAGGACTCCTAAAAACTATTCCCCAAAATCTGCTTAATCTCAAACTCTTCAAATCAATTAATTTTTTGCCATGCCAAATTCCTTTCCTAATGACGATTGTATGCCTCATATCTTAAGAACGACACTTCTGACATTTATCCATATATACCTTAACGTACTTCACTAAAAACACGCATTGTTCCTCAGGTGGTGTTGCTAACGGAGTGATGGTTATAAATAAAGCATGATCATGGTTAGTATTAAATTCTGTAGCAAGTAGGAAATAAATAAAGCATACCTGGTAATTCCGGAACCAGATATGGTCATCAACAATAGAGAAAACAAATACATGATCATGGTACGGTTTAGAATGTCGATGCTCCTTAGGAGTTCCAAAAATCTGAGAGAAAAACACATTGGTGAGATAAAAGTATGTCATGTAAAATAAGAGTTAATAGCAATCGTTTTAAAAAATGCCATTATTTGGAGAAGCAGCAAGGATCTACATACTTTTCACAACATAGTAAATATGCATATGTGAAATCAGAAATTAATAAAGGCAGCATGAAAAGAGAATAATAGTGGTGAGGCACTGGCATTTTAGAATGGGCACAAGTATTCATTAACCTTATTCTTATGCCATGATATTACATGAAAGAAGTGCATTACGAATATCTTTTATTTTTCTTTCCATAAGAAAAAACTGAAAGAAGCTACTTCGACTACAGTCATGCAGACTATTTTATCAATTCAATACGATGTTAGCTTTGGATTGAAGGAGCAAGGAAATGAGCAAAAAATGCGTTTAATGAAGAAAGACAAGGAAATTGACATTTGCCTCATACATTGATCCACGAGTAAGAATGAAAAATCATTTCAACATTCAAAAATTAATTGTTAAAGACAAAACTTTGCCATTGGTACATGAATAATCATTTTCTTCAGAAGTTTCTAGTGGACATCTTTATCAAAATTTGATGAAAATGTCAAAATTGGACGGGAACCTTTCAAATGGTTCCCTGTAAGCTTCAATTCTTCCATTGTATGCACTGAAAGCAAAAAAAAAATGGACAAGTAAGAAAACTTCATTTAATAAAGAAATCAAATAAAATTTGAATACAAGTTAAAATTACTGGCATTAACTAAAAACTTCACAGATGGCCCACTAGGGCACTTTGCCATACATAGATAAAGATCTTTATGTTTTCTGCACTGGAATTAGAGAAAAAAATATCAATGAGTGGAAAAATATGATCGCAATGTACAAACATGATGAGAAGGCCATATAGGAAAGTAATATAATGAAAAGCAAAAGGATAGTTAAAACATCCTTATAAGTTATACACCACAAGAATAAAACCAAAATGTTATCATCCTATATCTAATTAAAAATAAAAATTAGAAAACATTGTACCTTAAAAATTCCAGATTACGACAGTGCAATGAAAAGGTTCTAACCTCGAAAAATAGGCTGGAAGAACAACCTTTGAGCTCAACCAGCTCATTCAGTGTTGCACCCTTGCTGGACCTCGACTCCACCTTGTTATCCTTCTTACAAAGAAAACATATAGATCATTCACAAGTCCTTAAACCAAAGTAATACCATTCTATAAGTGTACAACTCACTCGTTTTCTCTTTAATCTTAACTCTTGGTGTCATGTAAACCACTACTGAAACTTTACCCATGATGATGATTACCAAAATCATAACTTTTAAATATAATAACTATGCGTATACACGTATGCATGAGGTCTCATGATTTTAATCAGTAGATGTCCTGAAACATAATCGTATGACACAAGAGAATAACAAATATCAAAGGCGTTTCAAGTTTAAAATAATTACAAATAACATTTTATATACTTCACATCTGGAAGCTCGAACACAAAATTCAACATACTCACTAACAACACATCACAAACACACATAACCCTAGACAAATTACAGCAAACAAATCCCAACAACCGGCACTTAAGGCAAATTGGTAGTTAAGTTACTTTATTGACTAGTTTGACACAACTTAAGGCAAAGTACAAAGTTTAAGATCTCACATTTCATTTTTCATTCTTTTTTTCTCAAAGCTTCAGCCCATAGCCATGACATCTCCTTTGGCCTTGATTTCCTAATTCGAACAAACAAAAATCAATCAAAAATCAACCAAATGCTTCATTGAGGCATTTCATCAAACACATTGTAAGCTACCAAAATGTTTCATCACCAACCTACACAAATTCTTGAAAACAAAGAAAATAATTTGAAAGATTGCAAAGAAATCGGCACTAGCCATGACATCTCTTTTGGAAATGAGAAATTGGGATAAGATCTTACCGGCGAAACAATCCAATGAAATTGGGATAAACTGAAATCAAGAAACAATCCAATGGAGACAACGAAGAACTTCATAGAGAGAGAGAGAGAAAGAGATAAAGAAGAGAAGCTTACCGGCGGAGGGGAGGGGTGACGACCCACGCCCACGATTTTGTTGCTTCGGGTTGATTGAAGAGGTTTGGAGAAGACGGGGGTGGTGGCGACGGGTTGGTGGAGAAGGTTTCGACGGACGGGCAGGAGGGGATTGGTGGTGGCGACGGGACTTCAGACGGTCAGAAATGGGAGAAAGCCGACGGGACTTCACGCGGAGGGGAGGAAGAAATTGGGGGAAATTTGGGGGAAAGTTAGGGCACGCGGATGGGAGGAAGAATTTGGGGAAAATTTTGGGGAATTTGGGTTTTTTTAAAAATATAAATATGTAATTTTAATTTTTTAAATATAAAATAATAAAATTTTTAACCCTAACATTCTATGACAGTTAATAACTGTCGCGAAAAGTGTTTTCCGAAAATTTCCGTCTTTTCCCGCCAAAAACGCGAAATTTTATATTTCGTGACAGTTTTTTTTTTCTTCCATTCATTTTTTGAGATATATAACTGTCATTGTAGGGGTGTTTTCTTCTAGTGGTTGTTCTTTCTCTACTTTTTCCCTCTCTATCCTTTCTCGCTCTTCTTGTTCTTTTGTTCTTCTTCTCTTTTTTAAGTCTTCTCAAAGACTATTACGAGCATATCACCCAACTTGTCCTTAGGAAGCTGAATTTCCACTCCATTGATGATCACTGTCTTCAATGGTCTTTCTATTTTTCCTTGCTCCTCATAGGGCCACTTGATTGCAATTTCTCAACTCCTTTACCAGACTGGCATGCTTTGGTCGTGGTGGCTTTATACTTTTTTAGGGCTTCGATTAATTCTTGCTTTCCAGACAGGATTGATAAAGGGTCTAGATTTGAACAAGAAATAAAAAGTAAAAAAAAGAATTCTTAATTGGTTTTTTGAAGAGGAGGATCAGAAATCTTAGAGAGCGTTGGAAAGCTTAAGAGAATTTGTTTGACTAAAAGTTTGAAATCAGGGTTTACGAAAAATTTAAATAGACGCATTTAACTACAATTAGGGTTTGGTTAACCACACGGCTAACGTCATGCGTTATAAATGCGACGTGATGGCTTGACACGGACAATTGGTTTTTTGAGGCCGTAGTCATTACTTTTAAAAATTGAGGTTTTAAAAGAAATAAAATGCTTGAAATTCTCGAAACCTAATCATTATGAATGAAACCCTCAACTCAACCACACCTAGCGAGAGGTCCAAAACACCTAATGCTTTTTGTTGTGAACTCTTTATGCTATATGATTTTATTGTGAAAAATCCTATTTAATTAGCCTAATGACTTGGAGAGATTACTTGTGCTCCCTAACTTGTCAAAAATACTAAACTATAACTATAAAATAATTACAAGTATACAAAAATCAATATACAAGATTACCGATGCAAAGTGTAATAAAGATAAGGAAAGTTTATATGTTACATGAGCATCCTAAAGTTCAGGTTCTTCGACAATGACAATTGTGCTCTCCTCGCGTACTTCTCTGCACAACCTTCCTAACTGTGTGGTTTTCTCCTGAACTTCCTTGATCATTTTTTCCATGACTCTCCGCATCACGATCGTTCATCACACTAAGTCTTTGCTCCCAACCATTCCCTGCAATGTTCAAATGATCTTTCTTGGTCCTCTTATCATGTAATTAATTAAGATATAGATCTTATTAAGCTTACCGCGTGGACACTTACTTTGATGCGTTCATATGGATTCTTAAACTTCAATAGATTAGACATTTAAGACTTTAGGCGTTTGAGGTTTCTCAACTTCATTTGCAATTAAATGCATCCATTGAGGTTCCTCTTTTTCACTTACCGAAAGATACACTTAACCCTGGGGCTAGTACAAGCAATCACAAATATAACTCTGGTACCTTGAACTTCTTCATGCGATCTTTGGCCGAATGCGTGATTCACCAAAATCAAGTGCTTTTCCCAAAATCAAAGTAGAACCGTACTATAATCTTTAAAAAATCAATTCCCTAGAAATAGAGCCAAAAACTTGCTTAATGAATTTGTTATTCTTTGAACTTAGGGAATATTATTGTTACATATGTTAGTATCTAATTCTACACAGTGAGCCATTGATTATGGTCATCGCATGCTAGATGCTCACTATGTACCTCTTCATCATGTAATTACTAAGTCCTTGTGAGTACAAGTTTTTATATTGCTTGCCCAAATGTAAGCGAAACAATAGGTTTCCTGGATAATCCAGAGTTGAACACAAAGATTTGATATCAAAACATTAGTTCTAGGGATTACTTTTCATTTGGGCAGTATGAAAGAATTATCTATACAGTGTAATGAATGTAAGTTTATACCATATCTACTTATCTACACTAGAGATTCTATAAAGGGGTTATCATGGTGGTGAGATAGAGGTGTGAACTAACTTGTTTTAAAGAAAGAGTGAAGGAAGGTCTTTGCACTATTAAGCAGTTAAGCTATACGATAGCTTTGATGCGATACGACTCAATTAACTAGCTTATGATTAAGGCTAACACCTCTCGGTGTCTTTAAATGCCACATTTGCTTGCCTCTTGCTTATGATTAGCTCAACTGCACCAAATACTTGACTTGGTTGGTTAACTTTGAACTTAGGGAATAGAGTTGTTGCTCATGTTGGTATCTAAATCTACATGGTAAGTCATTGGTCATGGTCATCGCATGTTGGATGCTCACTATGTATCTCTTCATCATGTAATTGACTAAGTCCTCGTTTAGTATAAGTTTTTCTATTGTTTGTCCAAGTGTAAGCAAAACAATAGGTTTTCTGGGTAATCCAGGGTCGAACATAGGGAATTGATATCAAAATCTTAGTTATAAGGTCTATTATTAAGTTGGGCGGTATAAAAGAATAATTTGTACATTATAAATGAGTGTAAGTTAAACTATATCTACTTATGTACACTTGAAAATCTATAAAGAAAAATTAAGATGGAGATGAAATGGAGGTGTGAACTAGCTTGCATAAGAAACGGGTGAATGAAGGTCTATGTATTATTAGGCGATTAAGCAATACGAAAGTCTTGATGCGGTATAACTTAGTTAACTAGCTTATGATTAAGGCGAGCACCTCTTGATGTCCTTAAACGCCACACTTGCTCACCGCTTGGGATCCAAATGACTAAGCTAGGTTAAACAAGGTATATTTAGAAGATTTCACTTTCAAGAATTATAGAGCTTCTCTTTTAAGGGTGATAACCTCTCGACACAAATACCCACACCTATTCTCCTTTCGGGACACAAATGATGAAAGTTATCACGCTAAGGTGGGCTTTGTCTTCAATCTCCACCTTCATGTGTTAGCCATATCCTTGCTACTTGCCCTTTCAGATAGTTGATGATAAACATTGGCAGGTGATGAATATAGGCTAATGTGATAAGAATTATAAGCTAAACTTCTTATCAAGAATCCTAAACAAAAAATAATACAATGACAAATGAGCAGTAAATATACGATGGATTGAAAAGGTATAAATATACAATGTATTAAAGAATAAAGGCCTTTGGCCACTGTACAATATGAATAAATACATTGTAATGAAATACAGAAGTGGAAAGAATAGGAATGACATTACAAGTTAGGGAGAAATGGGAAATGGACTCTCCTCCACTTGAACCTCAAGCTTTCACTCACTAACTGACCGAAGAAAAGGAAGAAATACATTTTACTAATGGTGGAAAGGATATCATTTCCACCACTATTTAGGGTTTGGCTCATTCAGGCGTACAGTCGGTCCATGTAGACATCTGACTTCTTTCAAACCCGACCTCTTTCTCTTTGTGAAGATGGAGTTCTTTTTATAAGTAGATTCTGGTGGAAAACTTCTATTCACCTGAACATGTCAGCGTCGAAAGATGCCTGTGTCAAGTCACATCAACTCATCTACTACTTTTGTCTTTTAGCGAACCTCTTCTCGCATGCTGATAAGATATTCTCGCGTAATCTTCAGGTGAGTTTCTCTCCATTCGCTAGCTTTTTCTTTTATTCATATCTTGAGATAAGACACTAAAAATAGGGTGAAACATGCATAAATGCTTGTATAAAATGTATTTATGAATCTTTATGCATTTTGGTCTCATTATTCTATCTAAAAGACTATAATAACTTGTATTTCTACAAGTTATCACCTCTTGGGATGCAAATGACTAAGCTTGGTTAAGCAAGGTATATTTAGAAGATTTCACTTACAAAACTTATAGGGCTTCTCTTTTAAGGGCGACAACCTCTCGATGCAAAAAACCCATACTTGTTCTTCTTTCGGGACACAAATGATGGAAGTTATCTCGCCAAGGTGGAATTTTTCTCCAACTTTTCGTTGCACAGGTTAGCCATATCCTTGCTACTTTCCCTCTCGAGCAGATGACGATATATACTGGCCATGTGATGAATATAGCTCAGCTAACGCAATAAGAGTTATAAGTTAGGCTTCTTATCAAGAATCTATCACATATCCTAAATTACAACTAACATATTGACATAGATGAGATGGATTGAAAATCTATAAATATTCAATGCATTAAAGAATATGGACCTTCGACCATTGTACAATATGAATAAATACATTATAAAGAAATACAAAAATGGAAGATAAAAGAATGAATAATACAGGTTACGGGGTAGTGGAAGATGAACTCTTCTCTACTCAGACTATAAGCTCTTACCTATAGAATGATCAGAGAAGAGGAATAAATAATTTTACAGACAGTGGAAAGGTTATTCCTTTCCGTCACTCTTTAGGGTTTGGCCCATTCAGGCACTATTTGTACGATCCATTCAGACATTACCCTCCTTTAACTTGATGAGGATGGATTCCTTTTATAGGCAACTTTCGACGGTAAACTTCTATTCTTCTGAGCATGTCAGCGCCAAAAGCAACTTTCGACGGTAAACTTCTATTCTTCTGAGCATGTCAGCGCCAAAAGCAACTTTTGTCAAGTCACATCAACTCCATCTACCACCTTTGTCTTTTAGTGAACCTCTTCTCGCATGTTGGTGTGGATCTCGCCTAGAAATTGTACTTGCTAGACAAGATCTTCTAGCGTAGTCTTTGTGTGAGTTCCTGTGCGATTCACTAGCTTCTTCTTTTGTTCATATCCAGTGTTAAAACACTGAAAACAAGCATGAAAACTTATGTAAAATGTAATTTCGAATATTTATGAATTTACAACATAAGTTATGCATTTTGACACACTTAGTATGTATTTTGGTCTCATTATTCTATCTAAAATGCTATAATAACTTGTATTTCTACAAGTTATCAGTAGTCCAATGTAAATGATCGTGAAAAACTTCAAATCTAACAATTGTGTTGACCATGGTAAATGATCGTGTTGATAATTTAAAACGATATTTAAACAATCTTGATATTTTTTAATATGAGGAAGATGAAGAATATTGAAATAGGTTCAAAGCATCTTGTCAAAAATGATGAAGATTAAAAATGAGATTTAAACAGAAGACTAAACCATTTAAAAATAGAAGAAAGAAAATCTGGAAGAGGAGATTAGGGGTGTTAAAAAAAACAAGTGGATTACCCCAATCAAACGGTAAGGGTTGGGTTGGGTTAACCGTTTGATTTGGGTTAGAAAATTGGAGAGAGAAAAAATACTTGAGTCAGGTCCCATGTTGTGCAAATAATGGTCGGGTTGACCCAACCTAACCCGATTATGCATATAATGTATATATATAAACATTAACATGTGTCGTTTACTCATTTAGTCTGATCGGCTTCAAATCTAAACGATCGTGTTAACCATGCTAAATGATCGTGTTGACTAGGTAAGAGGTTGTTTAATTATTTTTAAATGATGGAAAACGTGGCTTCAAATCTAAAATGATCGTGTTGACCATGCTAAACGATCGTGTTGGCTTAGTAAGCGATGATTTAGACCATATCCACACGATTGTGTAGTTCTTTTTAAACGATGGAAAAAGGCTTCAAATCTAAATGATCGTGTTGATCATGTTAAACGATCGTGTTGACTTAGTAAGCAATCGTTTAGATCATATCCACACGATCGTATAGTTCTTTTTAAACGATGAAAAAAAACCCAACCCGCCAACCCAATCTAGCCCAACCCGAAATTTTTTTTGATTGGGTTGGATTAGGTTAACTCTGGCATATTAAATCGATAGGATTTAATTTTTGCCAATCCGATTACTTCAGGTTGGTCCATATTTTTCCTCCAACCAGACTTATGTACACCCCTAGAGAAGATGAAGAAATCACAAGAAAGATGAATAAATCGCAAAGAATAAAAAGAAGTGATGAATTGTCCCACAATATTTAAATGAAAAATCTAAAATTTATGAAAATACAATGATGACTTTATGGGCTTTATTTTATGTTACACGGGCCATAAATATTTTTGGGTTTTGTTACATTTACGTAAATTATTCTTTTCTAAATAGTTTCAATTTTTTTTTTTTTTGATATCCTTAAGAATTTCTCTCGATTTTATTAAAATATTTCGATATTATTATTTAATATTAGAAAATATTACATTTTTAATAAATCAATTGTGGACTTTCATTAAAGCAACATTTAATCGTGAATTGTAGTTGGTAAAAAGTACTTTTTATCCGTTCAATTTCTAATAATTTAGTTTGTAAACTTCAATAACTAACATTAACGTATACTTTGCAATTTGTAACGCTTTAGTCCCTATCATGAAATATATTAAAAGAATTTAATGAACTTTTTTTTTACACATTTGGATAGATGACATAAAATCAAATTTGTTTATAAACCATAAAGACTGAAAGTTATTACCTTATAAAAATTATCAATAAATTTTGATGAAAAGTTTTACGACAGGGACTAAATTAGTATTTATTAAAGCTTAAATACTAAATTGTTACAAATTTGAAAGTACATGAACTAAATTTGTTGTCGACTAAAGTTAATCGACAAAATTGTGAAGTTTGGACCAAAAATGTTTTTAACCTAAAATATGTTTTTGAATTACCTATCCGCCAAAAATTGCATAAACCTCTTGGGTTGTGGAAACAACAATAGCTAGAGAAGTAATGAGGCAACCGTGTCAAATGATGTAACACGTCCAATCCTTAAACTTAGTAATTTTCAACTTCTTTTCGAAAGTCCTCTGCAACCCCTTTTTTTCAAAGCACAAACTTCACACTTTCAATTTCAATTCGTTGATGACGTGGTTAAAAAAAAAAAGAGTTTTTAAAAATAAAAAATAAATTAAAATACTTATAAGCTATAACAAAATTTTGTATTTTATCAGTGATAATCACTCATAGACTTCTATCACGGTAGCATATCAGTGATTATTAGTGATAAAATTTAAAAATTTTGTTATAGGTTGTAAATATTTTGTAAAATTTGCTAGTTTTAAAATTTTTCAAAAAAATAATTTTGGAATATTATTCGTTGATAAAAACATTCAAAATTTTGAGATATTTCTTTTACAAAGGTATCGATAAAAAACCCAAAAAAATTGAAAATGTTGGATGCTATTTGTTATAAAAAAAAAAAAAAATCTAAAATTTTGGGATGTAAAAAGTTCCCAAATTTTGGATATGCTAGCATATCATATCGAGATATATATATATATATATATATATATATATATATATATATATATATATATTTTGTTAAAAATAGTTTAGTAAACAATCAATTTACGTTTAAGATTTGTTGTAGGGTTATTTTTAGAAATAACAAAATAAATTAAAATATTTACGAATTATAGTAAAAATTTTGAAATTAATTATTAATATAATTTGAAATTAATGGTAGTTTGTAAATATTTTATCTTATTTTTTTTGAGGGTGTCATTTGGTTACAACTTATTCATCAATCAAAATTGGTTAGGTCAATTTTATTATAAGAACACAAGAGTATGTAAAAATAAATACTAAACAATAAATATTAAAATGTTATATTTTTTTGGATATTTTAAAGGTTGAGATCAAATTTTGTAGCATTAAAAGAAAAAGAGAAGAGAGGAAGAAGTAGAAGAAATCATAATGGACCGTTTGAAAGTCCAAACAAGAGAGGAACCTTTGACCTAAAACTACAATGGTATTTAAAATTTCCCCTGTTTTCAATCCGTTGAAAATAGGAGAGGGCGGGAGATGAGAGAAATGAAGAACAACCAAAATGGGTGCATTTTGATTATTTTTAAGTGAAAAACTCGACTTCTCAACTTCTATATTCTCCAGAATGTTTCAATTGAATGCGAAAGAGTAGCTGCGCCCTGCAGGGATGTTCTCATTTGTGACTACCAACGCTCTTAAACAGTTAACAAGAAGCATTGGCAACTTTGTAAGTCCTCCTTCAATCTCAATGCCTCTTCAACCACCATCTTGTCCTTCTTTCAAGCAAACTCTGCTTAATCGAATCAAAAACTGTTCCACCATAAACGAACTGCATGGTTTATGTGCTTCCATGATCAAAACTAATGCAATCCAAGATTGTTTTCTGGTGCATCAATTTATTAGCGCGTCTTTTGCTCTTAACTCTGTACATTACCCAGTTTTCGCCTTTACCCAGATGGAAAATCCTAATGTTTTTGTGTATAATGCGATGATTAAGGGATTTGTATACTGTGGGTACCCATTTCGTGCTCTACAATGTTATGTACATATGTTGGAAGAATCGAACGTCTTGCCAACTAGTTATACGTTTTCTTCGTTGGTTAAAGCTTGCACCTTTATGTGTGCTGTTGAGTTGGGACAGATGGTGCATTGTCACATTTGGAAGAAGGGGTTTGAATCCCATTTGTTTGTTCAAACTGCTTTGGTTGATTTTTACTCAAAGTTGGAGATACTTAGTGAGGCAAGAAAGGTGTTTGATGAAATGTGTGAAAGAGATGCTTTTGCATGGACTGCTATGGTTTCTGCTCTAGCTCGTGTTGGAGATATGGATTCCGCTAGGAAGTTGTTTGAGGAGATGCCTGAAAGGAATACTGCAACTTGGAATACCATGATTGACGGCTATGCAAGATTGGGAAATGTGGAGTCTGCAGAGCTTCTGTTCAATCAGATGCCAACCAAGGATATAATCTCCTGGACAACCATGATCACTTGTTATTCTCAGAACAAACAATATCAAGATGCATTGGCGATTTATAGTGAGATGAGATTGAATGGGATTATTCCCGATGAGGTAACAATGTCAACTGTTGCTTCAGCTTGCGCCCACATTGGAGCTCTTGAACTAGGAAAAGAGATACATCATTATGTAATGTCTCAGGGGCTTAATCTTGACGTTTATATTGGTTCTGCATTAGTTGATATGTATGCTAAGTGTGGGAGTTTAGATTTGTCTCTTTTGATTTTCTTCAAATTGACAGATAAAAATTTATATTGCTGGAATGCAGTAATTGAAGGACTTGCTGTTCATGGTTATGCGGAGAAGGCTTTGAGGATGTTCGCTATCATGGAGAGGGAGAAGATCATGCCCAATGGTGTTACCTTTATTAGTATATTAAGTGCTTGCACACATGCTGGGTTAGTTGACGAAGGCAGGAGTAGATTTTTAAGCATGACTCGTGATTACGACATTCGTCCTGATATCAGACACTATGGTTGCATGGTTGATATGTTAAGTAAATCAGGATATCTCAACGAAGCGTTAGAATTGATTAAAAGTATGGAATTTGAACCAAACTCTATTATTTGGGGAGCCTTGTTGAATGGGTGCAAACTTCATGGAAACTGTGAGATCGCTGAAGATGCTGTTGAACAGTTGATGATTTTGGAACCCATGAATAGTGGGCATTACAATCTTTTGGTCAGCATGTATGCTGAAGAAAAGGATTGGATGGAGGTTGCGCATATTCGATCAATGATGAAAGAAAAAGGAGTAGAAAAGAAATATCCTGGCTCAAGTTGGATTGAATTGGAAGGGACAATTCATCAGTTTTCAGCTTCAGCTGATTCTCACCCTGATTCTGACAAAATATACTTCGTACTGACAGAATTAGATGGACAACTGAAGCTAGCTGGTTACATACTCGAGCCTTCAGTATGCAGTACTGCTTTGCTTTTTTCAGAGGAAATTTGATCAACATTAATTGAGGTCATAGTGAGATCGAATGTTATTTGCATATCAATCATTTCAGCTTCATTGAATATGGTATATTGAAGTGAAAATTCTCGAGGTCAAGTGCTAAATGACAAAGCTGGGCTACTATAGGAGTTCATAATTATTCAGATCAAGGCTCAAGTTAGCCTCATCAAGAGCCATGGTAATCTTAAGTTTAATCTTACGTTTTGCTAGAATGTCTTCTCATTTTAAGTAAATTCTCAATATTTGTTATAATGAAGTGAACGAGTACTTCTTAGTCTTTTACATGCACAATTGAGCATCTTGATGTAGGCGTTCACCGGAACATAATTCACTTGAATCCTTCTTTCATGTGCGCTCTTCGTACTCCCCATTCTACATGCACAATTGAGAATCTTGATGATGCATTTCTTTTCAATGTTTGGCTTGTATCATTGAGGCTACCTATTCATATTAAGAATATATTTGATGATTAAATTTAATCTACAGTCGAAAAAATGAAGTGAATGGTTACTTCTTAGTTTTTTACGTGCACGATTGAGCATCTTGATGCATTTTCTTTCTCTGTTTAACTTGTCTAATTGAGGCTATCTATTCATATTAAGAATATATTGACCGATTATATCTAACCAACTCTTTTAGTGCTTAAGTTTTTAGATTAGTGATGGTTGAAACTCTGTGATATGGTTAAAGTTGTTACCAATCTCAACATCTAAACTCAAACTCGTGCAATAGTTTGACTAATGAGGCCCAGTAACTATGTTATTGATATTGAAATAAAAGAGGAACAACTCTAAAAATCTTTCAACTTAGGCATGTAAAGTTCGAATTCCCCACTCTTGTTGATCGAAGTAGATTCAATCATTTTCTTTATGCTTTCAGTGTACTCGCATTCATTTTGTGATTTTTGCTCCAGCTATCAAAGAAAGGGCAGGGACTAAATTTATAACGAAATAACGTACCACTATTGTACAACCGGAGCTGACTCAGTGAAGTGATTTGATCAAAGAACCCAAGCTAACAGGATATCCTGTAACAGGTCGGTCCTTTTTCCTTCTTTGTACAATACTTTCATATATTTCAAACACACATGATCATATTGTCTGCATTATGCACTTCTTTAGAAACAAGCTAGGTTTTGAGGAAAATGGAAACCAAGACTTATCAGAATCTTCACGTATAATCTCATTCATGACAATAAATTGCCAATACTGTCTGTACCGTGTGATAATATTTCCAAAACATCCAACTTGTCCCACAGATGGTTTCTTAGGTTGGAACGGCGTGGAGAAAAGAAAACTTCTAGTTTCTTCTTATGTTGTTTTAATTTTCATTTTCTAAACGAAGAACATGCCTAAGTCTTCTCTTTCCTACTTCAATGGTGTTCTTAATCCATCAATATGGCATTGGAGAATGCTAAACACTGGCTAAATTAAATGGAAGTGCGACTCTCTTCTTCAAGCACTAGCCATTTTTATTATTATGGAAGTAGCTTGCTTTGTTCTGACAAGATGCATGGTTTAAGGGATAGAGGAAATTCTTCAAACCTTGTAGGCTATGCATCTGCTGTAAGATATGGTTCTTAGGGAACATTATACACGTTTCTATCTTAGTCTCTTTTCATGTACTTAATGAAAAATTTCGTATCATTTCAAGGTTCAACGATAGTGATTGCTATTATTCCACTATTTTGACTTTCCCTTACCAAGTTGGTGGGGGGAAATCCTACCCAAATCTCGCATTAGTCTTTCTCATACTCTGCCAAAGTTCACTATTCTGAAACTTCATCTCAAACAGAAGTATGCTTTCTGACCTTGCTATAAACTTACATCCACAAAGGTCATAAAAATTTGTAAAATAGAGGTGGATTATTATTCAGGTTGATTATAGAGACAGAAGTGGCCTCTGTTTACCAACAAGTTGGTATTGTATTTTCTTGAGCATTTTATCACAATAAGAAAGGAAAAAAAAAAAAATCAAAAGAAACTTATCTAGAGACGCCCAAATTCATAGTTTCTTCTAAGAGGACTTCATGCACTTGGCAATGGACCAGGATGGGGTTAATATTTAATCACAAAATATTTTTACGTTCCAAAATTTTTTAAAAAATTGATCTGAAGTGCTTACTACTTCCGGTTCAATTCACTAGACCCTTATATAGTTCCCTTGTCTCTGAGAGTAACAATAAAGTCTGTTGTTGTTCTTTAGCGGTGTAAACCTTTTCTCCATCCAACAATTGTAGTCTAAATAGTCTTTTCCTTTTAGTTTAGAACTTGACGCCCTCGTTATTCTCATATCTCATACCATCTATGAAATTGTTTCTTATTTTCAAAGAAGGTCCATGCTCGAGATGAAAACTTCTTGAAAAAGTCAGAACAAAAAGCCTTGATTTGGCTAATAGTTTAACTGAGGTTAAATTTATACAAGTATAAACTTATCTAAGCTTATAATCGATTTGGATGAAACTAATGGACGAATGTAGAGCTAACGATTTAAACGTGGCTGCACAAACTAACAATTAGAAGACGATATAAAGCTTGAGACTTTAAGATTAAAAGTATACACCTCCCCTCCCCAAAGCTTAGAGATAAAAATTGATCCCCACACCGAACGCCCTCTCGTCCTTCTGAATTTACTTCTTATTGACCATCCGTTTAAGAATCATCATCAAAACCTACTCTTGACTTATATAGAATGAGCGGAACCATCGTATATTTAAAGATAAAGAATCAGATTTCACACACTTTTTTTTTATCACTTTTTGTATACATCTCTATCATGGTGTAAATTCACTTCTAACTTTTGTGACTACAATCTCACTTCTCTTAAATCTCAATGGAATATCATGATGAAATCTTTCTTGGCACTTGATGCCCTTTTGTAATTTCATTTTATCAATAAAATTTGATTGACTGTTTCTAAAGTCCCCCACACCAAAAGAGGAAAACTATTGCCAGTACAAGGGAAACAAAACAGAGGAAAATGAACCAAGAGACTCGAATTTTGTAAAGTGACAACTGACCAGGATAGGAAAAAGAAGAAAGTTTCATAAAACTGTTGAACAAATGATGATTAAAAAAATAGGCTCTACAACCATTAGGGAGGGGCTTGACCGATCAAAGCTCGAGTTCAACATCAACTGTATTCATGAAAAAGTCCAAAAAAAAAAAGAAGAAAAATCTAGAAGCCGAATAAGTTGATAAGGATGTCGCTATGACAACAATAGGTTTACCGACATAGAGGAGACATTACTCAAACTGGAAGCCATTATTACTTTTTCTTTAAAACATTAAAAACCCCATCATCTGACCAAAAATTTAGACTTTTTTTTGGAGGGGGTGAAAAAGAAACACCAAACAAAAACAAACAAGACTGAAAAACCTGAAGCCAAACTCAGTTGAAAGATGGAACTTCTTTTAAAAGGTTAAATCTTTTCTCCTTGTGTCTTTTTAAATGGGATACAACCAACTTTTGATGGCCTGCAGTGTACAGACTTTCTCAGCCTCATTCATTATGGAACATCTAATTAATTTTCTAAGTTGATTGGGATGAGTAGTTTGTGTGGTTCAAAAGTAAAAGTACTGATAAGAAATTTAGAATAATGCTTCCAATTGTGTCAGTTTTTGTGCTGAAGCCTGAGAATAGAAAGAGTTTTTGTAGTGTTGTGCGTTTGTGGGGCTTTCTTGCATCCTCGAAAACCTAGAAAGGAATTCCATCTTCTTAAAATTATAAAACAATAGTTCAATTATATATTTATTAAACAAATAACTGTTCCTTGCAATATTACCCTTTTAACTCTTCACGAACATTTCAAAACTACTGGAGTGAAATAGTTTTGAAAACTACTGGAGTAGTTGTACTTCAGAATTTTTCAGAATTATGAAAGTTGAGACATGAAATTTTGTGACAGTTCTATTGTAACACTCTTGTTTTAGGGTCCAAACTAGGATTCAAAATCCGAACTTGGATTCAAAATTGAACTTGGCACCTCATGATCTCATATTCTTCACAAACCAATATGAGTCCTTTTAGCATGGTTTGTTCTCACTTACACGCTTCATAGAAAATTTATAGGAAGACACCCAATGTAGAATTGCTTAAAGTTAAGCATGTTTAATTCAGATTCCTATATTTGAGTCTTTCTTAACTATAGGTATAGGTTAGTAGCTTTCAATTCTTTTAACTATACTTTTATAGCCTCAAGATCTCTCTCATTCAAATGTGATCTCCGTTTATTTATCATATATTCCTTCTAAACTCGAATGCTATAGTGATATTGCAACTTTTGAAAGAATGGTAGTACTTTTTTAAAGAAAAAGTGAAAAGTGTGTAATATTTAGAAGTTAGCCAAAAACAAAACAGCCTCTAAACCAAACCAAAATTGACTAGAGTTCACACGCTAAGACAAAAGCTAGGGAGGGAACATATTATTATTGCTACACAACAAAGTTAATGTTTTGGTCAAACCTTCTTCCCAATAAGGTTAAGTTGTGTGAGGTTTGGTCCCTTAGTTTCTCCAAGGTTGTCTCCACCTGTGATTTATCTTTCTTCTCTTTCAAGCTCAAACCACTCCCAAATATTTCACTAAATGATTGCCATAATCAATCCCTTGGTGGGGTTCGACTTACTTTGTCTTCAACTACTCTTTTCTCCACATATGAAGATACAAAAAGTGTCATTTTAGATGTCATTTCAAATACTTGAACTCACAAACTATTGTTTTTATCATCAACTAATTTCTATATGATGGGGTTTGAGATACATCAAATAAATGTAATTTAATTTGATGTATTCAGAGTCCATTCCTTGGACGTATTACTACAGTAGGATTTTAGAGAAATTCAAATAGGATAAAATTTGCAAGTTACTTCTTTCCAAACTTGTAGCGGACCTTTTTTACTTTTTATAAATGTTTCAAAACTATCATTTTAAAAAATTTAAAATGAATATTGGAAGAAAATTAAGATCTAGAATGGTGGGGAGGCAACCTAGAATAATATGACAGACTCAATTTTTATTTTGCATCGCTACATTGTCACAAGTTTTAACTATCATTTATCATTTATCATTCAAGAAACTGACATGTTTCTATTGTAAATGTTCAATTTTGAAATAGTTATGGAAGGTCAAGGAAATAATGTAACTTTTTAAAGTAAGAGTATTTTTTAAAAAATGAATGACAAATAAGTACACAAATGGTTAAAACAATCATTTATATTTGTCATACAATAAAAACACCCCTGGGGAACAAAAACTACACAATGATTGCAAGATAATAGAAACATGTGAAAGGGGAATTGATGAGGATAATTTTAAAATTTTCTACTTAACTTGCTCCTCACTTTTTCAAAATTAGGTTTTATTTGCCTTTTCGAGTAGCTAATGAAAATGAGGAAATGATAAGGTCTAAGTTTTCTTATAATTTATGAATATTAGTTTATTTTATCTTTGTAATATTAGAAACTATTTTTATATACTTCTTTGGTAATGTACTTTAGTTGATTTTGATTTATTTTGGTTCTGGATGCTTTTAAAATGTTTATCTTAGTCTTTGTTTTTTTAAACTTTTGTTCATTTTAGTTCTTGTACTTTTAATATTTGTTCATTTCATTGTGCTTTCATAATGTCTATTTTTATACTTTTAAAATGTTTATCTTAGTTTTTGTTTTTTTAAACTTTTATTCATTTTCGTTCTTGTACTTTCAATATTTGTTCATTTTATCGTTCTTTCAAAATGTTAATTTTAGTTTTTGTATTTTTAAGAAAATGACCATTTTTGTCTCTCATTTTCATTTGCATTTGAATTTTTCGGTTGAAACTTTGCATTACACCTTATTCACTAAGGTAGTAATTTAGCTATGAACTTTGATTTGTAATGATTTTGTCTATGTAGTTTCGATTTTGCAATAATTTAATCCTGGGACATAAGTATGTAACAATTTTAGTTATTGTAAATTCTTGAGTCTAACGCAAACAAAAAAATCAAAATTAGAGGTTAATTTTTCTTATTTTATATTATAAGCTTTGTATTTTTGTAAAAATATTGAGTTTATAGTTACTTTGTTTATTCATGAAGTTTTTACACTAATTTTTACTATATGAACTAAATTGTTACGAATGAGAAGGTACAAGGACAAAATTGTTACATTCTAAAATTCATGAACTTAGAAGAATATGAAGGATTAAATTGTTACAAATCGAAGTTTAAGTACAAAGTTACTTTTACAGAAGTTTAGGTTTTTTAACCCATTTGTATTAAAGATTTTTCATTATACATATAATGTATGTTACAATTTTATAAATAGAGATCAAAATGGTCACATTTTAAATTATGGAAACTCAAAATAGACATTTGAAAAGTAAATGGAGCAAAGTGAATTGATGGTGAAAGATCAAAGTAGTAGTATTTAAATTTTAAAGAAGTCCTATTTGCTTTATTTCCTTTTAATAAAAAATATTGTAGATTAATTTTTAAATATAGTTGTGATTGAAGATCCACATGCGTTTACATATTGTATTATGTAATATTATAGAATATAACTGATTTGATTTTTCTTTAAAGAAAACACTTAACTAAATATATTTCATAACATCTCCAATGTACACTATTACAAAATTGAAATTAAAATTTCTTTTCAATGTAACAATCTTGAAATAATAATAATTGAAGTGACAGCCTCAAAGAAATGATCACATATCAAACTCCCTCATATCCTGGTTCAAACTTTGAAACATTGCCTCCTATTCAAACTACATCCAATATTTTTAAATTAACTTCTTAAGTCATATTTAATATTCAATATTCTTCAATTAAAATCTACATTTCTGATTATATTTATCAATCATTGAACAATATCATTTTCATTCTTCTCTTTTTCCCTTGACCAATCTAAACCAATGTCATTATTGTCTTTACTCCATAGATTTTTTTTTTTTATTATATTGCATACATCAATTTGAACTTATTAATTTTAAAAATAAAAGTTTATCATATACTTCTTTTACAGTGAAACTGAATTTCATCTTGAGTATGTTGATTAAAAATATGAATTTTGGATAAGATTTTATTTTTTAATTTTAAAGATGGAGTTACGTAAAACTTTTAAAAGTGTAAGTACCAACTTAAACTAATAGTAAAGCTTGTAGTCTATAAACCTTATTAATATTTATTTTAAAATGATAGGTTGGCTTTTGAGAATTTGCAATTTTTTTATATTCAATTGGGTCAAAGAACTAAGAACTCATAAACGGACAATTTGTAATGTTGTTAACAACTTTCAAATTAAATAAAATGATAAATATATTTCAAATAATTGCTTCAATACCCTCTTAATTTTGTAGGCCCCAATAGATAATTATTTGGTTTTGTTTTTTTCTTTTCTAATTAAACCTATTTTATGCGTATTTCTTAAATATAATTATTAATTTTTTATTTAAATTTCAAAAACAAAATTAACTTTTGAATTTTTTATTTTTTTAATTCTTGAAATCTATCGTTCACAATTATTTTTAAAAACCTTAAATAAGAAAAGTGAGAAAACTAGGAACTTGGTGTTAGATACTTAAAGTTTGAATGATGGAAATGATTCAAATTTAGTATGGTAAATGAAAGGAATGAGAAAAGAGAGAGAGGAAAATGAAATTTGAACCAAAATGTGATTTTGTGAAGGTATATAAATTAGTATAAGAAAAAGAAGTGGATGCATTTAATAATGTAGATTATATAAAGAAAGAGAGAAGAAAAGAAAGGGTAGCAATCATCCAAACACGTGCAACGGCCCCCATGTGCAACATTGGTGTCGGCTTGACCATTCTAATGTTGTTTTACTTACCATAAATTTATAATATCAGCATCAACTTTCCAACCATTTTTCTTTTTCTCTTTACTCTTATTGTTAGACCTAATGCTATTTTATATTTCAATCTCTCTTTAATTATCAAACCTTTAACCTATTTACTATTTCTAAAATCTAAACCACTTTTTCTTTAACAATGTTGCCTTTGACTAATAATGTCCCCAATCAATTCTGGAAAATCATTAACTAATTAATCTCTTTTCTTTTTTCTTTTTTCTTTACTTCCTTATGATTGGTCAAACAAAAGCCTTTGGGTTCTTTTGGACCATCTCCTCTTACCTTTCCTTATCTATTATTTTAATTCTAGGAAGTAGATTACATGTTAGTTTTTTTCATTTTGCTTTCAAATTTTTATTCATTCTTCTTCATATTTAACAACTCACTAATTCTAACTTTTTCAACTTACTTTGCCTCTTAAATCTAATTTTTTTTTAATTTTAGAAAATATAAAATATTAATAGTTTAAGACTTAGTAAATATAATATTAAAAATTTAATAGTTTTAGTATGATACTTTTAGGGAGCTATAAATGAATTTATATTCAGATGATATGGATATAAAAGAATTTTAGAAACTATAGTACATATCAACCATGGAAAAAATTATACTAAAATATTACAATTATGTAAAGTATTTATGGAAATAAGAATAATGCAAATTTGCTCTCTCTCCTTGGCGAGTCTCATTTCATTTTCTTATTCTCTCTCATTTCTTACTTTTTTTTTTTTCATTTTTCATATCAATTTTAATTTCTTTATTCTATTTGAATTTTATTTTTCTTTCTTATTTTAATAGTAGGTAAATTTTAATTTTTTATTTCTTAGTTTAATACTATTTTTTCTTAATAAAGAAAAACCTATTTTTTATGGAAAAGTTTGTTTAATTTTATTGTGATTTAAACTTACTAAAAATGTGTGTTCTTTATCTTTTTAAATGGATGAAATTTCCTTCAATTTTTTTTTTCAATTCATGTTTACATTAATTTTTTAATTTATTTTTACGTTTGTTACATGACATGATAGATTTGTAAAGATCAATCATTAATCGAAATTTCATTACTTGAGTGTGCAATTTTATGTTAGTAATTCGTTCGGTTTATATTAATGTTATTCTCTATGCATGTTTACCTTTGTAATCTATTTGTTTTGTATTAATTAAAGACGGTAAATTTCTAGTAATTGCTTGTGATTGAAAAATAATTAAATATAAAGTAAAATATGTAATACAATAATTTAACAAATTCCATTTAATGTAAATATAAAGTAAAATATGTAATACAATAATTTAACAATTTTCATTCAATGGAAGTAAAATCAATGTGTTCCACAACTTGGACATCGTCAATTTTTAGTTGGCTGTCCTCATCGACTTTGCACTCTTTGTTGCTTTAGTCATTCCTGTTTTGAAGTATGACAATTGACCGATTCCTAAATTATAATATCTCGCTTCAAATATTGGCATCATCATCATCGAACTAATGTAACAAATCTCGCTCTGTGTTTGTGTCAGATGAGGCATTTTTCTTCCACATGCTGGTTAACTTCTTCCAATTCATCAGGCTCTTGCACTCGAGTACGTCTTCTTTGAACTGGTGTAGCTACAATAGGTACATCATACATATAGTGTATGTTCTTCATGTACAACTTGTTATCTTATTGTTGCATATATCTAGGACCTGTTGTGGATCATCTGCAATATCTCGAAGTCTATTGTTGTTTGATCTTTGTGAAATATTAAAATGAATTAGAAAATATTTAAAATAAATTTGTACTTAAAATAGTTAGACAATATTTAAATCTATACCAAATGACCCACATATGTTGTCAATCAAGTGATATAGAGCCTCATAATATTTTTGTACCAATTGATGTATTCTTGAGTTACATTCACATCCAAATTACTTAATCAGAGGTTCCATAGCAATAAATATATCTTCTGTGATTTGGCCATCACATCATCAAATGGACAACTGTATCAGATCAATTAGCAGTTTTTCAAATCAATGTTGTGCAAAAATGGTTTAGTATTACAATCGAGTGGAACATCTTGTTTAAGACCAAACTGTCTGAGTTTTCTATCAGGATGATGCCACTCACCTATGTGAAAACATATGAGAGGACTAAAAGTTCGCCATATATGTTGTGACTGTTTGTACAGAAATTTGACAAACTATCCATGACAGCTTTGTACAACTTTCGGATAATTTGAAACACAACATATTATATGAAACTTAAAATTTAGGTTCAACACGACGTACCTAATTAGGTTGAAGAAGATTAAACATGTACTTATAATGAAAGACTACATGTTTAGTTTAACTGGGCTGGTCACACAAAATTAATCTCTTCATATTATTCAACTAATATTTTAGATTTTAAATGTACTACATATAAAAAATTATGGATAATCTAAACTAAATCAAAAGAACATATCTTGAACCATAAGCTCGTCCATGTAATTGGCAGAGGTTTGATTTCATTTTTAAAAATTATTATTATTTACTATTTTATTATATTAACATTATCATCAAATTATTATTATTATTATTCATTCTTTGTTGTCTCTCATCTTCACATCATCTCCTTATTCTTTTTATATTATCAAGTATTGTGTCATTTTTTCTTCTTCTTTCACTACAAATCTAAACGATCGTTTACCAAGATCATTTAAATTTGGTACAATATTGTATACACGATTGTTTCGTTTGGATTTGGTACACAATCGTTTTGTGTAGATTTGGTACAAGATCTTGCACACCAAAATCATTTAGATATTGATATACTATCACCGTAATTAGGGAAATTTAGCAATAATCTTGGAGTATATTATTGTATTTAGAGTGTATTGATTCTTTCCTTATATGTTGCTCTAATTTCTGTATATTTACCTTTGTATTACTCGAAATTAATCAAGAAATATACCATTACTCAAATAAATTGTAATTATCTTTACATTTTGGCTTTATCTGCTCTAATATTAATATTAGTGATTAATGATTATAAAATGGTTAAAATGATGTTTTTTTAAAAAAAGTATTTAGAAATATATATATAATAATAATTTAAAATTTAAAATTAAATAATTAAGAAAATGATTATAAAAATGGGTTTAAAAATTGACACGAGGAAAGTGTAGAAAAGGGATATTATGGAAAAGGATATTTAAAATTTAAATTGAGTTAATTTGGGGGATAATTATTTACATTTAAATTAAGGACCTTGAATGTATGGCATATATGTGGGATATGCTGCAGACAACGGCAAGTTTTGAGAAGTCACTCGCTTCCTCACAAATTTGTTTTTAAAACTGAGGTCAGAGTTTCAAATTCCGACCTCGTTAATTATTGTTTTTTAATTATTGTTTTTTAAATATAGGTTAAGCATTAATGCTCAATCCTTTCAATTTTTTTCTTAAAGTATTTTTTTCTAAATTGTTTTCCAAGTGCACCATTTTGCTAGGGAGATTCAAGAGTGTGCGTCTTTTTTATGACTCAATCATAAAAATTTCAAAGTTAAAACATGTTTAGCTTAAAATATTTGGTGATTTTTTTGAAATTTTTTCTAGATAGTATGTTAGGGAAGATGAAGCATGTTAAAAAATAATTAGCTAAATTGGAAGGGAATGTTTAAGGTTTGATATAATTTCAAAAATTAAAGTCTAGTCTTATAATTGAACTGAAAAATTGCTTTAGAGTTAATGTTTAGTAATTATGAATCTATGATTAATTTTCAATTAGTAAAGTACAGATTTGGACAAATAATTGAAGAAAACCTTTGTAAATATGGCTTGTTATGCTTACCCACTTCATTATATAAAATATATATGTTACTTTATATATATCTTTAGAACAATATATAAAATATTTATGGATATTAAAGTAGGTTTGAATTGTACTTCTCAATGTATACTTTTTTTTCTCCATTTAACCAACTCATACAACAAAGTTCTTTCTGTTTTGTTCATTTTGTTTCAAAACCCTTTTAATTTGAAACTATTTCCATGAGGAATAAAATCAAATAGAAATTTGGTTAATTATTTAGAAAAAGTTGAAATACCAGATCATCATTATCTAGGGAATGGAGTTGGAGTTGGAGAGATCCAAATCACAACTTTAATTAGTTTTTCCTTTAGCTAAATATGTATTTTAGCCCTAACTTTAGGGGATTTTATTTTCGACTTAGTTCTTATTATTTTAAATTTTTCAATAATTGTCCTTTGATGAATTTTAAAAATATTATTATTTTATTTTTTAGATGAGAATGTTAAAATTAGTTGGTAACAAATTTATATGCCATATTCCTTAATGAAGGATAAATATTTCATACTAAAAATTTGAATGGAAAATTTTAACTCCTTCCTCTTTCTAAATAATATGTTTTCACTTTTAAAATTTCCCTATATAAATTTACTGTCGGCCAATTTTACAATTTACTGCAACGAAGGACTAACTGGAAAATGTTAAAATAAAATAGACTAAATAGAAAGCATTTCATAAACTAAGTTAGGAAAAAAAAAATATTAAACTACAAGTTGACATTTTTTTTATTTTTAAAAAACAAGTTGACTAAACTTGGTGGTGGTTTGTATTTATTTTATGTTTTAGAAGATTTTCAATAATATTTAATATACTTCTAAAACTTTAATTTTTCTTCATAGTAAACTTGTGATTTTTTAGTCTAATAATTTCACGTCCAAAATTGGTTGAAAATACAAAATTGATGCATTATATATATGTATAATTTTTTTTGTCAATAGAACTAGAACTCAATAAATTTGTAATTTAAAACCTTTGAAAAATATAAGTATAATAATAAAGAATTTTGGTGCTAAATTATGAAAAAGAAAGAAAGAAAGAAAGAAAGAAAGAAATTCGGGTGAGGTGCAACTGACGTGGACAGTGGCGCATTGTGGCGCCCACTTAGAATGTTAATTAAGAAAAGGAGAATTTTGGTAAAAAACCAAAAGGAAAAGAGAAAGAAAAGGAAAAAGAAAAGATGGCTCGTGCGGTGTGTCAGAGATGAAAAAATGGGAGGAGAAGGCACGTGCCTTCAATCCCGAGGAATAAACCATAGCCGTTTCTCCGCCTTTTGTCGATCTTCATCATTGATTTCGACATGTCGACATTCGATTTTTTTTTTTTACATTTCAACCTTATTACTGCGTATATTCTTTCTTTGGGAGGGTTAGAATTAGCATAGAAATTAATCCAAGTTATAAGATTAATGATTTCAAAATTCCATTTACTTTTGAACTTTCGAAATTAAACTCATATTTAAATTAAAGAAAAATGTAACATTTTACTTCTTGTTTTCCTTTTATAAAACATTTAATTGTTTGATAACTTTATTGGTAATTATAAATTATTTTTTATATATTATAAAATAAAAAGACTATTTAAAGTCTTTTTAGTTTAGTTTTTTTTTTTTTTTTTGAGAAAAACAACATAAACCATAATTTTCATTAAGAAAAATCTTCTATGGCTTCATCAATACTATACCCATAGGCGGTAGGATTTTAGGGTTTTGTTTTATTTTATTTTATTTTTTGGTCTAAACCCTATTTCACAATCTCTCCCTTCTCCACTTTCTAAGATTTAATCAAGAACAATAATACTATCGTTGCCCCCTCACCGTTTTTAGTCTAACACCATCCTCACACCAAGATTTCTTTTACATATAATTATTATTATTATACTAATAATAATAAAAATCCATGTGGTCCGATACTATTTTTCTAATATTTTAGATTTCATTTTTTCATCCCTTGATTTATCTATATATATTATTTGTATAGATCAAGTTTATGTTCAATTAGATTAGATTGAATGAGTTTGAAAAAACAAATAGATGCATATAGGATAGGATGTAGAAACTTGGGTTGAGTTGGGTTGTATATATATATATTTTTTCTCCTCTGTTTTTAGTTTCTAAGGGTTGTAAAAGTTTAAAATTCTTACATTTAAATTTCAATATACATAATTCAAAATTTCATATAATAAATTTAAAGTTTATATACCTAATTTGTTTTAGTAAATAATATATATTATATTAATTCGGGTTGGGTTGGGTTGGGTTGAACTGAATTTTTCAACCTTCCAATCTGAGACCGAACACAACTCGAAAAAATCAAACTTTTTTAACTCAAACTAACCCATATTTTTACATAACCCAACTCAATGCATATAATATGGGTTGGGTAGTCTGGGTTATTTGGGTTCAACCCATATTCTAACACACTTACATGGATCAATGTTTGAGATCAACTTAAAGGGTCTATAGTATAAGGATAAGGTTGAGTACTTTATCCTGGTAACACTATGGATACGACTCTCTTTCTATTTAATACAAGCACAATGATCCAACATGTTCGTGTAGTTGACATGCGAGTGAGGGTATCATAGGCAATGAGTTTGCATAAGATCGGATCGCAAAATTGTAACCACTAGATGTAATTCCATTAACTAGTAATTAGGTTTCTATTTCATTAAAATGACCTAGGTAACTTAGTCTTAATTGTAAGTGTATTATGAACTCCTGTTAGCGAGTGATTGTCCTTTAATTTGTAAGAATGAAAGTGGCCAGATCGCCAACTCAATAGCTTATCATTTTAGGGACAAGACCGAGTGGGGAGCTAAGAATATAATTACATAGGATTCACTCTTTTTCTTAGAGTAAGTAGATGAGTTTTCCCTTAAATGGTATCTTCGGGACTTGAACAAAGAGTCCTACCCTCTCTATGGCACGAGAGGGATTTTTGTTTATTGGTTGGACCATAAATAGGTTATTCATTAGATGAGCATTAATATTTAAGGACAAGAGGTAACCCAGGAGTAAAATGGTAATTTGACCCAGCTAGTGTTGTCAACACGTGCGAAGGATTAACTTACTGTTATTGGTCTATATCCGTGAACATATAAATATATCTACAGTGAGAAGAGTTCAAATGTGAGACTTTAGTGGAATGTACACATAGTTAACGAATATTGATTAATGTGATTAATGAGTTTAGTCAATTAATCTCATATCGTTGTAACTTCTGATATGTAGGTCCATTAGGTTTCCTTCCTAGCTCGTAAAATGATAATGAAATTTATTTATATTGGTTGTAATTTGAAATGTTCAAACTTACTTTGGAATTTAGTATAATGTATGGTGATACATTATAATATAAAGTTTAATCAAATTTTATTATATAAATTTAATTTTAGATATGATTTAAAATTAATTTATGAGAGATAAAATATTTGAATGAGTTAAAATATTATTTTAATGTAAATTAGATTTATATGAGATAAACTTATATATGATATGATTCAAATTTAATTTAAGTTAAATATAAAATATTTAATTTAGTTATTAATTAATAGTTTAGTATTATTTTATTTAATTAAATTAATATAAAAAGAAATGGTTATTAAATAAGATTTAAATGAAATGTTAATTAAACATGATTTAATTAATTATTAACTAATCGATTAATGGTTAATTAATTTGTAAATTTAAAATTTCTATTAGTTTAATAATTTTTAAATTTATAGAATCTCATTATTCTCTTCTACTCCCTTTCCTACACTATAAATGAAAGAGAGTTATAAATATACAAAAGAAAATAGTTTCTCTAAAACGAATAATTTTGTTTTTCTGCAAAAGATTTTCTCTAAAAAATCTCTAAACTTTTTTCATCCCAATTAGTTCCCACAAACCGATCTCATCCCAAGGGATACGAAGGTCGACGGGTGGTGTCCTAATTTTGAGATTTATTTGGTAGATTCAGAGACATCCAACAACTAAGTTTTTCTTTCTCTAATCTATAATTAGAAAACATGCTTAACCTTTAAGTCTTAATAAGAAAATTTATTCTATATTATTTTGTCAAATGTATTATATTTTGAGATTCCCAAATTAAATTGAGAAATTGTTCTGTAAAATCTTCCGCTGTCATAGGGCGTTTATTCCTTCAGTTATACCTTTTGTCAAATGGGATTCCTGATGCAATCAAGAATTTCTGTACTTTATTTATTTGTACTTTTTTGAATTCTTTCTATGAGACATGTTTCTAATTTGAGTATAAGAAGAAAAAAATCTCGTTGTGTTTTTGAAAATTTGCGTTTTGGATAAGAGATGTCATTTTGAAGTAACACTTTGCGATAAGAAGTTGGCGTTTAAATTAATATGAGGAAAGGATTAAGTGATAAAATCTAGGTGTTTACAAGAGAAAGATTCTTCATGAGAAATTGAGTTATTTGAAAGCTATGTTGAGTGGTTGAAGTTGTTCGTCGAATGGAGTTAAGCGAGAAGAAAGGTTTTGCGAAGAAAATGTCAAATCTTATTTGATAGGGGTTAACGTGTAAGATTAAGGATTTAAGCATGACTCGGTTAAATATTAAATTTACATGTGTAAAGTTTTAAGCAGGAGTTGGCGAACTGAGAAGAGTTAAAGCATGTCTAAGTTAGTTTAAGGGCTCTATAAATAGAGGACTTGATAATTAAGTAAGCACAAAGATTTTATTAAAAAAAAAGGACTAAAATGTTGCTATTTTACTTTGATGAGAAGAAGAAAAACAAAGTGTTAAGTGTTGTGGTTTGTTCCGCAAAAAGATAAGGAAAAGGAGGATTTTTGGTAAAGTGTGGTGAGTGATAAAATGAGTTTAGAGTTGATTTCTAAATATGATTAATTATCAAATGTTTTGAGCAAACTTTGACGATTGAATGCTGAGTTTACTGATTTATAAGCATGTTTGAAATAGTATTAAAGTATGTTACTGAGAAATGATTCCAAAGCATGTAATTATTGTTAAGTTTATGAATATTTGCAAAACAATGATTTATGAGCATATTGGAGTTTCTAAAATAGAAAAGTTCATTATTTTTAGATAGTTGCTTAAAAATCTTGAGGTTAAATAGAATGGTTTTAAATAGAAAATCATGGTACTCTATATATCGAGTTCTCGATGGTCAATGTGCATAGTCAAGGGTATAGGGCTATGCTGACCACTTAGCTGCTACTACTGAGTCTAAGCAGAATGGTAAGATCAAAGGTGTTTTGCTATCTTGACTGATTTTATTATGTAATAGCATGATCAAAGGTTCTCTGTTATCTTAACTAAGTTTCCTTTGGTATAGAGTATACAAAGACAAAAGAGTTTATTTAAAGAAAAATTGAATAATGAGTGTTTATGTGAAATGTATATTGATATGTTTTGTGAAATAAAACGTTTATTAATAAATTGATTTGTGTTGAAATTTATGATTTGGCGAAAATAATTTATCAAAGGGCATTGTGAAAAGGATTTTATAAAACCTCACTAAGTCTTTTAGACTTGCGTTTTAAAAACCTCATCTTTCAAGAACAGACGTTTAGGCCAAGTAGAGAAGAAGGTCGAAAGGCTTGCAACGAGTTGAGAAAGCCACCAGGTGTTTAAGAGTTGTTAATTATGTTTGGTCAAAGTGTTGTAAGTATATATTCTTATAGAACGTGTGTTATTAATAAAGTGTATGTTTTCAATAAGTTATTTGTTGCATTTGGCGTTGAAGGTTGATTGTCGTTGCGTTTTAAGTTTATTTTGATAGTTTAAAAATAGTTGAAAATAAGCTTAGCGATAAGATCAATTGCAAAGTTTAAGCTAAATCGCGTCCTATTCACAATACTTCCTACGCTTTGGTTGTCTTGCAGATTAAGGCGTGACACTTTCTTTTTTATAATGCACTGCCCTCTTATTCAATGCAATCATCTGATGAAGATGGAATGATTCAAACCTTCGAATAGCAGGACCAAAACCTGTTGCCTTATCATCTGACCACACCTTATTTCCATTGGCTGATATAGTTCTTAGAAAACGTATTTTGTTTTCATAGAGCTAAAAATTATATCGATGTTTCTAGCAAACCAAAGACGTTGTTTAATAGCTACTTTGTTTCGCTTCAGAGGCATATAGCTGCTTAGTTATGGTTCATTTTCATTAATACTGTGAGACCCGAGAATAAAAAAGAAGGAATATTGGAGTAACCTCGGTAATCTCGGGCAAAAAGGAAAGTATAAAGTAAATTCCTAGTGCATCTTGGGGCGATGAAAGATCGAGATTGAAAGACAGAAAATGTAAAGAGCCAATCTTGGGCCATCTCGGAGCTTTGGTAGCACGAGATGGAAATATAAGGGTTTTAAAGATGAGTCTTAAGCCATCTCGGAGTATTACTTGGCCAAGATTGGAGACAAAAAATGGTTTAATTGGTGACATCAGGCGATCTCGGGCCAATTCCAACCAAGATCATTAAGAGTTAAGTGTTCAGTGGAGTTGAAATTCAGGGTGTTAAATAGATTTCATGCATTTTGCGGCCAAGCAGAAGCTGGCGAGTTTTGGAGATTAGTTTAAATAAGGAGAAAAGATCAAGAAAGAGACGTTATTATGAGATTTTTGTAAAAGAATTGCTTGAGGGTGTGTTGCCGAGAAGCTTTTTGGCGAGAAGAAGGGTTTGGGGCAAGGCTTTCAAAGAAAAAGAGAAAACAAATTTGTACGTGATTTTTCTAAATTTAATATTAATTTTTCAGATTTCTTCTAATGGTTTTAATGTTCTTTGATGATGTGATTTACGTTTTTGTCCATGAAAAGTAAGAATTATGAAGAAAGTTTACATTTTAATGTTTCTTATGGAAAGCTTAAATAATTTCAAAGATAAATTTTGTATGTTTGATTGCATTGTATGCTACGATTGAGAGTAAATCATTAGTCATATTCCTGTCAATGAGCTGGTTAATTATGTGCACATAATGAGGTAAGGCAACCATGGGGTAAGCAGACCACATGGCCTTGATAGACTAATCAATGCGGTTGTGTTAGTAGCCTGGGCAACAAGAAGTGAATCAGTGAGAACCCAGAAGATGTTGATGATGATGCAGTTATTATAGTAGTCTATTCTTGGCAATGATTCATATTCTTGGCAAAAGGAATAGTGGAGGACTAATGTGTGTTTATGTGACTTATGAAAGTAGGGGTTGAGCTTTTGTTTTTGAAATGAAAATGATTATGTGATTGAATTGTATTCCAAAAATAGTTTTCAAAATCCATCACACACTATATGAAGTTAGCGTTTGAATCAATTCACAAAAAGAAATAAGCGATAAAATCTTATATGGTTAAGTATGAGTTTTGCTAGTTAAGAAGTTAGTTCACGAGGAAGTTTTGAGAAAAGAAGCATCTACAGTAGGACCTATAAGTCTAAACGCTTTCAAGAGAAAGAGTCTTCGCGAGAAAAGATTGGGTAGTTCACAAAAGAAGTTACTGTGTTAAGACTTTCGAAAGTTATGTTAAGCGGTTAAAGTTATTCGTTCAATGGAATTAGGCGAGAAGAAAGGTTTGACGAGAAAATATCAAAATTGATTTGACAGGGGTTAACATATAAGATTAAGGATTTAAGCATGGCTAAGATAAATATAATTTTACGCGTGTGATGTCTTAAGTAGGAGTTGAAAATCGAACAAAGAACTAAGGATGACTAATCTGGGTTAAATAGTAGTATAAATAAAGGATTTAAGTCACTAAGGGATATTTTTAAGGAAATTTTGAAGTGTTGAAGTGCTGTCATTTTGTTTTTGTGAGAAGGCTATGCGAGAAAGAAGAAGAAGAGATTTTTGGTTTTAAGGCTAAGTATTTGTGAGTGCTTTTCTTCTTGAAGTATTTATGAATGTATTTTTAAATGCGTTTATGGTAAAATATTTATTATAATTTGTCTTAGAATTTTAAAGATGAGTTCAAATGAGAGTGTTTCAAAGAGATTTTCATGAAAAGCTTACATGTTTTCAAACATGTTTTATAATGTTTAAAGCTTGATTTGATGATTATGAGCTAACTGTTATTTGCACATAAGATTAGAGGTAGCCATATAGAAAAATCCTACATGGTGAAGTGAAGCCAACCAATGTAAAAAAGGATTGCATTGTGTTAGGCAATCCGAGCAACAAGGACAAATTTGTATGTTCTCAGATGTTGTTGATACGGTAGTCTAGACACGAGGTAATGAGAACAAACATAGAGAATGATTTGGGATCCTTGGCGAAAGGAATGACTGTGACTAATGTATGTTTATGCAAGATGATGCTTTATGTGAAATATTATATTTACAAGATCTTATATGTTTTTGTTTAAAACGTATGTTATGGTTTTGTGAACTGATTTATAGAAAGGTATTGCGAAAAGGATTTCATAAAACCTCACTAAGTCTTTTAGACTTACGTTTTAAAATTTTATCTTCCAGGATTTGGCGATAAGGTCGAGTAAGAGGAGGGGAAGAAAAAGGCCTATCAGGCAAGAAGCTGCCAGACATTTTAAGTTTTAGTAAGTTGTATTGTATACTATGTATGAAACGGTTGTTGTTAAATAAGTTTAAATTTTGGTTATATTGACTGCATTAAGCTTTATCACCTAAAGCATGTTATTTAAAGTATTGACATTTAAACAAGGTAAAGGACTTAAGATTAGTGTCTTTGGCATTTAGGCATTAATTTTGGCCAAGGTGCTGTAATTGTATGTTTATGTACTAAACGCCTATTGTTGAATAAAAGTTTAAGTTGACTTTCATCGTGTTATGTTTATGGCTTGGTAGTTTAAATGAGTTAAGTTGGAGTTGGACGATAAGATCAATTTCAAGGTTTCAAGCTAAATCACATCCTACCCACACTACTTCCTGCGTTCTGGTTGTTATCGAATCGGGGTGTGACAAAAAATATTGTTTTTATTGTGCAAAAAATGGTTAAAAAATTATTAATTATTATAATACTGTTGTTCCTTATTTTATTTATGAAAACTATCAAGCAAAATAATTCAATAGAATAGCTTCGACCTTGGGAGGATCATTGTGACTATAGATGTTCATAAATTTATCAGAAAATAATTTATTCGATATTAAGGATGACAGGAGTGGAAACTTGATTGTAATCTTAATTTCTTCATAACTTGAGTCGAAGAATTAAAGTTTTTATCCACAACATACGGCCACCAATAACATTGTAACAATCTAATAAATTAACAACCACATTAAAAAAATTCAATAACAAATTACATAAACTTTAACGTCCCTACCCAAGCTCAAGGTGGTAGAGGAGAGATCAACTTGAGTTTTCCATGTAACTGGCTAAAGCAAGCAAGGGAGGATGCCTTGGAAAAAATGTATGTTGGTTGCTTTTCAGTAGATATGGATTGTAGACAAAGGGTGGAACCTTGAAGATGGTGGCCGATAAAGTGACCGTCATTCTTGATGTGTTTTGTGCGCTCATGAAAATCATTATTTTGATCAATCTAAATAATACTATGATTGTCACAAATGAATAACAATGGCAAAGTCCTAGGGAACCCCTATATCAGCTAGAAGCCATCGAAGCTGAACAACCTTAAAAGTAGCATCAACAAGAGTGCAATATTTAGACTCGATACTAAAATGAGAGACAACAGTTTATTTCATATTGCGCCAAGATATAAGAGAATCAGTTAAATAAAAGTAGTAATTTGTAGTTGATCATCTATCAGTAGGGTCTTTTACTTAGTCGGCATCAGAGTAGACAGAAAAAACTAATAATGATCGTGAAGAGAACAGAAGACCATACCCTAGTGTTTTATATATCACACAATACGGAACACAACCGTAAAGTAAATGGTGTGTGGGGAAAACATGAACTGCATAGTCAATGCTTGGCCATGTCACGGTTAAATAGATAAGTTTGACAATAAGTTGTGGATACAAGGTTGAATCTCAAGAGGGACCCCATCAAATAAAGTCAAGCGAACATTCAAATCCAATAGGGTTGAAAATGACAGAGTCAGTGATGCTAAATTGTTAGAAGATCATAAGTATATTAGCTTAGGACAAGTAGTATTCGTCTTAGTAGGACGTCACCTAAAGAGCAAGAAAATAATTTAGAGGCCCCAAGCCTTTCATTTTAAAGTGTTTACTTAGATAACATTTTATATCAGATATAGCCTTGGGATCATCATCTGTAATGATCATGTAATCCAAATACAAAAGAAAAAAATAATACCACGAGGTGTCTTATAGTGGAAAGAGTAGAGTCATAAGTGTTGGATGTAAACCGACCAAGTTGAGTAATAGTGAAATTGAAATTAGCAAACCAAGTATGTGGGGTTGTTTTAATCTATACAAGGCACAACAAAGAAGGTAGATTGTTTAAGGTGGAGGAAAGGTGTCAGATGGTGGCTTCATATACACTTCTTCGGATAGAATGTCATGATGAAAAGCATTTTTCACATCCATTTGAAGAATAGGTCACTGTTTGGCAGTAGAGATTACTAAAAGACTTCGAATAAATGTCATGCGAGCAACAAGAGCAAACATTTTCTCATAATCAATACCGTACTCACGAGAATACCCTTTGGCCACTAGACGAGCTTTATACCATTCAATGGATCCATCTGAGTAAGTCTTGATCTTATAGATCCACTTACATCTGATAGGTTTCTTTATGGGAGGTAGTACAATATAATCTCAAGAATGACTCTTCTCTAAAGTCTGAAGTTCTTCAGCCATTAATTGCTACTAGAGAGAATTAGTTCATGCCTCATGATTAGACAAAGGTTCAACTAAAGACATGATAGTGGAGAAACAATGGTGGTTTTTAAGATAATTTGGAGTTCTCTTACCTGGGTGGAGCAACGGGAAAATACAGGTATGTGTTCTGTATGGAGAGCAAAAGACAGATCTGAGAGCACAACAGAAGAGAAGACCAATCCAGCTTGGAGTCAGGTTTTATGAAAGACTAATTGATCTTAGAGACAAGCTGCATGGAAGACAAATAGAACTCGAAGATAGGCTATGTGAAAAACTCGGGTTTGAAGAGAAGATCACACATGCTAGAAAGATATTAGTATAGGGATCAGTAAAAAAAGAATGAGGACTAGTTAGGGAATCATAAAATGGAGAAAGGCTAGTAACTGAAGGATGCTACCAAAACGTGACATGACGGGAGATGCGTAACTGTTTAGAAATAGGATCTGAACACTAAAACCCTTTTATGTTCAGTTTCATATCCAAGAAAACAACATAGATAAGCATGAGGTTCAAGTTTGTTATGTTCATGAAGATGTAGAATAACAAAACATGCACAACCAAAGGCTTTAAGATAAGAGTAAAAGGGAGAGGTATAATACAACTGTTCAAAAGGGGATAAGTTGTGAATAATAAAGGAAGGAAGATAATTGATGACATAAACAGACGTTGGGGGTAGCCTCACCACAAAACTTCTCAAGACAAGAGGCTAACAGAAGTTGAGCACTATAAGAGTTAAGGATATGATGATGTTTTTGTTCAATTCGACCATTTTGTGGTGAAATATATAAGGACATGAACATTAGACAAGAGTGCCTTTGTGAGAAAGAAATGAAAGGAGATAAGAGTCCTTATACTCTATAGCGTTATCAGTGCAAAGCATTTTGATGGGTCTAGAAAACTGAGAACTAACAATGTTTGCAAAAATAATATAGATTTGGGGATAAAAGAATGAATTTTAAGAAAATAAATTCAAGTAAAACGAGAGTAATGATCAATAAATAACACAAGATATTGATAACCATTAACTGTCGGAATAAGAGTCAGGTCCCAAATATCAAAATGACATAGACCAAATGGTGTGTCACAATGAATTAGACGTAGAAAAAGATAAAGCAGGTTGTTTTGTAAGTTTACAATGTGCGTAATCAAAGGAAATGAATTTAGAAATATTATTCAAAGTACCAACTGAAATTTAATTACAAAGTTTGCCTAAAGATGCATGACCAAGATGGAGATGTCATTAGTATGTATCCGTATCAGTGATGGCAGCATAAAAAAATGAAGGAATGAGTGGCTGCAAGGACGTGAACTCAAATAATCTTAACACCTTATGACTCGTACTAATCGTTCGTCCCATTTATGAATCCTTAACCTAACAACCATGAGAAGAGAAAAGAGCATTTAAACCAAGATCACATAAATGGCCAATAGATGCAAGATTGAAAGAAAAGTTAGGAACACGTTAAGTATTTGACAAATTAAATTTATAGTAGGAGTATAAACAGTGCCAATACAAGAAATAAACATGTGATTACCATTAGTTGAATGGATAGGGGGAATAGATGTGACAGAGGTAGAGGAGGGTAGTAATGTTATATTAGAGGTCATATGCTTACAGTAAGCTGAATCAAGGAGCCAAAATATTCCTGGTGTGAAAGCAAGAGCTGAGGAATTGGAAGATAGCACTTGTTTGAGTAAATCTTGTAGATCACTAATCTAAAGACTTGGTGGATGGAAAGATGGTGTGGCAACAACAACAATAGAGGAAGAACCAAGTCGAAAGAGGAGCTTTTGACTTGGAAGTGTAACCTAGGGAACGAGGTGACTTAGTAGAAAATTGTCCAAAATATGACCTCGCTTATGACAGTACCTACATTCAATTGCAGGACAACTACTAAACTTATGACCATGTTTCTTACAACTTTTGTAAAATGTCGACTCGGTCTAGGTACGAAGATGAGTGTTTTCTAGTGCAACATCAGATGGCATGGAGGGTACGAGATCATGTCTTTTCTCCTTAAATAGAATCTCTTGAATCACAACATCAAGTGATGGCGAAGGATTATGGTGTAACAAGGCAGCAAAAATAGACTCATATTCGAACCATAGTACCATTAGAACTTCGATGAGTCGTAGATGATCAGGACTAATCTTATTCTGGTCTAACTGAGTCCAAATGGATTGGAGAGTAGCAAGGTATTCATTGACAGATTGCACTGTCTCTTGATTGGAGTTAACTAGAGTAGTGTGTAACTTATAATAGTGAGCTAGGCCAATAGCTTGAAAACGTGAAACTAGAAAATTCCAAATCCTTTTGGTAATGTTGAATGCATCAAATTGATTATGATAGTTGAGATGGAAGTATTACCTCACCAAGTGATTATTTGGTGATTTTTGTTGTCCCAATCTTCCAATCTTTCCGTAAACTTACACACTTCCTCAGAAGCACCTTTGATAGGTTTGAGGATTTAGTTACAACTCACCATAACTTTCGACCAATGAAAAAGCTCTTCATTTGATAGGTCAAAGTGATGTACTTTGAGCCATCAAGTATGGTGCTAATAGGTCGAAATACATCCATTTTTTCCATTTTTCAACACTACGGTAATATATAAATGATGATTGGGTTTCAAAATTTAAAAACAATGGAGTGTGGATTTTCAAATGGGTATCAGGGTGACGGTTGGGTGGGTGAGTGGTTGGTATGGTAAGGGGTAGGGAGGTTGGTTTTATACTAGTGAGACGATGGGGTTGGTTTTTGGAGATGTAAGGCGATGAGATCGGCGATGAGGTCAGTAGAGTGAGATAATGAGGTTGGTTTTTGGTGGGGTTTTGCAACGAGGGTTAGATAGGTTCTGGTTTGCATATGGTTTTCAAGTGGTTGTCAGATAGGCTCTTATACCAAGTGAAAACTTTATTGTAATCTTAATTTTTTATAACTTGAGTTGAAGGACAAAGTATTTATATACAACATATAACCACCAATAAGATCCTAACAACCTAACAAATTAACAACCATGATAACAAGTTACATAACAAATTATATAGACTTGAAACTCTCTAAAAAAAATGAGATCACTTCTTATTCTCACCGAGAATGATTTTGATTCCTCAATTTCTTCGCGAAGTAGATGATTGTTTATTCACTTCTCACATTATCTGAGTCAAGTAGGGTTGAAAGCTTTTGTATCAATAAAATCTCTTTCAATAGGTAATTCATAAAGTTTTTGGGAGATAAATCAAACCGAAATTGGGTAACCATTCATCAACGAAAGCAGCTTCCCAAATGGGGTAAAAGTGCAAATCGATAGTTGCACAGGTAGGGATAATAACACCAGAAATAATATTGTTTCCGTAAAGTAGAGATCCAGAATAGCAGCAATGAAGGCAATAATAAATACAGAAGTAAAATCTTGTAAAGACGGTTTTCAGTGTTGGTTATCTAGTTACAGAAACGACCCCATAGGCTTTCGCTTTCGCGTCTCTCTAAAATTGCAGTCATGGTAAAATCTTGGTTTATTTAATAATTAATCATCAGGGACTCCCAGTCCTATTTCTAGACTCATTGAAATACCATGAATCTCCAACAATAGTTCCAATAATTACATATTTGATTTCACCCCTAGATTACACAAGCATAATTGTGTTCAAATTCAAACAATTGTGTTTAATACCACGAATCGCCAAGATCGCACAACAGGGTTATGAAAATCCACCTGCATAATACAAAAAAAAAAAATGGTTGTTACATATCTAGGACCCTTGACACAAATAAACTCATCCAGACAATTGGCTAACTTTTGTGAAACCATTTCATAGAATCTCGTTGATATTAAGCATATGTTTTCCTAACTTCCTACTATGAATGACAGTCCTTCTCAAGTGTTGTGAATAGTCGAGACCTTGAGGAATATCTAGAACGACCATAACAGATGTTAGCACAATCTAAAGGAAATTATCAGGCATAACACTATTAATAAACAATACAAAAAATCTAATTATGGATAATTCCTCTATCTTTTTCATTCGTTACAAAATAGTTTTCCGACCTTAGTTCCAAGTTAGAAAGAAGATCAATTTGAATTGACTCTAGTTCATTTAGAAATTGAAAATTTATGGCTATAATAACAACTAATATTAAGGTGATTTTTGCATTACCCCTTAATTTTTTTAAATAACATTTATAAATATAACTCAACCTAGGAGTTTTTGTTATCTTTTGTTTTGTTACCTTTAATTATATTGCGCACACACGATTTTCATACATAATTTTATTTTAAAATAATGACTAACGAATATTGTCACACTCTAATCCACAAGAAAACCAAAATGCAGGAAGTGGTGCAAATAAGATGCGATTTATCTTAAAATTTGCAATTGATCTTATCGTTAAGCTTATTTTTAACTCTTTTTAAACTATCAAACTAAACTCAAAACGCAACGACAGTCAACCTTAAACGCCAAATGCAATAAATAACTTATCCAAAACGTACACTTTATTAATAACAGGCGTTCTATAAGAATATTCTATTACGACACTTTGACCAAACATAATTAACAACTCTTAAACACAAATCAAATTATCAGTAAACACTTTATTTTTTAAAACATATCAATATACATTTTGCATAAACACCCATTTGTCAATTTTTCTTTAAATAAACTCTTTTGTCTTTGTATACTCTATACCCATGAAAACTTAGTTAAGATAACAGAGCACCTTCAGTCTTATTATCCTATTAAACCTCGATCAAATTAGCAGAGCACCTTTGGTCATGCTATTATGGTCAAGATAGTAGAGTACCTTTGGACTTACCATCCTGCCTGGACTCGATGGTAGTGGCTAAGTGGACAGCGTAGCCCTATACCTCTGACTGTGCACATTGACCATCAAGAACTCGATATATAAAGTACCATGATTTTCTCTTTAAAACTATTATATTTAAACTTATGCTTTTTAAATAACTTTCTATAAACAATGAACTTTTCTATTTCAGAAACTCCAACATGTTTGTGAATCATGACTTTGCAAATATCCATAAACTTGGCAATAATTACATGCTTTGAAATCATTTCTCAGTAACATACTTCAATACTATTTAAAACATGTTTATAAATCAGTAAATTCAACATTCAATCATCAAGATTTGCCTAAAACATTTGATAAATAATCAGATTTAGAAATCAACTTTAAACTCATTTTATTACTCACCACACTTTACTAAAAATCCTCATCTTCCTTCTCTTTTCGTAAAATCTTCTCTTGGAACAAACCGCAACACTTGACACTTTGTTTTTCTTCTTCTCATCAATGCAAAACAACAAGATTTTAGCCATTCTTTTTTAATAAAATCTTTATGCTTACTTAATGACCAAGTCCTCTATTTATAGAGCCCTTAAACTAACTTAGTCATGCTTTAACTCTTCTCAGTTCGCCAGTTTCTGCTTGAAACTTTACACATGTAAATTTAATATTTAACCCAACCATGCTTAAATCCTTAATCTTACATGTTAACTCTTGTCAAATCAAATTTGACATTTTTTTGTCGGGTCTTTCTTCTTGCCTAACTCCATTCCACAAATAACTTCAACCACTCAATATAGCTTTTGAATAACTCTTTTTCTCGCGAAAACTCTTTCTCTTATAAACACCTAGACTTCACAAGTCTTATCACAAATCCTTATTTTCTCAAAACTTCATCGCGAACTAACTTCTTAGTCGCAAAACTTATACTTAACCATATAACATTTTATCACTTAATCTTTTTCGTGGATTAATTCAAACGTTAACTTCTTATCACAAAATGTTACTTCAAAACGCTTTCTCTTATCCAAAACGTAAATTTTCAAAACACAACCAAAATTTTTTCTTCTTATACTCAAATTAGAAACAGGTCTCACAAATATCTAACTTTTTCAATTTTAACTCTGGTGAGTCTCTTAAAAAGGTGTAACAAATATATAAACTTTTAAGGGGCCTTTTCAAAAATACAACAAAGCGACAAAAAATATTTACACCATATAGAACAATTTCGAAAACAAAAAAAGTCCACAGACCTACAATGGGATATTTCAAAAATGCTCTGATTAATTGGCATCCAACACTCGTAATATATTTAAGAAATGATCATTTAGTATTTGAGAAATGATCGTTTAGTATTTGAGAAATGATCATTTAGATTTGAGTATTTTCTTCTAGACAATCGTGAAGTCAAATCTATTCGATCAAATCTAAATCTAAACGATCTTTTTAATAATTTTTTGGTACACAATTGTTTACATTGATCGTTTAAATTTGGGTTGCCAATTCTCAACGATTGTTTTTCAAGATATTTTGGAAAGCGGTCGTTTATATTTGGTACATGATCATTTAGATTTAATCATTTAAATTTAAAAACCGACCGTTTATATTTAGTACACGATCGTTTAGTCATTATTTACCAACGTGTGTTCATTTTGCTTGTTAGAAGTTTCAACAAATACCTCCTGACAATAGGTCAACGATGTGTACAACTTTGGAAGCTCATTCCCTAACGATTTTTTCATGATTACCTGATGATTTAGAGCGTCAAAAACTTTTAACAAGCATATGAGTTATTTGAAAGTTAATTTTGTTATCATTTGAGAGTTCCATTATTTCTATAAGTTTGGGATCTAAAACTTTTAACACATTGAAAAAGATAAAAATCCCAATTTTTAGTATTGAAAGGTTAAGATTGTAATGGTGGGTAATTTTTGCAAATTTGTTTAATTTAAAATATGAAGAACATGGCATATTAGAGAAACAAAAGTATTTAAAAATGTTTTAAAGTATAGATCACTATGGAGAGAAGTAGACTAATTTTTTTGTCCTGAAAATCAGATATGTACCTAAACCCTAATTCTAAAACCCTAACTCTATGATCTCTCTATGCATTGAGTTGAAGATTAAGAATTGAGAGAAGCATGCTTATAAAGAGAGATTCCCATCATTATTTTACGTGGCATCATGTAATTGGTACGGATTACCACTACGTTTTTCTTTTCTTTCAACAAATATCGAGGTTACCATTTCAAATGTGGGACCCTGTTTTAGCTAATAATTGTCTTCCCTAGTAATTAGTAAACTATATTTATTCCATCTTCTTCTATTATCTTATTATATTCATGTATTAAATTTCGTGTCCACTTCTCCATATTCGGCCTTTATTAATTCATTTTTCATTATATATACCAAACACACAAACACAAATAAATGTTCATTAATATATATTATACATGTATGAACTTGTTTAACCAAACAATATATTATTATAATCTTTACTATAGTAACGTTCCACACCAAAATAATTTGGTTTGGGTCTCAAGTTTTTCAAAGTTATATTTTATTTAATTTTCTAAATTTTAGAATAAAATAGTAATTAAATCAATCTCTTTTTCTCAAATTTAGTATACATGTTGTCTTTCTTTTCCTTGGTGATTATTGAATTGTTGTAAAAATCATGGTTAGTTTTCTCGTGTTTTGATTTATTTTAAAAAACATTATAAAATTTAGGAACAAAATATAAATTTAAGCTCAATAAAACTAAAGCTAACTATTTTAAAACTCCAAATGAAAACAATATACAAAACTTGTTCAATAAGATTTATAGACTTTCAAATTCTTAATTTATAATGGATAGTATTTTTTTTTTTTTTTTGTACATAAGAATACTTAAAACTAATCTCTAAGAAAGAAAAGTATGTAGTATTTAATTAGTGATAAAACTGAACAACATTACATTGTAAAATTAAGAAAAATCATTATCAAAAAAATTCTAAATTATCAAATTTTTTACCCTACAAAACCAAGTAGATATAATTTAAAATTTTGTGAAGCTAATATTATTGTTTGATCCTAGACATTGATAACAATAATATATTAACAGTGAGATGTGTGTTCTTTAGCCTGTCTAATTATTTGTAACACCATACTTTCATTTAGTTATTAATTAATTAATTAATTAATTAATTTAAACATCTGATGTCAGTATTTTGTTTAAATTAATACATAAAATTAACCAGGGAGGGAGTAAAAAAAATATATTAAACTGAAATTTGGGGATCTAATTTTACTTTTCCAAGACAAAATGACAAAATAATGTAATGTTCAAAGTTTGAGGAGTTAATTAAATCTATAATTTAACCCATCTTATGAAAAAGAGTGAATGATTATTGGTTAAAATAATAGGTAATAATTGTAAGTATAAGTGTGACAGTTGAAAATATAAAATATTAGCAAAATAATTGATTGGATGATTGATTAGGGCATTGCAGAAAAATGTTGGAAACTATTGGAAGAGTGGATTCAACACATGCAACACACATTCAATTGTTTTTTTTTTTTTCCCTTCCTTTTTTTGGATTCGTATTAATTAATCATCATAATCCCCATTATTTTTGCTTTCATTACGTGCTACAATACAAATTAAACTATTTCTTTTACACATCCATAAACACAACATCATTTTACCTTATGTGTGTAATTATATATAACTAAAACTTTACTATTCAATTTTCATCAATACACATTTCTTCTAAATAAGGTATACATTAAATTTTTTAGCATACATATAATATATAAATAAATGAGGGAGAGTAATAGTAAGTTGGATGGCCATTTGAAAAGTACTCCTCCATCCTAAAAATATATAATATATAAATAATAAACATTTTATAAAATATAAAGTGGTTAGTTAATGACATATATTATATGTCTATTAACCCTTTTCTTTTTCTAAAATTAGACTTTGATATTTTATTAATGTTTAATATCTTTTAATTAAGAAAAAAAAACAATTTTAATTTCCATGGTTTCATTCTCACCTAATTTAATCCTTTTTTGAAAAGTGTTTATTTTCATTGAATTTTGATTTGCATGTTAAATGAAGTCTCAATAAATATTTCTAGCTACAAATCTATATTGTATTGTTCATAAATATGCAATTAAATTATTAAAATTAATAGAATAAGGATGATGAGGAACTAATCCCCATGTTATAGTCCTCGAAACAATCTACCTAGATTATCCTAAAATAGTGATTAGGAGTACAATTACAGTGATAATTCCTACAAACTTAGGAATATACATCCCTACTAATTATTTTACTTTAGTTTTATTTATTACAATTTATCACTTTGAGGAAAACTTTTCTTCCTTTTCTTTTTACAGCTTGCTTTTTAATGAAAATTATTTCAACCCAACATTAATTATCATATGTTTAACCAAGCACTTTAATTACTAATTATTAATTCCTTTACTTTTTAATTTATATATTAAAAACCTTTTTTTTTAAATAGTAGTATTTCTTAAGTGTATAATTTATTATTATATAATTCTAAATTATAATAAAACAGATGTAAACAATCCTTATCTTTTATACAATCTTTTGTTTTTTTTTTTAATATAAAGTTTTACTAAACTGATTGGAAACATTAAAATAAAAATGAAAGAAAAGATTAATTAACAACCAAATATTTGAATGAACCATATGCACACTTTTTTTTTTTTTTTCTATTCAATTTTCATGATTTCTACTTTAAAATACAAAATATATAATAATGAAGAATATGTTAAAGTGCCTTTGGGATGCAAAAAAGGTAAACATTTGAAGCATATATAAAACTCTATTTTTTAAAAATTCATATTTTGGAAAGAAAAAAAGTTATTAACAAAGATTAGACATATGATTATAAGCTAATAGTGTAGTTTTGCTCCTTTTGAGATTAGTTGAACACACCCCCACCTTCCCCTTTTACAAATAATAATTATTTTCTCAAAAAATAAAATAGTGTTAAATTTAATTATATTAATTAAACACATTGATGAAATTCGGATGCCCTTCCTTGTCCCATTTCTCCAATATGAAACAAAGGTTATTTTTTTAATTAATTATCTTATGCTCAAGTGGCCAACAAATAAAAATGGGGATGCCACCCTTTTCCCCCTTCTCGATTATTTAATAATTAATACAACTTACTATTTATCCATAACTGTCAAATTCTCTTTGTCCATTCAAGATAGAAAGTTAAAAGAAGTTTGATGTTAAGAAAAGAAGCCCCTGTAAATGATGGTTGAACTAAGTTTATTTTAACTATATTGATACATAAAAAATTAATATTTTAAAAAAAAACGTTTTAGTTTTTAGGTTTTGGATTTAGTTTCTATTTGGTCCTTTAGTTTCAAAATGAACTTTTTTTAGTTTAAAACGTTATAAATTTTTTATTGAAATTTTAAGTTTTGTTTCAATTTGTTCTTTTAAGTGCAACATGAGCTAAGTGATCACTCAACTTAGTACTATTTTAGTCTAAACATACTTAATTCATGTAGAGTTTTGATAAGATCCGATATACTAGGGTTGGAATGACCACGTCACTCTCAATTTTGTTTATAAGTTTTAAAAGTTTACACTTTCAATTATTTGATTTTTATTTGATACACTCTTTTAATATTCAGTGCTAATGTTTAATAGTAACTGATTTAAAATAATTATAATTAACTAGGTGTGTTATTACACTTTCACCTTTGTTCAAATTAATTTTAATATTTTACTTCATAAATTTTTTAGATTTATTTAAAAGATGTCAGTAAAAAATGGAGGGTAAATTTTGAAATATATTGAAATAAATTTTAAACCTAAAAAATATAGTTAGGCATAAAATAGAACTAAAGTTAGAAGAAGAAAACATTTTTCTTCAAATTCGATGTAATTGCAATTATACATGATAGAATTCTTTACCAAATAATTAATTATTATGCAAGATTTAATACTTTTTATTAGAGTCTAGGCTCTAGCTAACTAATGGTAGCTCCAAATCCATTTCATAACAATTAGAAAAAAATATGTACCTAATCTTTTGGATTACTCACAATTTAGAATATATATATATATCTTTTAAAATATTTAAACTTACCCTCGTTGTCTAAAAAATCTCAATAAATCCATGGTTAAAAAATTTGATTCACTATTACATTATTATTTTTTAGTTCATTAATTATGTTTACCCACATTCTATATTTCATCATTTGAAAATACAACTAGATATGAAATGCAAATTGTAACCTTTTAGTTGATATTAGTTTAGAATATCTCTTTATTTAATCTTTTTATCTAATATCTATTGACTATCGAAATAATTAAGGTTGATGGATTAATATAAATTTAATATTATATATCGTCTAACAAATGTTTTCATAAAATTGAAATACCGACATTAATTTATGGACATGTACATGTTAAACATTAATCATAATTAGGGTTTGGTTGTAGGGTCAAAAATGCACAGTTGGGGGAAGGTCTACATGTTGGTTAGCAGGGACAAACATAAGAAAGTGACCAAATTAAATTAATTGAAAGTAAAAAAAAACCAAGTTATTATAAATTTAAATTAGATTAGTTAATCATAATTGTGGACTTAGTGGTCGACATGTCGTGCCCTCTCACACTTAAACAATTCAATTTCATTTTTTCTTCTTTTAAACTTTTTTTTGTGAATTAATGTTTCACATAATTTATTAATTAATTATATATCATATGGTTTTTTTAACTGTTGTATTTCAGTGTCACCATTCTTTGTTTTCTTTAGTTTTGGAATATACTTCTCAGCTTTTTTATTCTTTAGAACTTCCATTATCTCAACATGTTTCACCATATAATAATATATATTTATTACAAATTCCCCATCATTTACTCCATATCTTCTACTTAAAAACAACACATTTTCAGTTTATTAGGGACTTTTTTTTTTAATTAGCTTCAATTTGTTTGGTGAATTAATGTTCAAACTCTATGGATTTCTTATTATTCTTAACTTAACCCATCAACATTCACCCTACTACAAATAAAATGCATACTAGATAATGTTTTACATTTTATTATAAGCTTTCTAGTTTGTATGTATAGTAAGTTCTTGAAATTTCAGTTTTATATAGGTTTATAAGTCATTGTATATATATTGACATTATTATTTTAAAAATGAATTGATTTTGATTCACATTTAACAAATTTGGGTGTTTAATAGTTATGAATTTTTTAAAAAAAAAGTAAAGTAAAGGTCAATTAGTACTTAGGCCAATATGCCTAGTAGATACGAGATTGAAGAGTAAATAGTCTATTACAAATAATGATAAAAATTTAGGTTTGTTGTTGATTAATATAATAACTATTTTCTGATGAAAACGTTGGGTTATATTTATTTTCTTATAATTTTCATATTGTTTAGGGTAACATTTGAATTCTTAGTCAAATTTCAAAAGAAAGAAAGTAGTATACAAAACTTGGTTGTACATTCTAAACAATATATTATTATATAACAAATAAATTAAATTTATGGGGTGGTGGAATTAACGTAATGTTTATAAGTTTAAGTTTTAGAAAACAAAAAATGATAAACGCTCAGTATGATCACAATTTGATTTTTTAGTTATATAATATATATATTTTTAAAATAGCAAAATAAAATAAAATATTTACAAGCTATACCAAAATTTTGGATTCTATTCATGATAGTCTTCTATCATTGACTATCTGTGATAAATTATAAAATCTACTATTTTTAAAAATTCCCCTATATATATATACTTAATTTTCTCCTAAAATTTTAATTTAAATAAGAATAGCGTTTAAATTAAGTTTTTTAAAAAAAATTCAAATTATTATCACACATGCCAAATGATTATCAAATAAGATTTTAAAGTTATACCAGGATAAGATTTTCATGAATTAATTAAACATAAAAGTTATAGTTCATATGTACTCACATATATGTAATCATACAAAAACTAATACACTCAATTTCATTAGAACTCTACCGCTTACAAAAAGAACATACTCATCAGATAGACTGCATAACTCTATTAGATAAACATAATTAGTTTAAGTAGGAGGATGTTTGGCCAAATGACCTTTTGGTTTTCAATAATAAAAAACAATAATTTTATACCTTATTAACTCTTCAAATTTACAAAGAATAGTTCAATTTGCTCCAAACGTCGCAGTGAAGAGAAAGGAAGAAAAAGAAGAGGTGGTAGGAGGGTTTTTGTTTTATATTACATTTATACTAAGGATAAATGAATTAATTAAAGAAATCCAATCATAAAAGAAAGCATATTAAAAAAAGGAGTTTAATCTCTAAACAATGACAACAGCTGATATTTTGTCGTATGGAGATCAATATTAAAGAGAACCCATCTCAAAGATGAATAATAATAAAAAGATATATATATATATATATATATATATAATATAATGAGAGACATTTGTTGAGAATATAATATAAAAAATGTTGTCCATTTAGGGAACCGAAACCCATTTATCATAATTTTAAATTCTTTCACTCTTTCTTCCTTCATGTGTTTATAAAGTGCAATAATCATAATATGAATCCCTTAAACTGAAAACTGAGAACCAAAAAGATCAGAAACAACAATGACGGGGTCTGGTTCTCCTTGTGGAGCTTGTAAATTCTTGAGAAGAAAATGTGTAAGAGGATGTGTTTTTGCACCATATTTTTGCCATGAACAAGGTGCTACTCATTTTGCTGCCATTCATAAAGTGTTTGGAGCAAGTAATGTTTCTAAGCTTCTTGCTCGTCTTCCTATTACTGAAAGATGTGAGGCTGCTGTTACTATTTCTTATGAAGCTCAAGCTAGGCTTCAAGATCCTATTTATGGCTGTGTTTCTCATATCTTTGCCCTCCAACAACAGGTTCATTATGTTCATCCATCTTAATTAATCAATTCATTCCCAGCTTCTTTTTCTGTTTTTTCGATCCCTTACTTTCTAATAATGGCTCAATTCAAACCTTTTCACTTCTCGATCAAAAGGGTTATGAATTGATGTTCCTTTTAACTAAATTCGTGTTTCATCACGGATTTGACAAAAGTTTCCTGCTTTCTTAATTGCAATTTCTTTGTAATGGGGTTTTCATTAAAGAATAAAATTATTTATTTGATTTGTAAATTCACTTCTAAAAACAATAATGGGTTTCTTAGATTTTGAAAATAAAGATAACGAAAGAAGGAAAATTCATACACACAAGAGGGACTGTACTGTGTTTATTATAAGGTAAATTTTAAAAGATCAAATGTTTATTAAATATAGGTAAGAAAAAATTTATGTTTTTAATGTTGGTTATTAGTTATTGAAACCCTAATTCAGCTCCATGTTGTTTGTTTATTGAGCTTTTAGGAGGTTTGTTGATTAATGCGTTTATTTTCAGTCATATAATATAATACGATTGAATTTACCACAACTTATTAACTTAAACTTTTGTTATTTGTTTTTTCAGGTTGTGAGTCTTCAGGCACAACTTGCTTCTTTGAAGGAACAAGCAGCGGAAAGCATTATGAACGCGTCCAGTAACGTGGGCGGGGTGAACGAGAAGGTCAATAGTAGAAAGGTTCCTTCTCACCCCCAAGATCTCCATAGTTGGTTTCAATCGGAGCAACCAAATGTAACACTTGAGTTCAATCCAAATCCAACTCCGAATAATAATTGTGCATCAAACGCTAATTATTATGATGAGAATTATCGCATTATGGTGAATTCACAATCCAATGGGAACTATGAGAACCATCACATTGCAAAAATGGAGGAAAGTGGATCATACGGAAGCTTTGAAGAAACCTCAGGCTATTCAATGTATACTCTCGATCAATTGCATTCAAATGTTCAACAATGGAGCTTCAGTGATACGGTTGATGATTTACAATCAGTTGCTTTTGGCAATAGACATTGGTGAAAGAGAGGGAAAAAAAACAAGAGTTGCAACTGAAATTCATATTTTGGAAATTATTAATGGAAGTTCCTCTCTATTTCTTTTGTACTCAACAAAAATCATCAATTTTGGAATGACATTTTCAATGGAATCGAACCATGGACTCATATACTTATGTTTCTAATTGACTTGAAATGCCCAGTTTATAAAATGGAAACATGTGATGCAATTTCATTGACTTGGAAATTTTTTTTAAAAAAAGTTTTATTACTGTCAATTTCATTTACAAAATCAGGTTTTTCTACTAGATAAGGTGATTTTTTCCCCATTATTATGAAGTAAAATGTACAGTAATTTTGAGGGTTTTGAAGGGATTGGGTAAGGATTGAAAAGCAGAATTAATTCTATTTAAGGAAAAAAGAACATCAAATTATAGGGCCATAGGTGTACTTGAACATTATTATTAATTTTCTATGACACACTTGAATAACGTTAACTAGCCAGCTACTATTACTAATGTAGATCCCAAGAAAAGTTTCTAAAATTCTCTTTTAACCCTTTTTTTTTTTTTTTTTTCATTTTTAATGTGTATATAGAGAGAGATTTAATCCTCTCACCCTAAAAAAAAGTGTATATTAGAGAGACTTAATTCTCTCACCGTGACAAACTCTAATTTCTTCTTTTTGAAGGGAAATGTTTGTCAAAAAGTTGTAGAATTGAAAAAAGAATTCATATATACACTATACATGTGTGTAAGAGTTGATTAAATAAAAATTTTTGGATAATTAAAATTTGATAGTATTATTTGTAAAATTAGGTAGACTTGCAAAATTGAAGTGAAAGTTTGGGACATCTATTTTAACTGATTTGTTTATTTATTTATTTATGCAGTGAGGATGTTGTTTGGGTAAGTATAATTAATTTACTTTTCATTGCTCATTTTGTAAGCATAAAAGCTCTATTTTTTTAAGCTCTTGGCTTTTGCCTCTGTAGTAGTTGTTGTTGATGCATGAATAATGGTTATGGGGCTGAGAATATATAGAAAGTAGTAGTTTGTGTTGTTGTGGTGGATCAAGCTAAGTATATAGTACTTGCAATATATAAGATATGTCACATATGTCATGTCATCTCTTTAACGAGGGACAAATATCTATATTATATATATTTTATACACTTTTTTCATCTGAAGTAGATGAGTGGGATCAGCTTATTCTTTTCAATCAGGTGGCAGCTGACGCTGTGGTAGGGTGGGGATGGTTACCATTTCGAGAGATGGGTTGAAGCTACGATGTTAGACTCGATGTTTAAGAGTTTTTGTAGGCCATTTTTGGAGAATTGAGCTTGTTTTTGGGCCAAGCCGAAACACTCATGGGCCTAGTTTCTTAGAGCTACATGCTGGCCTGCACCTACCTCTTTTCTCTTTTCTCTTTCTTCCCTCTATTACACGTGGAGGAATGACAAATTAGGAGATAGTGTTTGCAAATATAGCCAAAACTCGGTAGAATATGATTTTTAGCAAATAGAGGATGCATGCATTTATGAAATTCTGTTAATTTCAATTATGCTCGTGATCCTACGATAGTTTGTAGGTTCAAAGTATAGTGTATTTTAGTGGATCCATCATGGGCAAAGTCGTCATATTTGTGAAACGCAGTGTATTTTATAAACATTGCGATTTTGATAAATACTAACTAAATATGATATTTTGTTGTTGGATGAAATTGCGTCAAATTTCTCTTATATTAATGGAATATATTAGAGGTGTAAATAGGTTGGGTTGAGAGACATTCTCAACCCAACCCATTTTTTTGGGTTGGTTGGGTTGCCAACCTAAATAGCCCAAATTAATTTTCCAACCAAACCCGTAAAATATGGGTTGGGTTATCGGATTGTATTCTTTTTTTCGTTTCTAAATTTTAATCTTTGTAAATGAAAATCATCAAACATAAATCAATATGTTTCGCATCAAGTTAAGCAAAAAAAAAAAAGAAAAAATAAATAAATAAATAACTCTTCAAACTCATAAGATTATTTAAACTTTATTAAATAAATAAATAATATAATATATATATATATTTGTATATGTATATTATATTAATTGAGGTTGGGTTGGGTTGGGTTGATTCAAAATTTTCAACCCTCCAACCCGAGACCCAACCCAACTCAACTTACATTTTAAACTAACCCAACCCAACCCATCTAGGTTGTCGGGTTACTAGAATTATTCTTACACTTCTAGAATATATTTCCACAAAATTCTCTCGGTTAGTTATCTCATTATATCATAAATCGTTTATTAACATTTCAGAATTACATAGTTAATAATACATAATATATATTTTTAATAAGATTTTAGAACTATATAACTAAAGTAGTACGTAATGTTTATTTTTAAATAAAGGGCAAATGTGATTTTCTTAAATATGTAGTTCTAATAAGTGTTGAAAATATGGTTAGTTATATTTTTTCTTTTTATTATTTTAAAGTGTATCTTTATATGTTTATTTTCTACACAGAAAAGAACAGAACAAGTGTTAAGAACAAAAAAAAATTTCTATGCTGAAGGTGTTGTAAAATAATAATGGCCTTGAGAAGTTACATGGGAGAATGAATAGAAAATAAAAATTAAGTACCCTCAAATCTTCTCCTAAACTACTTAATTTAAAGGAGAAAATTCCAATAAGGAGGTAGTAGTTGCAAGATCCTAATTGCGTTCTTAACTACGCGTTAAAACTACATGCAACAAGAATGGATATGCCATGAGACTGTGTGCAATTGAAGCTAGCGATTGGAAAATTTGCAAAATAATTTACCTACTGTGTTATGCGTTGAACTAATGGATATACCATGAGACTACGTGCAATGGAAGCTAGCTATTGGTTAGGAAACACAAAGGTGTTATGTGTTGAACTAGTATGCAATATAAGCTTCCTTCACTTAGAAGTAGTTGACATCATCCTTGTATAAGAAGGTTGGTAAACTGATTTAACCTTACCGTCCAATTACATTCAGGATAAGAAAGTGGTAGTAACACATGACATTTTGTTATTAGCATAGTTTCACTGTCGGGCATAAGGTAATCATTCCAACATGGTAAACTTCATCGAAGAAGTCTATAAATAGGAGTCTGTATATTTTTGGAGCTAATTTTATCTTGTGTTTACTTAAGAAAGAAAGGAAGGAGTTTCAAAGATTTTTAAAGATCTATTACAAGCTCAAATTTGGCAAGGAATTGCAAGAAGGTGCATGAGACCTTTGACTAAGGATCTTACGCAAGGAAGTAAAGTGATAGTGAGTGATTTCTTCTTAAAAATGCTTTCAAATTAAAAGTATTTCCATTATATTTTATATCATTCTATTGAGATAAAGGGTTAAGAGCGCTTGGCAGTTGAAAATTTTACAAAACCATTTGAAACACAAATTAATTGAGAACTAAAAAAATACCAGTGTATTGAAAAAATATTTACAGATACAAATTTCTAAAACCTAAAGGCGAAACATGCTTTCTGTAAATTATACAGAGAATTATAGAGAAAGAAGACTTACGTCGTTGACGATTTTGAATATGCCAAATACCAAACTTGGGGCACCACCACTCGGAGACCCTTCTTATTCTCTGGGATGAAATTGGTTTGTGGGAACCAATTGGAATGAATTTTTTTTAGAGAATCTCTAAAAGAATTCATAAAGAGGCAAAGACTCATATTGAAAAAACATGTGTTCTGTGCGTACATATAGCCCTCTTACCCAAGAAGTTGGAGAAAATCATGAGATCCTATTAATTTAAAAAATATTAAATACCAATTAATTAATTAAATCTTATTTCATTTAGATCATATCTAATGAATATCTATCACATATCTTATAGTTTTAATTTAATTAAATAAAATTAAACCAAACTATTAATTAATTCTCCAATTAATTAATTGCTAAATTAAATATCTTATATTTAATTAATTCAAATTTGAATCATATTTAAAAATAAATTTCTCTCATAACCTATAGTTTTAATATGAATCCAACTCATATTAAATTAATATTTGAACTCGTTCAAATATTTTATCTCCTCTAAATTAATTTTGAATCATATTCAAAATTAAAGTAATTCAAAATTAAATTTATGTAAATAAATTTTAATTAAATTATAAACTTTATATGTACTTTTGCAAAATAGCAAAAAAACTTATGACAATAGAGGCCATGTCACAACAATTTCTAAATTTGCAAAAATAGAAAATTTAAAAGTGATGACTCTCTAATAGCCCGTCGATTATCGTCTGATAGTCGTCTGATATCACTAATTTTTTCATATTTGCAATATGCAAAAAATTGGTGTCATGAGCTGTTTTTTTCTAAATGTTTTTGTCATTTAATGTATTTTTCAAACTTTATATTATAATGTATCATCATACATTATACTAATTCCCAAAGGAAATTTGAACATTTCAAATTACAACTAATATAAATAAATCTCATTACCCTTGACAAGCTAAGAAAGGGACCTAATGAACCTACAAATCAGAAACTATAACGACATGAGATTAATTGGCTAAACTCATAAACCAAATTAATCAATGTCCATTAACTGTGTGTACACTCCACTAAAGACTCACAATTGAACTCTTCTCAGTATAGATATTTTATGTGTTTATGGGTATAGACCAATAACAGTAAGTTAGTCATTCACGAGTGTTTGTAACACTAGCTAAGTCAAATTAGTGTTTTACTCTTGGGTTACTTCTAGTCCTTAAATATGAGTGCTCCTCTAATGAATAACATGTTTATGGTCTAACCAATAAACTGAAACCCCTCTCGTGCCATAGGAGAGGGTAAGACCCATTGTTTAAGTCTCGAAAACACTATTTGAGGGAACACTCATCTATTTACCCTAAAGTATGGAAGAAATGAATTTCATCTTGTGTGATTATGTTTTCAACTTCCCACTCAGTTGTCCCTAAAATGATAAGCATATCGAGTCTGCAATCAGGCCACTCTCACCAATACAAATCAAAGAATAACCCCTCACACTTGGGAGTTTATAATACACTCAGGATTAACACTGAGTTACTTAGATCATTCTAATGAAATAAAAACCCTATTAGTTAACGAAGTTACATCTAGTGGTTACTATTTCCTGGTCCGGTCTTATGAAAACTCACTACATAAAATACCCTCACTTGCATATCACCTATACAGCCACATCAAATACAAAGTGAGTCATATCCATAGTATTACAAGGATAAGGTACTCAATCTTATCCATATACTATAGATCCTTTAAAAGCTAATCTCAAACATTGACCCCTGTATGTGTCTGTGTCTACGTACTGTCCATGACTCATCAAACATCTTAGGATTCTAGTTTATTGGATTTAGGTTATTAAGACAAAGCTAATAATAAAATCAATAGCGCTTATTGAAATAATAATTTATAACATTTTATTAATAAATAACAGGCAATGAATTATATTTAGTATCTACGAGTTTTAGGACATAAAACCCAACACGAGATTCTTGAATTTTATGATTTCTCTTATGATTTCAAATTCTTAAAATGTGTTTGAGTTATAAATAAATTGAAAATGAACTAAATGTGTTGATGAGATGGTCTTTGGTACCTTATGTGATGAGATGCCTTATCTTTGTTGTATGATCTAGAATAGGATGTCTCATACTTGCTATATGATCTGGTACGGGATACCCTTTGCTTGTTGTGTGATTTGGCATTGGAAGACGCATTGTACGTGATGAAATTGTGGTAATTAAATTGTTGTTGCGTTTAAATCATTTTGCACAGCCGTAACCTAGCAAAAGAGTGTGATATACGCTTGAGTTGAAGAAAGGGTACAAAAATGTAATTAAACATGCATAATAATTCTGCTAGACGATCTATATGATACATTATGTGAGATACATTCTTTTGTGATATATACTGCTATGAATGATTTGAAAAGGGATTTCCACATGATTTCTAAATGTTTGATTAATGAGATTTGGACTGTGTAAATTGCTTAACATATGGATATGATTTGATTTGAACTGACTTTTCTATTATTAATTAAAATGCATAACTAATTATATTATACGGTTTGGCAAAATGAATTGCAACGCGTTATGGCAAAAATTGACTTAATAAATGTGTTGGTAAAAGACTCCACTCTCTAGATGTTCTTGTCTAATCTTTCAAATGTTTTGTTCTCTCCCCCCCCCCCCCCCCTCCCCCCCCCCAGATAGTGAAGAACATCCAGCTTTTGACTTGCCGTCTTAATCACCTAACGTGTCATACATCAATCGCATCATCCTGGTAGTGGCCATTGTCGCTTCGCATAGTGATAAGTTGCAGAAATACAAGTTATTGTGGAGTCAAATACAATATAAAAGACCAAAACACATAGCTTTTATTGCAAATTTATAAAGATAAGAGAATGTAAATTACGTAAGTCATCACGCCTGATTAACTATGCTTTTAAGTGTTTTTATATGCAGAATGGCGAAAAGAAGAAATGAAGCGAATCATAGAAGAACATGTTCAAAAGCTTAGAGATAAGAAGTTGTCTGGCAATTCACATCGTGAGGTGTTCTAACAACAACTCAGAACGTGTGGTGATTCGCTAGAAGACAAAAGTAGTAGTTGGAGTTGATGTGATGTTAAATGACTACTTTGTGCTTTAACAATTGTAGAGAATAAGGACGGTTGTGCTCAATAAGCATAACTAATTTTGCACCAAAATATGCCCATAAATACCTCAAACATCACCTTGTACAAAGAATAGAAGGGGCCTCTCTTCGAGAATCTGAAGAAGGAAAGTTTTAGAATCCTTCCTCATCTGTAGAAGTTCCTCTTCCTTCACCCCTTCTCTAGTTAACTTCTGAATGATAGCTTAGAGAGAGATTAGAGAGAGAAGCTCACAAACCATTTCCCCTAACTTATAAAAGAGCCAAGGAATGCACATCAATGCATTTTGCGGCTTAACACCTTTTTTTAGTTTTCGTTTTTCAATCTTTTAATGTATTGTTTGATTGTTATTATTCTCAAGGTTGAGAGGCCTACACCAATACAATGCATATTTATTCGCTGTCATTATCTCATCTATTTAATATTCATCTTGTTGAAGTGTTATAAGTAGTTTAAATTTGTGTTACGTGCTTGATAAGAGTTCTTTAATTAAAAGACTCATCGTGTTTAGCTTGAGCTTAATCCCAATGTCTGATTCACTTTGAGAGAAGGAATCAAGCACTGGTCGTCAACTACTCGAGAGAATAAGTAGCAAATGTGAAATCCCAATATTTCTAAGACTTTAGAACTTATTAAGATGTGGATAACATAAGAGAAAATTTAATCATGAAAGGAAAAGCTGAGAAAATTGGCTAAGTTTCCAAAGGAAGAGGGAACTAGGCGTTTAGAGGTTAGGTGGGCAGCCAAAAGGACACTAAATAACCTCTTAATGACATTCATTGGGTGGTAGATGAGGGTTGAAAACCTCTAAAGCTAGGTATTTGGTTCACATGCTATGCAACGAAATCATGAAAATAACCTCTAAGACAAATCTAGGTGTTTGATGTGACTTGGCAACTATGGACTTGTTAAGTGAAAAAAGTTATTTAGAGATTAACGCATAGGCATAAGTGTGATAACTAGGCAAGAAAGACTAAACTTATGTGCTTGGTGAGATAATTTTAGAGGTTAGTGAGCATGAGATAGGCAGCAAGACTACGCGTGGAAAAGCTTAGTTGCAAGAAGGCTTGTAGTTATATATAGGATAACATGGTTGCCATATTCTAGGTGAAAAAGCACTATGAGGTTAGCAAACACGTGTTGATTGGACAAGAAAGTTTAGAGAGGTTAGTTGGTGTCTTGACAAGGTTAGGTGTTTTGGATAAGCTACGTGTCAAACTTATGGAAATCGGTTAAAAGTTCATCCAAGTGTCTTAAGCTAATCACATGCATTTTTACGACCAAGGTGGAGATGGATTAGAAGTAGGAGGTGACTTAAAGAGGTTAAAAGATGGATTAAACAAGTAGGAGATGTTAATCCATTTGCATACAAAGTTTTTTTTAAAGGTAATTTTACTATGCAATAAGGAGGACCTCACAACCTTGCATGCAAAGTTTCTATAAATAGGAAATTTTAAACATAAGTTTCTCACAATCCACTGGTGCCATTTACCTTAAATCACTCTTAAAAGTTCAAAAATTGTATCTAGATTTTAGTGTGCAGAAACTTGTTTCGATTGGATACATCTAACTGTATGAAACTAGACCAACAATCTTAGACTCGTATGGTAGGTGAACTGGAAGGTGTACCATTACACTGAAAAAAGCCAGACAAAATATTCTTTTTAGTTTGCACGATATATATATTTATTATATCTACCTGCAATTTGTCCAAATCACTTACTCTTATTGTCCTAGCACATAAATCATGAAAAAAAAATTACACAGTTTAGTAACAGTTGTGTACACATTTCTCGGTAAGAATGGATGAACATTGATTGGTAGAAGTCGGTGTAACAGAACATGACAGTCATGCATTTTGAGACCTGATATTTTCTCCTCATTTGCATTCATACATCGTGAAATATTAGAAACGAATCCACTGAAGATGCCTTACGCTCTACTTTTTCATCATGTAGCCTACTTCTACGCAAAACATGGTTATCTAGAAGATAGCGACAATGTCCCACGATAGTCTTTTGGCTTGACGAAACGCAAAAATCAATTGCACTGGACAGAGAAGAGACGACAATGAAGTGAACCGACAGAGCTACGTTGAACACCAACGAATGATGACTCGAAAAGAGGACAAAACTGAGAGGATAGCAGAGGTAGAACTAGGGTTTGAGTGTACATAAGACGATGAATAGTGTTGCACGCCTCCCGATATCCTATTTAAAGTAATAATAATAATAAAAATTAGTATTATTTCTACTTTCCCTTTTCTATTCATTTTCCAAAATAATAAATCAAATATTTTCTCTTCATTTAATTCCCTATCAAATCCAACTTTCTCTTTTTCTCCGAATAATAAAATACTCCTTAAATAATTATATTATCACAATATAATTAATTTCATTTCAAAAATCTATTTTATTCTTAGTTCATTCAAATCCACCACCAATTTAATCAATCTAAAATCAAAACTTTAAAAACACACAAAATTCCAAATCTTCAAATTAATTAAATATTCTTCCAATAAATATTTAATTAATCTTAATTTCCACAAAAACAATAATTCTTCATCTCAAATAACTTCCCAATAATTCCAACATAATTAAATTAAACTAAGATAATTAAGTCCTAAATTATCCTAATTTGTTGGGTGTTACAATAACCACTTTATTGAATATAATATAATTTAAACTACAAACTACTAGTTTTAGGACATAAATTCCAACATTTTCTTCATTTTTTTTCTTATTTTAGTTTTTCACCAAACTTTATTGTCGTAATCGTTTTTGATTTTATAAAATTAATTATTTTATCAATCGTCATGAGCTAAATCTCTCTAGAGGTTCAATAGTGTGGATGCCCTAAGGACTTTATGGCATAGTTGTGCGTTGTACACCACATTATTTGAGTTTGCATTCTCTTTGATGATTTTTTTTTTAATGTTGATAACGCTAAGTTAAACTGGCACTTAGGTTAGCATTCTAGTGGAACTCTAGTGCTGAAAAGGTTAAAGTGTAAACAGAGGTCACGAAGGTATACAAGACTAAACACTTGAGAATAGAACGATCAAATCACCTTAGAGGTAAGGGATACCGTAGGGTAAAGAAACTACTATATATTCAATCTAAGTTCAACTGACGATGGGAACATAAGAAATAGTTACGTTCTTAGCACTCTTGAAGGAACTTGCTACAAGAACCGAATAGGTGTAATTTTTGTACATGTATAACTCACTATTTTGATTTTTTTGGCAGCGCCAAAAGGTTGAAGCATTGTTAGCTCCTATCCAATCTCTATTGTTTACTATTTTCAATTTATTACTCTCCAATTTCACAATGTTTTTTCTTTTGATTACTATTAGGTCTCATTTAGTTTATGGGTTTAAGTAAAATATTACTTCTTTGACAATGTATACTTTCATTAAGTCCTAGCTCACCTTTATTTTTGTTTGTATTATTTGGTCTGTGAAACTCCAAAATTTCTTAAACCTTTGGAAGTTATTAGGAGCAAGGGAAAATGGAATTTAGAGGAAAAGAAATTTAAACTATTTGGAAAGATCAAAAGTTAGGGTATAGGTTTAAGAGAAATAGAAAAGACATATTAGGCGTTTGGAGGTTGTGTGGGTGGAAAAGGGGACCAGATAACCTCTAAAAAAGGTTAATTGGGCGGCGAGATAAGGCTTGAAAACCTCTAAGCATAGGTGTTTGGGACATAGGCTAGGCGGTAAAGCCATTGAAAATAACCTCCAAAAAAGTATCATTGGACAAGGAGGGTTATCTATGAGAGATTAGCCACGCAAGGAAGGTTGGTCACGCGATGAAGGTTTTTCTACACGAGAAAGGGCATGCGAGGGAGGCTTGCGAAAACAATGTTTAAGAGGTTAGCATGGGGGTTTGAGGCTAGACGTTTGAACTTTGGCGTTTTAGCTAGGCATCCAAGACTTGGCGAGATGGACAGAGAGGTTAGCATGCAATTAGCTAGGCGACCAAGGCTAGGCGTTGAGAGGTTATGTGGCCAAGACTATACGAGAAGACTATGAGGGTTAGCCATGTGAGTAGGACAACAACATGACATTATTAGGACATTCGATTTAAGGTTTATCTAGGTATGCTAATCATGTTAACATATATTTTTGTGACCAAGGAGGACGTGGGGGAGTTGATGAGGTGTAATCACAAGCTTAAGATGTGAATCTAATCAAGACTAAGTGTCAACTTAATTTCATGCAATGACTTTTATAAATAGGTGTCTTCAACAAAGAAGTTCTCACAACTTACTCGAGAAAAATTACTTAAATTGATCTTAAAAGTTCAAAAATTGAGTCTAGTTTGTGAGAGAGGGCTGTTGTTCAATTTAGATTCAAGGAAGTAGGCATTTGGATCAACATTAGGCGTGAAGGTTATTTTCTAGAAGAATCTGAGCAAGGTACCCTCTTAGAAGGCTACAGGACTCATTTCTTGAAAAACAATTTCACAAATTAGAGATAAGAACATTAAGATAATTTAGAGAAATATTGTACAAGGAAGTTTTATCAAAAGAGTTATGGATTTTAGGTTATGATTTTTCAAAGTTAGGTCATGATTCTGGACGAAAAACAGTATTATGGGTAGTGGTCGAGAGACTTACATGTGTGGGTGAGATGGACGTGGTATTTTGTTTAGAGGTTATTTTGGTTAGTTTGCATGTATATGACAAGGCCATATCACAACCAAGCGGCAAAGCATGCGCTCAGCCTGTATGCATGACCTTGCATTAGAGGTTAACGCGCACGGTGTATAGGGAGCACAATGCACGAAAGTCACATGATGGACACGCTAAATAGGCGACAAGGACACATGCAGCACCCCTCATTGCGAGGTTAGCATGCAGCCAACCCCATCAACAATGTCATTGGACATCATTGGGCTATTTTTTAGTTATTGTGATATTTTTGAAAATTTAAGGGAAGTTTTGGATATTTTCATGTTAAAGAACTTAATTCCATAAATTATAAATTTTTCAGATCAAGGAAGCTTGAAAGGAATCTCACAACCAAGGCTCTATATTCAAGTGTTATGAGTAACACCATGATTTTTAAAGTATATATTAAGCATGTTTCCAAGCTCCAGAAGCAATAGCTTGTGTGTAACAAATTGTTTTAAATGTTATTTGTTAAACATTATTCTATGTTACCCAGGCAATGGCTTGTGAAAGGATTTATAACTCATGATTTCAAGTTATCATTTCAAGCTATGCTTTATGTTAAATGTTTAGAAATTAATTTTCAAATAATTTCATATGTGAATAATTTCAGGATCAAAGTTCAAGGAAAATATTTCAAATATTTTCAAATTTTCTTTCCATGCCCGAAAATTTCATGAAACCTATTGTATACTTGTGATTAACTTCATTCTGATGGTAGGGTTGACGAACCTATAGATTATAGGTCATCAGGAAAGGGTATATTTTTTTATGCCTTAAATGAGGGGGATAGTTTCTCATCGATTGTCCCGTCTTTGGACGAAGAGATAAGTACTGCTCGTGGCTATGGAACATTGTCTTCGAAAAGCTATGCAAATGTTTCAAGTTTCATGTTTAGAAATGACTGTTTATTGATAAATGTATTTAAGCTTCGGTTTTATACCAAAACTGTTTGTGAAAACTTATTTTCTAAAATCATTGCTCACTAAGTTTTTCGACTTACTCTTTTAAAATGTTTTTTTCACTTTCTAGGTACATATTGTGAATCTCTGCATGTTGACACTAGTAGAAAAGTGGTCTACGACGACAGTTATTTACTGTCGTAAACAAAATTCGCAACAGTTATTTTCAGTCATAGAAGCAGGAGTCGTGGAAAGTCCTTCGATGATAGTTTTTAAAAACTGTCGCAATAAGTTATTTTATGACATGAAATAAATGTCGTTAATCAGAATTCAATGACGTCAAATAACTGTCATATTTTATTTTATGAAAACAAATAACTATCATCATTTGTGTATTAACGATGGTTAAATAAATGTCGCAAATTCATTTATTGTGAATACTATGACATAAAATCCATGACAATTTACACAAGTAGCAATTTAGCAATAGCAATAAGTACAGACATAACACCCATGGCAATTTACACAAGTAGCAATAGCCAACCAGTACAAGCATACTATCCATGATAAAAAAGAAAGGTATCTATTACTCTTAATCCTATAATATGAACGACATTAACTAAGAAGGGGCCATTGACATGTACCTGATGTTCTAATTCCATGGAGATCGAAGTCCCGAATGAGCTTCCATAAGTTAACATCCTACAATACAATACATTTTAGTCAAATCATATAGCAACTCATTAAACATATAAAGAAGGACTTCCAACTGACATTTGGAAAAGAGTTGGGTTGATCAACTTTTGTGGCATGGGGAGCAATGTTAACTTGAGCAAATTGTTTAACACTTTCTTTAACTGCAATCAATTAATCAAGAATTTTGATATATTGACATTATAAATGAAACTACATACAAATCATTGTTGTAATAAACTAATTTGAACCATTTACTATCATTTAAATAAAGCGAGAGAGAAAAGAGGAAGCCTTAAAAGCAAGATTCTTAATATATCCTCATAAAAAAAAAAAAAAACTTGTTCAAGTGTCAAAGTCGACAAAAAAAAAAAAAAAAAACTGCAACTGACAAAAACGAAAGAACTATGATTATTTGATGATGTTTGGTTCAATAAGTAGGAATGTAGCTTGGAACCTTTTCTCATTTTCTCCAACTGCCAAAACATTCAGGACATTTTTTAAAGATTCACAACACTCTATCACTTCACATTTCATGTACTCATCTGCATAAATGTGCTTCCATAGGTCAGAATCTCTGGATCGAAATTCAACAGCCATATCCAATGCTATTGGAATCTGTAGCAGTAGAAAAATTGTTAACAATTGCTATAAGTATGCCTAAAAATTAAAAGAAAACATAAAGGGGCTATATTGACCTTGCTGGCTAGTAAAAAGGGAGGCATTTGGATTATTTTTAGGCTGGGATATGAGGAATAAGGAACTAGCAAGAGATCCATCTCCCTGTTTCATTTGAAAATTTAGTTTAGTTTTAAAGTTATAATTGGAAGGATGCTTGGAATGAAGAATTATAATTTTTAGGCAAGAGTTCTAATAAACTCTATGGGTGTGTCTCCTAATCCTCTGTTTCTAACTTTATTGTCTTCCCCAAGAGATTTGACAAGATACTTTTATCTGATATTGAAGAAATTTCACCAATTGTGGGCTGCAAATAGTTCAAATAGAACTAGTATTGGAATATATAGAATATACAAAATACCCTAGCCCCAAAAGAACTCGAAGACATAGAAGAAGCAAAAGTCATTAAAAGAAATGGATGAAGTGCAAACATACACAAGACAACTAGCAGTAACTACCACAATATGCTTATGAACCAACAACTGAAGTAACCTAACTAATAACAAAGTCAACCTATCACAAAAGCACAAGTTTTCATTTTTCAACCAATAGAGGCATGCCTGCAAATAACCATCATCTTTTGTAGACTTTAGAAAGATGTCTGACAAAGCAGACAATAACTTAGAAGAAGATGACTTAAGTATAGTCCGGAAATATGAGACTACATTTTTCAACTAAAAGGCTAATTCCTTAGACATCATGTAAATCAAGTCCCTTTGGATTGCATAAACATGGCACCAACTCCATTGCTGAATGAATAAAGCATAAACTACCTTAATAAAGCATAAATTTATCCAAATGCAATATCGTGAATTAATTGCAACATCTTTAGTGAACATAAAGGGGCTATATTGACTTTGGAAAGACAAATTGAATGAATAAATCATAAACTACCTTAATAAATTCATCAGATGTAACATATCCTATCGCTTCTTCAAGACTCATCTCTGCATTTAAGTTTAGAATTAGATGTTAGTGTGAGTAATCATACTTAGGAAAAGATAATAAAGCTTTTCAGCCTACTCGTGTTCTGACGTTCTAGAACTGAATTCTACATCTTGGATACTGGATTCACAATAACACTAAAATATATAAAATTGGAACTCAATGTAGAAATAACATACAAGTCGAGGTGGAGATAGCTTCATGTTTTCATCTTTGCAAGTAGAACGGATATTGGTAAGTTTTCTTTAGTTCTTACAAGATTAACCTAGAAAAAAGAAAATTGCTTACCATGTAAATCAAGTAGAAATTACAACTACGATCCAAAGTCTAAACATAAAGTTCTCAACTTACATCTAGATCTGATTCCCTAGAATGTTCTCCAATAATCATTTCATCATAAGTCTGGAACATAAATTATCAGGAAAACGGAGCAGAACATTTTCGAGGACCCATATATTATCTACAATGAAAAGATAGTGGATCCTCAGTCTAATGGAGACAACAAAATATACATTTAGACCAACTCATAGCATAAAAGATAATAGGTCTATGAATCAAATGATTTCAGGGTATAAAAAATAGCTCATAAACAAACGTATATATAATTGAACATCCACGCTTCCTGCCTATGAAAACAGGGAAACAATTAATTCACGAGATTGAACATTTTGAGCAACTTCTATCCAAAATGAGGAAAGAGGGGTGGAAAGTGTACACTAAAAAACCATTATGCACCATATAGATGAATTGACATGACTTAGCTACAAATACTTGTACAAACTGCAAAATGACAGCAACTAGCACAATAAAAACAAATCAAACAATTTTCTAATGGTGATTTGCCAATTGCCAAACTACACTTCATTACAACAAGTCTAATATACTAAGTTAAAAATAGGCTTCAGTGTGTGTAACAATCAAATCATAGAACACACTCGCACAATGCAAAAGAAAAAGAAAAAAACTTTTAAAGCTTCCGACACATATCGTCAAACACCTTACAAGCACAAACTAATATCATATTTTCTCATAATCTCACAAAAAAAATCTTGTTTAAGTTTCAAGATAGAATTGATTGATGATGTTCTTTTTTAGAAGATTTTAAGAAATAAATAAGAGAATACTTCAACTTTTCTGCATGATTCCAAAATCCTATCAATCAAGAAATCTTGTTGTAATCCCAACAAGGAAAACTTATGTTCTTCCTCCGTCCACAGTACAACAAGATAAAACCTAACGAAAATCCTAAATGTATTAAGTGAAAATCCCCACAAATTATCAGTCATTTACACAACTACTCTAAATCATATCTTAAAATCACTAGGTAAGCACCAATTCAAAGAAAAATGGAGAAAACCAAACCTTGCAAGCATGTAGACGTTTTTGTTAAATATTGAATCCTGAAAAAACCATTCTCAACACACTAAGAAACATTCATAGAAACATAAGATGTGACAATCAAGACCAAGGGCAGAGTTGGAGTTCATAAAAATTTAATAGTTTTTTTTTTTTAGGAATTTCATCAAACACATGGTGGGTAAATTCAAAGTTGTTAAGGCCATAAGAACATCCCAATAGCAAATGCTCTTTTCCCTTAAGGGTACCATCAAAACAGAGTCCATATTGTTTTAGAAGCAAATTCAACTTACCTTCCTCCATTTTCTCATAATCCCTCTTCGTGTACTTAGGATAATGAAGCGACATTTGAACACCCACTTTCAAAATTCAAACTTCCACCATGAAAAAAAAAAAAACTCGCCCCTCCTTCACTTTTCTTCTTCTGACTTGGGTAAGAAGAAGAGGGGTAGTTGAAACTCATGTATAAAGACATTGGATTGTTGGAATGTTTATGAAAGGGAAATACACAATATTCACAAAGAGAGAAAGACAAAGAGAGAAGGAATAGAAGCTTACCGGCAGAGGAGGTGACAGTGGGCACGAATGGCAGCGCCGGAGAAGACGAAAACGATGGACACATCGAAGCGAATAGATGGCCACGCCAGAGTGAACAGACGGCCAGGAGTAGGGGCGAATGGTGACGAGGCCGGAAGATGGTCGGATTGGAGATGGAAAACGATCAGATTGGAGATGGAGATTTCGCGGAAGAATTGGGGAAAATAATAAGGGTTTATGATTTGGGGAAATATTTTCTAAATTTCTAATCTTTATTTATTATTTTTTAATAAAAAAATATTATTTTATGTTTTTTTCTATGACATCAAATAACTGTCGCAGAATGTATTATCCGAAAAATTTCGTCTTTTCCCTCCAAAAATGCGAAATTTTACATTTTGTGATAGTTCTTTTTTCTCTTTCTCATTTTCTGATATACATAACTGTCATAGTAGACAGTTTTTCTTCTAGTGTGAACTTACTATTATCAATCCAACTTAGTTTTGAACATAAAAGGAATTGTTTTACTTAAAGCATTACTATATTTACTCAAGAATTCGTATCTTCATGTTTAATATTTTTTTACTTGGTACTCATAAAAATGAAATTTAAAATGGACTATTCTATGTTTTAAAAGTATTTCAAAGTTTAAACACTTTTGTTGTTAAAATGTTTTATCCTTATGATATAAAGTTTTATGCTATTTTAAATGTTTTATGTTTTCAAGCTAAGGTTAGTTGGAGTCGTTGTTTCAGAGGTGAACGGCTTCAACTGGCATCACTTCACGTCTCGGGCCGAGCAAGCAAGTGTTTGGGATATGGTGTGACATGGTCTATTGGTCTTCAAGAAAGGAGAAACTATTCTCGAGTTGACAAGGAACAAAAGCTAGTAAATTTGTACTTCCTATATCAACAATGAGAAAAAATATGTTCTCTACCAAAATATGTTTATGTAATATCTTGCTCGACACTTAAAAGACATGTTATAAAACATGTTGCTCAAATTCTGCTTGTTATAGAATCGGTCAACCATACTACAGTAATAATTAGCCACATGATTGTTACAAATCAGTCACATTTCTAAATAATCAAGGGCACTTGTGAAATTCAAGGTACACTAAAAGAGACTCTCTAAGTTCTTTATTTTATTGCTCTCTAGAATCATCATTGACTTAAATAATCAAAATGTTAGTAGCTAAGCATCACAATGATGCTAGATCTTTATTTTGTTACAAACCAATATATCATTGGTTTGTCTTCTCAATACTACCACCTTCAATACCATATTATTAGTATCAACATATCTAGTACTTGACCTTAAGAGTAGTACATCGAATGTTTTATATTATATGTACAAGGTCAAATGATTGATTGATAAAAGATACGTGTGAATTATATATAAATCAATATGTGTAACTGAACGAAGACGTGACTTGTCAAATCAATTGATTTGATTAGGTATTAAAACATGAACCATGATTAAAATGGGAGACATGCTGATAGGTAAGGGAGAGAGAGAGAAAATAAAAGGTATTTTGCTAGCCATGGTCGAAGTGCAAATAATACATGAGCTTTTACCTTTTTTAAGAAGCAAGGTTAGGGCAAAGCAAGTGAAGTAGCTTTTGCCTATGTCTGTGTGTGTACTACCTTTTATGTTCTTTCTCTATTCTTTTCTTTTCCTTTCCACTCTCTTCATATATCTCTTTATTAAGTTCATGTCTAATTCTTTCTTGTCCTTATCCTTTTCACTTCTTTAATGCTTTCAACTTTTTTCTACGCATCATTTTCTTTATCACACTCAACTTTGATGATATATCAAATCTTCTCCCCAATAAAATAAAAAATAAATACACATTTCTAATATATAATTGTGACCAATTGTGTCCATTGGGGAATGTATATGATAAATAAAATTTTAATTTATCTCTCACGTCCTTTATAATAATTAGTTATTTGAAGGCTTAAGTATATAATTTAATGATCAAATGCGGCTCCTTGTCTATTAGGGTTTTTAATCTCTGCCATATTCATAGGATCAAAATCCCAAATAATTAATATATAATACTACTTCATGTCAGCTCACTTAGACTAGGATTATTGGTCCCTTCTTTAATTCCTCTACAATATATAGTTTAATTGTTTATTCACGTTTCATTCACTCCAATATTAATTATTTATCTACCTATATACTATGGTCAATAATAAACCATGTGAGTATTTTAAATCTATGTCGCTCTTGATATTGGAATGTTAAATGGGGTAATTCTTTAATAATTGACAATGCAAACAATAACTCAATCATGTTATTGTAAGTTGTAAATTGTGAAGTTTTCTTGCTTTTCATTCTTGGTTTTTTTCTTATCCAATACCTAATTTTTGGGATTCATGAACAACTCCAATAACATGGTTTTATCCCTGGATCATGAGAGATATATTCAATATCTAAAACAATTTATTTAATTCAACATCAACCTTACATTTATTAAAACAATTTATTTAATTCAAGATCAACCCTATATTTGTCATATACATGGACTACTTCTCTTACTTTGTCAGATAAAATCTTATATTTGTCTAATATAAATGGATCAACTCCCTCTATTATCAATTAAATATCAAAATGAAACCTCATATTGCTTATCTAATACAACTCACTTTAAAATTGGTTCTGTTTGACCCATGAGAGAACTTTCATGATAATATGCCTACATTAGCTCCAAAACTTTATAAAGCATAACTACTTTAGTCTTTGTTAAGTTACAATTTTTATTTCATTTTTTTCCGCTTTTAAACTATTTTGCTGGCAAAAAATAGATTCTAATTGATGGTAGAAATGAAAACCCTAGCTCTCGTGTGAAATGGGATAGCTATAGGTATAATATTTGAAAGTGAATCTAAAACGATGGTTAAAATCATTTTTCATATTTTTCAAATAATTTTGAAAACACATGCTTTTTAATTATTCAAAAATGATCTCTCTATTTGAAAATGTAAAAAATAAATTTAAAATCAATTTTTGGGTAATTAAGACGGGGTTAACGTCAGCTTAATAGTTTTAGAATCACATTTATGCGTGCATTTTATATACACACAAACTAAAGAGTATAATTATGTGATAAAAGAAAGGAAGAGGTAAAGTTTTGATTATGTGCATAGGAATTGGGAAAGCTGGTTAGAAAAATGATGCATTCAATCAAGGGGACACATTGCTTGGTTGTGTGAATACAAAATAAGGAAGGATTAGTTTGAAACTTAGTTTAAATGGGGACAACAAAATTAAAGGGTAGGTGCACCTAATTATTACATAACATGTAAACCCTAAACAAGAAGGGTCCACTAGAGAGCAACCTCGTGTGTTTTTGTCTTCTTTTTTTACATTTCTCAAAATGGGGATTTTAAATCTTTTCAATTCCCACCCTTTTCCTCAATCCCTATGTTGGGATCAAATTTTTTCATAACCCCAAAACCCTTTTCTATGTCAACACCCCCTGCTATATATATATTTTCTTTTCACCTAAGCTTTTTCCCTTTATGCATCTAGACGTTTATGTTGAGTTCTCATAAAATCACTTTAGATTTGAGCCTTCTAACTCTAGTTAAAATTTTCATTTGTTTGAGGTAAGAAAGAGACTTCCATGTGTGATTGTAATAATTTTACACATGGCTCAACACGTTTTTCTTTGATTGGAAGGTTTTTCATATTAATTTTTGTGTTTCTAATTTTTTATTTTAATTGTTGTGAGAGAGTTTTTTTTAACTTCTTGAATTACCAAGAAACACCATCTATGGATGTTGTTTGAAAAAATAGTCTATACAGAGATTGATATTTAGTTCTCCTTTCAAATTTTATTTTGGACTTATTTTGATTAGGGTTTAAAGAGATGTGTTATATATAAACTCTCTTACTCGTTATCAATGATTTCTTGGTATGATTCTTTGCTTGATAGGTTGTTGTCTCTGTCGCAACACTCCAAATTTTCATTTTCTATATAACCATGTTTGAAATGAGTTTTTTTTTCTTTTTTCAGTGAAATAATATATTTGATAAGCATTTAGAAATGATCCATGGTAGCACCATATAGCATATTTGTAAGTTTCTTTTCCTATCTATATATAAAATTAAATCTATTTTAACTAGCTAGCCTTACATCTATAAGAAAACAAAACAAAGCAACCAATACAGCCTAACCTAGCTATTTCAATAATCTAATTAAGGCTTTCCATTGTTATGTAACTATTTTGCTTTTAGAAATTAAAAAGAAAAAAAAAAAGAGAATAAAAATTGAACATAAATGGCTCATATAGTCACTATATACACACAACTTTTTGGTCTCATAAAATGACTATAGATATATCATCAAAATCCACTGTACTTCACAAAATTACACATGACTTTTTTCTTCATCAATTAATTAATTTCTCATCATTCTAAGGGCCAAAGCATGGAGTTCCCCAAGATCAGCATGAGAAGAAGAAGGTAATTTTTTTCTGGGAAATGGTTGAAGAAATTGAGGTTCTTGTGATGATCTGCTTAATTGGCTCTCATGAAATAATTGATTTTGATTAATGAATAACAATGCTTCATCATTGTTGGCAGCTGATTCTAGAGAGCTTTGTGGGCTTGGGTTGTTCGTAATTTGAGTTTGATAATTATTACTTGGAATTGATCCATTGGAGAGATTGTTGTTATTGAAATCGCCTGTCCATTGAATCTCCATATTACTTCCTGAATCCATTAGGGTTTCTGCAAGTTGAGCCTTGGCATGCATCAGCTGTGTTTGCAAGTATGCCACCTTCAAAAACCAAAAATAAATAAATTCCTTCAGTTCAAACTTGTAATTCAGAACGTCTGTTTGTCTCGAAGTTTGATTAAAAGACAATTCAAACTAACCTTGAATCGCGTGAGAAAAGAAAAGAGAGGACTTGTTTTATAGATTAAAAAGTTGATGCTTTTAAAGTTCTCACTTAGATTAATGGATTAATCAGGTGAAATTTTGCATCTCCAATATGATTTTTTTTTTCTTTTTTTCTTTGGCTTTCACAATGAAAACAAACAGCAAAACAAAAAATTATTGTTGTGTAGTTTTTCAATAGACGATCGCCACTAAGCTAAAAAAATTTGTATGGGTTATAAAAAAATTAATCTAACTTTTAGGCTCCAATTAACTATCATTTGTTTTTAAATTTTCTGTTTCTATTTGTTTTTTCACCCTTGTTCTACAAGGTTTTAATTAGTCTTATTCGAAGGGGAAAAACATTTCAAATTCTTAGCTAAATTTAAAGAACAGCACAATTAATTCTCATTTTTTTCACTTTGAAATTATGAAACTTTAATTTTACTTTTGAAAAATGGCCTAAATAAATTAAATCAAATAACGAAACCAGGAAATTCACAAATGAATTAAATAGTTATATTGTTAGGTTTTTAATATTAAAAACTCAAACAGAGCTAGCCTAAAAAAACAGATCTTTTATTCATATTCTTAATCATTCATCACCAGAAAATTAAACGACAATGAATCTGATCGAGCTAATAAGTGATGATAACTAAAGAAAAACAAAATGATTGACACCTGTTGTTGAAGAGCAAAAATATGAGCAACACAACCATAAACAGGATCGTGAATCCTTGCTTGAGCTTCATAGGCAATAGTAACAACAGCTTCACAACGATCATGAACAGGAACATGAAGCAACAACTTTGAGACATTACTTGCTCCAAAGACCTTATGAATGGCAGCAAATCGTGCAGCCCCTTGTTCTGAACAAAAATAAGGAGCAAATATACAATCAGCCACACATTTTCTCCTTAGAAACTTGCATGCTCCACACGGGGAACCACCGCCACCGCCACTGCCACTGCCGCCACCTCCCCCCGACATGCTTGTGTTGGTGGATGTAGAAGAAGAAGAAGCCATGGGAAAATAGAAGAAATGGCCGTGCACGAGTAGACTAGAAAAAAGTGCAAAGAAAGAAGAGAGTAAAGGGGATAAGGGAGTGGGCGTGTGGTTTTTCTTATATAAAGGAGTGTGAAAGGGAGACATGGAAGGTTTGTGTGTTGTGTTATTAGGGAACATCTCTCTTCCAAATAAACTCCAATTAATTTTAGTACTATCCTAATACATATTTCTCTTTCTACCCCTCTTTGACATGTATATTAGTTTTTGTTGTGTAAATCTATACCAATTAATTTTATTAAATGTATATGTGTTTTAGCATTGTTTATATAACAAATCAAAAACTAAATTAAAATAGAAATTTCTTTTAAAGTTTAGGATAAAAATGAGATTTAAACGTACAATAAAATTACTCTACTATATATATATATGCGCAATAAGTTTAATAAATTATAAAAATGTTTATTAAAATTTGGTGAATGGATCTCCTATTAAATTTCTTGGTTATGGGTGAAGAGTCAAAACTTTCTTTTTTAAAAAAAGAATAATAATAATAAATAAATAAAAAGAAAATGTTATAGTTTTTGGTTTGATTGATGGGTTGTAATAAAATAGTAATTAAAATTTTGTTTTCCGCCGAACGCCGCACCTAAGAATTGCTGCGTTTTGTCGCTTTCCGCTTTTTAAAATTTTTTAATTAAACTATAAATTAGAAATTTATGTGTCCCCACCAGCCATTAAATTTAAACCAGTTTTTTCCTTTTTCTTTTTATTTTTATTATACTTTTTCTTTCTTTGTTTTCGAAACATAATAATTGAAAACACATTAAGTTTAGCGATTAAGTTTCTTAATAATTATTATTACCCAAACATATATGCAACCATTCAAACAAAACTATACTTATATGTTCCAAACATCAGGTACGTTCTGCATAATCAAATTAAATAATAATGTTAAGAATACATTATCATATTGGGCGCTCCATCTTACTTTAGTGGATGAAAACTTATTACAAATTTCATAAGTTTAACTAAATCATACTACTTTTAGTGGATGAAAACTTATTACAAATTTAATGGGTTGAACTAGAAGTAAGAATATATCATGTGAATGTTTTTCGAATATATTTTATGGGTTCTATTAAGGTTTCAATATCACTCTATCTAAAAACAAAAATGGTGGTGGGTAGTTTTTCTTTAATAATATATAGCAAATATAATATATGGTTTAATTAATTTTGTAAATATGACAAAATTCTCTTTCTTTTAAATTTTTTTTTATTTTAAACATGTTATTATTCTCAAACTTTTCTTAACGTATTTTTTCTTCCATATTTTTTAGTATAACTATCCTTTCTTACGTTCTTTGCAATTCGTTCTTCCTCATCGATAGACTTTAATTGATTTTCAAAATTAGTAAAGGTGTCTTCATTTGTGAATTGTTTGTCAAGTCATACGAAACCTAAATGAACATGGAGTCCTGATTTTGATTTCGTCCTTGTGGTTTTAAGTGTTCGGTTGTTTGTATTTTTCATTGATTTGAAAAGTTTTTTAAGTTTTATTTTTTATTTTGCTTCTTTTTACTTTCTGGTTTTGAAATGGATGTACTACTATTAGGCATTCAAGAATTCTTTTCTTTTCTATTGTATTAAATCTTGATTTTAGGATACTAATGGTACATTAATTGTAACTTGATATATAATGGTTGTTGATATGAGAAATTTAACTCCAATTGTGATTGTTTTCATTTTAACTTGATATACTTATATTATATATATTAGTTGATTGATATATTCACTACATGATTTTTCATTTTTTTTCAAAATTTTTGCAGTTCATTGTAGTTATGGTTAAGAATATAATAAATTTTGTATCGAGTGTATAAACCAATGCATTCTTAAGTATATGAACGATATAACTCAGTGTACTATTATCAAGTATATCAACAATATATTAGTAAAGTAATATCAACATATCAGTAAAGTAAATCATTATTAAGTATATCAATCAAGTTTACAAGTGTATATCAATAGTATATTTAATCAATTAAGTGTAACAGTGGAGAATATTAACTGTACAGTACATTACGTGTATCAAGGGTATCAAATTTGCTGAGTGTACCGCAATGAAACATAACAAGTTTATCAGCAATGCACCAACTGTATTAAACTTATCGTTGAATCATTCAAATGTATCTAATCAAGTGTCACTACAAGAAAATGGAGTTCTCGCGATGTAGAAGCATGCGTCAGGATAAAAGATGTAAAGAAAAAGAAGCTTTATTTCCCTGACGCCATAAAACGTAGTCACTTATGGCTTCGGACTTAGGTGGTTCTCACAACATTTTCAGGCTGCATCGAGAGAAACCCTGTTAATATAGTATTATGTGTTCACAGAACACAAGACACCACGAGAGAAAAGAGAAAAACGAAAGAGAAAAGAGAGAGAGTCGTCGTCTGCCATCTGTCATCCGTCGTGAGCCATCGTCGCCCAATCGTTGCATGCCGCTCACCCTCCTCCTTTCGTCATCGAGTTACTTTGTCGTCTCTACATTTCGGTAAAGAGTTGTGTTTCTTTTTTTTCCTAAATAAATGAATATTAATATATTGTATATTAGATTATGTTGTATGTATAGATTGTGGATTGTATATTGTATATTGTATTTATATTATATGTATAGTATAGGTTGTATAGTGTATGTATGCTTGATATTAAATTTGTTGTATATTTCAGCATTACGGTCTGCTATTGAAGCAACAAAGAAAGAAAAGGAAGAGTATTAGAAGACTATAGAGGAGCTTAGGTGAAAAAATTTAAAACTCGAATATGCAATGGAGGAGCTCAACATCAAGAAATCGGAATTAGAAAGTTAAATAGTAGTTAGTCAAGAAAATAGAGGAAGATGACTGAAGGAACATAGAGGACCTCGAATCCAAAAATTCAAAATTGGAACGTGAAAAGAGGGAAGTTGAACATTATTACGAGCTACATCCTCGAATCCAAAATTAAATAATAATAAATTTAAAAAACTGGACATGAGTTGCGTCCTTGAATCCAAATATTAAATAATAAAAAATTATAAAAAATATTATAAAAAAATTTCCAATGCATAAAACGCATCGTCATGGACGCCTATACCGATGATGTGTCGATTTTTCCTTTATGACGATGAGGAAGATGACGTCGGCAATACTGGAGGTGTGTGGTTGTTTCTTTATTTTCATAATAACATACATGTGTTACTTAGGACTTAGTCATAGTAATATAACATATGTCTAATGCATCTGCAATACTTCACCAAGTAGGTTCACTGCACGTACTGTGTTTGCCATATTTTTTTTGTATTGTGTGGTTCATTCTATGCGATATGTCATGACTCATGATCATAGCATGAGAAGTGCTTACTATATGTACCTCTTTATCGCATGAAGCCTAAGTCATTGTTGAACCCAAGTTTTCATACTGTTTGCCCAAATGCAAGCGAAATAGTAGGTTTACCTATGTGATTCAAGGTCGAACATGGAGAATTGTTTCAAGATACTAGTTCTAGGGTCTTACCCATCTGTAGGCGTTATAATGATGGGATTAAAAGAATAATGAAATAACTAATGCTACTTATTGACACCTATAGACTCATGCACAAAGGGTAAAACATGATAGAATGGAAGGTTTAGCGAACTAACTTGAGTAAAGAAGGCGGTGAAAAAAGGTTTCATGCTATTAGGCGAATACGCTACATGACTACCTCAATGCGATATATCCCACCAAACTATCTTATGATTAAGACGTGCTCCTCTCAGAGTCATTGAACATCACACTTGGTCTCCTTTCGGGATCTAAATGACTAAGGCTAACTAGATGGTTTATATCTAGTAATACTTATTTATTCTACTTAGAAGGCTTTGCATTTAAGGACAACAACCTCCCGGTGTCTCAGTCCACACTTGTTCACCTTTCAGAATACAAATGATAGAAGTCTCCTTGCAAAGTTGAGAAAACTCTTCCTTGCATGTGTTAGCTATGTCCTTGCTACTTACTCTCTCGAAAAGTTGGCGACATACACTGGACAAGTGTAAAGTGTAGCTCAGCTAACACACTACGCAGAATGAATGAAGAATACTTATCAAGAACAAATCTGTAACGACCCAACTCTCTTACTAAGTTGAATTCATTACCATTTAAATAAATATAGGTTTTTTTTAAATACAAGAAAATACTAAAATTTAACGAAATATTTTAAATATTTAGTTAAGACAAATAGTAAAATATAATAAGAGAGAATTAAATAATTAAATAACTAATTAAAATTATCAACATATTGTATCGAAAGTACAACTACAATATTGTATTGGAAGGAATTTGGAGATTTTTAACATCGCCCAATTTGTGGTAAGTCTCAGTACAAAATAAATGATAACAGAGGAATTTTTTTTTTTTTTTTTGCATAAGGTATTGTGCCATTTTTCGTTAATATCGAGATTAAAACAATTGTTTGCATCACAAGAAGGCTCTTCTGACATGAGATGTCATAAAGATAAGCGAGTCAAAAAAAAGGTATGTGTTAAAACATCCAGCTGATGCAGATGACTGAAAGCATTTTAATTGTGAATTTCTTGATTTTGTTTCAGATTAACGAAATGTTCGTTTGGGATTAGCTTCAGATGGGTTTAATTCATTTGAAAATATGAGTGCCCCTGCAGTATGTGGTCTGTGGTGATAATCCCTTAGAATTTGTCACCTTAGAAATGCATAAAAGAGTACAACTTCTTCATATATATCATTGCTCGTACTTGGTCAAAGAAGTGGAGGGGTTGGGGAGGCTTAAACGTCACTTTGAAGGTTTAAATGTAATTGTTACCTTCAGTGGCATGCTGAAGTGAGTTTATGTGTAAGTTGAGTCTCTATTGTTCCACATTTGTAGAAAGAGTGAAAGTTGGGAGATTGTTCAAAATCATTATCATTTTGTTTTCATTAAGTTTTAAAGAAATATTTTGTTAAACAATCACGTAGGAAGTTAAATGATCGTATGGAAAGTAAGTCGGTCGTTGATCGTGTAAGAAGTAAACGATCGTTTGAAGGTATAAAGCTAAATGATCCCATAATATGGTAAACAATCATATAGAAAGCTAATTTGTCGAATAAAAAGCTAAACGATCGTGTAAGAGGTTGAACGATCGTATAGAAAGCTAAACAATCATGTAGCCTTGTAGGATAAACGATTATGATAACGTTTCCTACACAACCAAACATAGTTATATATAATTTATTCCCATACATTATATTTCCAGGGGTTGTAGTTGATTATTTTTTGTTTCTAAGTTTTGGTTTTTGGCATCCACGCATTTTGAGATCTTTGAAGTTTGAATAATGTACTTTACATTCATGTTATTATAGGTGTGGACTTATTCAAAGATGGCGTCCAGCGATAAGAGACGATGTTGTAACGTTCCAAGCCCTAGGATTACGATGGACATATAACGCCTCGAGTTTAGGAGGGGGATATGAATGAACCGGTATCACATATGAATAAGAGGAATCCTAAGGACATAAAAAAATAAGGTTAAGAAAGACTTAAAAGAATTCAAAGTTACAACCTATACCAACAAAGTGCGCCTTTCTTTTCAGTGGCTCGATTAGGAACTCGAAAGTTAAGTGTGCTTAGCTTGGTGCAATTCTATGTTGGGTGACCTTCTGAGAATTTTCCTAGAATGCATGAGTGATGACAAAGCTGCTGAAAGAACTCGTGTTGATTTGTGGGGAGAACTTTCACTCTAATAAGCATTTAAGACAAGTAAAGATGATGTTGTCATGTTGTAGAGGATGTAGGTAAATGTCGAGGATCCAAATTTCAAATCCTAGGTCTGGGGCGTTACAGATGTTTTTTTTTTTTTTTTTTTTTTATGTATTTGTTTCAAATAAACATTATTGTAAGACACTTTTTTTATATATGAAACATGGTCTAATTTTATAAATTAAAATTTAGTATTTCAATGTATTTATTAATTTTGTGTTTGTTTTGTTTGAAACTTTTTATTGAATTTAATTAAATCGAATTGAACTAAAAAAAGTACCACGTGTTAAAAAATGAAAATAATAAGTGAAAAAGAAGTAAAACAACAAAAACATAATCTCACGACGCACATAGACGTCGGAAGTTGTTCATAGCTCTTGATGTGTTGTGAAGCACGTTGGGAGAGAGACTATTCCCGACTCGCTTCATTTGGGTGTCGAGAGTTCATCAAGACTAAAGAACTTTCAACGACGATTCATATAAGCATCTCAATGCATTTCTCCCAACTTGTCTTCTGACCATTTTATATGCATCGGAAAATCCTTTTTCGACGCATTTCGATATACATCCTGACGATGTTATGCGTCAGGAGAGCCACTATTTCTTGTAGTATGTATTAAGGTCTAAAGTGTATCAAGAAGTATAAAATATATCAAGTGTATTAAGGAGTATCATGTCTATCAAGGGACATTAGGTGTGTATCAGATGTATCAAATATATATCAATAACGAGGGCATTCGTGGCATTTTACATTTTGTATATGTGAGTTGGATTTTGTTATTTTTGTAAACAACAAAAGTGTGTATATGCTTAATTATTTTGAATCTAATTCATATATTTGCAACTATTCCTAAAAAGTATTGGCCGCTCGTCATATGAAACAAATTAAATATGTGTTTGATAAATATTATCCAGTGATTGAGTAAGACATAATTTTATTTAACTTATATGTTGATATTTAATAGATTAATTTTTATAAAAAAATTATAATTTGTATATTTTACTTTACAAATTATATTATATCTTACGATTTAAATAAGACATTTTTAAAAATAATAAAATAAATTAAAATATTTACAACCTATAGCAACTAAACTTTATCTGTATCTATTAAGTGCCACTGATATGGCTATCAATATCTATGGATAGAATTCGAAAATTTTATTATATGTTATAAATATTTTGAGTATATTTTGATGGTTCACATTAGAATTTTTCTTCATTCCTTCATTTAAGACTCATTTTAGAGACATCTTAATGTCTCACAAAATCACGACCACTTACCGTGTTTCTTAGAATAATATTTTTTTCTTTTAAGCTTGAACATTTTAAAAGAGTCACATTACTTAGGTTGGAATTTATTTTATGTAATAAAATTTGGAAGAAGTTAAGAAAAGGATGGTTATAAAAATATCAAATCAAATCCAAAAGAAATGGATTTAGGAGAGGTCATTGATAATAAGAAGAAATAGATTTAAGAGAGGTCAAATTTGCCACATAACATGGTAGGTTGAAAGTTATAAATTTTGTAAACAAGAAGGAGACTTCTTTACTGGAACTAAAGAAGAGTATTTTTTGTTTGTGAAAGATCTGTTAACAAAATCAAATGGAACTAAATCATAAAATACCCAATTAACCTAAACTATATATCTTAAATATGTTAGGATAGGAGAGTTTTAGATTTAAGCTATTAATGAATTCTCACCTAATGGTACTATATATCAATATTCAAACATGTAGTTAACATATAATAATATGCTATATCTAATTTGTGAGGCCAGACTCTTCATTTTTATCCAGTGGAGTATGTGCCATGTATAACTTAAAACTTTTTCATTATTTCCTTTTGTCATTTACCTACCATGTTCTTCCAAATTAATGATGATTTTTATTTAAAGAACAAATGAAATGTTAATTTTAAAATATGTTTATTTCTAAGTGTAGTTTAAACATATAAAAGCTCTTACCTTTTGAAATCTCTCAAAGCGTCACTAAGTGGAGTAAGTATATATATATATATAAAAGCTCAACTATTCAATTTCTTTTGGAATAATATTTTTGTTCTACACTTAATGATGGTCCCGATCCTCCTCCACATCTTTGTTTGATTGGTTCCATTAATTTTTTTTTGGAAGAATTTTGTGTTCGCTGCCACCCAACGCTTTTCACTCAATAACCAAGTATGTTAACTATGGGCCTTTCATACTAGGAAGCTAAGTAAGTTTCTTCTCTTTATACACTGTTTGACCATATTTTCAAAAAAAATTTATTCATAGAGTTGAATTTGAGTTGATGTTGTATTTTTTGTTGATTTGATGTGATGTGGTTCGATCTCTAGAATTTGATGCTCTGATTTTCTCTCGATTGGATGCTTACGCTTGATTTGAGAAAGCAGAACATGTGATGTTCTTGAAGTTGAAGTCTTAGAAGAAAGTTTGTATCTCCAAATAAGCTTTAGTCTTCCAAGGAAGTTGGAGTTTTAGAAGAAAGCTTGTAGAAGTTGGAGTCTTGAAAGAAAACTTATATGTTCAAAAGTCTTGTAGACTCCAACTTGGAAGTTGTAGAAGTTGGAGTCTTGAAAGAATTTGATGCTCTCATTTTCTCTCGATAGGAAGTCTTGTAGCTCTCGGAAGAATTCTCTCCAACATATATGTGAGAAATTCCTCTATTTATAGAGTTCTCTGTTGGGCTTTATGGACTTAAGCTTTGTTAGTCCATGGACCAGATTCATGGGATCAACCACATGGATTTGTGTCAAATTTAGTCTTTGAGCTCAATTAAGCTTATTTTTTGGCACAATTGAATTTAATTCAAGTAAATAATATTTAATTAAACTAAAACAATTAATTTGATTCAACGGTTGTGATGAAAACATGTGACATTATTAGAATTGATCAATTTATATTTTCAATTTGAATTTGGAACACATATCAAATTTTTAATTAGTTCCAAATTCAATTATTTACAATTTTCATCAATATTTTATAAATGATGTGTCAATTTTTTATTGGTCTCAAAATTTCAAAATTTCATATTGAATAAATGTCCCATAAAACGAAAACATTTCTAAAATAAATAGACTTAAGTATATAATTACTGGTTAGAGAGGACACACAAATCTAGATACCAAAAAAAAAATCTAATATATAAAAGAGAAACAAAATTATTAATAACCAAATTTGAGGGTTGTTTTAGTCCTTCTTAGAAAATAATGAAGAGGAAGTAGTCGACAATTGTTACGGTGGAGAAAGAGAAAAAAAAACAAAAAGTTGTTTGGTTAATTTACTTGAGATTTGTATAAATTTATTTGATATATTTTTTTAGGTTAATTTACATTAATATAACAAAATTAAAAAATATTTACAACCTAGCTAATAAAAAAAGTTAAAATATTTACAAATTAGGTAATTAAAGAAAGTTAAATTAAAACCTACCGTTGTTATTTGAAAAAATTTAGACAAAAGACTTAAATTTAGTAAAAAAATTTACAAATGTTCTAATTATGATTTATTTTCTTGACTAGGTTTTCATTTTATATTAAATTCAATTTGTTAGGTAAATGATAACTTTGTTAATTATTAATTGTATTTATTAATAGAATATTTATTACTTTTGCAATAAATTAAATACCGTAAAAATTTTATCTTATTTGGTAATAATATTTTTAATTATACTACAAAATAATTATTTTCATTTTTGTGTCCAAACTAAAAGCTTTCTTCTCACGATTATCAATTCCGGCATTGGCTTCCAGCATCGGTTTTCTTCTTTGATTTGTATTTCAAAAAATTGCTTTATTCTTGTGCTTCGATTTGCTATAGAAAATGTAATTAGCCTTTTTTTCTTCTTTCATTTTTCGTTTCTTATATTGTTTCTTCTTTTGTTTCGTAATATTTTTTTCCTTAAAATTTTGTTATTCTTTCGTTCCGTAACATATATTTTGGTAATGTTCCTTCTATTTTGTTCAATTTTTTATTATTTAGTTCATCTTTCTGTCATGCTCGACATAAATTTTTTTTTAAATGTTTCGTCATTCGTATATACTATAGTATACCATTTAATAATAAATTTATATTTTGTGATTTATCACATATATACTGCTGCATATATTCAATAATACATACATATATTCTTTTTCATGTTCTGTGATTTTTTCTTATTGCGTATACATATCAATATATACACAGATTATATATTCATTTAATTTTTTATTTATTATTTTTTACAAATATACTACCATTCACATTTTGTGATTTGTTACATATATACTACTGCATATATTCAATAATACATCCATAGATTTTTTCTCCATGTTTTGTGGTTTTTTCTTATTGCATTTATATACCACTGTATACACAGAATATATATTCGATCAGTATTTTTTAAAATTCTTACATATATACTACTCCATAATACATATTTGTTATATATATACTACTTCATATATTCAATAATACATAAATAGTGTTATCTTCAATATAGTCAATATACGCATAATGTATTTTGAATACGGAATATAAATTCTTACTGACCTTAAATTTTTGTCAATTTTTTTCTCGAAAGATCACTGTACCAATTAGCCATTGATGTTATCCTTCTTCACCGCTTATACTTCCCACATCTTTTATTATTCGGTGTCTTTTGTGAAGAATTAATATTCAACGTATTCAAATAATGAAACTTTTACTTTATTTTTTTAATTTTCTAAATCGTAACTCACGTCCCTGATCATTTCTCTCCTTGTCGGTCCACCTTCTATAGACAAATTGATATAATAACTTTTCGTTCATAAAATATACACCATATTATTTAATATATACTATAATTAATAAATAAACGAAAAAAAAAAGAATGGATGAAGAGAGAGATTGGAAAGTGAGAGAGAGATCGAGAGGAAATATTTTTTTGAACAAAATCACCAAAATAAAAATAATTAAGGAAAAATTCGTATTTTAGTATTACCATAACAAAATTAATCACTTACCATATTTACATAAGATATCTAATAAATACAAATATTAATCATGATCCACTTTTCTTTTTTCTTTTTTCTTTTTCTATTTTTAAATTTATTATTAATAATAAAGATGGATTAAATTAGTCATCTAGATCTTATATTTGTCTAAAATATTAGACAATTTAGGACATTGCCGAAAAATTTAAGAAATTTGGGTTAACCTTGTAATATGTTATACCATTTTAGGCTATCTTAGTTAAAAACACTTGTTTTTTTATAAATTTCAGATTTGCCTTTTGTTGTTTTTTAATATTCCATGGTCATTCAATTCACTTTACTTCTTTTTCTTCTTCTTTGCAATTTATTATTCTCCACCTCGTATTATTAATTTCTTCATATTAGTACTTCTTCATATTCTCACTTTTTGTTTGCGATTGCTTCATTTCCTCTTCCAGAATTCCTTCATTCTTCTTCATCTCTCATCTTTTTTTATTCTTTTTGATACAAGATCTAAACGATATTGGTATATAATTTAAATGATCGTGTACCAATATCTAAATGATTAGTTGTTTATCTCAAATAGACCACTATCACTAATAGATCATTTAGATTTGGTAAGAGATCAAACGAATGAGTACAAGACCGTTTAAACTGAGTACAAGGGTACAAGATCATTTAGACTGGGTACAAGATCGCTTAGACTAGGTACAAGATCACTTAGATAGATACAAAATCGTTTAGATTGAGTACAAGATCATTTAGACTAGGTACAAGATCGCTTAAACTAGGTATATAAGATCATTCAGACTATGTATAAGATCGTTCAGACTGAGTACAAGGGTACAAGATCATTTAAATAGGTAAGAAATCGTTTAGATAGGTACGAAATCGTTTAGACTAGATACAAAATTGTTTTTAATCATTTTTTCATGCATGTTTGATCGAGGAGTATTTTTGTTGCTTCAAGTTTTGGGCTTGTGGGATTTTCGTTTCCAAAATTGTTCTATGGTGTATAAATATTTTCACGTTTTGTTATAGTTTTGGGAAAAAAAAATCCTATTTTTTATTTAATTTTAATTTTAATTTTTACTTATTAATTACTAATTTTCATGTTACCTTTATGTTTTTCTTTTACTTTCAATAATTTTACATTCTCACAATTTTTAATCTCTTTTTTTTATCTAATTTTTTGTTTCTAAAACGGAAAAAAAGAAGTTTAAGTCAACAATTCAACTTTTGTGAAACAAAAGTAATAATAAATTTCTACACATTTTTTCTTTTTATAGAAATTTTGATGTTTATTATGATGATTGCCTCAAATTTGATCAGTCTTAGAGTTGATTTAATTATATGAGTAAATTTGTATTAATTGTATTAACTCAATCTCAATTATGAGGTGATATGAGTATAAATATTAAGATTGAGTTAGTGGATTTGGTTAGATGAAAAATTAGTCTAATTACATTTTGACCATTGCTTATCTCTAAAACAAGTATTTTAGGGCAATAACATGAAAATAATTTTATTTTCAGTTATCCTCTTTTAAATGATTTAGTTGAAAATAACACAAATAAGAAAGAGATATGGAATAACCATTTGAGATAATTAGGCAGGGAAATATAGAATGAGAATCACATGAAAGATATTTAGGAATAGATTACGAAAATTATTTTAATCAAAGATTTCTTTTAGTGTTAATCCAATTAATATATTCATTCCTATTAGGATTTGTTTTAAATTATGAATTGTGCTTATTCCAATTGTAAACTAATTTAAATTTAAAAAAAATTAAATATTAAACTTACATAATTATAAAAGCCAAACCCATCCTAACATAAAAGTTCTTTAAACTGAGTTGGTTCCACAAATTTGTTAATAGTTATAGTTCACTTTTAACTTTTGGAAAATTATTATAGTAAAAATATATTTTTATCATGAAATTAAAAAGGTATCATAAAAAAGGTGTATTTTAAAAAATATAATAAACCGACAAAATAAATAAACTGTATAAAATAATTTTGAAAATGAAAAAAGACCATAGGTTCACAATGAAAAATACAAAAAATGTCTCCGTCAACACACAATTAATAGGCCACATGCCCACATGTAATTCTTCTTCTTACGATGATGATACAATCATACAGAAAATAATAAACGATCATGTAGGTAGTATCAACACCAGCCACACATGTACGTGTAATTCTTCTTCTAAACGATCATGATACGCGATCATGTAGAAAATGTTATACGATCGTGTAGGTAGTATCAACACCAGCTACACACGCGCGTGTAATTCTTCTTCTAAACAATCATGATACGCGATCGTGTAGAAAATGATACACGATCACGTAGTTCATGATACACGATCACATAGTTTATGATACACAATTGTTAGTTCACGATAAATGATGGTTTTAAAAAAGCGCTAGTAAACGTTTGTGTAGATGATGATACATAATCATGTGCAGCTTAATGATACACAATCGTGTAGTTCATGATAAATGATAGTTTTGAAAAGCCCTAGTAAACGATTGTGTTGATCATGATACACGATCATGTAGTTGATGATAAACGATGGTTTTGAAAAGTCTTATGGTAAACGATCATGTAGTTCATCTTTGTCCACAACACATCGAAAAAATAATAATACAAGATTGATGATTGATTGAAAACAAAGATAATAATAGTAGAAGTGTAATGAAAAAAAAATTGTAGAACAATGATCATGATTTCAAAAAAAATATACAACAAAAATTGCATAAGAACAAGAGAATGAAGAAATTGGAGTAGCGCGAAATTTAAAAGCGACGAGGCCAAACTTAAAATATTTTAAAAAATGATCGATTTTATGGACTTTTCATTTTGCTATATAGGTAAAAAATATGTTGATGTTTTGTTATATTTATGAAAATTAATTTTTAAAAAAATAGGGTGAAGTTTACATGTGATTATGAAATGGTTGTAATTAGTGTGATAATACAAAAAGATTAAATATTAAATTAATTTGAGTTATTAAATGCTAATTTTGAATAATAACAAAACCAGGTCCAAGGACATAATAAGAATTGATGTAAAAAAAAATAATATGTGTGTGTATGAAAGGTATATTCATCCAGCATTTATCTTTTAAGGTAAAAATTTATATTCCAATAGTTCTCAACTCTTATAAATTTTCGACTTATCTTATATAGATCCAAATTTTACCCTAAACGTTTAGATTCCGATAGATACAATAAAATAAAAAAAATTATTCATGCCATAAGTCCTGTATTTCAACTAGTACTTAAAAAATAAGGCAATACTAATCTCTATTCACATAATAACTTTTATATTTAACGAAAGCCCACTTATACATAGTTGTGCCTACATTTTTCTACAATACTTCAAGAAGGAAGGAAAAGTATGAGAAACAAAGTATGATTTAAATCTTTTAGTTTACAAAAAGAAAAGAAGTTAGTAGGTTGGAGATTAACATTGAACGTAAAAGGAATCTATTGGAGTTGGAGACACTTTGACTTGGGAACCCAAATGAGACACAATCCTTTGGTTGGTTTCTAAAATGTGCAAAAACCTAAAGTATTGGAAGTCGAGTCTTACGAAATGGTCAAACAAATTTAGTTGAAAAGGGGAGAAGAGAGATTTGTTTTATTTCTAATCGACACATCTCTTGGAGGAACAAAGGGGCAACACATTAAAGAGATTTAATGGATCCATCGTCACAAAACTGAACAAAATGACTGTTTCTTCTTCCCACTTCCCATGTCATTATTAAACACCAGCTAGATTTTCAGAGAAAACAAACACCTTTAGATCCTCTTTTTTCTTTTTCCCCCCGCCCTTTTTTTTTTCCTTTTAGAATGGTGATCAAACCTTATAACATCATCCTTGTACGTCTCAAACTCTTTTAAGAGTGAAAGTTATCTCAATAAATCTCTCCCCATAAATCAATGCAAATTCTAGAAGCCTCCACCATAAAATTATTTCAGTATAGAAAGAAGAGGTACAGTTTATCAACAAGGGTAGTACCTTTCAATTCTTTTTTTAACTTTTTAAATGATTGTTATTTTAATTCATCACGTTCCCTCCTAAACTCCGATTATATTTCTTAATTTCTTACTATCTTCTATGATGTAGGGTTATATTCCTTTCTATCTTCTACAATTTCCCAGCTTGTATAGGCGTATGAAATAAGCAAACATTTGTTTAACAACACCTCACCAATGCACATGGCAGCCATGCAAATTCACAAACTTTCATCCCATTTGAACAACGAATCACATCCAATTGAAGCTTTGCCTTGAATCTTAAGAAATGGATTTTGACTGATGATACATGAATGTTATTGATTCAAAGAGAAGATCAATCAAGATCAACCAGTCATCTTTTCTTAGATTATGGTTTGGGCATATCACATTTCATCTTGAATCTGTTAATAAAAATCTAGTCACAAAAGATTTCAATTCAAACGCTGTTTTTAGGCAAAGCACATTTACCTTACATGGGTGGAAGTACGAAAAGATCTCCCTCCTCACTGGGTTACTCCTCAAAATGAGATCTTTTCAAGACTTGCACAAAAAAGGAGAGTTCAAAACAACAGTTCAATTCTTTCCCATATCAACAAGAAAACATAGAAGAAGCAGTTTCTGATCTGATGAAAGAACTGCAGGCTGTACAACTTTCCTTCAATCCAAAAACGATATGTTGTCTTCTCACCTTTTGTGATGAAACCTTACTTTCAGTAAAAATTGCATCTTAACCTGTTTAATCACATCCACAACTCTCAATCAGCCAATTATAGGAAATATCACTGCGTTTACTCCTAGTTCTACTTTTGAGGGCCACTTATCGACCTTGCAGAATTAATATTTTGTAAAACTGTATCTTTAAAGGGGTGTTCAAACAACTCATTTCAAGTGGGTGCAGTTAGTTGTATGTTTGTGACTCCAATTATAATAGTTGGTGCTTTCAACTATTATACCTACCTACAATGAAATACAATATTACTATTTCAAATCCCTTTTTGCTGCCATTTTTTCTACTTCTAGCTCCTCCTCTCTTTCTCTTTTTGTTACAGTGAGTAATTTCCTACCAAGATTAGAACAATTTATATTTTAAATATTGACAATAATCCACAAACTATAATAACTCAACTCCCCAACCACCCATAGGCCCTAAGAATATAATTATTTGATGATATTTAGTTGTTGAATTTCAGTAACAAGATTGCTTTCCTCTAATAAAGTTTTGCATGGTGTTGAAAGTAGTTGAATTAAATGAGCCAAATAAAGGACTAACAGGGTTTTCAGTCACAAACATAGTACATTATTTAAGAAAAACACTACAGTAGTTTGGTACCCCTGGTCCCCTGGTAGGATATTTTGAGTATTGCTTAAACCATTTTGTTTTCCATTTTTTACTTTCAACACTGATATCCAGTTCAGAATTTAGAAATAGTTAATGTTTCTCAACCTCTCACTTTCTCTTCTTTAACTCTACATATATTCCGTAGAGGTAGCCACTCTCCCTGGCAAAGGTATAATCAGAGGCTGCTGGCCCACCACAATGTGGCTGTTTACACCATCAGATATAGAAGAGAGATTATAAAACATATTTTGAATATGTATCCAAAGGTGTAGAGGGAGAACTTTTCCGAACTATTATCTCTATGATTGTCCTTTTCCTTACATAAGGTTTACTTACTTATCCTCAAGGAATCAGAAGCAGCGCACTTATATATCGACCCTTGTAGCACTCACCACTCTTCCTTTCCCTGCCCCCTAACCAACTTTCTTTAAACTTAAGTACTATATATAGTATGATGTGTGTCTATTCATATATAGTATGCATGTAATATCAAGATGGTATCTTAAATATTATGAGTACAACCAATTTAAAATGTTTCTCTTTCTCCCTATAAAATTACTACTATTACTTCATTATATAGTAGAATTTACGTGTTATAGAAAAGTAATATATAGTAAAGGACGACAAAGCAACACAACACAACCAGAAAATGCAGAATAAAACCAAAGCATTCTTAAAAAACTTACTTGGGCCGTATCATACACAATGTACTCATTGTACATTAACTCCGAAGCTTTAACATTTGACGCCACTGGTTTCCCACAAGGAACCACCACATCCTCCTTCCACTTCACGTGTTCCAACGCAGCTGGCACTTTCTTCCCAAGCCCTTTTGTCGAATGTTTTCCTCGAGGTGGTTTTTCCATATACTATAACCAACAAAAAGAAAAGATCATTTCATCTCCAACTCTTTCCAATAGGGGTGTAAACGGGTTGGGTTGAGTTGGGTTGGGGACATTTCAACCCAATCCATATTTTCGGGTTGGACAGGTTGACAACCCTAATAACCCGAACTATATTCTCAACCCAACGCAACTCAACCCTTAAAATATGGATTGGGTTGTCGGGTTGTATTGTTTTTTTTTTCATTCCTAATGTTTGGAAAGTTTAAATTGTTGTACTCGTCGTATCGATAAATACAACCCAAAAATTCAAACATTCACAAATTCAAAGTTTCAAACATCCATTAAAGTTCAACATTCCAATAATTATCTATATATATATTATTAATTTGGGTTGGGTTGGGTTGAATCGAATTTTTCAACCCCCAACCCAAGACCCAACCCAACCTGGAAAAAACCAAAATTTTCAACCCAACCCAATCCACATTTTAAACCAACTCAACCCAACCCACATAATATGGGTTAGGTAAACCAGGTTGTCAGGTTATTGGGGTTATTCTTACACCCCTACTTTCACTTTCCAATTTAACGACAAACAATGTTATCACCACAAAATCAACTCACTTCAGCTTTCTTCAGCTCGTACACCTCCCCTAATGCAACCTCACTCAAGATCATAAACCCAATGGGATTGTTCCTGTCCGTGTAGCAATACTGTGCACTTTTACTCACCAGATCCGCAAAGTATATTCCCTTTCCAAACTGCACAAACAAGAAAACGTACTTTAATTTCAACATAATTCATATTCTAAGAACCAATATGCACCAAATAGGTCTACCATATAACCAGTTGCTGGAGCTTCTGGAGGAGCTATTCTCAATCCCTGGCTAAGTATCCCAACAAAATTTGTCAGCCGTGAACCTACACCATATAAACATTAATGTCATACACTACTTCCTATTAGAGTCAACCTAATCAAAGCTCAACTAGGTAAGGCATTCTAATTTTCAACTAAAAAGTCAAAGGACTGAATCTTTATCCACACATATTAATGAGCTTAAAGGGGGAAAAAAGACTTTCTATTAGTATATAATTTTCTATATCAAAAAAAGGGTATAACGTTACCATGCCACAACAGCATTTTGTTCTTAAGTTTTTGTCGGAATGGAACAAACTTATCGAACTCCCCTTCCCTCTCCAGTGAAAATACTTCTTCAAGCTCCAGAGCCCAATCCTTCCAAAATGTAAAACAATATCAGATAGTATTCGTGAGAGGTGAGGAAAAGTATCGAGACAAGAGAAATAAACCAACCGTATGTGTTGGGGCATGAGTGTTGAGAAGATACTTCTCAATTAACTTATAATCCTCACTTTCGTGAGATATTGGAGCAATATCACAGTGCAGCTTCTTATATTTATCATCAAGAGATTCATGGCTGTCGCCATCAAACCCAACTAACCTAGAAGCAATCTCAATATCTTGGAGTGCTTCCAGCATTTTCAACTACGAAACAATGCAAAGTAGTCCACTTAAAGGAGGGAAACACGAGGACTTAAAGACAGTTCAAATCAAAATGCCTTCATGAATTAAAATTGCCAACATCATAGTTTCTCTAAGAAGATGCCAATAAAGTAAAATTTCCCATCCATTAAAGGAACCCCATGTGGTTAGGAGATAAGTGGTCAGTTACCTTAGACTTGAAATCATCCTCATCCCTTATAATGTGAGGATGAATAGAAGGAATCACCGTGAAAAAACGATTGCTAGCATCAATAATCAAGCTTTCTTTCATATATGGATCATGCACGCTACTGTTTAATAAGTTTTGGATTTCTGTTAAAGCTTCAAAACCTAAAGTAGATGTCAGAAAAAGTAGAAATATAAGAATTAAAAACACAATTTTGAATTAACAATATGGTGCAATTTGGGCTTGAAAACCTATTTCCTATTTTTTTTGAAAAATTAAAAACGCAAGAAATGTGGTTGGTGTCCAGTATTTGATGGGTGATTCAAGACAGTTTACCCTTCTGGATGTTACTTCTGCTTAATTTTCCAAGAGGCATCTCTGACATATTTATCTCAAACTCCATCATAGCAGCCCTGCAAGACTTATGATTAGTGTTCGACACGAAAATAATATAAATATTTACATATATCATACAAGATTCATGCCTCCCCCGCGATAAGAAAGACCATTTGGAAAAACCTGTAAGTTTCCACATTGAACAGCATCTTCATTAATTCTGCTAATTGAGGAGCAAGTTTAGTGGCTGGATAATTCTTTGGTTTCTTTGGCATATCTTTGTTCACTCCATAATCCTACAAGTTCCAACATTGAGACGTGATTCAAGCATTAAAATTAACGTATCAGGAGATGTGCTGTAGAACCGAGAAAGCAACTGGTAGTAAAGAAAATGGTGTGATATTGATGAAAGGAAAAGTGGTACAATATCCAGTGGGAAGAATCTGCCGGGCTGCTTTTCGAAGTTTAGTTTTTGTTCCCAGGCTTCCCAAGGATTCCCTGTCTTCTCAAGGAATAAGCGTTTGAATTCCCGTATCGCATCTGATTTTGTCATCTCCTCAAGTTTGACTCCTCCAATTTTCTCATTTCCCACTCGACCCCATTTGCGAAAAACATAGCAGTCTGAACTCTTATCATCTTGAATGATTTGGAGAATATAATAGCTTCCAATAGTAAACATAAATATGTAAGAGATTGCACAGACCAATCCAAGTAGAAGTACTAGTCTACTTAAAAAGGAAAGTTCAAAACACACACACACACACGTTATTAATAGTAATAAACACACACGTTTGCACTTTGCACCACCCTTTCTAAAAAATTTTAAAGAAATATCAGTACATCTAAATCTACCTTCCCAAAATCTTAGACAAATACCTAGTTTGGATGCATAGAAAGACAGCTTTGGGTGCAGGGGATCATAAGCATACCTATTAATTCCAGTTAACAAGTCTGACATGTTTAAAGTTGTATTATAGATACTTTTCTTGTCTTCAAGAATATGACCTGTATCCTGCAAACCTGAGGATTCATGCACTGCACTTCGCCCTTTCACCTTTACAGTGACCAAGCTGGTGGACTCACTAGTGGCTTCTACTTTGTATCTATCATATGGGAGCTTCTTCTGTTTTCTAAAGCAATCTACCAGATACTCCTCCCGAACTATAGGTATCTTCATCCTCCTGCTCATTAAGTTCAATGACCAAAAGAGAAATAAATGAAATTTAAAAGATAAAACTGACAATTAGAAGGATCAGATGATACCTCGCTTTCTTCATTTCTGGATTATATTCATCCACGTATCCACTCACAACTAAGCAATTAGTATCTGCACTTAATTTTTGTCATCAAAGTGAAATAGCATAACATATCTAAACGAGTTACATGCTGGGTGACCACTGAGGTGATAAAGACAGTAAAGAAGGTACCTTTCTTTATCTTGGCATGAACAGCTCCACCTTCACCCTCAATTTTTCTTTTCCATTCTCCCTGCAAGATTCAACACAATGATTTCAACTATTGCATTTCGTACAATGAAAGTAATTTCAAGCATACAAAAGCTTACCATGGAATCTTTTAATCCATAGAAGGAAACTCTTAGCTCAGCCAAGTTTTCAGAATTTGATGATTGTGATTGACCATTAGAAGTTTGATTGCTATTGGTAGTACTGGAGGTTGGTGGTGGCAATAATCGAATAGGTTTTGCACCTTTTTGTGATTTAAACCACTGCAAGAGACCATAAGATGTGAAATCATGATTCATGTGACTTTCATTTAAGATTGGTTTTTGTAGAAACCTTGCTAAGATATAGATTGCCAGTTTCTTCTGGGACTTTCCACTTCCCTCTAAGGCGCTCTGGTTCACAAGTAGAGTAGCTACACTTGCTCCATGCAGACTGATACCCGTGACATCGATACATGCCCCGAGAGTAACATAATGAACCAAAACAGATGGGGCATTTTGCAAGTGCTCCAAACATCATGCCATCGGCACTAAACAAGACATGCATCAATTAGGAAATGTGCCAGTACAAGAAGCAACAGAGAAAAACCTTTTGAAATAACAGATTAAACCACGACAACCAATTTAGATATACCTAAGATTAAAAAAAGAAGACATTTTTTTTAATATATAAGAAAGAAAGGAATGGACATGAATAGAAAAGGATATCTCAAGTTATCAACTACCCTTCAAGAATTACCACAAGATGCTAGCACCATTGTCATAAGTAGTGCATAGAAAGGGGAAGTCCAATACTACTCTCTCAAGAACAATCAATTGTAAGAAAAGAACGAGGCAAGGCTTGATAGCAAGAGAGTACCAGCGATCACGCAAATCAAGCTCTGATCCTGTAGAATCTTGATCATTAGATTCAAGCATTTCCCGCAACTCGCTAGTCGTTACATGCTTTTTCAGATCATCTTTTAGCTTCCATAATCCTTTACTTTGTGCCTCCAGTTTACTCACTAAATCAGCTGAATTTTGGCTGTCTGCTGAAACAATAGCATTTTTCATGGACCTGCTTTCAGAAACATCTCCTGTAGCCTTAGTAACTTTAGAATCCTGATCTTCAGCAGTGTCTTTTTTACGTTTACCAGCTTTTGAAGTTGTTTGTTTCTCTTCTATGAGCCACACACATGCATACACAAAAGAATTAATGAATGAATGAAATTAGAACATCAAAAACACTATTTTGCAGATTTACATGAAGGCCATACCATTTTTTACAGCAGACGAAGGCTTTTTAACCAAGGTACTAATAGCAGCCTGATCAGAAGGTGGGAGGTTTTGCCAACCTGCCAACTTCTCAACTTGGGCAGATGGACATTGTTCCATGTAGCAGTTTGCATGGTACCAAGCAAGGCCCTTGGTCCCTTTACCATCTAGGACAGTGGACAAACGAACCTTGGAATTGTTTTACAAAATCAATATTTATCTTCAATGAGTCCATAGACATGGATGACACAACAGAGGAAAAAAAAATAGAAAAATAAAAGAAGCACATTCTGCAAATCCCCAGTTCCCTTATAAAAAATGTCACCGATTATTTCTAATATGTATGACCTCTAAATCCTCATAACAGCATGTAAACCTTCTTTGGTCTAGGTTTGAACTTGAATCCAAGAAATCCAAATAAGAAAGGGTTAAAAGCTAAGAGATGTTTAACTACGTTCGGATTTAAAGAATATGATGTTAAGAGAATATCGATAAAGAAAACTACCTCTCCTTTCATAATCTTCTGTTTGCAGTGCTTGCAAGAAGCACGTGAAGTTTGTGAAACTTCAATACCATACTCTATAGGTGTAACAACAACTGCAGCTGCAGCTACACTGTCTTCCACATACTGTCTGATCTTCAGCTGATCTTCCCATCTCAATGAGTCAAGTCCTTCAACATCATCAATTCTATCATATGGTAAATTTGAACCAATGAGAAAATTTTCCGGATGTTATACATGTATATCCATATGGTAAAATATCGTTTTCATTAGTACACATACGATTTGATCTGTTTTGCTTTCTTCAATATGCAGGCAGCGTGATTCCACATCTGGTTCAGAAAAGTATGAGCATATCACCAATAAGAATGTTCGATCATAACCTAACTACAGGTACACACCAATGAATTTAAAAGAATATGTCAAGGACGATGAAGGACGTCTAAGAAACATATGTTCCAATTAACAATCAAACACTAAAAGAGAGAAGTTGAACAGAATACGATAAGAGAAGAATTAATTCTTATTAGCCGAAAAAAACAAAAAACACATTGTTAACTAGAAAATGCATCAAAAACTGATAATTAGGGAATTTCACAACAATGCTCTGCAGTCTGCACAACACCCAAATTGAAACAACTCCCCTTCAGAAATTAATCCATATCCATTTAAAAAATACACAAACGTCTTCATAAACAAAGGTTTTGCAAAAGGCAAAAGTCGGTGAGAGCCGATTCCAAGCGGAAGCAAATGCAAACTCCAAAAAAGAACAGTTAATAGAAGATGATAACTAGAGTAACCTATAAACTGATACGAAGAAGAAAAACAGAGTTACAGAAAACCTAAACTTGCTGGTAGAACTAATAAGAAGGGTTGTAGGAAGAAACCCAAGAGAGAAATGACACTAAAAACAGGGGGAAATAGGTAAGTACAGGCATGAAACCGTCGAATTGGGTGGCTTGAACCATCTTGCCAAAGCGAAGATTCTCCTTCTGAATGGGACTTTTGCAGGTCTTGCAGGAGGATCGAGAAGACTTGGCATATTCGACCTTCCATGGCTTCTGGGGTTCCGCCATTTTCACCTGAACTCAACACTGAATTAGTATAAGAATGCACCGAATTACAGTCACCCACAATCCACAATGAGGAAACATATATATACGGTTAAGGAATGTTGGGTGTGAGGGAAACTGAGAATATTTGTTTTAAAAAAAAAGTTGTAACCTTTGGTCAGAGGAGAGTGAGTGACACCGATCGAAAGAGACGGAGAGTCGGAAAAGCTTCCTCTCGACGATTCACTTTGGGCCATTTTGACTTTGGGCTAACCTTCTTCTTCGGCAAGCAGACAGGATAGCCCAACTTTTTTAATACAAGTTAGCCGTTCTTTTCCAATATAACAAAATGAATCCAATTTCTTATACACTTATAACGAATAACAACATATATAACAACTTTATTCAAAAATGGCCAAACTATTTTTTCATTTAAATTTTAGCAAATTATATTTTTACACGTACATCCAATTTTATAAAATATCAAAATACCTATCTTTCATATCATAATTTTTTTCTTAACATATGAGGAGTCAAATTACATTCATCCGTTGAATCACAAAAATAACCAAATTATTATTTTGAATTAAAAAAATTTTATGCTCTTTTTGTTTAAATGAAAACTCGCTTATTTGTTTGTTTTTCAATGTTTCTTATTAAATTGTAATTAACTTATTCTAAAAATATACCATTAATTCATTCAAGGGTGGAAATGAATTAAAATTAGAAAAAAATTTACATTAATTGTGTTTATATTAACTTTTAAACCAAAACATATTCATTTGACTTAATAACATTAATTAAATTAAAATTTATATCACTATTGGTTTAAAAATGTAATTAATGTAATTATCTCAATATATTGCGTTCTTATCAAAAGACTTGTTTATGTAATTAATCTGTGATATACAGTTATGAATTTATCAAAAGTGTTTTGAGTATAATTAATTTATGATATGCAATTAGGAGTATGTAATTAAGTTTGATGCGTAAATAAGGTAGAGAACTCTATCATAACCTCTTCATAATATCTCGCGATTTAAAAGATATCAACAACTATTCATTTTTTTAATTTCACTATTGTATTAAGATTTTAGCAGCTTTATTCATTTTTTATTTCAAAATAATATTATTATTAATTTTTATTGACTAAATCTCCAACATTTTTTATTTCAAAATAAGGTATCAGATCTTAATTTATTTTTAAATTTTGAATTTTGAATTTGAAAATTAAAATTAGTATTCTTATTAACATCTCAACCTTTTTATTACTATTATTTGAAAATTAAATCTCAACCTTTTTATTTTAAAATAAGTTAGAATATTTAAATCCTTAATTTATCTTTTAAAATTAATTGTTTTCAATAAAATAGGCTAGGATATTGTGCTTTTAGATAAAATCTCATAAATTTCATATACATTTTATTAAATAAATAATATTAATTAAAAAAAAACAACTAAAATTCCCCTAAGAGACAGGGAAATAACTTTTGTATCTTTTTGTTTTGAGGGAAGGTCTTTGTTCTTCCACCCAAGCTTTATAGGTTGTAGACTTGAAAATAAAAGATATGTGGAAGATGAAAAATGAAAATAGTGTTTGTGTGCTTCAAATGTTTATATTCTTCTTCTTGAAAATGCATGATGAAGTTGAAAATAAAATTTAAACTTCAAATGAAAGAGGGTGGAGATTGGGTTTGCCCGCTTGAAGAAAATGAGATCAAAAAATAAAAATGGAAAGTGGAGACGAAGGAGGATGAAACTAAAACTTCAAATGGAATAGGGTGGAGATAAAAAAAAAAAGTGGAGATGAAGGAAGATTTTCAAATGGAAGATGCGAAACAAAAAACAAAAATGAAAAATGAAGCATAAAGATCGTTGCAACCGATCTGAAAAATGAATAAAGGGTTCTAACTTTAATTGAACAAGTATGTATTCAAGATTTATTAAAGTGCATTTATTCTATTTTAATTCTAAGAAAGTAGCTTACTACACTTTATGTATTGGAGTATTTTGAGTTTTTTCAAATTCTTATTTATTGTATTTTCTTTTTAATTTTGCCACTTAAAAAAAAAAGCAGTTTTGCTAGTTTTCAAAATGACAAATTTAAAATTGCAATTCTTATAGTTGACCCAATTTATAATATATTATCTTGTATAATGTATCGATATAAAAGAGCAAAGTGAAAGAAACATTTGTTTTTCTCTTTTGCCCTTTTTAGTAATCAATTATCCGGTTATAGGTTGTAATTCTACATTTAAATTCTTAAATAAAGAAACTATAAATTTAAAATACTTTACATTTTCCTTTTTATTTTGTTTAAAAAACATATTATCTGTACATTAAAGAAAAAAGGGGTTTTTGTAAAAAAATAAAATAAAATGTAAAAATATATACACTGTATAAAATAATTTTGAAAAAGAAAAAAACCACAATATGAAATACCAAAATATTTAGAGACTAATCGACACACATGCAAAAAAACAATTTTGTATCAAGTTTAAAAAATATTGTACCCCGTCCAAACGATTTGTACCCTAGTACCAAGCCTAAACAATCTTGTACCAAGTTTAAACGATTTTGTGTCAAACCTAAATGATATTGTACCTAGTCTACATGATCTTGGTACACGATCTTGTACCTTTATATCCAGTCTGAATAAATTTGTTCTATGTAAAATAACCTTAAAAAAATGATGAAGATAGCAAAATATTGAAACTATTTACAAAATATATATAAAAAAACTTAAATAAACTATAAAAAGTTTACGTGAATTTGCTCTATTTTGTAAATAATTTTAATATTTTGTTATTTTAAAAAATTTCTCTTAAAAAACTCATGTTAAAGAAATCACTAATAATATCTCACTTTTTTTTTCATAAATAGCTAAACTAAACCTCTTGTTATTATTAGGGCACGTTTGGTAACGTTTCTATTTTTTTTCAAAAAAACAAGAAACAAAAACAGAAAATGTGTTTGGTAACGTTTCTTATTATTATTATTTTTTTTAATTTCTTGTTTACTCATCTTTAAGTTTTATTTTTATTTTATTCACATGTAATTCAATTAAACATTAAATAAAAATATAAGTAATGCATTAAACATAAAAAAGAAAATTATAAAAAGTTTGTATAATTTAATATAAAAGAAGTTCCAATACACAAATAAAACGAATAACATGAACATAAAATTGCATCTATCATTCAAATGTTGTCCAAATTTGATTGGCAATATCATCCCTCGCTCTAGCCATTTCTCGTAGATGATGTCGACTCACATCTAATTCAATTATATCACTCTACAAATTTCCTGACAAATTATATGTATCTTCAACGATCATTGATTCATTGCTAAAGTTATTGAATAGATCATCTTGACGATCATTCAATCTAATATAATTGTGAATTGTGCAACATGCTATCGGTATATATTTTTGTGTCTTAACTGGGTATGGAGGCATTTGCTTAAGAATAGGAAATTGAGCCTTCAACACACCAAAACAACGTTCAATGACATTTCGCAGTGACAAATGTCGATAGTTAAACACTTCTTCTTTAGTTAAACACTTCTTCTTTACCTCGAGGGCGATGTCTCATTTCTTTAAAATCTCGTAAATGATATCTTTGACCACATAATGGTGCTAAAAAATCCTAGCATATTTGAATATTCCGAATCGACAAGATAATATTGCCCTACATATAATAAAACAAATAAATAATCATCATAAAGTCATTCATTTCATTTAAAGTTTTTAAAAGACATAATTATTTGCCTCCCTTAGGCATATTGGGTGGACTAATAATTTCTAGTCCAAGCTTGCAAACCTTTCTCAAAACCCGATTAAAAGCTAGAGAAATAGTATGACCTGAATGTTGAAATCTTTCTACTACTATACGATTGCTTTCATTATGTGATATGATCAATAAGAATATAGCTACTTTCTCTTGAACAGTGAGATACCTAGATGCTTTGATCAATAAGAATATAGCTACTTTCTCTTGAACAGTGAGATACCTAGATGCTTTTTTCAAATTTGTCTTGGATTTTAAATCTTCACAAAACCTTACGAATGTAACTCTTCTCCTCCTAAAACAATCAAAACATCTACTATCGTTTCCATTTAACAACTCGATCACATAATCATGTCCTCTCAGCGTAGAGGTTCTACATGGTTGTTTAGAAGACTGTATCTTGTGCCAGCTCATGTGTAATAAAGTGAAAAGGATGCAATCATCGTTGTCAGGATCAAAATCCTCAAAATGATCAACTTGAATCACATCCATTTCTATTCACTAGTATGTCCCTAAATCAAAGAAAAAAAACGTATAAATTCATTTCATCGCAAAAACAACGTAGCCATGTTAAAAGAAGTAATCCATGATCATGAGAATATTAAAAAAGAAAATAACACATAAGGTACAAACATACACAATCCATCCCTAAGGCTAAACATCCCTAAGGTCAATCTAGAGACTATTTATGAAATCTCTCCTCATTGAATCGGGCATTCGCAAAAATATTTTTCTCCAAGCAAAATTACCGTGAAAGAGTTTCAATATTTTGAAATAAGCCTCTCCATCAACATCATCCATTGTATTTAAAACGTTCAAACATTCTATCAACTCATCATCGAGATCATCTTTTCTGGTTGATGTGTGGCTCTCATCAACTTGACTAGATGTACAACCTACAGATCTTTTATCAAGGATGTCATTTTTTCTCTTGGCATTCTCTACATATACATTTATGAATGTTGAAAAGAAACTGCTGAATTTGTCTTTCCTAGTTCTTCAAACTCGTTTTCTGCCTTTTCCTTTATCATTCTCTTCAACATTATTTTCATTTTCATTTTTAGAATATGAAATAAGTCTTGTTGATGGACAAGCATTTACACTTGTTGCAGTAGTATCTCCAAAAATCCTCATGAGCTTTTCGTAATGTGGGCAACCACTTTTTCTAAAATTTTTAGCTCTCCTATTCACCTAAGAAAATGAAAACTGTTTAGATCAAATATTTGTCTATAGATGATTCATAATCGAAAAAAAAAAATCAAGTATTATACTTTAAAAAGCTCGTTCCATTACTCCTCTTCAAGATTGATGGTGCCTAATAATGGATCCCAACCATTTTCTGTCATATCACTTAATATCTTTTTGAAGTCTTTGTAAATTTGTCTTAGTTTATTGAACTTGTTTTCCAATTGATCATGAGAATAATTATATCCCATACTAGTATTCAGTTGGCTTCTTATATAATTCCAACTAGTCTTTGTAAATGTTATAGTTAGTTGATTGCCTTTTGCAACCTCTTCATCCATTAAGTCTACAAACATAGTTTCACTCTTGTTTGACCATGGTCCCTCACTTCTTAATCCATCAACCTCAACAACCTCATCGACACAATCACGTTATGCATATGATTTTTGTGTCATCTAGAATGTAATTGTAAAACTTGATCAGATGCGTATGAATTAGTTTTTAAATCATTAGATAAAACACAACAAAATAATGCAAGTTTATTTTGTTTTAGAACTAATTTAAGAACTATACTCCAAAACAACAAATATCCAATCACGCATGGAAGACAAAGAAGAAGACTCTTCGCTCAGATTAACTATGATGTTATCACTATATGCTAAGAAATATAGAAGTCTAAGGACTCTTCGCACTCCTTCATCACCTAACATCCATTGCAATGAAACAAACCAAGCTCCAACAACGATGAAAGCAAAAGGATCAGTAAGATTAAGAGAGTCACCCATAATACAAAAACACTCATTTTGGGTACAAAACATAAATAAATAACCTGGCACTCCCAATAAAACTAATTACGTTAAGGTCTATTTTAATAAGATGATCAAATTAATCCAAAATAAAGGAACAAAAAAACAGGCCAGGTGCTCAAAATACATCCCCACAAAAAGCGAAGCCTATCATTTTTTTTCTCAAGATAAAATGATTCTTCATTGTTCTATACACAAAAAGCTCACTCATCTATTAATCAAACTATCGTTAGGGTTCTATACAAAAACGTTTCTTTAGTAATTAGATCCAAAAACTAACACACCCCACAAATCAACAATCACAGGAAACAAAATAGTATCCCTTAATTGAAAAACAATACAAACAAGAGAAGAAACGGAAAAACATTCAGAAAAGCTAAGAAGGTGAAATTCATCCTCAGATAAAGGCAAGAGACAAAGGACCATTTGGAGTATTGAATGTCAATGTTTTCTCGGTTGAAGCAAACTATAAGGGTAGACATTAAGCTTTCATGAAGCCAAAAACTTGAAGACCTCATGATTTACTTAACATCACATTTTTATTATATTTCCATTTGTTTTAATTTGACAAGTTAGGGTAACTACCATTAATAGGTTAGTATTAATTCTTGTACATGAGGAATTAATGACTAGTTAATCTTTGATGCCTTTATTCTTGTAATTGGTATGCATGGAACATCATTGTTCTTATCAATATTTCAGACTTTCAAGAAAATATTTCAATGTTTTCAAATGTTTTTATCAATGCCCCAATATTTCATGAGACCTATTGTATACAAATGGTTACTCCATACAGATGGTAGAGTTGACGAGCTTATAGTTTATGGGCCATCAGGAAGGGTATATTTTTATGCCTTAAAGGATGAGGGGTTAGTGACCCAACGATTGTTCCGTCTTCGGCCGAAGGGGTAAATACTGCCTGTGGCTATGGACATTTATTTGAAAAGCTACACAAATCTGGCCACTCTCACTCGTACAAATCAAATGACAGTCTCTCGCGAACATGAGTTCATAGTACACTCAGGATTAAGATTAAGTTACCTAGGTCATCCTAATGAGATAGAAACCTAACTAGTTAACGGAGTTACATCTAGTCCTTACTATTTTGTGGTCCGGTCTTATGCGAACTCATTGCATAGGATACCCTCACTCGACTGTCACCTACACGAACATATTGGATCATTGCTTTTGTATCAAATACAAAGTGAGTCGTATCCATAGTGTTACCAGGATAAGGTACCCAACCTTATCCCTATACTATAGACCCTTTAAGTTGATCTCGATCATTGATCCCTGTATGTCTCTACATATTGTTCAAGACTTATCAAACAACTTAGGATGTTAGTTTATTAGATTTGGGTTATTAAGAAAAAACTAATAATATAAACAATAACATTTATTATAATAATAACACTTTATTAATAACGGTCAATAAATTATATCTATAATCTACGAGTTTTAGGACATAAATCCCAACATTATTCATTCTGTGTGATCTTGAATAGAATGCCCTATTCATAATGTGTGATCTTGAATAGAATGACTCATGCTTACTAGGTGATATGGTATGAAATGCCTTTACTTGTTGTGTGATCTGACATCGAAAGGTACGTTATGCGTGGTGGAATTGGCAGAACTTGCCACATGCGTTGAGATGGCATAATTCAGTAGAAGAGTGTGATAAACGTTTGAGCCGAGGAAGGGGTACAAAGACGTAATAGAACATGCAGAATGATTCTGCAAGTTGATGATGCAGTGTGCTAGAGGCATATGACGCGATAATTAAGACCTATAGTGAAAAAATAAAAGAGGTGATTTTCCTTACAATGTACAATTTTTGAAAATGCTGAAAATGTAATGATTAACTCACATGATGCATGATTTGACAAAATATCTATGCCTTGTTAAGCCAAATTTGAATTCCTAAAAGTATTCATAAAGACCCCACTCACTAGACATTTTAGTCTAACCTTTAAAATGTTTTGTATTATTCCTTCAGGTATCGAAGGACATACAACGTTGAACTTGTAGCCTTGATCGCCTATTGTGCCTCTTGACCACATCATTTTGGTAGTGGTCACTGTCTATTCTCATAGTATGTAATAGTTAGGTGAAGATGTTCGTGTAATGTTTTGAGTTGGGTTTAAGGGGTTGTATTGAACGTTGTAATTGGTACTAAAAGTACTTATAGTGAAATATTAATAAAGTCTCATTTTCTATGTTAAGTTTCTTCACGCTTGTTTTAATTTCGCTCAATAGGGGTCTGGCACGTTACTTCACAAATAATATCGCGTAGAACGCTTAGGCGGTCCCGCCTTCATCCCTATCTCGTGAAGTGGATAGAGCGAGGTGTGACAACAACGATATATTGATATTTCTAATGATATTTTCACATTTCCATGGATATTGCTAAAAATGGTGAATTGATATATCTAGAACATAGAAAAATCACAAAAAATAAACACGAAAATGTCACTAATATTATAAATAATAGATATATTTACTTATTTAAAAATAATAAAATATATATTTACTAATTTAAAGGTTTTTTTCAAAAATATAATAAATCGACAAAATATTTACACTATATAGAACAATTTTGAAAACGGAAAAAGACCATAGGCCCACGATGGAAAATACCAAAAAAGCTCCAATCAACACGCGATTAACAGGCCACACACACGCTTGTAATTATTCTTTTAAACAATCAAGATACACGATCATGTAGTTCTTTTTAATGATGAAAAAATGCTTCAAATCTAAATGATCATGTTGACCACACTAAACGATTGTGTTAACTATGGTAAACGATTGTTTAGATCATATCCACATGATCATGTAGTTTTTATTAAACGATGGAAAAAGGACTTCAAATCTAAACGATCGTGTTGACTAGATAAGTGATTGTTTAGATCATATCGAAGTAATATCTAAACGATCTTAATATTGAGGAAGATGAGTTGGAAGAAAGAAAGAGAAGATGGAGAAAGAAAGATAACAAAGATGAATAAGAATAGAAGAAAGAAAATCTAGAAAATGAGTTGAAGAAATATGTAAGAGAAATGAATAAATCGCAAAAAAGAAGGAAGAAAGAGAAGTGATGAATAGTCCGCAATATCAAGGACAAATATGGAATTTATGAAAATATTTTACCGGTTTCATGGCCTTTTTGTTTTTGTTACACGGACCGTAAATATTATAATGTTTTGTTACATTTATGAAAATTAACCTAATTGAAATTTATTTTTTGAATTTTTTGTTTTTATAATTTGTTCAGAAATATCCATCGAAATGAAAATTTCTATAAAATTAAGACTTCGATATATTCATCCATGTCGATATTTTAAATCTTAGTTAAAACATAAAATTCCACAAAATCTTCATAAATTTCAAATTAATAATTTATCCCTAAAACATACTAAACAATAAGTAATCGAATAAAAAAAATCTTACACTAATAATTCTATCATACCGTGTGTTAATAGTCAAATACATTTTTTTTATTTGACAATTAATTGTATGTAACTATTGACACTGGTTGTGTTTGTGATCTCTCATTATGTGTTAATAGTCAAATAAATTTAAAACTATAATTTTAACCTAAAATATTGGTTTGTGAAAAAATTGATGTAAAATTTTGATCAATAAGAGTATTTTTTTAAAACTTTTTTTAAGCTTAAAGGTATTCATGAATCTTTTAAATAGTTCTTAGATATTTTTAAACAAAACATTTTAGGTTTTTCGTCGAAAAGTATCGTAAGGATATTTATGAACCATTTTTCAAAAGTTTATAGACATTTATGAAACATTTAAAAGTTGACCCAAACTAGAAAGTTCAAAACATTTGATATAATTTAACCTTGTTTTCATTTTGTGAATCATAAACCAACCTAACATGTAAACTTTTCAATTTTTAACCTAAAAGTAATCCAAATGAGTTAATAGACAAACAAAACTATTGATTGAGTTTTCTTTTTTAGGTCATTTAATTCTAGATTAATAAATGAAAATAAGGATAATTACCTTTTCAGTCTCTAGGTTTTAATGAGAACGTGCATTTGGTTCCTGAGTTTTAAAAGTAGACCTTTTCAATTATCAGGTTTATAAGAATAGACTCATTTCATTCTTGAGTTTTCAAAATATATATTTTTAATGACTGAGTTTTTTAAAATAGATTTAAAAGATCACTCAAATAAGTTTATAATTTTATTTTATTATATAGCTTTTAAATTAAAAGAATAATTTCTAAAAATCATATTTTCTCTAAAACTATTTTTTAAAATTTAAATACTATATAATTAAAAAATCAAACATAAAATTTCTTGTAAGACCTTATAAGTCTACATTTTAAAACTTAAACTAAAAATATACATACTAAAAATTAAAGACAAAATAGATTTAGTTATAAAGGTGAAAACTAAAAAGGTCCATTTTTAAAATAGAAAAAAATGATCTCAAATTTGTAATAATAGAGTCTATATTACTGAATTTTTAAAATTATAAAAATAATAAATTTAGAAGTGGATAACTAAATGATTACCTTTTGACAGACTTATAATAGTTGTATGATATCATTAGTTTTGTGGTGAAAAATAATAGATGTAGAAGTTTTTGTCACGCAATTTCTAGAAGGAATAAAATAAAATAAAGAGATGCATCAAAACTTTTACACTAAAAATGTTCTAGGAAAATAATAAAAAAAAAAACATTAAGATCTGGAAATAAAATTTCAATATATATCCCTTAGTCCTACGTCAGGATTTGCAGATCGTCTTCCTCTGTCAATTCTCAAACTTTCAGGCTTCAGCTGCACCGATAACTCCTTCCGGTATGTTTCTCTTCCACCTCCTTCCTCCTCAATCCTTCTCCGATTCAAATTCTCCTTTCAATTATGATCTTCCATGTTGGGTTATTGAATCTTTCTTCCTTTTTCTCGATTCTTCCCCCTGCATCCGTTTTCCTTAATTTCACTTGCTCCGATCAACTTCTACTCTAATACAGTTCAATTCCTCAACAGAGAAGCGTTTGTAACATATCGAAAAACCTTGGATTGCGAATCCAAGAACGTACAGGCCTGAACGTGGATTCTGTTTGGTTCCGAGAGAGTCATGAACGCGAGAAGGTTTTATCTTCAACCTTTCAATACTCCCTTTTATGTTTCTTTCCTATTAAGCAATCCACGAGGGTCGCCGCTGTTTTTCAGAAATTCTACTGGGTTTTGTTAGTTTGTCGGAAATTTAAATTTATGATTCATGGTCGGGTTGCATTATTATAGAGTAGTGAGATCATGACAGGACGATGACTCTATGAGTTTGAGTATGTTTTTGGTAGGGGGGGTTTCAATTTGCATTATTTTTTATGCATTTCAAATTTTCTACATCTGAAGAGTACTTTTCTAGCTTATTTGTCTTGCACATACTTTAGCTGGTGGTTTTATAATGATCACACATTCATAATTTTGCGGCCCGGTTCTATTTTATCTTCAAGAATTTCTTCATTCTGTTTGTGATGCTACATTGTGATGTTATCTTGAAATTCAAGGTTTCTAATTTTACCCTTTATGCTATCTTTTGACTTTCTGTGCCTGTACTCGAATAAGTCATATTGTTAAGTGAATTAACATTAATACCTTGAAACATTTTGGATAATTGGCTATGTTGGAAATGAATTAGTATCTTGAATTATCAGGATAGATTAATTTTGATGGCATGTTTATGTTGGAAATGAAATCATTTCCTATAACTTAATTGATCTTTGCCAGTGAGTATGGTAGGCGTATTGTCATTTACTGGTTTTCAATTCTTTAGGTCTGGTTTCATAACCATTTGATTTTTGGTTTTCAAAATTTGAAAGTTAAGCTTATAAACATGAAGACCCCTTCCATCTCTAAATTTCTTGCTTTGTTACCCTACTTCTTACCAATCTTTTAAAAAACTAAGCCAAAATTTGATACTTAAAAGAAAATAGTTTTTGTATTTGAAATTTGGATAAGACTTCAACTATTGTACTTAATGACTTATGTAAACCATGTTAAGAAATGGAGAGAAAATAGGCTTAATTTTCAAAAACAAAAAACAAAATGATTATGGGTCTTGGTCTTCAGTTTTTATGTTTTCAAGTAAATTTCACCCTTAAAGATGAATGGAAACTCTGAAAGTCCTTTTTATTTACCCATAAATGGAGGAATATGTGTTTACAGTTGCAAGTTAGACTTTTATCAAATGAATTTTAGGTTGATCTTCCTAAGTGCCGATCGTTCTTTTAATATGATTTCTTGGAGTGCAGGGAACTCCGCAACAATAGAGTTGCTCTCTTTGATGGCATTGAGGAGGGTGGCGTCAGGGCCTCACCTTCCTACTCCTCCCATGAAATTGAGGAGCATGATAATGAAGCAGCATTGGAAGGCTTGCAAGACAGAGTCCTCCTGTTGAAGAGGGTATTACATTCTTATCCGGTCTCTGTCATTAATCTTAGATGTTCATGTGTCGGAAAGAAATAGAGAAAAAATTATGTACCTATAATATGCCACAATTATTTCGAGAACTTTTTCCACCCATAATCTGCTGCAATTTTTGCTGAGAATGGATTTTGTGCCTATAATACAAGGCAATTATTGTCAAGAATGACATCTGCACCTACGATATGCTGCAATTATTGTTGAGAACAAATTTTGCTTCTACAATATGGTGCAATTTATGACAACGTAGAAAAGACTTTTTGACGTGTGTGACTATATATTGTTCAAAAAACGCATGAGAGAATTTTTAACTAAATATTTGTTATTAATGGAAAACGCATGATGGTCGGATCTTGTATGTGTGTGTATATTTTCCCAAATCGCAAACGTATTGAAAGATGTTATTGTAACAGTTGACAGGTGACATAAATGAGGAGGTGGAGAGTCACAACCGCATGCTTGATAGGATGGTATGTCAGCTCCAACTATCTTACATAGTGATTCGTGTAATTACCAAGGCTAAATTTCTTGCACATTTTGGTTTAGGGTAATGATATGGATTCATCAAGAGGAGTGTTGTCAGGCACTATGGATCGATTCAAGACGGTATGACCATTATTTTCTCAAGAACAATTCATTCCCACACTATTTTGACATTCCTTTTCATCGTTTTCAACATTAAATATGATTTGTTTAGGTATTTGATCCCAAGTCGAGGCCGAAGATGTTCTCACTAGTCGCACTTTTTGTGACAATTTTCTTCATCGTGTACTATCTCACAAGGTAATCCCTCCCCCATTTGGGTATCGAAAGAACTTGAGCATTGCCTAGAAGTCGATGAATCACTTTTGGTGCTTAGTTCTATCAGTATTGTTACTTGTTAAGTTTGGGATAGATGTTCTGTTGATGGTTTGTGTGAATATGTTTTCTTGTACCAAATTAAAGTTGAATGAGTTTGAAAACCAAATATCATCTGCTGCTCTCCCTTCAGCTGATATTGTTGATGGTGAGAGATATATAATCAGCAAACCAGTTTGTTAATTGAGAGTTTAGTATCTCTGCCTTCCCTATATTCTCTATTTGATTCAAATCCAATTTACCATTTTATTATCGATCTCAAATAAGCCATGATGTTCACAAGTGTGCTGATATGTAATTTCCGAAATGCTGGAATGTTCTAAAGAGAGTTTGTTTTGGTTTTTGTTTTCTTTCTTTCTTTTCTTCTGCTACAAAATTACCCTGACCTTTTAATGAAAGTGAAGAGATAATATTACAAAATTTGAAACAAAGGGTAAAAGTTCAAAGGTACTTTTGTGATTTTAAATTGGAAGTGACTGTGTTCTGAATATGAAATTTTAGCCAATCAGTTTTTGTCATGTCTTCATGAAAGAAAAGAAAAATCTATTTTATTTGGAGACAAATAAAGGACAGATGACAAGAATGCCAGGTGTTTCTTTTCTAGATATTTAATCACAATGATAGCTTGTTGAATTCAATGATTATAGATGGACAGACTGCAATCGATAGTTTTGGCTGCTGGTATGATCAGGCTAGAAACCGTAAATCGGATTAGGCTTGAAACTCTAAAGTCTAAATTGTATTAGACTGAGTAATTAGAGAGTTCAGATTCAAAGTGCAACCGATCATGGCAACATTTTAACAATTTTTAAAGACTTGAACCGATGATCAGACTGACCCATGATCAATTTGTAAAGGAGTTTTAAATTTATTAGCCTCATTCACCACTAATATTTTATAATGATTCTGAAATTTCGTAGATTTTGGCTATTCTTTTTTACCTCTATAATCTAATTATGTAATCAAATATCTAATAGTAAATTTACGTAAATATGACAAAAGTCTTAATATTCTTAAATAACCTTTATAACAGATTATATAATTAAAGTTTATGAAACTCCATTACTTTTCAAAAATTTTATATTTTGGTTTTGATTTTTTATTATTGCGAAACAATTCTTCATCTCTTTCTATTATTCTTCTTTGCAATTTATTTATTTTTTTTGCCATTTATTCATTTGCTCTTTTACATTTTTTTCTTCTTTAAATATTCTTCTTCACTTCGACAATATCAAGATCATTTATATTCCTCTACCAAGATCGTTGTAGTGAGTTTAAGAGTTTTAAATTTCGTTTTTGTTTGAATTGTTTAGAAGATTATAAAATTTTGTTAAGAATTCTATATTTCATTATGAAGATCGTTTTTTTTTTTTTGTTTATGGTAAGAACTCTAAATTTTATTTTTGCTTTAATTGTTTAGAAGATATAATTAATGTAAGAATTATGTAGTTCATTATGTAAATCGTTAGTTTGAAGTTTTTCATGATTAGCTACATGATCGTTTGCCAATATCAACATGATCGTTTACCAATATCAACACAATCATTTACCTATATCAATACGATCATTTACTACATTCAATATAATAATTTATCGTGGTCAAACGATCGTTTACCATAATCAACATGATCGTTTAATGCATATTATTTCACTGCACAATCGTCTATCCTTGCATTGTGTTTATTATTATCATTTTTTACATTTTATTCTTTTATTATATGATAGATGTATATCTATGTCTATCTATTGCTTTCTACCACTGTTGGATACTTAATTGTATTTTCTTTTTACAAAATACAATGTCTATTCCTAAGTTGTTTTTTATGGAGGTCAATGGAATAAATGGAGTGCCTATGAAAATTACTCAGTTGCTTGAATTTTGGTAGATATCTGAATCAATTTAATTGTTTGGTTGGTTTAATATACGAAGAGATTTAATTGGATAAGTTGGTAGAATTATCTGTTTTACTGAATTTTGGTAAAAGCAACGTACAAACTGTGGTGCCAATAATAATAAAAAAAGACAATGGCCAAGCGAAGAAGAGTTGATTCTTAGAGGAAGAAGAGTTGGATTATCAAGACTATTTTTCAGAAGATGAACATGGAAAGAAAAGGAATGGTCCACCAAGTAATTTTGATTGGAAAAATGTTGAAGTGTTTGTCATGTTTTTGAAAGTGTTCTATAATGTCACTAATAAGATTAGTGGTTCTTTATATGTGACTGCCAATTCCTTTTCTCATGAGATGTGGGGGAGTAATGATCTTTTAATTGGTTGGAGCAACGAACATAATTCTATTTTATGTAATATGGCTATAAATATGAAGTCAAAGTATGACAAATATTGGGGTTCAATTGTGAAGATTAACAAGCTTGTATTTCTAGTTGTGGTGCTTGACCCTCGATATAAACTGGACTATGTTGGTTTTTGCTTTGAAAGTATACATGATGATGTTATGGTTAAAGTTCTTGTTGATGAGATTGAAGCTTATTTGATGCGATTATACAATTGTTACAAATCACAAGTTGATGGCTCTGCCTTTCGTAATGATTTGAGTGGTCAAGATATTGTTTGTGAAAAAGTAGAATCAAGTGATAGTTTGAGACTATTGAGTTCGGGAACTATGGTTGAAACTGACGCGGGTTGTAGAGTATTATCACGCTACAAGAGAAGAGGACAAGAACAAAATACTTTAGAATTGAGGAATGATGTTGATCGGTATTTATCTGATCCTTGTGAGGAGCTAAACGATCATTTTGATGTTCTAACTTGGTGGAAATTGAATGAGGTTAAATATCGAATTCTATCAAAAATTGCTCAAGATGTTTTTGTCGTTCCGGTGTCTACTGTGGCTTCTGAATCTGCATTCAGTCCTGGAGGAAGGATTCTGGATTCTTTTAGGAGTTCCTTATCACCTAAACAGTGGAAGCTTTGATTTGTACACAAAATTGAGTCCGTGGCAAAACAACCTTATTGGATCTTTGTCCAAAGCTTGAAGAAATGGAAATTTGTGAAAAAATTGAGAACGGTAAGTCTTTAACTTTCTTTTATTTTTATTGAAAACTGTATTCTTATATAGTTGTATGACACTTTATAATTTTGTTCTATGTTTTTAGATAGTATCAAGTCTTCCGTCACGTCACAAACATGATCTATGAGTTGACAATTTTCATGGTAAGTTACTAAGTTGAATACTTGTATTTTTGTCATTTCGTTTATTTTATATATTTAAACCACTTACTTGGTATTTTTTAAAAAATTTTCAGGACAAATTTAAATGATTGGGATGCTTGAATGGACTTCAAATTTATATTTAACTATATATTGAACTTTATTATTCCTTTATTATTAAAAATGAACTTCATGAACATTTATGGATAATGTTTGGATTTATGTATTTTAAGAACTTTGAATTTATTTGTGTATTTTAAGAACTTTGAATTTATTTATGTTTGTAACTTTGGATTTATGAATGCTTCAAGCTTTGAATTTATTTTGTTGTATGAAAATTTGAATTATATATATTTGAAATTTAAATATAACAATTTATAAGTTTTATAATCATTAAAATCTAGAAACAAAAAAAGAAAAAAAAATATACAACCCGACAACCCAACCCAACCCATATTTTACGGGTTGGGTTGAAAACTAAATTCAGGTTGTTCGGGTTGCCAACTCGAATAACCCGAAAATATGTGTTGGACTGAGAATGTCTTCCAACCCAACCCAACCCGATTTCACCCCTATCTTCGATTATCACTATTTTATGTTGTATTTCTCCTTTCTCTTCAAGCATCCTATTTAAAGTGATCACTGCTATTTTAGGTTGTACTTTTCTTCTTCTCTTGTTCCCATAGACCACCAAAAGTCTCAGGACTTGGTTGGCAAGGCAAGCCCATCTTGTATAGTAGTGCACACATTCCTTTTGTTGGACTTGTATAGAAAGAAGGCAAGGGAGAAATACCAACTTAGAATAGTTATGATCCATAGAGTAAGAAGCTTTTGTTAAAGGATAACCCAGACCACACCACTTCATCATTCTTCAAGATTTAGTTTATCCGAGCACCACCCTTTTGAATTGTATTTGTCTTCTTCTCTTGTTCCCTAAGTTCACCCAGCACAATAGTGGAACACATTTAATTTGGTGGATTCGCAAAGAAGAAGAGAGAACACAAATATAATTTTATTGTTATTTTGTTTTTTTTTGTGTTCATTGTATTCTTTATTTTTGCACATATGATACCTGTAATTTGTTCATAATATGCTTTCATATTTTTACAATTTTTTTTTGTTTTTCTCTTAATTTAATTTCACTAAAGGAAAAAAAAATTGTTTTTCAAAGAATTTTCTATTAAAAAGCTATCTATAAATACTTCAATTTTGCTAAGTCATTTTATGGATCCTTCTATCTGTGTGTTCAGACTTTCTTAAGTGTTTGATTGGTGATCTAGGATTGTATTAGACTTTGTGTTCAAACTCTTGTAGAAATAGTTTTATAATGAATGATTGCATTTGAGATCGTTTGTATAAAAAAGATTTGAGATGCTTGGTACTTCTTATTGGGAAAAGTTAATTATTCATGGCCATTGTACAAGAAAAGATGACGATGTCACTATCTCTTGGATAGGACATAAGAGGAAATGCTAAGAACATAAACTGTACTTTTCGTGGGCAAGAAGAGTATGAAGAACTATAGACCAGTGCTTTTCAAATTTTTATTTTATATTTAGCAATGCCATGGCCAGATTTTTGTGTTTCTTTCTATAAAAGAAAATGTTGCACTCTTTTTGTTGGCATTAAGAAATCAAAGCAGAAATTTGGTGGCATCAAAGTGATAATGATTTCAAATCTTTGTCTCATACTTATAAGGTCTTTTCTTTGGTCAATTACATTAATGCTTGCTACTTCTAATGGAAAAAAGCTAATACATAATACCATATTTTATTTTGTTTCCTTTCAAATTGGACGTAATAACTTACTTTAAAATCACTATTACATTCTAGATGTCACAAAAATCATCTGCACAATGTTGAGATTGATGGATTAAGAAGTTAGGGATCATGGTCAGACAAGAGTGAAGCTTTGTTTGTAAACTTAATGGATGAAGAGGTTGCAAAAGGCAATCGACCAACTACAACATTTACAAAGACTAATTGTAATTATATAAGAAGCCAATTACATATTCTCATGATCAATTGAAAAACAAGTTCAATAAATTAAGACAAACTTACAAAGAATTCAAAAAGATATTGAGTGATATGACAAGAAATGATTATGATCCATTATTAGGTACCATCAATCTTGAAGATGATCAATGGAACGAGCTTTTTAAGGTATAATACTTGCATTTTTTTTTTCATTTCTAATCATCTATAGGCGAATAAGACATCTAATTTTTTTTTTTTTTTAGTTGAATAAAAAAGCTAACAAGTTTAGAAAAGTGGTTGCCCACATTATGAAAAGCTCGTGAGGATTTTTGGAGATACTACTGCAATAGGTGTAAATGCGTACCCATCAACAAGACCTATTTCAGGTTCTGAAGATGAAAATGAAAATGATGTTGCAAGCAATACAAATTTTGGTGTTGAAGAGAATGATAAAGGAAAAAACAAAAAGCGAGTCCGAAGAATTAGGAAAGACAAATTTGACAGTTTCTTTTCAACATTCATAAATAATGTATATGTAGAGAATTCCAACAGAAAAATGTTATCCTTGAGAAAAGATCATTTGGTTTTACATCTAGTCAAGTTGATGAGAGCGAAACATCAAGCAAAAAAGATGATCTCGATTATGAGTTGATGAAATGTTTGAACGTTTTAAATACAATGGACGATGTTGATGGAGAGACTTATTCCAAAATATTAAAACTCTTGCACGAGGATCTTTCTTGGAGAAAAATATTTTTACGAATGTCTGATTCAAGAAGGAAAGATTTCATAAATAGTCTCTAGATTGACCTTAGGGATATTTGACCTTAGAGATGGATTGTGTATGTTTGACCTTACGTGTCATTTACTTTTTTAATATTCTCATGAATATGGATTGTGTATGTTTAACCTTATGGATTATGTATGTTTGACCTTATGGATTGTGTATGTTTGACCTTATGGTTTGTGTATGTTTGACTTTATGGTTTCTGTCTTCTTTTTAACATGGCTACGTTTTTTTTCCTTTTTTGTGATGAGATGAATTTGTACATTTTTTGTGTTTGATTTAGGGATATACTAGTGAATAGAAATGAATTTGATTCAAGTCAATCATTTTGAGGATTTTAATTATGACGACGATGATGATGCTATCTCCATCATTTTCACTTTACTACACATGAGCTTGCACAAGATATAATCTTCTAAACAACCATGTAGAATTCTGCACTGAGAGGGCATGATTATGTCCTAAAACTCGTGATTTGTAATCGTATTCTATTCAATAAGTCGTTATTGATACTATAATCTTAAAGTCAATAAACTAAGGTCCCAAGGCTACAATAGAGTAAACTTGAACTTTATGTATAGACATAAACTTGGATCAAGTTCAAGTATATAGTCTAAATAGTCTATAGTATACGAATACAGTTGGGCACCTTATTCTGAGGACATTATGGATGCGACCCGTTTTGTAGTTAGTACAAACGATGTGATCCTGAATCGTTCATGTAGATACATGGAAGTGGGGGCATCCTATGTAAAAGTTTACATAAGACTGAAACCATGAAATATTTACTTTTAAGTTATAACACTGTTAACTTTGTAAAACTGACTATTTTGTTTATACATATCCAATGTAACTTAATCTTAATCCTGAGATAACTATGAACTTCTGTTCACACGAAATTATCCTTAGATCTGCATAGGTGAGGGCAACTCAATGACGTTGGACCAATAAGCCTTCCATTTTAGGGGTAACACCAGGTGGATAGCTAAGGAAATAGGGTGCAAGACAAAATTCACTCCTACCCACTCTAAAGGTTAGTAGATAGGTTGTTCCCTTAAGGATTGAATTCAGGTCTTGAACAAGAGACCCCACCCTCTCTTTAGCCTGAGAGGGATTCGGTTTAAAGGTTGGACCTCAAACCAATTGTTTAATAGTTGATTAGTAGGACTTAAGAAGAAAAAATATAATCTCGAAGGTAAAACGACACTTTGGCCCAGCCGAGATTATGAACAACCTGTGAAGGATTAACTTACTTATCATGGTCATATCACATGGACACAAATATATCTATAGTGAGGGGAATGCAACTACGAGACTTTAGTGGAATGACCCATTAGTTAACGAAGGTTGATTAACTCGGTCTAAAGAGTTTAACCAATTAATCTTGGATTGTTGGAGCCTGATCTATAGGTCCATTAGGCTCCCCCGCTAGCTCATAAGAAATCAACTTAGAACATTATGATGGAATAATTTGAATTGTTCGAATTAGGTAAAGAGAGATAAACGAAAAATATATGTGATATAGTCATACGTTATAACTTAAGATAGAGCTTCATGTTTAAATGTGAATTAAATATGTATATGGATTCATATTTGGAAGCTCGGAATTGATGAAAAAGGTCAAAGATGTATCAAAATGTTGACTTTTGACTTTGAAAAATCAAACTTTGACCGACTTTATATTCAAATGTGATTTGAATTTTGGAGAAATGAATATGGATTCATGCTTTGGAGGTTGAAATTAGTCAAGACAGACAAAATGATTAAAAGTCAAAATGTTGACTTTGGAATTGAAAAGGTCAAACTTTGAATTTGATTTAAATATTGCATTACCATATTGCCCTTAGACTAATTTAAATAATAACACTTGTTGAGATTTGGCAAACTTATCACTTGCATGTGGTATGCAAGTGGCTTATTGCATGCAAGACACCTACCCCACTAAAAATGTCAAGTGGTGAAATAGGGAAGCTCTTGCATGTAGTTTGCTTGTAAACAAGTTTTATGCAAATGTGAAATGACTCTTGGATTTGAAATTGAAAATTAATTTGTGATTGAGAATTACAAAATAAAACAAAGAACTCTTTTCATTTGAGGTTTGGAACATCAAAAACAAAAACAAAAAAAAACCTAAAGGATATGTTCCTCCAAATGATCTCTCTCTATTTCCTCCACCATTTTTGAGTCCCACAACTCGGTTCCAAGTTCGGAGAATAGCGGATAAACTCTAGTCGCTGTGCTGACTTTAAATTAGTGAAGAGAATACAAGAGAAGAATTCTTCTTTTAACCATTATGTTATTTTAATGTTTTGTATGCATGTTAATAACTAAACTTGTTTAGTTGCAATTAGAGTAAAATTCGGTCTTTATTTCGCTGCGCATGTCTATTGTTTCCATCATGTGGTATTAGAGCATGCTTAATTTTACTTAATTGCATATGGTGAGTTTTGTCAATTTATTAGATAAATTGTGTGTTGAACTAAAATAGATATATTATGATTTTGACAAATTAAATTAAGCTTGTTCTTTGTAATAATTATTGCAATTAGCCTATTTGTGTCTTAATTTATTATTACAAAGGGCGTGTAATTTTTATGGAGTCATTAGAGTTGAAATTAGGATGTGATTTCATCTATCGAGTGAAAGAAAAGTTAAAAATTGAGAAAAATGGAGGACAGGTCCAAGAAGAAGGCTTCAGACCCGAAAACCCGATCGACGACCCAGTTTGTGACCCGCCTGACGCCCCAACCTCGGCCCAAGCTCTGCGCTCGCCCGCCTTGCGTCCATCCAGACCGCTTCGCACGCGCCTCACTCGGGTCGTTGAACACCCGTTTGTGATCCGCACCGACCCGATCTTCGTTCACCCTTCACGCGGCCACGCGTCCCACTACAGCCCGCACCGACTTGTGTCCGAACAACCTATGCGCAGCCCAGCTTGCCTGACGCGGCCCATACTCGCGTGTGGCATGCTTCACGCATGCGCCCGCCCATGTCGACCCAGGTTTGACCCGGTTCCACTGACACGCGCGCCTGGTGTGTTTTTGAGCTGGTTCAAACCCAAGTGTTGGGTTCTTGAGCCGGTCGGTTCAGTGGATTTTTTTGTGGTTTTTTCAGCCAATTCGAGTTTTTGAGGAGGTTTAATGTACTTCACCAAATTATTACTGTAATAATTTAGTCTTTAGCTTAATTCAGGAGCCAAAATCAGTTAATTTAGTCCTTAGCTTAATTCAGGAGCCAAAATCAGTTTATTTAAGGTGTTTAATTAATTATGCATGTGATGCATGTTTTAATTAAAATTGTTTGTGAATAAAATATATCATATAGATTTAAAATCTCATCATAGGTTAACATGTTCATGCATTGAAAGTATGTTATAAGTGATAATATATAGTATGCATGTTGATTAATTAATTAAAAAGACAAATATGGCCCAAACTAGTATTTTATCTATTATTTTTATCTTTACATACTTTATTTATAATTTATAAATAAATATTTGAAGTTTTTCCTTTAAAATTTAGTATCTTCTTTATTTTTAATTTAAAATGTATTTATTTGTTTTAGTAGTAATGACTTCAGTTACTATAAAGAGTTGAATCCTTACATTAGAGGAGTAAGAAGTAAAGTGTTGGGGCTAAAAGTAGCGTTGATACCAAATACAAGGCTATGAGTTTGAGAATATGTGAGAAATTTGCTTCATAAAGTTTTGTTTAATCTTAATTAGGAATGTGAGACTCCATTAAAACTCTTTTGTGATAATAAAGTTACCGTTAGTATTGCTAACAATCCAGTTCAACATGATATGATAGAATTAAACATGTTGAGGTTGATCGACATTTCATCTAAGAAGGACTTGACAGTGGGAGCGTATGAATTTTGTACATCCTTTCTAGCCAACAAATTGCTTATATTCTCACCAAAGGCTTCTCAGGTCAAGCTTTGATTTTTTTTTGTTAGCAAGTTGGGCCTCAATATATACGTCCCAACTTGAGGGGGAGTATTAGAATTTGTATTTATGGAAAACTTACCATAAATATATTTTTTTTCTTTTTCTTTGCTTTTTGCATTCTATTTAAGTTCTCTTAATTGTATCTCTATAATTATTAGAAAAATAATAAAACTAAAATATCGTGGTTTTTCTTCTGGTTCTCAGATTTCCATGTAAGCCTTGTGTTGGTTTTAATTGCTTTCAATAATTTGAGAACGCATGCATTTTGAAGGTGGGTGTTGATGGTAGAAAAACACATGTCTATATAGAAAAGTTGAGGTTAAACTATGTAAATTTTTTTATAATAGCAAAAGTAGTAAATTTAAAAGCAAGTAACTCTCGATAGCTCTTTGATAATCCTCTAATAGTCGATACATCTAATTGCTTGTCATGTTTGTTATATTTAGAATATGCAAAAAGGAGGGTCATGTTTGTCATATTTGGAATATACAAAAAAGAGGTGGTATGGATTGCGTTTTTCTAAATTTTTTTAATTCAATACCTTAGAGATAGAGATATTTTAGGTTTAGGCATTCATCAATATAAATTGGTTTTAGACCTTTTTTAAACTTACCTTTTAATGTTACACATTTTTTTCCAACTATCCCAAAATGATAATTTAATGGGACGGTATGTGATGCAGATTACTGCTAGTGTCACTTTACTACAAATCAGAGGTTTATTTTGTTGCTATATCTTTTCAGTTTGGATGTAAATTTGTTGCTATACGCTATAAATTCCTTCTAATCAAAGTGTCTATTATGCAGACGACTGCCGTACGAGCACATTAGAAACGCACATTGAACTTTGGTCCATTAACTAAAAATGGGCCAGATATGTTCGATAATGGGCTGAAATTCCCGTTTCGATTTGGGCCAAATTAAGTCCATCTACGGCCTAACCGTTTTCAAAAATATCTTCTCTCCCGAAACGTAAAAGCTCAATACCCTTCAAAATTAAAAAAATTAAAAAACCTCATCTCATCTTCTCCGTCTAAGTTCTTTTTTTTTTTTTTCCTTTTTGGTTTGGCTATCTTCTTCTCCTTCTTCTTTCGTCTCTTTCTGTAATGCTAATGGCTACCAATCTCTCCTTTTCTCCGCAATCCCTAATTCCACTTCAAAAGCCTTCTCTCTTACAACGGGTTCAACTCGGTCACTTCCTTCACCTCAACTCAGTGAGTCAGATTTCGACTGCTCGTCTTCATTCCGGCTCTCAATCGCGGGTTTTGGTTCGAGCTGCTTTGGATAGCGATTACTCGTCGAAGAGGAGCAGTAGTAATGAGCAGAGGGAGACGATTATGTTACCTGGTTGTGATTATAATCATTGGCTTATTGTCATGGAGTTCCCCAAAGATCCTGCTCCAACCAGGGAACAGATGATTGATACCTACCTCAACACTCTTGCTACCGTATTGGGAAGGTTCTCTCTCTCTCTCTCTCTCTCTCTCTCTCTCTCTCTCAGTCTCTCTGATATGTATATGTTTCTTTTCATTTCAAATATTTGTATGAGACTTGAAACTTCCATTTCACCAACGGATTTAAGAATCTCTGCCCATGTAATTGTTTCTCTCGGATGAAAATGGAAGTGTGGAAATGTATGTGGTATTTGGAAATTGATATTTTATAAGGGAAATGATTGGATTGGTTTTTTCTTTGTTTCTTTAGAATTCAATAACAATAGGGTTGGCATCGAACCATCGATATACTTATTCGCCTGACTATGTTGGAGATAAATAACCAAATGTATTTTGAACCTACACTCAACATTATCCACAAGGGTATTACCAAATTAAATGTTGAGTGATTGTTTTGAGGCTTTTAATTTTTTTGAAATTTACTTATCTACTAGTCACAAAATTGAATGTTTAGTGTTGCATTAGACGTAAAAGCGCCAAAAACCTATTCCGCACAAAATTGAAAAGATTCAAATCTCAAAGTTCATGACTAAACTTGAAACTAACCAATTATTCTAAGTTTAGGACTTGTTATCTATCTAATTCAAAAGTTCAAGGACAACCTAGTTTATCAGTGTCAGATTAATCTGAAGACTGAAAAACTTAGAGATGTGAACATTCCGGGATTTTAACAAATGGTTGGTCAAGGATAGTTTCATCTCTCGTCAGTCTTATGTGAAAATTTCCGTGGTAACAGCATGGAAGAAGCCAAGAAAAACATGTATGCTTTCAGCACCACTACCTACACTGGATTCCAATGCACAGTGTCCGAAGAAACGTCCGAGAAATTCAAGGGTAAGTGTTAGTTTATTAATTTTTGTTGGAAGTCCTGTTCTGAAAGTTGTGTTGAGAGATGAACCTTTCCATTGCAGGATTACCCGGAGTTCTTTGGGTGTTGCCAGATTCTTATATAGATGTCAAGAACAAAGATTATGGAGGTTGGGTTTCTATCCTTTCTCTTTATCTTATATTATCATCCGTTTCTTGATGAATATGGTATTTTCTGTTTGAAAATATCACAGTAGAATTAGGAGCTTCTTTTCACTAGTTCTTTTGTTGTTAATTTTTAGGTGACAAGTATATAAATGGGGAGATAATTCCATCCAAATATCCAGTTTATGAACCAAAGAAACGAAGGGAAACAAAATATGAAAGTAGGAGGTATGAAAGAAAAAGGGATGGCCCTCCTCCCGAACAACGAAAGCCGAGACCACAACCAACTAGAACAGAATCAAATTCAGGATAAGGTAGGTCAATGTTTTCCTTCTATTATTTGCAGTGCTTGCATTGGGAAATAGAATGTTTTTGTTCATTTCCCTTTGCAATCCATTAGCTTATGACTTTAGATTGTGCTTTGAACTAGAACTACTTAGAAAGATAGTTGCAGAACGAAGAGGAACTCCATTTTGAAATTTTGTACATGCTGTACTGTAGTTTCATGTTCTTTCTGAAAAAGAAAACTTGTACTGTGATGTGACCTTGTAGCACGGATATAATTGGAGAATATATGGCTTAGAACAGTTGTTTCTTAAACCACATACCTTCACTGTAGAAGAATTTATAGTAGTTTTTGGATGGTTAATTTGCTCTTAAAACATGACTCTTCTTCCAAGAATGTTTAAAACTCTTGGTGTTTTTTGCTAACCAAGGTATAATGTTTTGAAATTAATTTGCTGCATTTCCAGGTCTAGATTTTGGGGTGAACAAATTTCGTACTTTTTTATGCATTATAATGTTAAGTTTGTTTGAGTAAACAAAGATAGGAGTTTCCATTCCCAGTATCTTCCCTTCACATTTATTTAACTCAAGAGTTAAGTTTGAAGGGTTGGATTTTTCTTAATTGCATTGACAGTATAAATTTTCATTCACATGTTGTTGATGTCTTCATCAATATTTTCATATTTTCTTGAATTTGACGGGAAAGTATGATATAAATAAGGAATTTAAAGAGTTTTTCGTTAAATTCTGTTTTTATCAATTTTTTCAAGAGTGTTCATTGACGTCTAACATTTTATCTACACTTTAATTGATATTTCCATAAAATTGAGCCTTTGAGTTTTGTTTTGATCAATATTTGAAAAGTTAGTTACCTCAAAACTTCTGTTATGACCAAGCCTAAACTACTGAAGCCAGAAATGAAAATTCTACAAATACCCAACAACTGGTTCTTTCAGAACTTATAACAAACACATGGTGTCAACAAATTATTCTATAACTGAATACTAACTACCACAATCGATCAACATAACTTCCAAACTTCATAATAAACAGATGAAAATGGTGGGGAAAGGGAATGAGAAGATGGGGAAAAGGGTAGCTGAAAATAGTGAGTTTTTACCTGTAGAAGTTTGAAATGGAAGTCACTGGAAATGGTGATGAGAAAGACCTTGAAAAAGGTGGGAAGGAAAAATGAGTTTGAAATGGAGGTCACCGAAGATTGGAAAAATGGCATCTTATCGACATTGCAAATGCAATAAAATTAATTAATGCGTAAAATGGGAAATTGTTGTCCTTGCCTCACCGTTGATGTTGCAGATGTGTTGTGTTGAAGGAGAAGGATTCACAAGCAGAAGAGCAAGAATCAAATATCTAATGGTTTTCCTTTTTCTTTTTGCATGTTGTGCTTTAGGTTAAGGAGAAGAAAAATTCATTTGAAGCGACACTTGGATTATAATTTTAGAAAAACGATTTAAGTATCATTAATTTTTAAACAATCAAAAATTTACTTTTAATAACAAACTTTTAAAAATATTTTTTTAATATATATCTAGGACTGAGTTCCATTATTAGGTTTGGTTTCAAAAATTAATTTAGTGTTATCCAATCTAATTGAATTTTTTATTTCACAAATAATTACTTAACTACATAATTACCATAAAATATCTATTTTTATTTATTTTATTGTTAAATTATAATAGATATTGAAAAAAATTCAACTCATATATAAATGTTTGATTTATTAGCAATTTAATTTCAAAAGCTCCCTACTTCTAATTCTAATTATTTACAAATATTTTTTAGTTCAACTTGAGAGGGAAGATTTGAACCTCTTATTTTCAGGTGATTTTACAAATATCTAACGAACAATATTTTACACAAAAAAAAGAAAAAAAATAGATAGCCATTTTGTGATTCATTTTCGGTCAATCACTTATTACTTCTTACTTATCTTCAAAACCAATTTGAAATGATTTTATGTTTTTCTAAAATTCATTTTAAGTTGTGTCCAAGACCATCATTTTAAGAAATAATGATTTTAGGGAAAGAAAAAGTGATTTTGACCATTTCAAGATTACTCTTAAAGCATGTTTGAAATGACTTGAAAAAATGTTTTAAAAATAAGTGTTTTTGTTTAAATACTTTTGATAAAAGCTTCTTAAAATATAAACAAATTTGATATTAGAGGTTTTTTAAAAAATTGGAAAAAAAACATTTATACTCTATAAAAAGAATTATTAGAAGAAAATTCATTACAATGACCCTAAATAGCTTCTTTTTCAAAAGTACTTTTATATATAAATTTTTTAACTAATTTTTATAAATTAAAACTGTTTTTACTAATTTAAATTTACTGTAAAAGAATTTATTTTAAAATTTAATCAATTCAAAAGGAACCTTGCTTGCTTGAAATGTTTAGAAGATTTTCTTTATCTTTAAACAATATTTGGAAGATTTAAGGGAAGTGAATGTAACATAAGGAAAAATAGCAACTTAAGAAATAGGTAAATATGGCAAAACCAAAATAAAAGAAACTACACATAACTCTTTAATGAGTGATTATTGTTATTATTAGTTCCACCAATTAATGATTGCTTCAATAATTTATAAACAAATTAGTTGCAATCATTGAGACAATGAATCCCTCTTTTTCTTTCAAAATGTTGCATTTTGTAATTGGATTTATAGAAAGGTTTTTTAAGAAAAAAATATTGAGATAGAGACAATTTTTCTTTTTCTTTTTCTTTTTAATGTTTTCAAAAATTAGGTCACTTGTTATTGTTTTTGAATTTTTAGACAAAATAAACACATTAAAAGGAAAAAAAAAAAACTAAACTAAAAATTTAGTCATTACCGAAGTCGAGGGGTGAATTTATTAAGGGGACGGGGCACTTGCCCCTTTCGCATTCCTGATTTTTGTATTTTAATATTAATTTTGAAGTGTTAGATTACAATTTTTGTATTTTAGTCATTACTAAAATTTTTTCTTTGATATAGTGGTTGTGCTCTTCCTTCAAAGCTCTAATGCTTTAGGTTTGAATCTTGTCTCCTAAATAATAAGTTATTTAAAGGGTCATTTTTTAAATATTGAGTGGATTAATAACCAATTAAATTCAGAAGTGAACTTTGAAACAATTTTTCTTGACTAAAATGTTTAAATTGACGAATAAGTTTGAGTAGTGTGTAGTGATGCTATGTATAGTACACTTTTGTTTCTTAACTTTGGATTAGAGATTTCATTCTTGTTCAAACGGTTAATAATGGAATATCATTATTCTTAAAAGTTCAAAGATTTTTTTCTCATTGAATCTTTTGAAAATAAGCGTGTTTGTTTAACTCTGAGGGATGTTTGGGGCAAAAACTATGTAAGCAGTGGCGGATCCTATCAGTTGTGATAGTGGAGACACAACCACTTTGCTATAATCATAATTTGTTTAAAATAAAGCATTATTTAACATATATTGTAATCTGACACTTCAAAATTAATATTAAAATACAAAAACCGATAATGAGAGGAGGCACGTGCCCTCGCTGGCCCCTACGCAAATCTGTCGGTGTATGTAAGATTATAATAACCATCTCTTTTTACTATAAATACTATTTAAAATTCTCCAATTAGTTACACTGAACATTATTTCAAACTCCCTCATTTTCTACTATTTTTATTATTTTCATAGGGGTGTAATTGGCCTGGGTCGGATCAGTTTTCCTTCAAACCTGATCTGACCCAAAATGTACGAACAATCTCCAGTAATGGCCCGACCCGACCCGAATTAGGGTCGGTCAAGTTTTTTTCCTCTCTTTCTTTCTTTCTTTCAGAATTTGAATAATATCCCAAGATTTGAAGTAAATTCCATTATAGACATTTACTTCTTCTCAATAAACAAATTACAAATAATCATAGTCCTCTTCCTACTTTCTAACTAAGTATTTCAAAAGACCAGTTCATAAACATGAAACAAATACAGAGCATTTTCTTCTTCATTAAAAACCTTCCATGCAACAACTTTCTTATAGGATACTATCCTTCCCATACTTGGTAGGCAGACACCCCCTTAAAGCAAAGAAAAGTTCTGAGAAACAAAGGATGAACACCACAACATCAGTAGCCACAAAAGCAATTGCCATATAAAAGTTATGATAAGAAGAAAGACGGAGTTCATGATTTATGTTCCCAACTTACCCAAGTATAACAGTAGGGTAATGTTTCAATATTGGTGAATAATGATCAAGAGCAATATACATCTTTTCAAGAAGCCTTAAAAGACCATTAACCTCATCCCCCAAAAGATCAACCTGAATCGGAAATGCAAATTAATAATTGTGAGCTCATAAGTTATACCAGACAGTGAGAGAATAACAAGAGAACAAATACCGTATTCAGAGAAAACGATAATCCAAGACATAGACTATAAATTTTATCAACTGAACCATAAAATGTAGAATTTCACAATGATTTACTAATTATGACGCTTCTTCTAGATGTCTTTCAAGCAACCAATCATTTCAAAGTTGATATAGGAAGATTGACCGCCATAGTAATAAAATGGCAGGACTCCTTTAATTTCTAAAGAATGGAAGAACCGAAAAATCATTATAAAAAAGTACACATAAATCACCCATCCTCTTAGGTTGCATGGGCAACTTCCAGAAGAGGTAAATCAATATCAGAAAATAGAACAAACAAATTGATTCGCTTGAAAATTTTGCTTTTATAACTTAACTTCAACCTTTTGGAGGTCAGAACACCTTATCTCAAGCCTCTGCTTGTAGATCAAACCATCCCTTTCCACACCATAGAAGCATCCTAGATAAGTGACTTTGTTTCAGAACTCAAACTCTTCAACTTGAAAACAAAGCTACATATGAATGCTTTTGGAACATAAATTTTAGCACGTTGACATTTAAATGAAAATAAATAAACATGACTAATTAAGATAAGTGAATTTATTCTCATTTATGAAGCAAAACAAGTCAGAATGGAACATAAAGGTTTAAACAAGTCAGAAAAGTCAGAAAAAAAAGTATATAGCTCACACCTGTATTTCTTCAATATACTTCTTACATATTGGTCAATACTTGTATTAAATAGCTCACACTTGCAAAAAGAAAAATCAACGGAGAATTTGATATTGTGTTGTCAAGACAAACATAAATTAACTTTATTTCGAAAAACACAAGCAGCGATCAAATAGACAGAAATGGGAGCAATAAAAGATCAAATATCAACTACCCTCCATTGATTCTTTAACCCAAAGTGCTTCCATCATTGTGCTTCAAGATTCTAAAAAAACAAGATTACATATTTAACAAGTTAACAAATTAAAATAAAAATATGTAAAAAAAGATTTGAGAGTAGAGATTTAGACCATAGAGTCATGATTCAAATTCTTAAATAGAGCTTTCATCTTCTTTCCTATGTTTATGAATTTTAGATCAAAATGACAAATTGTTAGCTTAATGAGACAATTTTAAATTTTAAATGCTTACTTCAAAAAGAATATTACCTTCGTCAATTTCTTCAGCCTCATCAATTTCTTCAGTCATGTCATCCAAAGGTTTAGATTGAATCCAAATCTGAGCACAAATAAGTGCCTCTGTAGTTTGAGGAGTTGTTCTAAAAGAATCTAACACTTGTCCTCCAATGCTAAAGACTAACTCAAAAGACACAATTGATATAGAAATATTGTAGATGTCCCTGACTACTTGGCTAATGATCTTAAATCGAGAGGAATTCACCTTCCACCAATTTAGCAAGTCTAAATATTCATCGTATATACGAGCCTCCTCTAGATAACGAGCCACCTCTATTTTAGCATCTAATAACGAGTAGAAGTGATTGTTATTATAGCCTCTTTTATTATAATAATGGAAATTAAAATGCTTAAGGGATGCTTATAACACATAACTTATGTTGAAAAAACATAAATAATTAGAAATAAGGCTTGCATAAATGTAGTTCTTGTTTTACGGGTTTGCCATGTCTAAAAGCAGGACAAGTGGGAAAAAGCAAAAAGGAGCAACTCGCACGAGACATCCCACACGAAGACAAGGCAATGGATCGTGTCAGCGACTAACAACCCCAGACGATGAACCTAAACATCACTCGAGGAAAACTACCAAAAAGACAAAAATGGTAGTTGGAATGATGTGACTTCACATGGGGCGGATTACGGCGCGAACACATTCAGAGGAACAGAGTTTTCCTGTCGAAAAATAAGTCTATAATAAGCACTGCATCTACACCAAGAAGAAAGGGGGGAGAGAGGCCCAAAGAGGCTAGGAGCCTAAAGAGGGTAGAGAGAGAGAGAGACTCAAGTGACCGGAGAAAATCACACAAAGAGAAAGAGTTTGAATAAAACACCTGAAGATTAAACAACCATGATAAAAGGAAAGATTATTCGTTGTTTATCTCTTAACTTGTAATTTTACGTTTCATCGTTCTGTCTTTCCATTTTGTATCATTGTAGTTCATGTATCGTTCATATTGTACAGTGGTCGAAGGCCTATATTCTTTATACATAGACTGCATGTTTATACCTTTTTAATCTACCATCTCTTAACATCTCACCTATCTTCATGCTATTTAATGAGAAGAGTGTGATAAGTTCTTAATAAGGGGTTTAACTTATAATTATTATCGCATTAGTTGAGTTATTTCCATAACTTGGCCAATGTCAATCACCAACTACCCAAGAGGGCAAGTCAAGGATAAAGCTAATGCGTGCAAAGAAGAGTTTGGCAACAAACTCTTCTTTAGCGAGGCAATTTCCAATATTTGTATCCCGAAAGTTGAACAAGTACGGACATTAGGTGCTGAAAGGTAACCGTTCTTAAATGAGAAGTCCTATATGCATTATAAGTCAAGCTTCCTAGTTATAATTTTCTTAGGTAAGCATAGTAATTTGTATCCCGAAAGGTGAACAAGTGTGGCATTGAACACTTTGAGAGAAGGTCGCCTTATCCAAATATAGCGCATTGAGGTGATCACAACTCATGATCAGTTAATAACACACAAAGAATTTCCTTTAACCTTCGTTTGTATACAAGTTAGATCATTTCACTCTCCCCTAGCTTAATTTACTCTTTATGCATGAGTCTCAAGTTGTAAGTAATTAATATAGTTATCATTACATTCTTTCAGCTTAATCGTCATAACACCTTAATGCTAAAGTAAAATCTCGAACCAACGTCTAAAACAGTTTCCTGTGTTCGACCATGGATCACCCAGGTAAACCTACTGTTCGCTTGCAGTTGGGCGAGTAGTAGGAAAACTTGTATTCAGCAAAGACTTAGAAACTATGCAGTGAAGAAGTACATGGGAGCAATTCAAATCCAATGATCCTTACCCATGGCTTATCGCACGAGAGCAAACGCAAGCAATATCAAAAGTCATGACGAGTGCATTATGTGCAGTGCCCTAACGTAGTGAAGTATTGCTATAATGGTCTTTCAACACGAAGCTATTAAGTCCTTGCATGAAATAACAAACTAGCATCATCTACACATGTTTTGTTGCTTTGTTTAAATCTATCATGAACAACATCACGTGTCTTATAAGATTCACTAGATGAGATAGAAGGCATTTTACTTTGACTTTGAAAGTTAAATCATTCGATAGAAGTACATGATTGTGTTTGTGAATATTTTCTTTTGCCATTGACATTTTCATATAATAACCATTATACAATCAACGAAATTCTTCTTCAACCATATTCATCCATTTTTTTGTACTATCTTCCTCCAAATTCATTAAAATAATAATTCACATAAGTCAACTTGTACGTAGGGTCAAGAACTACATAAACATAATAATAAATTGGTCTTCTCACTTGAAGCTATACCCCAATACTTGTTGAATTTTGTTTGCATGCTCAAGATCATCTAACTTAATAATGCATTCTCATACAACGAGTATTCACAAATTATTTCTTGAAAACAAAGTTCGTGAAAAAATATATTTGAAGTCACAGACATAGATGCCAAAAACTTCATTGTTACCTCTGAAATTTTTTTTAGAAACTTTACCAACACTTTTGCATTATCCCAATCTTCGAGAGTAGGAATATCATCATTTGGCAAATAACTAGGGACATGCTCCTTTAATCTTTCAAATTTCTTTTGACATTTAATTGCTTCATCCAACATAGTAAAAATAGAATTCCATTATGATGGAACATCCATCGTAAGACAACTTTTTGTTGACATTTTATCTTCTTTAGGAAAATCTTTAAATATTTGCAATCTAACAGACGATGACCTAACATACTTTACAACATTTCTTATTCAAATGATAAACACATTTAAATCTTTTAAGGCATCACTAACAATAAAATTAAGAATATGGGCACAACATCTAACGTGAATAAATTCACCATCCAACACCAACTTATTTATGCCTCTAAACTTCCTAACCAAGCTAAGTATGCAATGGCTACATCATTTGAACTCGCATTATAAATTGTTATAGTAACGAGCCTATCAATACCCCAACCTTCTAAGCACTTTTCAATGGCTCTACCTATTGTATTTTCTTTATGATTAACTATTTAACAAAAGTTCAAAAATATTTTGTGAAGGCTCCAATCATCATCAATGAAATGAGCCGTTATAACTATATAATTAATATTTTGCACAAAAGTCCATGTATCCGTTGTTAAACAAACTCTTTTGTCACTTCGAGTTAATACACTTTTTAACTTTTTTCTCTTTCATATACATCTGAAGACAATCCTTTGCAACAGTTACTCTTGATGGAATCACAAAATTTGGATTTAATGCATGACAAATTGATGAAATCATTCACTTTCTACAAACTTAAATGATAATTCATCCAAGATAACCAGACTAGCAAGCATTGCTCTACAACTTTCTTAAGTGAAGGATGTAGCCATTAAACTACTTTTAGAATCTCCCTCTCCTTCAACATTATCTTCCAATGGATATACATACTTCTTACATTTCTCTAAATGTATTTTAAAATTAGTTGTACCATTTCTTTTGGAATCACAAGCATATGAAGCCCCCACAATGTTTACAAGCAGTCGTAAGATATTTAGGATCACATCCTTCTACTTTTATAAAATGTTTCCATACCGATTATGGTGGTTTAACCAGTTTTCTTCTTCCTAACACTGGACTAAAACAACTTTGTTTTGAAGTTTCATCAACAGAGAATGAAATCATCCTAATAATCATCAAACAAAACACACAAATTTCAAAATCTCATTTGGATGAAACATTCAAAAGTAAAAAGACAAAGAGAGGATTGGACCCAGTAATAACTAAAGCCTCTTAATTTCTATTATTTTTGTTTAAATTGCAGAGAAAGAGAAGCCACAACCAAAAATAGAAACAAAGTTCCATAAATAAGAATAAAGTGAGAGAGAAGATTGAACCCATGAGATTGAAACCAATTTCATAAAATAAAAATTAAAAAAAATCCTTGTAAGTATCAAACATGACAGAGAAAGAGAAATTATAGCTACAAAAAAAAATGTTTAAGAAAACCCCTCAAGTTCTCGAAATAATAAAACTCCAAAAAAGCTTCAACAAAAACAAAGCTCCATTAATCACAAGGAACTTAAAAGAGAGGGTGAAAATTTGGAGTCGTTTCATTTTAGCCAACTTGCATATCCATTACTAAAGGCTTCTGGTAATGCAAGCATTGTGTTCATATCCTCTGTTTTAGCCTTAATGGCTCTTCCTTTCTCTACTCCATATGTTGCCTCTAAAGGTAACCCACAAATTTCTTCACCATTACCCACAAATTTTATAATCATCAAACTCAAACACCAGAGGCAGCAAAAAAAAATTTCAAAAAAAAAACTGATGTGAATCTGATAACGTGTGGAAATGACCGCTATTATAGTCCCTTTTTTTGTTAGAATAATGGGATTAAAACACCTAAGGAATGCTCAGAACGAATAACTTATGTTGTAAAGACATAAATACTTATAAATATGGCTTACATAAATGTTGTTCCTGTTTTACGCGATTATCATATTTAAATGCAGAACAAATGGAAAAAAGCATAAAGGAGCAATTCGCACACGACACCTCACGTGAAGACTATGTGATGGATTGTGCTTGTCGATTAACAACCCCAAACAATGAACTTAAACATCACGCGAGGAAAGCTCATAAAAAGACATGAATGGTAGTTGGAATGATGTGTCTTCACAGGGCAGATGACAACACTGACACACTTAGAGGAACAAAGTTTTCTTGTCAAAGAGTAGTCTATACAAGCACTTCATCCCCACCGAAAGAAAAGGGGAGGCCGAATAGGCCCGGAGCCTGAATAGGCCAGAGAGAAAGAAAGACTCAAAATGGTTGGAGAAAATTACAAAGAGAGAGCTTGAACAAGCTACTTGGAGATTAAACAGCCGTGATAAAATAAAAGATTATTTGTTGTTGATCTCCGAACTTGTAGTAACATTTTCCATTTTTCATTTTTTTACATTGTAGTGTATGTATTGCTCATATTGTACAATGGTCGAAAGCCTATATTCTTTATACATAAAATACATATTTATACCTTTTCAATTCACCATTTCCTAACTTCTCATCTATCTTCATGTTATTAAATGAGAAGAGTTGTGATAAGTTTTGATAGGGAGTTCAAATTATAAACCCTATCGCATTAGTTGAGCTATGTTCATGAGTGGGCCAATGTAAATCACCAACTACCCCAAAAGGGTAAGTGGCAAGGATAAAACTAATGCACGCAGGTGGGAGTTTAGTGACAAACTTCACCTTAGTGAGGTAGCTTCCAACATTTGTATCCCGAAAGGTGAACAAGTGCGGACAATAGGCACCAAGAGGTTGTCATGTCCTTAAACGATAATTCCTATAAGTATTATGAGTCATGTTCTATAGGTATAATTTGCCTAAGCAAGCATAGTCATTTGTATCCAGATAGGCGAACAAGTGTGGCTTTTAAACACTTCGAGAGAAGGTCGCCTTTAATCATGTGTTAATTTTGCAATTATAGTGCGTTAAGGTTATCGCAACATCTAATCATCTAATGGTACGTAAAATTTCCTTCACCCGTCATTTGCATACAAGTTTGTTCAACTCATTCTCCCTTAGCTTAAATTTATCTCGGTGCATGAGTCTCGAGTTGTAAATAAGTAGTTGTAGTTAGCGTACATTCTTTCAATTTAATTACTATAAAGCCTAAACAAGAAGTGGAATCTAGAACTAACATTTATAACAATTCCCTGTGTTATGAAAACTTGTACAATGAGGACTTAGAAACTATGCAATGAAGAAATACATGAGAGCACTACAAATGCAATGATCATGACTCATGACTCATCGTCTAGAATCAAAGCAAGTTATACAAAGAGTTACTGTGTTACGGTGAGCACAATATGTGCGATGACCTGACTCGGTGATGTATCCCTTGCGTTACACACATACAAAATTAGTAATTCCAAACTGACAACCAAGTTTTTGGCGTCATTGTCAGGGAATTGATTTTAGATGTTAGAGTAGAGTTTCACTTAAGTGAAGGCAAAACATTTGATTTTGGTGAATCCTGCGATTAGCCGAAAATCGCGTGAAGGGTTTCAAGGTACCAAAGTAATTCGTGATTGCTTGAACCAACCCCAAAATCAATGTATCTTTTGGAAGATGACCTGTGGAATTGATTTTAGATGTTAGAGTAGAGTTTCACTTTAGTTAAGGCAAAGCATTTGATTTTGGTGAAAATCGCGTCAAGGGTTTCAAGGTACCTAAGTAATTCGTGATTGCTTGAACCAACCCCAAAATTAATGTATCTTTTGGAAGATGACCTAGGCAAATCTCAACGAATGCAGGTAGTTGCAAATAAAAGTGAGAACCCCCATAAAGACATCTTGAGAAGTGTCCATATACGGAGCCGACAAAAAGAACAATTTCAGTTAGCGAAGCGAAAAGGACCAAGAAAGGTCATTTGAACATCGCGATGATCATTGAGAGTAGAGACTTATTACAATGATCAATCAAGACGCTGAGAGTCATGAAGCAAGTGATCAATGAAGTTCAGGAAATAGGCGGTTAGGAAGCTATGCAGAGCAGGAGCAATGATACCATAGTCATCCTCGCCAAGGAACCTGAACGCATGGATGCACCTATAATATATAATTCTTTTAATGTACATATATACCTATGCTCTTACATCTGCTCACAATTCTTTTATTTTTGTTAATCAATTGTGTATTCTTTTGTTATCGCTTTTTGTACGTCCTTTAATTTTTCGCAAGGATCATCAGTCATGCTGCGTCATTATAGGTAGTCTAAGAATCGTATACAAAAGTAGGAAATTAGGTTGCATAGGAAAACAATGAAATCTTTAGAGGTGCAAAGTGTCAGGTTAAATCCTTCAATTTTAAGTTCCAAGACTAAATGAATGCATCGTCCTCGACCCATAAGTAGTCACTCCAATTTTTCACATCATATTTAATGTGACAAGACTTTAAACGCTTGTTAACCATTCTCTTAACCCTAGTTAAGAAGGTATATTTAAACACTTCAAAACTTTGATGAATAACACTTAGCCCAACCCAACAGGTCACAACTTTACACATTTGATAATCTTCAAAATACTACCATTCCAAAAAGTTCTTCTTCAATGTTCTTCGTTGTATTCCTGCCATCTTTCACTAAGAATTACTTCCCTCTATAAAATCCTTCAAGCCACCCCATCATGAGTAACAAGTACTCCTTTTCGGTGCCTAGAGCGATAAGGTTCCAAAAACAAGGAAACGCGAAAGGATGGAGGGAGCTGAGGTAGACAATATGGGAATAAAAGATTATGTAAAGGAAGAGGCAAAAGAAAGTGAAAAGATATACATGAGTGAAAGATTATGTAACAAGAAGAAGAAAAGAAGACTATGGAAGAAGCAAAACATCCAGGTGAGGAAGGAGGATCTTGAGGTTCCAACAAAAAGCACCTCATCACCTGGTGTTGATTTTACATGGTTAGCAACAAGGACCCCCACAAGATTCACAAAAGGAATTCATGTCCTTAGAAGAAGAAGCAAAGGAAGAGAGTGGGAGCCAAAGGTGGGGGAGGACGTGGCCGAGGAGTTCGAGAATAAAGAGAATAGAAACACTCTGTCGGAGGAGTTCAAGAAAGAAGAGATCCTAGAGCATTCAATGATGCTCTTGTGGGCACAAGTAGAGGATGAGCAAAATGGAAAGTTGGGACCTCAACACCATCCATATGGCAATAAATAAAAAGGGTGATGAGGGGACAAACAAGAAGAGGAGGAAGTCTTAGGACCGAAGAGAGGATAATCATTTAAGGCTAAGGAATCCAATGATGTCTTGTCGTGTGCCCACCGCCTTGACCTCTACGTCATAAGAAAGGCCTCCAAGGACAAACCACTCAAACTCCTCGCAACCTCCTCACCCACTTCTCTTCTAAGTAATCCATGTTCGCCTATTCCAAACCTTAGAAAATTCGAAGGAGCACAATGATTTGGCCACAAAATGGAGGACAACCTCACTAGTTCCTCAATCAATGAAACCTCCTTTTGCCACAAAAACCAAGAAGGATTTTCTATGCATCCCAGCATCAAGCTTATTTCTTTTTATTTATGTCAGTTACAATGCAAGTAATCACTTTTGATGTAATCTTTAAGTGTTTAATCTTTCTTGTCGCAAGTTTGGCTCCCCGCCTTATTGTATTCTAGTTTGTCTTTGTACTTCAATAACACTTCAATGAAATAAAGTATGCGAATAAAGTTTCATTTGTTATCTTTGCGTTTAGCTTGTTAAGGAACCTTACTTAGAAAATATTTCTCCAGCTTATTAAGGCGAGCGAGCTTTATCTGAAACTAACTCTTGTAAAATCTTCCTAAAGACTAATCTTATCATTCATTGTTAAATAAACTTCTTTGCTAATCTCTAAATTTGGGGGTGAGCGAGGACCGTACTAAATTTTGGAAAACTTTTCGAAGAACCTCGTAAGGCAAGCAAATGTAAGGTGTTTTAACACTTGTTAAAACTAAGTCAAAAGTAAAAGAACTTTTGTAAATACAGCATTCGCGATTAATTTAAAATAACAACTCCTATGTTGCCTCCTCTCGCAAAAATAAGAAGCAAAGCTTCAAAAGTAAAACTTCATAGAGTTGAGTAATAAGAGGCGATAAGAGATATAATTAAGAAGAGAAATGGACTCATAGAGTACCTATGATTTTTCACTCAACACTCAATCTAATGTAAATTTAATAAAGAAAATATTCTTTCACCAAATAAAAGGGCTTCGGAGCTTTTTCAAAATTTTAGTCATTACACAAGATGAAAATAAGATTTACTTAAAAGGAATGAACAATGATATTTTGAGTATTAAGCTTGTCGCCTACTGAACTTAAAAATGTTTTCATAATAAGAAGTACAAGACGAGGGTAAATCCTTGATAAAGAATAAAACTTGCTCGGATTGAGAGATGTGCTAAATCGCTAGGGGAAGGTGAATCACTAAGAAGGAATGGTCCTTGAAGATGAGCATAATACGGAGCGATGCTTGAGGACAAGCATTATTCTAAATTTAGAGGTGTGATCATGTGTGGAAATGACCGTTATTATAGTCATTTTCGTTAGAATAATGGGGTTAAAACGCCTAAAGAATGCTCATAACACATAACTTATGATGTAAAGGCATAAATACTTAGAAATATGGCTTACATAAAGATCGTTCCTATTTTACGCAGTTATCATGTTTAAATGCAAAACAAGTGGAAAAAAGCATAAAGGAGCAATTTGCACACGACATCTCGTGCAAAGATTATGTGATAGATTGTACCTGGTGATTAACAACCCCAAACAATGAACTTAAACATCACGCGAGGAAAGCTCATAAAAAGACAAGAATGGTAGTTGGAATGATGTGTCTTCACAGGGTAGATGACAGCGCTGACACAATCAGAGGAATAGAGTTTACTTGTCGAAAAGCAGCCTATACAAGCACTTCATCCCCACCGAAAGAAAAGGGGGGCTGACTTGGCCCGGAGCCTAAATAGGCCAGCGAGAAAGAGAGACTCAAAATGATTGGAGAAAATTACAAAGTGAGAGAGCTTGAACAAGTTACTTGGAGCTAGAGATCAACAACAAATGCAATGGAAAATGTTACTACAAGTTCCCATGTACTTGTACTCGACGAGGATTTAGAAACTATGCAATGAAGAAGTACATGGGAACACTTCAAATGCAATGATCATGACGCATCACTCATCGCCTAGAATCAAAGCATGTTATACAGAGAGTTACGATGGGTGCATATGTGCGATGACCTGACTCGATGATGTATCCCTTGCGTTACACACACGAAATTAGTAAGTCAAACTGACAACCAGGTTCTCCTATTATCCTAAACACAAATGAAGATAACAAAAAAACTGAGGTATTGTATTGTCCTTCCCCATTTTCTTAACAGAAGTTTGATTTCTTTCTATTACCCCAAACAAAGAAACAAACTAATCCTGAAATTTACATTAAAAAAAGCATGAATAATCATAATATTTATATAAAAAAATATTGTCAAATTGTCAAATACTGCAACAGCTTCAAGGAGAAGAGACTGATGGAGAACGAGAGATAATGATAATGAAAAAGACCCATGTCGGGGGCTACCAAGGATAATGAAAAAGACCCATGTTGGAGGCTACCAAGGAGAAGAGACTAATGGAAACCCACGCCGGAAGTGATCCACAAATGGCAAAGAACAAACGATGAAGGAGACGACGAAATATGAATGACAGAGAACAAACACGAATGAAGAGAAAGACGAACGACTTCTATTCTTTTCTTTAATTTTAACCTAATTGGGTTAACCACACCCGAATCGAATCAGTTCAGTCTGGTTCAGTTCTACACTATTACTCTTTTAAACTGATTCAACCTGAATCCTACAATGTTTGCAATTTTTCTCTCAAACTAAAATTACTAACACACCAAACACATACTATTATAATCTAAACTAAAACAGCCACTCTCTAAACATAAACTATTAAAATCTAACTATTAGGGGTGTAAGAATAGCCCGAGTAGCCCGACAACCCGGACTATCCAACCCATATTATATGGGTTGGGTTGGGTTAGTTTAAAATGTCGGTTGAGTTGGGTCTCAAGTTGGAGTGTTGGAAAATTCGAGTCAACCCAACTCAAACCAAATTAATATAATATATATACATATATATAAATATATTCATATATTTTTTATATTTGGTACACGATCTTGAACCAAATAATAGTTTGGAAAAAAAATAAAAGAAAAACTGCAGAAAAAGAAGAAAAAAACGATGAAAAGAGAAAAAAAATCACACAAGAGGAAGAGAAGAAAGACAATGAAAAGAAATGGCAAACCTAGAATATTTAAAGAAAATGGCTAGTTTCATGGACTTTTTCATTTTATTACAGTGACCGTAAATATTTTTCCAGTTTGTTATATTTATGAAAATCAACCTTTTATTTATTTACTTAATTAATTATGTGAAATTATTTGTTAATTTTAATAATAATGAAAAATGGTTGAAACCAGTTTAATTATCCAAAATCAATTAAGAAAAGATAGAAAATTAGAGTTCACATTTGTAAATTCTCATGAGTAAAACTAATCAACTTTTTTTTTATAGTAATGTAACATTTTACTTTCAAATATATAGAAAATAAGAATATATATATATATATATATATATATATATATATATATATATATATATATATATATAATAGTGATGTTGTTGAGTATTTATTCATCCACGCCTTCACTCTAATCCTTTTTTGTTCGTCATCTTTCTTTACCTCACGATAAAAATCAAAATCAAAATAACATGTTAGGGGCTCTTAAGCCCCGTATTAAGTAGGATTGGAGTGGGCTATCATAGACCACTCCTTGTTTGGTGCCCAAACTTGCATAACACGGGGATGGTTATATCCTAACACCCCTTATCCGTTCCCAACTACCCCATGACACCCCTCAAACTCTATATTTTTTCAGCCTTAATATGCGTGGAAACACTCCTTAATCCTTTTTGAACTCCGTTGAAATCCACTCATCTTCTTCCTCCCTCCCCGCTCCCTGTTCCTTTTCTTCTCCAAATCTGAGGCATACATTGATTTTCATTTTTTTCCACTCTGAATCTACACTCTTTACTATGTTTCCCTCTTTTTGTCTTTCAACCTCGTTTTGTTTTTCGTCTCTGAAACTCTCATCTTCGTCGTCGTGAACCCTGTCCTTTTCTTCTCTCAATCTCATATTTTTATCCTTTTTTTTTCGTTGAAAATTGCATTTCCACGCGTTGCCCCTGAAACGGCTCTCATTTTAATCTCTAGTTTCATTGACTAGTTATGTTTTCACATGCTGCCTCCAAAACTTTTCACCTTCCTCTTTTTGGTTCATTGCATGGTTGGGCTTCTAGTCTTGATGCTTTGACTTCTGATCGCATTGTCGCTCCAATGTCCCCTTGCTGCTCTGATTTCCACTTTGTTGTGCGTACATTTGTACGGAAACGGCCTTCAAGGGATAGATGCTACAAGTGAGTATGGTAGGGGCATCGACGGAACACGATAGGGGAGGCCAGTCTTTTATTGGGTTTATACACATACCCTAAATGTCGATGATGAGGTTCGAATTTCTGAGAGTTTGCTATTGTTTTCTATGTTGCTATTTCATTTTGTTATTTTTCATATGACCTCAGTATTATCTTATGCATTCTTATTCATATGCAAATCCAAATTATTTTCATTTTCAGTTGTGTTCTTATGTGAAACCTCTTTTTAAGCATTTTTGTGCATTCCATTTTTCAAGCATTGGGAGTTCTCTTTTTGAAATGTTATGTCAAATTGCTTATACGTGGATAAATTTCTTTGACATTCCTATGCTCTCTGTTCATGCCCACTGAAGTCTGAAGATGTGTCTAATTGTATGTTTCTACTCCATTTGCTCTTGCTACCCTCTGTTACTCTGTTTAGATCCCTATGGTTTGCACCTCATTCCATTGTTTATATAAAAAAATTGAATCCTTGTTACTTATGTGTCTTTAGTGGAGTCTAAACACAGTTAACGAATATTGATTAATGTGGTTAATGAGTTTAGCCAATTAATCTCATATCGTTATAACTTCTGATATGTAGGTTCATTAGATCCCCTTCCTAGCTTCTAAAGGGTAATGAGATTTATTTATGGGGTGGAGATTTGAAATCGGGACCTCTTCCACAGGAACATATAGGTGCTAGTTGAGCTAAGCTCATGTTGGCAATTTATAGTTTTTTCTTAAACTAGTGATTTTGTTTTTATGCAACATAGTTAATTTATCTCTAAATCTTTTTCCATCCCAATTGGTTCCCACAAACCGATCTCATTCCAGAGGATAGAAAGGTCTCCGACTTGTAATGTCCCTAAATTTGGAGTTTTAGTAGATTCAACAAACTAAGTAAGTTTTTCTTTCACTAATCTATAATTAGAAAGCATGCTTAGCCTTTAAGTTATAATAAGAAAATCAGTTTATGTATTATTTAGCCAATGTATTGGTAGTTTGAGATTCCCAAATTAAATTGAGGAATGATTTTGTAAAAATTTTCTGCTGCCAAGGGCTTTATCCCTTCAACAGTTGCATGACTAGTTGTTGAAAAAACCACAACCAGTAACAAACTGATGCACAAATCCTCGATAGAGGTGGTTTGAGGTTCGATTTGTATATATAGTCGGTACTTCAACGACACCCAATTTCAATTTGTTGATTCACTGTTTTTGTACAATGCATAATTGCCTTGGTGCATTAGATGACACCTACAAAAAGGTGAACATGATGACAATTGATCGCCCGAGATATAGAACACAGAAGGGTGAAGTTGATACAAGCGTTCTAGGAGTATGTGATACAAAAAGAGATTATGTGTTTGTATTAGCCGGGTGGGAAGGATTTGCAATCGACTCGTGCATCCTTAAGGATGTTATTTCAAGATCGAACGACCTGAAGGTTTCGAAGGGTAGCCAGGAAACATATTTCCTTTCACCTTTATTTTAAACTTTCTCAATAACGACATTTAAAAAGTTCGATATCCTAACAGGATATTACTACCTATGCGACGTCGAGTACCCCAACATTGAGGGTTTTTTGGCTCCTTATAGAGGACAAAAATACCATCTATAGGAGTAGCGTAGAGCGAGAACTGCACCTTCAATAGCGAAAGAGTTCTTCAACATGAAATATTCTTCTACGTGGAATGTGATTGAAAGAGCTTTCAATTTGTTGAAGTGTCGCTGGAGAATCCTTCGAGGAAAGTCTCATTAATCGGTATAAGTCCAATGTCGCATCATACTAACATGTTGTCTACTACACAATCTCATCAATAAAGAGTCGACAAACGCTGATATACCGAAGGATATGGATGAGGGTGATTTGACCTATGCAACAACTGCATGTGACGACATTCACTACATAGAGACCTCAAACGAATGGAGTCAATGGAGGGATGATTTAGTTGAAGAAATGTTCAGTAAATGAGAGTTACGTAATCAGTAACACCCCTAGTGTAGCAGTAGTACATTTTTACATTTATTTGTTAATGATGCCCAATGTACTTGTTTTTTTTTTCCATACAATTTAAATTTTTTTTGTGATTGTATCTGTGTACCTACGACATCAATGAAATACTAAAAAATCACTTGAAGCACAATGTATTATGTTTGATGTGTTTATGGCTTGTGTCACTCATTTGATTAACATGTTTACATTTATTTTCTAGTATGACAAGTTTTTCACAGGCCCTTAAACACTTAGGGACGAAAGAGGAGGAGTCAACCCTGGTTGAGTGATTGGTGAAGTTGGCCTCCGTTGGTGGCTAGAAGTTAGAAAACGAGACCTTTAGACCCAACTACCTGGCACAGCTACAAAGAATGATGGTGGAGAAGATGCCAAGATGTAACATCCAGGCTTCCCTGACTATTGATTGTCGGATAAATACCCTAAAGAGAACATTCAGGTTATAGGAGAAATGTGCGGCTCATCGTGTAGTGGATTTGGTTTGAATGATGAAGTTAAGTACATCATGTAGAGAAGGAATTGTTCGATAATTAGGTGAAGATAGGTTATTCATTAAGTCAACCGTTATTCGTTTATAATAGAAAAAAACTAACATTTAACTAAAACATTTTAATAGTCATTATGCTGCCAAGGGCCTCCTAAACAAATTATTTCCTCATTACGACGACTTGTACTACATATTTCAAAAAGATCGTGCTATGGGAGCATGCACATATACATTCTCTAATGTAGGGTCGAATGTGTCTGGAGGGTACGAGGGATTTTCCGTCGGTGATGAAAACGATCCAAAAATTCCTATGATGTATAGTCAAGGACTAGACATATGACCTAATGACATCATGGGCACACAACCTAATCACTTAAGTTAGGGTAGGATTGGTTCAAGCGAATCCAAAAAGAAGTGGGGAGGCCAGGTGACTAAAACTGTGGAAATCATTTGCAATGCAATAGAATATGTGAATGACCAGTTGAAGGCCATTGCAAAATGGCCAAATTTACAACGTCAAGATGCTTGCGCCTCCAGTACAGAAGTCGTGAGACAGTTGCAAAGAATCCTTAAATTGAGTACCTACGATAGGGTGCACCTCATGTGGATAATAATGTGCAATGTTGATGAAAGTATTCTTACAGGTACTCGATGAGCTAAAATTGGACCATTGCATGATCATTATTGAAGATAACACTTGCGTGATTATCCCTTTCCTTCGTTTGTTCCGTTTCTCTATTGCTTCATATGCTTGAATGTATTTGTCGTAATTTCGATATGTATTATAAATTACTATTGTATGATCGCTTGGTTGTATTAATGAAGTTATGTTTAGGAAAATGCATATTTGAAATATATTTTTCATTGCTTTGCTACTAAAGTTACAAATAGCATCGATGTATGCTTCAATTAGGATGAATTACAATAACCTAATTTAATGATGTAAGTAGTATGTCGAGATAAATAGGTAAGAAAATTTAATAATAGTGGTTTGTGTTTACATATTTTCCATTACATGTGTATGCAAAAAAAAAAAAAATCAAAACAAAAGAGTGGTGAAACGTAACAATTTAATAACAATTTTATGGAATGAACATTGCAATGAAGAAATTTAAGGAAAATGATTTTTAAAAAAATATTGCATCTCGTTTCTAAAATTAATTTATGATGTTTTAGAAACGAAAAAAAAAAATTGTTAACAATCTTCATCCCAAACATAGTCTACAATAACAAAGATTATAATATATTGACCTCAAACACAAACTATTATAACACAGACTATCATACTCCTTGGTTGAAACGTAGACTACCATAACACATATATACTATCATGTAACTCTAAAATGATTATAATATTTAGATTATGATAGATGGCCTATTAAAGGTTGGTAATTGGTTTTGGATGAATTTAGTTAATAGTTAAGAAGGTAGATAATAATGAGTGTGGCGTGGGACGCTATATCTAAGTCCCTAAAATGACGAGCCCGGTGTGGAAATGGGCAGCTGACATTGAATTGTTTGGTCCACGTGCGTCAAATCAGTTGGGTAGGGTCAGCATCAACCTGTCCTCATCTGGTAACATTATCATCATTACTCCCCTTCAATTATTTGTTTTAATTCATGTTTTCCTTCGTATCACACAGTACGCGCGTGACTTCACAGTGCCATATACTCCTAATTAACCCTCTTCTTAATGTCTACTTCAGGGATTTCACCCGCCCAAAAAGTTTATCCTCCGATTGGGATCGCCCCATCCCCAACCATTTCCTACGCCTCACCAGATTTTTATCAAAAAATCTTTTGCTTTTTCATTTTACTCTTTTGCCCCCCCCTCTTCTTTTAATCTATTTTGTTACGCCACAACCCTTGCCCTTCTTCTCCCATCTCTTTTCCTCTGCACCATGTTTTCTTTTTTCCTTTTTTTCCAGTGCCTGCATTTTTATGGACCAAAATGCCCTCTGATGCCCCTAAATTAAAACTAAATCAAATAAACTTACTCATTTTATCGTTATTTATGTATAAAAGTAATTCAAACTTACTTATACATGATCTAAGTTTGATATAAAATTATCATGCCCTTTCAGTTTACCTTTTGTTGATGGTGATAAATTTAAATAACACTTGGTCTTATATACCAATCTAATTTAATTTGGTTAAAGCTAAAACTTTGTTTAGCTTACTGTTTTAAACCTAACGTTTTTGTGAGTAAATTTAACTTTGAAATCTCTTAGTTTACTTTATATATAGTTTCAACCAAGAAGACAAGAAGGTTCAAACACTTTGTCTAAGTCAACGTTAAGCTGATCACGATATAATTGTATTTTTACTTTTTTTTTTTTTAATAATCTGCTGCATTATAATGTTGATTTTGTTTCACCATTTAAATAATAGTGCAAGCTTTTAGACCAATCTAGCGCTTAAGCTATACTAATCACGTCCTTAATATGAGTATAAAGAAAATTATTTATGATATACTTACCAATATTACATATGTAAACAAAGAACTCTCTCATCTAAAATTAAAACCCAAGATTCTATTTTCTTTTTCCCTTTTCCTTGACCTTAATCTTGAAAACTGCTTCTATGTGTTCTCGAGATACTCAAAACATTTGGGATTATTATCTCAAGGAGATACTGTCCAAATTTTATGAACTACAGGATACTATGAAATCTTCATATTTTTCTTTTAGTACAACAATTGGTAATTGGTGAGAGAGATTCGAACTACAAATTTTTTATTATTAATCAGTGTATTAAGATGTCAATTGAGTTAAACCTATTGCTAACAATTGATATATATTCTTAAATCTTATTATATTATAGTTTTCTTTAGAAATTTTGTAGTGGATGACAATTTAAATTTAGTGATTTGTACGCTTGTCACACAATTTTTTCCGTAGCAGATATGACATAAAAAAAAAAGTCAAACTCAAGTGAAATACCAAATACCGTTGATATACACTTTATTCACCTAATACATATATTTATATATATAAATATTGAAAAAATATATATATATATTAAAGATTTTTAATTTAAAGGAAATTAAGTAAATATGTCTAATGACATTTGGATAACTAAAACAATGTGACATTTTTGTAAATAAGTTGGTATTTATCAACTTTAAGGCAAAAAGAAAAAAAAAACTTGAGACATTTTTCGACGGGTGTTGGGACAAGGAATGATTTATTATAGTTCTATATGTTATTATACTTTGAATTATACTTCTATGTGTATGGTGCACCAAGTGGATATGAAGTGTGTATCAAATGTGTACCATTGTATATTCAAATGTGTATCGCATGTATTAAGTGTATATCAAGTGCCTGTTAAAAGAGTATTAAGTGTATATCATAGGTGATCAAATCATACCGACGTAAATATCAACAGCTTATCGAGTGTATCAAATATATTAAGTATAACAATATGCATCAATGAGTATATAAAGCGCATTAGATGTATCAAATGTATATCACGTGTATCATGCATAAATTGAGTTGTATTTGTCATTTTGATAAATATAAATAAATTTATAGGGTAAACTTAATTATTTAAATTTATTTTGGTTAGAGGTAGTTCATTTTCATTTTTCTTCTTTTACTTTCTTTACTTTGAATTTAAATAAGAGATGAAAGGCAAGATCATAGTAATGAGTAGAATTAACATATCTAAAACTTAAAAGAGGATGTGGTAAAATATTAAAGAAAAAAAAGAAGCTTTTGAAACTAACCCATAATTAGTAATGATTTCAAAAGAACACTCAATTTTGTTGCCACCAAATCTGTAAAAACCTTGAAATTTACACATGGAATGATAATGCTAATCAAAATGTCTCTCAAATGGCAATCTCGACTATACCCTACTAAATGGTCAACCTACCCAAGTTTGACGAAACTATTAAATGCAAAATAGAAAAAAAAAAAAAAAAAAAACTATAATAATAAAATACATTTTCATCACGATTTGACTATTTAGCAACCTTGGAGTTGGATGCTAAAATATCCATCTCTTTAATAACAACCTCATGGATATATATATATATATATATATAATTATGCATTTTTTTATTCACTTTCTAAATATTTTAAAAAATGTTTGAAAAATTAATTCAAACTTATATCTTATAAATATTTTGTTAAATTTATTTCTCATTTTTAAATGATTTTTTATTTTCTATATTTTATATTTAATTGTCGGCTATATTATCACGACATATTAGAATATTGTATATATATATATATATGTACTAATAATACTATTTTAGTTATTGTAATTTAGAAAGATTATTCTTTAATTTATGTTAGATAAATATACTCTAAAATTTAAATGTATTTGAGAACATATCCATATAATGTATTTTTTTTTATAATGAAAAGTATAATATTATTATTATTTAACTAATATCGATAAGAGTAAAATATTTATTAAAAGTACAACAAATAAAAAATTGATATTTAAAAGTATAATAAGTAAAATTGTAAATTACAAAAGGGAAAGCGATGTATATAATATTATGATTTTTAAGAAAGAAAAATTCCTCAAACATGGGGGAATCCGTAATCAAAGATACCTCAGAAGGGGAGAAGCGTAATTTGACATCTACCCAAACTCACCTCATTCTCATTCTTCCTCTAAACAGTCCTTTTCTCTCTATCTCTCTCCTCTCAGTTGTCACTTTTTTCTTTCTGGCTCACAAAAACCACACTCTTAAACCTCATTCTCTCTGTGTCTGTGTAATTCAGCCATGGGTACCCTGTTTGGGAGAATTCAGATCTCAATACTCATCATCTTGTTAATGGGTCTATGCAGCAATTGTGTTGAAGATTCTTCTTCCATTCATTCTCTTTTGCGATCGATGGGGCCACCGGCAGGGCTTGTTCCCAAGCAAGCCAAATCTTACACACTCGCTGAAAATGGTCGTTTGGAAGTGTATTTAGATGCTCCGTGTATGGCTAAATATGAGAATAGAGTGATTTTCGACACTGTTTTTAGTGCTAATCTTAGCTATGGAAGCTTGATTGGTGTGGAGGGTATGTCTCAAGAAGAGCTTTTTCTGTGGCTACCTGTTAAAGATATCATTGTTAATTACCCTACTTCTGGTGTTATTCTTATTGACATTGGTGTTGCTCATAAACAACTCTCTTTGTCTCTCTTTGAAGATCCTCCTGACTGTAACCCTCAAGGTGAACTTTTTCATTTTCCTTCTCTCCATTTTTTTTTAACATTAATGTCTTCTGGCTTGTTCTTCTTTTTCTTTATTTCTATCAATGGTTGTTTCTTTTCCTCAATTGATGGATTTTTCCTTTTATTGATGGATTTTTCCTTTTGCCACTCTTTTTTTTTTTCTCCTTTCGTTCTCTTTCAATTGATGGGGTTTCCTCTCTTCTCTCATCAATGTCTTCTTTTAGCTCTGTTTTTGCCTTTGATTCTCTTTAAATTGATGGGATTTCTTTGTCTTCTCTCATCGATGGCTTCCAGTGGCTCTGTTTTTCCCTTGGCTACTTCTTTACTTCCTCTCTGTTTCACTCTAAATTGATGAATGATTAATGGGTTCCTCTGGCTCTCTGTTTCCATCTGTTTTTGGCCTCTGCACACTTCTTCTTCTATCTCTAAATGGATGGGTTCTCTCTATCTTCCATCATTTTTCTTATAATTAATGGCTTTTTTTTTGTTCTTCTTCTTTTAATTTCATTCCACTGTCTCTAAGATAGCTTCACAATCACAATGAACAGTTATGTTTGTTTGCCTTCCTCTCTCTGAATTAATTGCTTTCTTCTTATCTTTCATTCAATTAATGTCTTGTTTTCCCAACCAACCCATACCTTTTGCTTTCCCTTTTTCTTCTTCTTCTGTGGATCCATTTCTCACCTTCTTCCATTTTCACCATTAATGGCTTCTTCTTCTTCTTACCTCTCTAAATCATATTTGGTGAATCCCATTAATTTGTACTTCCAAAACAAACAATGAAGGGAAAAGTCATAGACAACAAAACATGGGGAACTTGCAACTTCAAATTCATTATTTTAGACACAGTAATAGAGATTTGTTTTTTGTTCTGTAATTAATGGTTGGGTTTTCTTTGTGTTTGTTTTTGCAGTTACATTGAGGAATCCTTTGAGGAGGCAAAGAGGCTTTGAATCTCTAAGATGAAAGGGCAAACAACACATAAATATATATATATATATATATGTCAAATTCAAGTTTCCAACTTTTGTATTTATATCATTTTATTGTAATAATTTCATTTTTTTTCGAAAAAAAAAAACAGAAACCAATTGTCACACTTTAGTATATAATGAGAGCTTGTGTGGTGAAATTTTGGAATTAAGTTTCATTTCCAATTGTCACACTGGATGGTTCTTGTGTGATTTGTTTATAATTTAATTTGTGCGTTTGAAGAAAATGGTTTAAAATGAGTTTAAACCCTAACATTGTTAATGTGTTTCTTTCATCCTTAACTTTTAAAGTGATTGTTTTAATCCTGATTTGATTTTAGTTCATCAACTATCAAAATGACCAAAGATGATATTTTACTCTCTCTTTTTTCCATATAATTTTCATTTGAAAAATGCTTGTGTTTTAACCTATTGGTTTGATATAATGTTCATCAGCATTCATGTCATGTTTTTAATGTGTCAAAATTGAATGAATAAACATAAAAATTGAAATTACTGTAGATATTTTGAAAATGGAAGGGCCAAATTGGCTAAAACTTCTACAAAATCAAAATTAAATAGTCTTCCTATAATTAAATGTTTCCCCTTTTTGCATGAGAGACTAACACCATGTTTTTGTACTAAAATGAAAGATGTTGTTCCTTTCAAAAGAGTAATGATATTCAAATTTACAATTGTAAAAAAAAAAAAAAAACATTCAATTTATAAGTCATGCCAAGTTTAGTTTCTTTTTAAAGAAAGAAAAGAAACTAAGAACTATTAATTTGAAAATAAAACTTTCCCAAACAACAAATTATTTTGAGTCTTTTGAAAGTGAAAGGTTAAAATTAGGATAATTACTAGATCAACCTTAATTGTGTTTAGATATTGGTGTAAATAAGCTTTCAGAAAAGTGAAACTCTCAATATCCTTAATAAAATCCCAAACACACTTATATCTTAAAATTATATTTCCCTTTTATTGTTCCTAAATTACAATTTCTTTGAAAATAAAAAAGATTAGGTAAGGAAAGAAGCAAAGCAAAGGATATTGTAATCTAGTTATTGTCTTTCTTAAGGCCATGTTTGGTTCTATATATTTATATACTAATTGGCATTGTGTTTGATTTTTTATGATTCCTATTTGTCCTCAAATTTCTCCACCAAAGCAAAGGATCAAAATTCTCCTTATGCTCTATAATACCCTTTGTCTCTTTGCCTTGCTTTGCTCAATATTCATATTTTTAATTTTATTTATTTCCTTTCCCTTTCAGCTCCTCAAAGTCACCCATCTTGTTTCTTCACACTATTCTCAATTAATTAATTCACATGTAGGTTTGGGAGATAATATTTTTAAAGCAAGTTAAATTACCATTTTATTCTCTCATGTATTGACTATATTATAAAAAAAAAATCTTAAATATAATTATCTATATACTTTTAATTTATTTTACGAAAACAGTATTTAATCCTGATTCTTATAAATAATATATGATAGTGAAGATTTAAAATAAAATATTACACCTTTTGGCTGAAGATTATAGTTTGGATATTTTTAGTTCAATTAATATATTATCCATACATTTAGTTTGAAGGACTAGAAGGTAGCTAAACTTTTAGGTTTCTATTTGATTTATTTTGTATAATATATTGAGTAAGAGAGAAATTGAAGGTAGGAGTTGAAAATCAAAGATAGGAACTGATGTGAAATTAGTTAGGTTAATTTTTGTCATTTAATTTTGTAAGTAAAATTGATTTATTTATTGGGGTTTTCCGAGAATAATCATGGGATTTTGTTAGCATTATTATCAATAATGATAAATGATAACATTTGGGGTAATTTCCAATTTCATTTAATATATTATTTGGTGTCCGTCAATAATTATGCGATTTTCGCGGCATTATTATCAATAATGATAAAAAAAAAAGTGGGCTCCCGAGGTTTTGTTTTACGCCAAAATGTGGGTCCACTGACAGATCGTTAGGTGGACCCACCATTCACATGCATAATGTCCAACGTGGGCTCCACGTAATTACTGTTTGCCACCTCATATGTCCATTTGTGAAAAAATTAATGAGTTTTATACCCATATTTGCACATTTGTTGACGTGGACTAGACCTTCTAGGTCCCACATAAGAAAATTTTGCTGACACTTTCTTTCATATTTATCAATAATCACATTTTAGTGTTTTTTTCCTCTCTTCCCTCTCAATTTGGGTTTGTATGACATCAAAACTCCATCACAAAAATATTGACTCCAGTTTATTTTGGTAATGGAAATTTGAGTTTTATGTCTTTTATGGTATCCTACAAAGTTTCCTACATTAAAAATGTTATATTACCAATTTCAAGATTAGAGATTTGAGTTATATGTGTTGGTATCAAATTTTGGTCCAACTAAATTGTATTCGACTTTCATCGGACAGCTACTATAAATTTGTATTTTTAAGGGAAGAGAGAACCTACAAAACAAATAAGAAAAAAAAAATGCTTCGAAACCTAAGCCTGTAATAGGGTTATAGAATAGATAAGAAGTTAGAAGTTTAAATTATTCTTTTTATATGCGAAGATCAGCCCTTTTACAGGTTTTTCTACTTCCAATCCTTTTCGAAATAACAAAGTATAGTTGTTCCCTATCCCATCTCAGTTTTGGAGCGAGCCAAGTTAGGTTATGCCGAATTTTCTGGAACCTTTGGGTTTTATGCTCAGCTCGAATTCGGTTGAGTTAATCTGCGACTACTCTTCTTCAAGACCCACACTCTACACAGGTTGAGTCGACCCTACCAATTCTATCTTGTGAGGTTTGACCTAGCCCTGGTCAAGCTCGATCATGGTGATGTTAGTTGAGCCCAATCCCTCTACCTCGATTTGTTCCAAACTCTCCATTTTGCCCTTCGGTCCAGACTATCCCATAACATTATCCCCCACTTCCAAGTTTGATGCTCGAGACTCAAGGTTCTTGGAAAACTAAATTGGAATTAAAGTTGTTGATTGCTTTTTGTTGATTTTATCTCATTTTATGACACATTTACCCATCTTTAACTATTTTAGTCTTATCCTACTCGATCTTCCAAGCTTACCCTTTAATCTCATATCTGCCTAGAGAATCCAATTGAAAATTTTTTCCTGTGGAAGAAACTACAATCGGGTTCCTAACATGCATTCATCATAATTAACTAGCGTTAAAGGACAAATTTACAACACACTCATCATTTTTTTCGAGGGGCATGAATGTACAACGTTGAAGTTTGTTGTCTCTTGGGATCTAACCCTCGAAGACAGACCTTATAAAAACTATTAACCATATTGCCAATTCCATCTAGTTTTTCTCTAATCTTCTTCGTGCTACACTTAAATGGAGCTAGCTTGCGTACCTTTCTTTTCTGTATTTTTGGTTTGCACCTTTTTTTCCCTCATTTGAAGTTTGTTGCTTCAATCCAGAATTTTTCTTTGTAGCCCTCGTGCTTTCCAAACTTCATTTCATTCTCAACCATTTTTTGGTTATACACTTGATTGATGAGTCATGTTATTGGTTGACTTTGGGTAGTTTTTTTGTCGTGTCAGTTGATGTCAACACACCTCAGCCTTGTTTGCTGCACCATGCTCGATCAAATCAAGTCGAATTGAACCTAACCCAACCCAGTCTAGTCAAGCTAAACTGTTTGTTCGATTAGTTGACACTCACATATTTCAGCCTCATCTATTGCTCCATGTTTGGTCATATCAGTCACGACCATCACTTTGGGCTCCTGACTTGAGTTAAGTTGAGTCGAGTTTAGCCAAGTAAAACCTCTTATTTTGTCTTGTTTTATTGACACTTAGTTTGCATACTTTAGCCTCGTCAGTCATTCCCTATCTGGTCATATCAATCACGATTTCATCATATTGAGTTCAAGAGTAGAGTTAAGTCGAGCCACACAAAATCGAGTTGAGCTTAGCCAAGCCATATGATCTTCAAGATGCTATGGTTGCATATGAAGCTCACTAAAGCATGAAATATAACCTTCACCATCATCTTAAAAGAAGTTCTTAATACCTTTTAGATGACTTTGAGAAGTACCACCAAGATCGTTACGTGTTTACTTCTGACTCTGATGGTTCTGAGAATGGAGACCCTGATTTTATGAATGGTAATCCTCCTCAAAATAATGAGTGATCCCTCTTGTTCTACTTTATGAAGGGATAAAAGCCCTATGACAGCGGAATAATTTAAAGAACCATTTCTCAAATTAATTTGAGAATCTTAAAATACCGGTACATTGGCAAAATTTTAGAATCAAAATTCTAAATAGATTCTAAGCATGCTTTTAAAGATAAGATACGAGAACTTACTTTCGATGACGTCTCTAAATTTACAAATCAATCTCCAAATTAGGACACCACCCGTCGGAGACCTTCCTATCCTCTGGGATTGGATTGGTTTGTGGGAACCAATTGGGATGGGAAAAGAATTAGAGATATTTGTGAGAAACTCTTTTTGCAAAGAGAAAAAGCTTTTGCTTTTTTCTTAATGAATTTCGTTGAAGAAAACTATTTTTTTCCAGATATTTATAGCTCTATTTCCTTCTTGGAATATGAAAATGAGTAAGAATCATGAGTTTCTTAATATCAACTATATTAATTAATTAACAATTAATCAATTAGTTAATAATTAATTTAATTATATTTAATTAATATTTCATTCAAATCTTATTTGAATAAATATCTCTCAAATATCTTATACATTTATATTAATATAATTAATTAAATTATTAATAAAATCATATTTAATTAATATCTCTGCAATATCATTTCATAAATTTAATTAAATAAAAATAATTAATTAATTCTCTAATTAATTAATAGCTAAATTAATTATAAGATATTTAACTTAAATTAAATTTGAATCATATTCAAATAAAGTTTCTCTCATAACCAATAATTTAAATATGAATCCAATTCACATTAATATTTGAATAAGTTCAAATATTTTATCTCTTATAAATTAATTTTGAATCATATCCAAAATTAAATTTATAATAAAGTTTCACAAACTTTATATTATAATGTATCACTATACATTAAACTAATTCTCTAAGTATATTTGAATATTTCAAATTACAACCAATATAAATAAATCTCATTACCCTTTACGAGCTAGGAAGTGGACCTAATGGACCTACAGATTAGAAGCTACAACGATATGAGATTAATTGGCTAAATTCATTAACCACATTAATCAATATTCGTTAACTGTGTGTACACTCTACTAAAGACTCACAGCTGAACTCTTCTCACTGTAGATATGTTTCTGTGTCCTCGAATATAGACCAATAACAGTAAGTTAGTCGTTCATGAGTGTTCGTAACACCAGTTGGGTCAATTTACCGTTTTACCCCTGGGTTACCTCTAATCCTTAAATACCAATATTCCTCCAATGAACAACCTGTCTATGGTTCTACTAATAAATAAAAACCTCTTTCGTGCCATGGAGAGGGTAGGGCCATTTGTTCAAGACCTGAAGACACCATTTAAGGAAACACTCATCTACTTACCCTAAAGTAGGGAAGGGGTGAATTTCATCTTGTGTAATTATGTTTTCAGCTCCCCACTCGGTCTTGTCCTCAAAATGATAAGCTTATTGAGTCGGTGATCTGGCCACTCTCACCTGTACAAATCAAAGGACAATCCATCGCGGACAGGAGTTCATAACACACTCGGGATTAAGACTAAGTTACCTAGGTCATCTTAGTGAAATAGAAACCTAACTAGTTAACGGAGTTACATCTAGTGGTTACTAATTCACGGTCCGATCTTATGCAAACTCATTGCATATGATACCCTCACTTGCATGTCAACTATACGAACGCATTGGATCATTGTGTTTGTATCAAATACAAAGTGAGTCGTATCAATAGTGTTACCAGGATAAGGTATCCAGCCTTAGGGCCTTATCCCTACACTATAGACCCTTTAAGCTGATTTTGAACATCGATCTCTATATGTCTCTACATACTGTTCAAGACCCATTAAACAGCTTAGGATGTTAGTTTATTGGATTTAGGTTATTAAGACAAAACTAATAATTTATTCAATAACAATTATTACAATAATAACACTTAATTAATAACGGTCAATGGATTATATTTACGATCTACGAATTTTAAGACATAAATCCCAACACTTTAGTCATGTTAAAACATCTTTTTAAGATTTGTATTTGATTCTTCTTTCATTATGGTTTTCTTGTATTTGGTTGTGTCGAAATTTTTGTTTCCTTTCTGTTTGGAGTTGTGTTATCTTTATTATAAATCAACTAGGTGGTTCCCATTTGACAGTTTTTTTTCACTATTAATGCCTCTTCTTTGAGGGTTATCTACGTATTGTTTGCTTCTTAACGAAAATAAAAGTTTGTTTAGAGACTAATATAAATTTTCCTTTTATTAAGAAATTATACTGAGCTGAAGGTCTTAACTAAAATTTAAACAATCAAAGGAATTAAAAAGAAAAGTAAATAAAACAAGAATCAAAGAAAAACTAGTTAGCTGGGATGGTCGGCCTCAAACATCCTTGATACTTTAACAGACTTATCTTTCTCTCTCCTCTCAAAGTCGTGTAGTAACATTCTCTTATCATCTTTTGTTCTTTTAATTACTATGTTTATTTATTTGAGTGTTGAGAATTTCATTGTTTAGTGGCATGTGGAAAGAATTTCCAAGAGCTCACGTAGGTTTGGTCTCCCTAGAATTGCATTATAAGTTGAGGGATAGTCAACCACCAGAAAAATTGACCATCTTTGTGACTATTTTCTAGGGTCTTCTTCAAACGACACTAGTAACTCTATGACCCCTTTGAGGTTAACCGTTGTCCTTTAATTTGTACATGTGAGAGTGTTCAGATCACTAACTCAATAAGCTTATCATTTTAGGGACAAGACCGAGTGGAGAGTTGGAAACATAATTATACAAGATGAAATTCACTCATTTCCTACTTTAAGGGTAAGTAGATGAGTGTTTCCTTAAATGATCTCTCTAAGACTTGAACGAAAGGTCTTGCACTCTTTATGGCACGAGAATGATTTTTGTTTATTGGTCGCACCAAAAAAAAGTTGTTCATTAGAGGAGCACTGATATTTAAGGACTAGAGGTAACCTAAGGGTAAAACTATAATTTGACCTAGCTGATGTTACGAACACTCGTGAAAGACTAACTTACTGTTATTGGTCTATATCCATAGACACAAAAATATATCTGCAGTGAGAAAAGTACAGCCGTGAGTCTATATTTTCAAAAACATATATTTTTCATATTGTTTTTATCTCATATCTTTATCTTTTAATACTAAATAATAATAATAAGTACTATAGTTTATGTGAATTTAATTTTAATATAACCAATATACTAATAATACTTTAATTAACTTTGGTAACAAAAAATTGTAACTAATTTTAATAAACAAAATATTTAGTACACGTTGATTTTTTTTTTCATTAAATGAAAATGGTTAAATTATTGTATTAGACACTTTGTTTCATCTTTTAATTATTTTTCAATCAAAAACACCTATTATAAATTTATGACCTTTAATTAATAGAAAACTACTGGATTAACAATAAATATCCACAAATTATCAAAGTAAACATGAATTTAAAAATTAAAGAAAAATGTTGAATAAAATTTCATCATTTTAAAAATACAATCAATATACATTTTCAATAAGTTTTAGAAACAAATAATTTTTTTCCATTGGAGAGAGAAAAATAAATGGATATTTAAATTTAAAAAAATTAGAATTTAATATTGTTAAAAAATAAAATTTGTTGTATAAAATAAAAATTAATTAAAAAAATATATTATTTCAAAATAAAATTCAATTGAGTGAAAATGAAAAAAATAAATAAATAAAAGCCTATGAAAGAGAAAAAGAAAAAGAAAAAAAAAAGAAAAACAACAATATTTTAGTAATTAGTTTGAAAACGGTTATATTTTGATAATTAGTTTTAAAAGCGGCATAACTGATATAATTTTTTTTCATGCATGGGCATCTATTTAATGATCTAATGATATTTATAATATATATGTATTACTGTTTTTAATTTTAAAGAAATTATATTTAATTAGCACCATTATATATTTAATGTATTTAGAAAATAATATTAAAAATCTGCTCATTTTTATATTGAACATAATACAGAGGACTATATATAAATAAAATAATAATAATTATTATTATATTAAACAATTTTGTTAGAGTCTGTAAACTCACGTGAGTAAATAGTCTTTTTCTTTTTCAGTTAAATCAAACTATCATCTTTAAAATGATAATTGGTAATGTTATTTGTTGAGATATTCTGGAATTCACAGTAAACATAAAATTTTGATTTTGGTAAAATAAATAGAATGAGAAATAATATAATAGATGAGTAGGTAATTAAATAATGGGTAAGATTTGATATCAAGAAAAGAGACCAAATCATCACCTATCCCATGCATATCATATTCATTTTTAGGGCCCCAAGAACTTCTCTCTATCCTCTAAATCCACCATTCTTAAACCTTTACTTCCCCCTCTTCTCAATTGATTTCTTTTTTCTTTTTTCTTTTCTAATTTCCAAAGACCTACTTGAACAAAGCAAAACGTTGTCGTTTCTCTTTGACCTTTCTACATCTTAGATTGAAGCTTTTTCCTAATAATTTTTTAAAATTAAACTATGTTTCATCTTATGATCGAGGACGAATCCATGAATTTTTTATAGTGGCCATCAAACACTATATAATAAACATACCTAAAATGTAAAAAAAGATATATGCTTCAATAACATTCACTACATTTGTAACAATAAAGAAAGTCCGACAATTTCTACATAATTTTTTGTAATGTAAATTTGTAGATTTAAAAATTACATAAAAAAAACACACATTTTTCATGGAATATCTTTGAGGGTGAAAGTACATTTTTCATGAATTTTTTTCTACATACTTGTTAGATAACAAACAAGGGCAAGGAAGGTTTTATCTTAAATATGTTTTCTTTTTCTCTTTTTAAAAAATTATAGATATTGAAAATCATTAGCAAAAGTTGAACTCAAAACCGTATAGTTTTGCAGGAGATGCAACCACTACCTTAGAATTAGAATTAGAATTTAAATAATACTTTAATTAGAATTATACTTATGACTTTTAAATTTAACCTGGGTTTGTACCGTCTCAATTTTAATAAATGTTAAATAGATCTTCGTTTTTTCAAAAAAAAAAAAGTTAACTTTTTCTATTCTCGATCTTTTTATTTTTTTATTTTTTAAGAATTTGAAACAAAATTATGCTCAAACTATGTCTTTTGTTTCATGAAAATAAACCATAATAATGTGTGTGATACTTGTTTTTTGTATTTTATTATGTTAATTTAAATAAATTTTCTTATATATAATATAACATAAATTAAGACCCATGTGAATTATTTAAGATTAATTTTTATAATATAATAAAACGTCAAAATATTTACTCATCTAACAAAATGAAAAAACTTATTAATCTGACATTTTTTAACTATTTCATGTCTACTCTCCCTTTTTCATCTTCTTTTCCTTTTTGCTATTTTTTTTCTTCTCTCCATCGTCTTTTCCTCTTTTTCTGCAATTTTTTTTTCAAACTGTTATTTGCTTGTTTAGATCGACAAATATTATATTGGATAGTCAAATCTAAACTATTCTATTATTCAAACTTAGAGATGTAAAGAATTTTTAAAAAAAATCTTTTAGATTCAAATCTAATGTACAAAAAAAATTTTGAAAAAAATAATTAAGATTTAGCTACTCAAAGTTGTGACAAATCTAAAGTACCCAAAAAATCTTGAAATAATTGTTTAAACTTAACCATCCAAGTTTAAACTATTAAATCTAAAAGATTGTAAAAAATAACCAAATCTAAATCTACAAAATATATTAGGTGTTGTGTGACAATTAATCACGTAACATTTTTTGTATTTTTTTTATCGTGGGTCTATAAACTTTTTTCATTTTCAAAATTGTTCAATACAACGTATGTATTTTGTCGCTTTATTATGTTTTTTTTAAAAGAACGAGTTACTTCATATAATTTCAAGTTGAAAGCAAAATAAAAGAGTAATTAATTTGTAAATTGTACAACAAACTTTGTAAACTAAATTTTCAATAATCATTAATTTTTATATTCCACAACATATGTGTATGTGCCTGCCTCTTTGAGCCAAGGGAGACAAGTTAACCTTTCACCCAACCCCTCCCTCATCCTCATTCTCCAAGGCTGAAGAGTTCAATCATCATATGGTCCCCTTGAAATCATAAATGAACTTATCAAATAAGGAGATTATTGGATTTTCAAGGAAAATAGTAGAATAACGATCAACCAACTTCTTAAGTTTCAGATGAGATAACTTGAATTATATTCGGTAACTTTCTCCTTTTCACATTCTTTCACTCTCTAACTTAAATATTAAAATGTATGACAAACATTAGATCCATCTGTAATTTAATGAATGATGGAGCGTATCAAGAGGAAGGCATATCAATTTTTTATATATAATTTTTAAAAGATATTGTTATATATATACACTTAATTGTTAATTTTAATTAAAAATGCTATTTATTATGTTAATTTAATTGAAAGAAGAAAGAAAGACGATGTCTGGCCCACCAACTAAATGGGCCGGCCCAGATGGCTCAAGAAAACATTTATGATAGAAACATACATTTATAAATACCAAAATAAATATTTTAGTCTGAATAAATAACAAAAACAGATAACAAAAATTAAATAAATTACAAATAAAGAATTTGATTAGTATCACAAGAATTAAAATACATTGTAAACAAACGTAAGTAATCCCAAATACACAACTTAACATTCTCTTTCTCTTCACCAATGAATTAAGAAAAACTCTCCGTCTTCTTTGTACTCTTTAGCTTCTCTCCACCTTCTTTCTATTCTACCTAGAAAAAGAAAAATTATTGTGCATGAAACTCTCCTGTCTAAATTCATGAAGCTCTCATTTTTTTGTTTGTTAGAAATTCTCGAGATGGACAAAGAAATCCTTTGATCGAAAGTTGTGAAGTTGTGAAGCTTTCCACTATCTATTTGTTTCGAAATCCTCTTAGTGAATGAAGAAATCATTCGATCAAAATCCATGAACGCCACGAAGAACGAACAAAACCTCAAAGATAATGATAGAATCTCTCAACTTCTCAAATTAAACAAGTACAATCTTTAAGCAGTGGAAGTGATTAGACTTCAACTTCACGTGTCAAATTATATTATATTTCAATAATTCAGCTATTTCATCTCTTACTTCCGGTAGATTTGAATCTCATTAGCGGTGTTATTTTGTTTTGATTTATATTTGTTTGTGAACATTTGTTCTCTTTTCTTTTTCTTTTACATTTGTTTTGTTTCCTAATTTTTTTTTTTTTTTGAATTATTGTACATGCTTTCTTCTCTACATTTTTCTCAGCATCCGCAAAAAAGAAGAAGATGTATTGTGAAGCATAAAAAATAGCAAATCCTCCTCGATATAATTCAAGGTAGGATTTATTTTTAGAATTTAATTTAAAATAAGGAATTCAATTTATTTTCATGGAGAAAAATGTGAGAATGATGAGGAAATGTGAGAGATGAGATTAACCTTAGAAATTTAGGGAAGAGAAAGGGTATGAAAGAGAAAGTTGAGCATATTTTAATATTTTCTTTTTTCTAAAATAAAAAGAGTAGATATGGAGCAAAGTTTAAGAATATTCTAAACCTTAGTAGCCTACTTTATTTTCTCTAATTCGAAAAAACATAATAAATGAGAATGATGAGAAAAACTGATAGATAAGATTAACTTGAGAAATTTAGAGAAGAAAAAGGATATGAGAGAGAAGTTGAAAATATTTGAAATATTTTCTCTCTTTTTTTTCTAAAATAAAAAAGTATGCTCTACTTTTATGATTGTGATTTATATTTTATATTTATGTTCCTCTTAATTTTAATTTTGATTGTGACTCTACAGTACCTTTCATGGCATTTATATAACACTTTTTTATAGTATCATTATTATAATACTCTGCTTTGAGATATATTGATTGAAATACCTATTTTCATATATTATATTTGACATTACTACAATTGAATGTCAAGTGAAAGTCCCATGGATAGTGAGAAGAAATCATAAAAAAGGTTTTATCTTACACACATTTTGATGACTTGAAATTGTTTTGCCAATGAATGTAAGTCTGAAATATGCCTCTATTCAATTTGAAATGGATTTATATACTTTACATACATGATCTTTAAACCAATTAGAAAATGTTCGTTGATGTTTTTGAATAAAGTAAGTTTGTTGTTTGCTTCAAGACGTATCAACCTCAAGTGTTTCTTAAAGTTCATAATTGTGAGTATTTGTGATGACAATGACTTAACAAAAATCGAGTTAAGTGATAGTGAAGTATAGAGTTGAAATTAAAGAACGTACCTGTGGTACTCCGTGATTTCATCTACATTGTTCAAGATGCACTAATGTATCTGGCGTTTCTCTTCTTGTGATTGAGATCACGAACTTCTCTTGCCTAACGATCGTACCTTCTGCACGAGCACTTCAAACTGACCAAGTATCTCATCTTTTGGAATGCTATCATCATTTTCTTCATCTCGATAAAATTGAGTTTCAATCCCACTTAGATATCTCGAACAAAAAGTACTTGATTCTTTCGTCCTTCTCTCTTCTTTCTTTTTTCTCTCTTCATTCTTCTTCGTTTTGGATCTGTGTTCTATGAAACTCGCGAGAACCACCTTCTAATGATGGCGTCATCATTATCTTTTTTAAATCAATCAAATTGTCAAACTTTTTGCGACATAACCAACTAGTACATCGGTAAAAGGGTTTGTATAATGATTTAAAGGTTAGACCTTTGTTGACATAGTAAACGTGTGTTGTCTTAGATATCCTAATGACGATGCAATTGATGTATAAGTAGCAAGATGTCTCCCATTTTAATAATATTTTAGGCTTCACCGACGCCATCCTTTACGACATCGCCGTTAGGGGAAAAACGACTATGTGGGCGTGCATGGCATCGTGGAAACCTCAATTAATATTTTTTAAATAAAAAGCTTCCACGACGTTATCATGCATGGCGTCGCCGTTTCCTCATTTTCTCACAATGTCGTCATTGAAGATCAATGCCGACACTTTTCTTGCCGCATTGGAAAAACCTCTTTCTTACCATGTCTGTTATCCCAATGCCACTTTCAGTGTCGACAAAACCCTGATTTCTTATAGTGCATGGTGAAAATAATTAGTAAGACACCACAAATGATGTTAGTCGTGGTCTATAATATAGACCATGATTGGCATTACCCATGGTTCATATGTTGGAATTTATGTCCTAAAACTCGTAGATTGTAAATATAATTCATTAATCGTTATTAATAAAGTGTTATTATTATAATTTCAATAAATGTTATTGATTATATTATTAGTTTTGTCTTAATAACCCAAATCCAATAAACTAATGTCCTAAGTTGTTTGATGAGTCTTGAATAGTATGTCAAGACATACATGGATTAATGTTCGAGTTCAACTTAAAGAGTCTATAGTATAAAGATAAGAAAGGGTAACACTATAGATACAGCTCACTTTGTATTTGATACTGTTGGATCGGTATGACAATCCTAGAGGGGGGTGAATAGGGTTTAAATAAACTTTTTTTGACAAATAAAAAGTAAAATCAACTAATTAGATATTTTTTAAATTTAAATAAAGAACTTTGTAAACTTTGTTAAATAACAAGATTGATAAAAAATATATGAATGGAAATATGCAATCAAATTCAACCAATAAGAATATGTAACTAAAATTAAATTAAAAAATAATTAGAAAAAAGTTAGAGAAGAAGACATCGTAATTTTATAGTGGTTCGGTTAAACTCAACCTACATCCACTTTCCCAAGCACCTCTTGGGATTTTGATTGAAAATCTTCTTTGGTCTCTTTCCACGGATTTGAGCCGAATCGATTCTTCCTCCTTTTTCGGGTTCAAGAGTAAACCCGATCTTTTCCATGGGTTAGGATCCAACCGTTACAATATGTTGAAGTTTTTAAATCACACAAAAGAAAACTCTCTAAAAGAGTGAGTATACAATTTGAAGCTCACAAATTTAATCCTCACAATACAATAAGAAGCTCTCAAAAATAAGATGAAAAGAATAAAAATTGGAAGCTTTAGAGAGAATAACAATGTTGGCTTTTTGTTTGAGAATTGTAAAGATTTAATGATCTTGTCTTTTAAAATTTGGGAAAAGTGAAGTATTTAAAAAAAGAGGAAAGATAAATTCAAAATCATTTTGGGTCATTAGATATAAGTAAAAGAAAAATGAATTGTTGAGATTTAAACTTAATTAGCCATTAGACACAATACAAATAATAATATAATAATATGTCTTTTCAAAATATTTTGTTTAAAAAGAAACCAATAAAGCAACTTCATAATCTTTTAAAAAAACTAGCCGTTAGACACAAGAAAAAATAATAATATTAAAGTCATTTTCTTTTTAAATTCATTTTCTTTATAAAAGCCAATAAAACATAACAAAAAGCAACATTTGTTACTCCTTCATTGCTCCAAGTGGCTTTCTCTAATTGGTTCAAATTGAATGCTTAGTCGCCACGTCACCATCTCGGGCATTTTTCCGTTAAACTTCTTTTAGCAATATTTTCTTCATTTAAACTTCGATTTGGGTGATTCAAGAGGCGTTAGAATCATTTTTCCAAGCTCTACGATATGGTCTATTCAAATTAATAAAATTGTCAATAAAAAAAATCAGATTTGTTATCATCAAAACATAAATTAATTGAATAATTAAAATAAATTAATTTGAGATTAAGGGCCAAAAACCCAACAGATACAAACACAATGATTCAACGTGTTCATGTAGGTGACATGCGAGTGATGATATCTCATGCAATGAGTGTATAAGATCGAACCACAAAATTATAACTACTAGATGTAACTCTGTTAGCTAGTTAGATTTTTATTTCATTAGGATGACTTAGGTAACTGCCTTAATCCTAAGTGTATTATGAACTCCTGTTCACGAGAGATTATCCTTTGATTTGTACAAGTGAGAGTGGCCAGATTGCCAACTCAATATGCTCATCATTTTGGGGACAAGATCGAGTGGGGAGCTGGAAACATAATTACACAAGATGAAGTTCACTCATTCCCGACTTTAGGGTAAGTAGATGAGTGTTCCTTTGAATGGTGTATCCAGAACTTGAACAAAGGGTCCTACCCTCTCTATGGCACGAGAGAAATTTATGTTTATTGGTTGGACCATAAACATGTTGTTCATTAGAGGAGCATCGATATTTAAGGACTAAAGTTAACCTAGGGATAAAACGGTAATTTGAACCAGCTAGTGTTATGAACCCTCGTGAAAGACTAACTTACTATTATTGATCTATATCCATGGACATATAAGTATATCTACAATTAGAAGAGTTCAGTTGTGAATCTTTAGTGAAGTGTACACACAATTAACCAATATTGATTAATGTGGTTAATGAGTTTAACCAATTAATGTCATATCGTTGTAGCTTCTTATATGTAGGTCCATTAGGTCTCCTTTCTAGCTCGTAAAGAGCAATGAGATTTATTTATACTGGTTGTAATTTGAATTGTTCAAATTTACTTTGGGAATTAGTATAATGTATGGTGATACATTATTATAATATACATTTTATATCTTAATTAAACTTTATTATATCAATTTAATTTCAGATATGATTCAAAATTAATTTATGAGAAATAAAATATTTGAATGAGTTCAAATATTAATTTAATGTGAATTGGATTCATATTAGAATTATTGGTTGTAAGATAAATTTATATTTGAATATAATTCAAATTAATTTAATTTAAATTTTTTAAATTAATAAAATCTCATGATTCTCTCCTACTCCCCTAAGGAAAGGTAGTTATAAATATGTAGAAGAAAAACAGTTTTTCTTAATCGAAATTAAAAAAAAAAGTCAATGTTTTTGCTGTTTGCAAAAAAAAAAAAAAAAGTTTCTTTCTAAACTTTTTTTCTCATCCCAATTGGTTTCTACAAACCAATCTCATCTAAGGAGATAGGAAGGTCTCTAACGAGTGGTGTCTCCAAATTTGGAGATTTAGTAGATTCAGAGACGTCAAACTACGTAAGTTTTTCTCTCTCCAATCTATATTTTATTAAAACATGCTTAATAAGAAAATTAGTTTCTTAATTATTTTTTGCCAATGGATCCTCAACACCATCATCTGGTATGACAACCTGAGTTTCAATTAAATCCAAGTAACGGTTAGGTTGTGATACAATCCTTCCACTTCTTCGAGACATTCTCAACGATTGAGAAGGATGAGACTGACCTGATGTGTTGGTTTCATCAACTCTTGATGAGGGACCAACTTCATCAATAACCCTTGTTGATTCATTAGTAGTCTCATTTAATATTAATTTGCTTCGTGGTTTATGATTTCTCATGTGGTCTTCTTCCATGAAAGTAGCATTTGTTAATATAAACACTCTATTTTCTTATGGATCGAAGAATATGTCACCTCTTGTTTCTTTAGAGTAACCAACAAATTTGCATAACCTTGAACGAGGTTCCAACTTTTTCAGATTTGTCACTAACACGTGTGCTAGACAACCCCAGATTCTGATATGACTTAAAGTAAGTTTACATCTTCTCCATAACTCAAAAGGTGTTTCAGAAACACTCTTCGAGGGAACATTGTTCAAGATATAAACTATAGTCTCTACTGCATACCGCAAAAACAAACTAGACATTGAACGAACCATGTCTAACAGGGTTCTATTTCTCCTTTCTGATGTACCATTTTGTTTAGATGTACCAGGAGCTAAGAGTTGAGATTTGGATTCCATGTTCCATCATATAGTCCTAGAATCTCAAATTCATGTACTCTCCACCTTGATCAAATCGAAGTATTTTAATATTTTTACTTAATAGATTTTCAACTTTAGCCTTATACTTCTTGAACTTTTCAAGAGCTTTAGACTTATGCTCCAATAAGTTTAAATAATAATCATACCTTGAACAATCATCTATATAAGAGATGAATTATTCAAAACCTCATCTAGCTTTTACATTCATCGAACCACAGTGGTCTGAATGTATAATTTCTACGGGTTCTTTGGCTCTATAACTCTTTCTAGTAAAAGGTATTTTAGTCATTTTTCCTTCAAGACAAGATCCACATGGAGGTAATGAATCATCTAACTCATTCAGAAGTCTATTCTTTACCAATCTCCATATCCTATCAAGATTATTGTGACCTAATATTAAATGCTAAAGATAGGTATTGTTATTAGGAGAAATTCTTTGTTTTTTATTTTGAGTATTAAGAGTTTTAAACATCTCATGATTTGGAATTGGTTTCGTTTCGTTAGGTCTTAATATGTACAAAGTTGTTTTCAAGCTTAGTAGAACAAACAACAAGCAAGATGTGAAGTTCTTAAGGGGAGATAGTGTTGTTGCTAGTTCGAATGGAGGTGCGAAAAGCATTAAATGCAGCTGGAAGACCATTCAAGGTATGGACCAAAATTTCTTCATCGTCTAAAGAGACAGATGCGGCAACAAGTTTGTCGACGAGCAGTTTAATTCAATAGGTATATAGTTCAATGGTTCTAAAAGGAGTTTTTTTATATGCTATAGTGGGTTGGCTATGAATCAAGGATGTTGGATCTAGTGTTTGAGGAATACCATTTTTCAAGAGAAAGCCATAAATATTTGGAAGAGGCAGAGCCAACAACATGGGCAAGGGCAGAGGATGACAAGGTAGAAATGATTAAGGTGATGAGGGTCTGGTCATAAGAGATTCATAGAAGATGCTTGGGATTGATTTCAGTGGTGGCTTCAGCGGTTGGTAATGGAAGATGTTTTGGTGGACAAGGAAGGAAATCGTCAAAAGGACCAAAGAGGGAATGAGCTTTGAGTATGAAGGAGGCTTGGTACTTCCAGATAACATAATTGGGTACACAAATCACTGTAGATATTCTAATGATGTTTTTTCTTTTTTTTTTTTGAAACTCTGCTTTCACTTAGATGAAAGTTGAAGTAGTCATCATCATTATTAGATGTGATCTGAATTTTATATGATTCTTTTTAGTTTATTTTTATGCTTTGCACCAGTTGGCTCACTTCCGCTTTGGTCCATTGATAGTTCCTTCTCAGAGGAAGAAGGTATGTTATGTCATGTTAATTTCTTATTCTTTCTTTTACATATATATTTAAGAGCAAATACAACTCTATCTATTTCATAAGCTACAAAAAATGATATGTTATAATTTGTATTGTAGATAGATCTGCATACTTTATGTTCAAAGTATTAGGCTATAAGCAGACATTACAGAAATGGAGTCTAGACAGAAACAGTTGAAGAATTAATAGATATTAGAAAAGAAAGTAGTTATTAGGGATAACTTGTGTGGATACTGAAGGAGCATTCTTTGTCATAGCTCAAGAAGTAGATCATTCATAATCATATAGGATCCTTGGAAGTGTTTTAGTGTGATCTCTTGCATTACTTATATACGTTCGGCTTCAAAACAGGTGCACGAAACATTATGATAATATTTTAAAATATATAATTTTTTTTATAAAAAAATACTTGACTTGCAAAATATGTCAAAAGTACATACATTCTTGACATGCAAAAAATGTCAAGAAATCACATGTACTTGACGTTTATAAACTATCAAGTATAACTCTACTTGACGCTTAAAATATGTCAAACAAAATCACTCTTATTCTTGACACTGGATTACTTGACGATTAAAAAGTGTCAAGTAATCTCATATACTTGACGCCTTTTACTTGTCAAGTAAACTGTTATTACTTGACGCTTAAAACCAGTCAAGTATACATTCCTTATTCTTGACACTAGATTACTTGACACTTTTAAAAGCGTCAAGTAAACATTTACTTAACAATTTTTAAGCGTCAACTAAGGTCAATTTTGTAGTAGTGAATAGACACGTAATAAATATTAGACAACAAGAAGAGATTAGAAGTGAGACAGGGGTATTTTCTAAAGGTGAGGATTCAGTGGAAATGGGGATGGTAGGAGTGAGGTTAGATTCGAACCTGGATGTGACCATTGAAGAGATAAGGTATGTCGAAGAAAAAAATTAGTTTGAAGATCGCTATGATACAATGAAAAGAATTAGTGAATAATATATTTGATCATCTCATTTCTTTTTACAATGCTTGGTATAAATATAAAACAGAAGAGATTAAATATGGAAAGATTACAATATAATCAAATATACAATTTAGGCAAGGCAAAAATAAAGGGCAGAGATTGAGGAGTAGATTATGAAGAGGATTATGATTCTAGAAAACATCCTCTAATAAACTCTCCTTCACTTAACAAATTTAGGCTCCTCCAAGTATATGAGAACTTTATTCTTACCGAGTGTACGCCTTAGGATCCCTGAAGGTTCACATTCTTCTCATATGGTTTAATAATATACTGTCCACTATGTGTTCATTTATTTGAGGTGTGAACCTCAAGTTTGTGTTTAACACACATTATCGTGGTGCAATATTTCAATCACAGTTAAATTTTCATCGATATGTCAATATTTCAATCAATATTTTCACATTTTCCATGAGTTTGATATTGATAGAAGGGGTGAATTCATATTTTCATTACATCTTAAAAACATTCAAGAATCATAAAAAATAAACATCAAAATGACACTAATATAATATAGTATAAAAAACTGACGTGTTTACTTATTTGAAAATAACAAAATATTTATTATTCAATTTTTTTTTATTATAATTTTCATAAACAATTTTTTGTTAAATTAGTACTTTGATATATCCATCACATTGATATTTTAAACCTTGGTTAAAACATAAAATTACACGGATCTCACAAAGTTCCAAAATAAAATTTTCTTCTTAAAACATACTAAAACAGTAATTAGTCAAACAAAAAAAAAGTCTTACATTGATCGATTTGACTCACTAAATGTATGTTAATTACAATATTAACTATAGAGATTGGTTGTGTTCGTGATCTATCATTGTGTGTTGATAGTCAAATAATTTAAGACTAAGATTTTAACTTAAAATTTACAATTTTATTTTGGTTAGTGAGAAAATTGGTATAAAATTTGAATCTACGGAAGTATTTTTAACATTTTTTAAGCTCAAGGGTATTTATGAAACTTTTTCAATAATTGAGGGATATTTTTTAGACAAAACTTTAACGATAAAGCTATTTTTTAAAACCCTTTTTAGAAACATTAACTACAAAGTTATGAGCATTTTTTCCTACATCTTTATCTATATATATTCAACATAAAAACATAAAATACAATGAAGAACGCAGATGTCGCTGGTCCTCTCTCCGAAAATCACAACAAAGAAGTCGAACCATCAGACTTCTTAATTTCCCTTTATTTTCTTTTGTTTTTTTTTTTCTGTCAAAATAAAATAGCTAAATTCATTAGTATATCTTAATTGTGGAAAAAAATGATGAAAATTGTCCGTAAAGTATGGTCATAGTTGCAATTACACTCTGAAACTTTCATTAGTAATGATTGGACCACTAAACTTCTGAAAATTGTTAAAATTAGACTCTCTAAACTTACAAGTATCGTAAAAATTGGACTCACAAATCATGAAAATTAAAATTTCAAACTTATATAACCATTATAATTTATACTATTATGTAAATTTCAAAGTCCAATTTTACCATTTAAGGATATAACTAACTGCTACTAGTTTTTTAGAAGTGGTTGTGTTTTAAGTTATTATTATGATTATCATCATATTTGTCAACATGGTTGATTTTGTTATCTCAATTACTAAGATTATGTATTATATTAATCTCAAAATAGAAAGGTATGAATTTAGAAAGTTGGAGTGAATAAAAAGTAAACTAGCCTCTAAGGAGTGTTGGATTTGTGGGTAAAGAGGGTGGGAATGGGTATGGGCTTACGAAGTCCACGTTTGGTTTATGGGGTTTTTTTTCCACCCTAGAAAATATATTTCCCAGGGTTTATTATTCAATCACAAGAGGAGGATTTCCAATTCCGTCGAGAAGAAAGGGTTTGTGATTCTTTCCCTCAATAGGTATGTTCTTCCTTAATCAATCAATCATATCTTTCTTCACTTCTTCATTTTTTTTAAAAAAAAATTACAATTTTTCTTCTTCTCGTTCCTTATTTAACCTATAATCAATTCCCTCCTATGGTTTCTTGTTCTCTAGTTCGTCATCATTGGAAGCGTTACATTGGTTTGATTCTCTTTCTCTACTTCTCTCTCATTCAGTCGATTCATAGCTTTTCACTATTGATTTCTTGTGGAGCATGTTTGGGACGAGGTGGGGTATTGTTGTTTCTTGCGGATATGTGGATTAACATCTTAATTTTGTTTTAATTTGAAATTTGTTTATATTTTAAGTTGGGTTTTAGTAAGATACATGAAATGGTTGTTTTAAAACTCGTGGTGATCTCGGGGCAACTTTGCCTCGAGTTTTATGATCTAAATCATTCTATTTTCATTCTTGGCCTGAGTTTCAAAATCTTTTTCATTCTTGGCCCATCTCGGGGCAACTTTGTCCCAAATTTCAAAATAATTATCATTATGTTTTCATTTTTGGTCCATCTCGAGGCAACTTTGCCCCGAGTTTCAAAATCATTATCATTCAGTTTTCATTCCTAGCCCATCTCACAACAATTTTGCCCCGAGTTTTAAAATCTAAATCCTTATGTTTTTCATCTCCAAGAATCTCGGACGAACCTTGCTCTGAGTTTGTCCCTCAACATCAAGTTAACATCAACTATTGATTCAATGCTTGATGTTTGTATTTTGGTTTTTTTTTTTTTTTACTTCTTTATCATTCATTATAATTTAACTATTGATGGGGTAAAACATTTGGTTTATCATGCACAAATGAATCACACATATTCAACTATTAAACAACAAAATCTTATTGCCTTATTGTCCTATTTAGAGATGATAAAACGAGCAATGAAAACCTCTTTTTTACTGGTAGTAATATTATTGCATAAATGACAAACACGTAGTAAAATGAGGGAAAGTTATTTCCATAGGCAACAAATTAGACAGTTAAATTTTTTTCGTCTAATGCATGAGAGTGATTTAGCATGCTTTGAGTCAACAAGAATTAATAGGATATGTTTTGCTATACTATGTCAATTGGTTAAAACAACTGGCAAATTAAGAGGCATAGCAAATGTAGGAGTTGAGAAGATGGTTGCAATATTTTTACATATCCTTGCACATGATGTTAAAAATAGAGTTATATGTCGACATTTTCCATGTTAAAGTTATATGTCGACATTTTCCATGTTAAGGAGAAAATATTAGTGAACATTTTGATATAGTTATAAACTATGTGGTACGATTACGTAATTTATTACTTAAACATCCCGAACCTATTCCTGCCAACTGCTTGGATGAAAAATGGAAGTGGTTTAAGGTAATTTTTGTTTGATAGTTTTACTCATATTTAATTAGTAGTAAGTTGTCTTAATTAATTTAGAATATTCTTTGTATCTGGGGGCATAACTTACATTAAAGTCAACGTGGGTATTCTCGATAGACCTAGATATCGAACCATAATGAATATAATTAAATTGCTAGTAATGTCATAAGAGTTTGCTCCCAAGATATGCAATTATCTATGTTTTACCTGGATGGAAAGGATCAACTTCTAACTCCAGAGTTTTACGAGATGTTATATCTAGAAGGAATGGATTAAAGATTTCAAAAGGTATCACGTATAATTTTACGATTGATATGTAGGTTGGGTTGGACTTTTACATACGTTCTCAAGTATTTTGCTGATGTATTTAGGTTGTTACTTATGTGATACTGGTTATACAAATACAGTAAATGATTTTTGGCTCCAAAAAGACGACGATATCATTTAAATGATTGGAAGCAAGGATACCAACCAATAACTCCAGCTAAATTTATTAATATGAAGCATTCATCTGCAAGAAATGTAATAAAACGAACATTTTGACTATTAAAAGGTTGATCTCGGACAAACTCAACAATTTCATGAATCTAGGTCCATGCAAATGAGGAATCTCGAACGAGATCAATGAAATTGATATACATGTTAAGTCCTTATCTCCTAGCATCTTAGAGCAATGTTGTTCGAATTCAATTGGCTCAGCCAAGATTGGACAGAGAAAAATGTTTATTATTTTAATTTAATAAATTAGTTTATATATATGAGTTGTCAAAAGTAGAAGAGTTAGACAAAATATTTTTTGTTTTGATTTTGTTATATATAGTATAAATAGTTTGCAAAACATTTTCTATTTTTAAAAAACTCATTTATTAGTTATAAAAAAAGTTAATAATATTTTATGCACAAATCAAACATATAGTTATAATTAATTGATTTGTACGAATGTTATTTCTATTTTGAAGTCCATTGATTCTGAACGGTATAAACCGACTGAGGGATGAATATATTAATGTACGTAAAGTTTTCAAAAAAAGATTTATCAAAATATCATAATGTAGAGGGGAAGTGAACTCAACAACTGCCACGTGTTGCTTAGTGTCCAAATGGAATTAGATTGTATGGGACCGAGCGCATAATAACCAACGTCGTCTTCCTTTTCTTTCCACTTTCAACCACACACTAAATTCTCATATCCCAAAAGTCATTTTACCACATTTCCTTCAATATCTTTGAGTTGTAACCCAAAATATCAAAAACTAAACTGTTCAACACATTCTCTTCCTCTTTTTTTCATTTTGTTTTCAAAACTTCACTTCATTTTCTTAACAATAAGTAACGATCCTATTTATAAACTTAGTTTTTAAATTCAAAAATTAAAAACAAAGTCTCTCATTCAGTAATCATTTAGGAGGACTTGTTAAGTAACCATTTCATTTTTTCGCTTTTAGAGGTCAACCTATTTTCTCTCATTTTCTTACCATAGTTTGCATATTTAATTACATTAGTTGAATTCTTACCCATTAAGAAAATACCATTTTTTTTCAATTCATGACTTTGTTATTTTAAAGCATCGAGGAAATGAAGTTACAAAATTCATGCCTATAACTAAATTTTAAATCAAAACAATTACAAACGGGATTTTCAAAAAATAACTTGATTAGGTTTTCATTTTATAGAACTAACACATTCTTTGACAAATTATTCAAACAATATTTCTGGATCCATCTCAAGTGAGATAGACCACTAAGAATCTCATAATTTTCTTACTTATAGATGGTATTGGGCGTTGTGCATGGAGATAGAAAATAACCAACACTTCTAACAACTTTTTCAAATATTGAAAAGTCATATATTTTTGAAATTTGGTTACCTGGTCAAATATTATATCAAATAACAACCTTTGATCTAAATTCATTTATAGATTTTAAAAAATGACTAAATAGAAGATTTATCTAACCAATTCATTTAAAAATTTAAAAGTTTACTAAAAAATGATATACTAATGGGTAAAAATAACCAAAATTGAAAAACAAAATTGAAAATACATAAGATTAAGGAATATTTGAAGATGTAGGTGTAGAAATAGGTGGATGAGTTGGGAGTGGTTTGGATGCATCTTGTTCAAATATTTTATGAATAAGATCTAAACATCAAAATTACTGTCTTCGCTTATTTATTATTATTATTATTTTTTATATTTTCATTAAAATTTGAGATAATCCGACGGTCCGAAGAGCTTTGTGGAAGGAGGCAAATTTGATTGGTTTTGAGTAAGAACTCCGCGATGCATCTTATTTTTCCTCCATTTCTTAGAAAAAAATACGTTTATTTAATTTGCAAACGATCAATTCTCTCTCGTTGTAGATTCAGGTCAGGCAATCCGATATCATCACGCCATGGGTGGAGGAGAATTCGTTAGGGCAGCGACGAAGATGGCCGGAGCTGGAGCCGGAGCCGTTAACGCCGGTCTCCGAGGATCATCGGCTGTGCCTCAGTTTGGGCAATTGCTTCGCACCGCCTCGAAACCCTCCTCCGTTTACCTCGGATCGTCTTCTCCAGTTCCACCGTCCAAGGCCACCCCCGGCGCCGAGGTGGACGTTGTCCATAAACCAACGTGGGAGTTCGATGACTGGGAATTTGCTAATTTCGAAAACGATATGGGCATGGATTCTGTTGGATTTAAACCGAGGATTGTATTTGGGGCGGTTCCCAGTTTCGAAGAAGCGAAGGAAGCTACAACGGAGGTGAAGGAGGCTTTGGATAAGTATGCCGTTAATTTCTATTCTCCTGATTTTTGTTTAAATCAATCAATGAATGGTTCCGTTCTGTGCTCTGTGATTTGAAATCTAACTTAGTATCGAATTGGCTCGTTTCCATTTCATTTGGTTGTGAATGGTATGCATAAATTGGACGTAAAATTTATTAAAAACCTCAACATATAATCGAAGGAAGAAGTGTGTTTATTTGTCATTTTATTGGGTTTTTCTCATTGTTTTTTTGTCACACGCTGTTGTTATTTTACCCGGAAAATCCATCTGGAATCCTTGTGTGTTCTTTGAGATTGTTGCTTCCCATTCAAAATCATGCTCCTGGGGTTAACTTGTTGCTGATTTTTTTTATTGATTTTGTTTCAGGGTATACTTGTCTTCTTCACCAGAATCTGATGGATCGAATATGATTGTCCCTATAAACAGGAAAATAGAATCCGTGTCTTGTTTATCTAATGAGACAAGTTTACAGTCGCAGACTTCGGTGCCTCAGCATGCAATTCAAGCGTTTAAACTGCTCAAGGAAAGTGCTGAAGCTCAGGTAATTTAACTGTTGAACTTCTATATTGCTTTTCTTCCACCAAAAGATACTTCGAAATATGAATATCAATTTATTTGGCTAGTATCACGTAGTTTGTGCAATAGTCCATATGTTTGGCTTATTCAATTAGAAGTTTGATCTTCAGAGTTTTAACTCTCATTTGAATATGTTTTCTTCTGTTCAGACTGTTGTTGCCTCAATTGCCTCCGACCCAAATGTGTGGAATGCAATGTTAGGCAATGAAGCTCTTAAGAGCTTCTTGCAATCATATCAGACCAGTAAGACTTTGCTCATTGTTAAATTTGGTTTGAGAGAGAAAAAAATGGACACTTCTCTAATGACATACGATTGTACCTTTTGCAGACAAGATTGTTGAGTATCATGAATTACCTGAGGGGGTTGAAGAAGCACCAGTTAGCTACAGGGTCGGTGAGCAGCCGCAAAATGAGTCGACAAATGGCTTTCAGAAGATGCTAGAAAATATTAAAACTTCGATTGACGACGTGCTGACTAAGGCATCCAGTTTCATTCAGATAATATTTGGATCCTCACCAGCTGAAGTTTCTGGACGAAATAACGAAGCAACCTCTGGATTTTCCACTGCAGAGATAGCAATGGGATCGTCAATTATGGGACTGGTTGTCATTGTCGTTGCTGTACTACTTGTGAAGCGAAGTTAGATGTCCAACTATGGTGTTCTTTCTAATAAATTTGTTGACATTTCAATCTGGGTCTCTTATTTCGTTCTGTTAGTCTGGAACATATTAATTTGAATCCAACGTGATGGAAGGAATCAGTGTAATTATTAGTTATTGCGCGTTTGTTTTTGGTAATTGCCGACTTTTATACATGTGTTGTAAATCATACATGATGGAAGGAATAGGTGTAGTTATTAGTTATTTGCGCTTTTGTTTTTGGTAATTGCTGGCTTTTATACATGTGTTGGGCGTTTTCGTATATGTAATGTAACACGTAATTTTAGTTTGAACGTTGATATAATCTCAAAAGAAGATGTACCTGAATTTTTATTTGAGTTTTCAGTTGAGATTCATCAATTTTAACTTGCTGAAAACTTAAAAAGATACCAATTTATCCACTCCTTTGAATGTGCTGTGTAAGAACTTTGAGAAGGCAAAAAGTGATAGAAGCAACAAATTTTCTACTATAAATATACAGTCTTTTTCTTTTTCTTTATCGGAAGTTGCAAGGCTGTTCAATCTTACATTTTATTGTTTGTTATAAAGATACAAAATTGATCAGCAGTATTCTACAGTTTGAAAAAAAAGAAACCAGAGAGAGAGAGAAGGATGATTCGGGGTGCTGAACTCAATTGCTTCCATTTAGGAAAGCTTCTTCACCCAGATCCCTTGCCATTCTCCATGAGAAGCTCAGGAGAGGACTTGGATGAATTAATCGGTTGAAATGTACATTATGTTCTCCTTTCCTATTTGCATTTGCCCCCTGTATCTTCTATTTGGTGCCTGTGTCCTGTCGGGTTGGCCTCGCTGATAAACAGACGGACACTCACATCAATACTAAAAAGTCATTCTAATAGTGAACCACAAACACAAGACTCAGATGATACCTTTCTCAAAACAAAGGAAAGGTACAGATATGCCACTTCCCACTCGTCCGGAGATAATGTACCTGCATTCAAAATAAGGCAAGAATGAAAATCTCTATTATACAAAAGACCCCATTCCATAGAGCGAATAACTTACTTTGATCTTGGTTGCCATCACCCAAGGCGCCAAGTCGTCGCATTAGATCCACGAATTCTGGTTTTTTCAAGTACTCGTGCACAAATTCATGCGAGTTCTTGACAAAAACCAACTCTAAGTCATACTGCACGTTTTTAAGACGAGAAATAAACTCAACATGTAAAGAATAAAAAGTTCAAATAAAACAAACTCCCATAGGAAACAAAAAGAGCAAGCTATCAATCGAAAAAGAAACTTCCAAAAATAAAAGAAACAAAATAAAGCAATAAATGAGCAATTGCATTGAAGAAACAGAAAAAATCATGGAAGCAAAGCCATGACACCAAAGAATAACTTAAGTTAGACCAACGAAAAGAACAATCAGCAGCAAAACCACGAAGAGAGATGTATGACAAACCAGATATGACGAAGGGCAAAAAGTTGAAAGCAAACCCGAACTTAAACAGGGAACATCACACAAGTTAAAAAGATATAGAAAGGTCCACAATAATATCTTTAGAGTTTTATGGAGCTTCAAAAATGTCGTGTTTGGCACTGACAGCACAGGGATATTTCCCTCCAAAATAGGTGAAGGCTATAGGGATCTTCAGAGAGGAAATCAAAGATCCATCCATAATCTGAATTTACTAAAAAGTGGATCAGTCACTGCCATCCGAAAACCCTCTTATATGATGACATTTTAGGAAACAATTCTATTGGTTGGAAAAATAAAACCTTGTGAAAGCCGAAAGGTGATGAATCCCCACTGAAAGCTCTTGAGAAAATCCCACAGAAGCTGAAAAATCTCTTGGACAAACTCAATTCTCAGCAAAAATTAAAGATGGAAACAACCCACCAAGAAAATCTAGCAGTGAGTAAATCAGATTCACTGCTTTCCACTACACATACAACAAAATTTCCCAGAATGGGATCTAGATTCGTCCTCATTTGGGAAAAAACCACAGATTATATTCTACTTCAATGCTGACAAGTTACAAACCAGCAAATCTAGTGTTTGAGAAGAACATTTTCCCAAAATACCAAGAGCTTCACTGCAATTGCGACTCCAAAATCATAAAAGTAAGTCCCTGGAATGCAATGTAATCCAGCCCTCCACAATCATTGACCATTTCAGCCTTGTTATGATGGAAATTAACAATTTTCTGCCACCTTCCCCTTTCACTAAGCCTCTCAACAACGTAGCAGAGTGATTTGTTTGCCAAAAAAGGACTGACAAGAGAATCAACTAAAGTGAACCGTCAGATTAGAGCTTGAGAAATCTCTCTCCAAAAATGAATTCCATCTGAGCTTAAGAACCTCCTTTTCTTTTTGAAACCAATAAGACTTGAGGTTGGAATTCCATCCCCTTATACATGGAAACAACAGAATTCAAACTTTGTGACTAGGCTGGAGGCAAACTCCTTGCACTTCAAATCTTCCCAACTTATTTCAGTCGGGCTTGCCCCTGGAAAATGACTGATTCCCCACAGCTCAAATACTCTAGCAAAGTCTTCTTGTTCATTTCATAAAAAACTAACCATCTCTTTTTGTTGATTCCAAAGGCACCACAATGCTTCTCCAACCCCTGCTCATGGAGATGGCAATGCGTTCAACTCTGACCAAATTGGTTGTACCTTTTAATTAAATGGCAAATTTCCGCATCTACCCTATCTTGTCTGAAGAAGTTTGCTTCCAATGGGAATTGCAAAAGATCAACAATTTCCTCTTCAAACCATTTAAGATCATTGCTTTGAAGTATGAAAGCTGTGATTAACTCTTCTTTCATCCAAATTGAAATTACCAGTAACAAACCGAATAAAAAAATCTCTATTTTTCACACTGCAACTACTTAACATTAACCAGGCTAACAAAAATTGAAGAAACCGCTAACACATATTTGACTTGCCTATAGTACACATTTATTAGTTCAAAGAAACAAATTTTTTATGTGAACAAAGCAGATTAGCCTTTCTTATAAGAAGAACAAAGCAGAAAAGCATTTGAGAGTTCATTATCTGGAAACTAAACATAGTTGTCTTACGAGTAGAGAGAGGGCAAGAAGAAAAAATGTTTCATAAAAATATTTGTCAAGTTTTCTTGCTCTGCAAGACTTTCAAGTTTCAAGATAAGCCATTACCTCTTCAGCCAACGATTTGAAAACATGAAATGGGACAATCCACTCGGGGCAATCAACAGCATCCTGGAACAAGAAGATATCTCCAATATAAAATAAAATCAAAGAAACATAGCCAAGAGGCTATGAACAGTCACCTCTAAGGAAATGGAGCAATCCAACAACTGCAACACCAATATATTAGGTACCTCTAGATGAAACAAGTACTTTATACCAAAGGGGCTGGAAGCATTAAATTTCTGAACCAAGCAAAAGTGAATAAATGTCAATCGCAATCTCAAGAAAATAGCTAAATCCTATATTAAAGCAGGGAACCAGTTACTAAATGGATTTGTCAGCTTTCACCTTTTCAGCATATTCTTCATCAAAGCGTATCCAATAGACGCTATTTCCAAACATCAAGCCTTGAGCTGCATATTCATAACCAAAAAACATATCTGGTCAATAATGTCTTCACACACACATAAAAGAAAACCAAACTTTTATTGAAAATTGTGAAAGAATGTATGAGGATATACAAAAATACAATCCCACCAGAAGTAACCGCAACACTAATTACAATTTACAAAGAACACCAACCCAAAAGAATGAGCTCAACTTGGTAATTACCAAAATCCCAATTAACCAACAGTATAACAATGAGTTCAATATAACCAATTCTAAAATTCATCTCAAATAGAGTTGAAGTGGAACTACAAAGGAGTACATTCTATGATGTAAATTCAAAACATAGAGAACCACATCACATCACAATTTATCAAGTCTGGTATAGTAAGAGCTCATCTCAAAACAACCAAAAAGAGAGGTAAAGGTAGCATACGAATCTTCTCATAGCAGATGCTTTGGATTTGATTCAGAAGGAAAACATTTTTCCTCCCTTAGAACTTGGCCTTAGTTTTGTTTGTCTCAAGCTTCAAAATATTAACTTCCGCTTTGACAAATAAATACTACTTACCTTACAAGTCATTAGGTTTTTTTTAAAGGAAACAAGTCTTTTCATTAATATAATGAAATGAGACCAATGCTCAATGTACAGAGAACTGTACAAAGAGCTAAATCTATAAAAAAAAATCCGGAATCCATATACATACTAACAAAATGAGGACCAAGAGTTTAACAAACTCCAAACAAGGCAGAAAAACAATCAAAACAGTAACTGAAAAAACAGTCAATACAAATGAAATGTTAGGAAAGGAAACAAAAGTACTTCAGAGAACCATAACCATGAATGAAGTAATCTTTGAAGAGCTTGAGGCAGATGCATCTCAAGAGGACAAAGGAGAGAGCTGAGCTATCTTGAAACCAACTAAGAACATCTGATCTTTTTAAAGAATCATTAAGTACACGAGCTGACAAACTGCTACCATGACTTCTTAAACACGACTAAAGAACCAATCTTGAGGAGAATATATCTAAGCCTTAATTGAAAGGAAAGGCCAACATTTTCTGATGACAAAACTTCCAGAAAGTCTCGCTCAAGGATGACTAGTGAAGTGGCTTCTTCTTGTTAAAACCCCTAAAGCACGCCTTCTTCTAGCTCTTCATTGCTTACAGTTACACAAATAGTCAGCACACCCAACATGGTTTTTTATAACTCAAGTCATTAGGTTAGTTATACTGGTATTTATGCACTTTTAATTCTTCGACAGTGGCATATATTAATATATGTATATTAATCCCTAGTTATGAGTAATGGCTAAGGATTTCAAGGGCATTAACCTGGATCACTTCTCTGGCATCGTCAGTTTGCAAGATCCATGTGGATTTGCTACATATGCAGGAGTTTGACGTTCAAACAGCTGACCAAAGGGATATTTGTGTGATGATGGGAGAGTTTCGAGAAAGGTGGGTTGTTGTAGTTTGCTAGGGTGTGTCATGTGCTGTGGGACATTTGGGGGATGAGAAATGATAGGGTGTTTAGAGGTTTGGTCCTTAGTGAGCTTTATGTGTCGCTTTGGGCTTTGGATTTGATGCTTTTTTTCTAATTGTTCAATAGATAATACCCTATTTAGCTGGATATCCTTTTTTCTTTTTATTTAGGGTGGGGGGTTTATCTAGTAGGCTTGTTTTTTTTAGGAAAAATTGCACAAACCACTCATGAATTGAGGTCTGTTACAATTACACCCTTAAAGTTTTCACTTGACCAATTAGTCCTCTATACTTGAGTTGCAATACACCCCTTGTGTTAGTTGATGTGCAGTTAGCAAAGGGCAAGCTTGTGAATTTACATATCTATAAATAGGATAAAAGTCATGCTAAAGAGAGTTGGAGGTGTAGGACCAGCGGCAGTCCTGGGCCATTGCAGTAGTGGCAACAACACTCTTGTAGCAAATTCAGCTGCGTTTGGCCAGAAAAGGTGGAGAAGGAGAATGAAGAAATTGCTTTGAAGAGAGAAGAGAGAGAGAGTTCAAAGGTGCAAAAGGAGAAGGAAGAAAGAACGAAGAAATCACTGAAGTCTTCAATCACATCAATTTGTGCATCTAACTTCCCAGTTCCACTTTGTATATCTCAATTCCGGTGAACTTCTGGGTTTTAGTGTGTTGATCAAATTTCTTTGACCAAATTGACACTGGCAGCCATAGAAATTGTGGGAAAAAATTACAAACTCCTGGGTTTTAGTATAAATGAGAAAATCTTATGATAGCTGAAATTGAGATTTTTCTTTTCTTTTTTTTATAAGAAGCAGAGAAATTTATATATATATATAACAATAGGTAGAAAACAGCCAAAGGGCGAGGGGTCAAGAAAACCCTTCAACAAAAAACTAAACATTAAGTGTCTTCCAGTTGTTTATAATCATGAGAAGGTTGTAATTACAAAACAACTTTGTGTAGTTTGTTTACCACCAAGAGGCCATATGCTGAACAAGAGTCCAAAAAGAATCAAAAGAGTTAAACTCATCATCGAACACCCTACAATATTGAGAAAAATCTTACGATAGCTGAAATTGGCTTTCTATATTGATTTTATTTGCCAGAAAAAGAAAATATTGTCAAGTTCTGTTCCAATGTTGCAACTCCAGCAAGACTTTTAGTTTCACTGTAGATGTCAATGGGCAGTTTTCTTTCAGTTTTGGCTAACTCGATCAGGAATTTGAAGTTGCTTCAAGTTCCACTGCCACTGCTGTCTCGTCCTTCATTAATTTACGATGTTTGCCAATGAGGGGTCTCTGATGACACTTCTCCATAAACTTGATTCTATTTTGGTTTTATTTTATTTTATAGACATGGTAATTGACATGATGGCCTTTTTCTCATTGAACCTCAACAAACACAAGTGGCTTATTGCAACACTTGATAAATTATAAGGGGCTAATTGATCAAATTAAAACTTTAAGGATACGTTTGGGGGAGGGAATGAGTTATGGGGGAAAAGGATTATGATAATCCTAGGATTATAATAATCCTAGTGTTATGATAATATGTGTTTGGGGTTAGTGTTATTATTGGTAGTGTTATGGTAATATGTGTTTCGGGGAAGGAATATGAATGGTAGTGTTACGATAACATGTGTTTGGGGGAAAGATTATTGTTGTAGTATTATGATAATATGCGTTTGGGGGAAGGGTTATTATACCATGTGTTTGGAGGGAGAGTTATGAGTGTAGTATTATGATAAGATGAAGTAGGAAAATTTGTAGGATAGTTTGTAGGGTTGTTTAATCCTAATCCTCAAAAGTGGAAACCCTTGGCCCAAACAAGGTTTGGGCCATAATCCTTTGCCTAATCCCCCTAAATCCCCACCCCAAACACACCCTAAGGGTTAACAAACCCATAGTTCAAGGGTGGTTTGTGCAATTTCCCTTTTTCATGCCCTTGTATTCTTTCATTTTTTTTCTAAACAAAAGTATTATATATGTGTGTGTGTATATATATATATAAAATATAAAATAATAAAAATACTATTTCAAGGACATTAATGTTCTCTTGTTCGTTAAAGTTAACGAATAACTTCGGTAGTAAGAAACATAGGGTGTGAATGATGAATGATGAATGACGATTGACATCATGAGAAACCAAGGTACAACAAATAACTTAATATATTAACATCTCCACTTATATGAACTACAACAACGCCCATGTCCATAGATTAGTTCTTATTTGGACCAAACATTTCCAATGCTAGATGATTTAATACAATGAAAATCTTATTATATTGTGTATTTATGTCATTCCCAGAAGAGTTTGGGACAGCTATGGTATGTGATATACGAGATGAAAAGCTGGAACATTAAAACAAGAATACCTTCTCTAAGCTTTTTGACAATCACATTAGCATCTGGCATGGTTCCAATGAGAACACCTCCTGGGCGGAGAAGAGCTGATATATTGGCTAAGGCACGTCGTGCACGAGCCTCAGTAGACCAAGAATAATGCAATGCAAACTGCAAGTTTTAATTTCAACAGAAGGTTGAGGATTTGTTTGAATAAACTCTTGTGGAATCTACTGATCTTTCTCCAATTGCATAAATTTTCTATAAGAACTACATGTATGGGTAGAAACATCCATCCATCTGGCTCATATTTCAATTTGAGTGAGTTTATGTTGTTGTTCAATAGGTTTGGACGATGCTAGTTGTGAAAGATCTAATAGTGAAAGCAGATACCAAACTTTAACTGACAAGAAGGGCATAAATCTTTGAAATCGCTCACCTGGCAACTGCAAATGTCAAATGGAGCATCATCTGCTAAGACATGATCCAGCCTTGCCTAATAGGCCAAATTCCCAGGTCAATTGAACAGTATTCAACAAAAATTATAATCATATTCACACTATGTTTTTTTCATAGAATCATATTAACATATGTTAGGTGAACAGTTAATTATGATATCCATTTTTCAAAAGCACCGACTGAACTGATCGGTGATCACTATAATGGCCAGTACTACATCGAAAAGCTCAACAGTAAGGAAATCAGGGGCACAGAGAAAGGAGAGGACTTCAATTCACTGGCATTTTAAGTTTCACTACCTCATAACAATCTCCACATATTAGCCGGGCTGGAAATGAGAACTTTTTACGACGCTGATGATGGTCGGCGTCACCATTGTAACGAGTACGGCAGTCTTCTATCTGAAATAAGACACCATAAAGACCTTAGGTAACTGATTCCATCACAAGGCAAGGCACAAACTTAAGTAAATAAGCGGACAACAATCCACGAAATTCTTTATTACTCTACTAAGAAGTTATGAAAACCAATGAAGCAGACTAGATTTTCCACTTACTGATCCTTCGGCTATATCGATGCCAACATAATAACCAATTCTGGCCTTATCCCATTTGATAAGATCACCACCCTAGCAAGTGCAAAAGAAAAGAGTTCACAACTCAGAAGGGAAGTATAGCAACACTTATAGATTAAAGAGATCCATTACCTTCCCACAGGCAAGATCAAGAACAGCATCACCTCGGCGAGCATAAAGCTGAACCAAGACACTTTTAATCTATCCAGTAAGAACAAGCCATGAACAAACCATTAAGATAATATAGGATTGAGAATCAAACATATGGTTGAAAAATATATATTATATACTAATTAAAATACAATACATACCCAATTGTTAAGTTTCTTCAAATGGATGATAACACTAGCTTCTCGCTCTTCCAAAGTTTGATTCGTCCTAGCACTGTAATGTTCAGCAACTTTCCGAGCAAAAATCTTGGTGCTTTCATCTTCGAACTCAGCATCACCTATAAAATGAAAACCACAGCAATTACAGTAAGCCTAAACTTGAAATACAACAAACTATCTATGTTATACCACTATCAATAGGCCAAACAAGCTGAAAGTAAACCCATGTGAAAAAATATCACAAGAACATATCCAAAAAGAGCAAAAACTTATTTGTAAAATCTGAAGAGTAGCACAAACTGAAACCATATAAGAAAATCAATTAGAATGGCACCTTCTGGATTGTACTTGGGTCTGGATTGTGGAGGCCCCAAAGATGCTGATGGAGATTCTGAGTATCCTCGTTTCATAGCTACAGAGGGAAAGAAAGAACCGGAAGTCCACTTACTGTAGATTATAATTCAAATACGAAATAAAGGAGGTTGTTTTTCTTTTTCTTATAATCTTTTGGGCAGCAAGACAACTGTTGCTTTGGTAACATCTAGCTACCATGGACCCCTGAGTCATCTGGAAACAGAGATACTGTTGTTGGTGTAATACTATGTCTTACTATTCAAATGTCAATTATAACAACACAACTACTTAGGACCTAAAAAAATACAGATATGGATACACCATGATGTGGACACAGCACCACGTCAGTTTTTTAAAAATCTAGGACACAGACACGACATTCTCCGCTTTCATGCATTAAAGTCCCTGAACATTCACTGTTTTCGTGCAATTACATCATGCAAGAAAAGGAGGGAAACTAAATAACATTTAATGATTCTTGTGAGTAGTCACACATGCATAAAGTCATACATGGAGAAATCAATTCCCAATATGGTACAACATAACAGATTTTTTCATTCAGAAATATCACATCCTCCACTAACATGATATATATACACTGTTGCATTCGCTTCACATAATAATCATGCCATTCACAAATTATTGGCGTCTACAATTCAAGGCATTCAAAAATCATGGCCATTCCAATTCATGGCTATTCCAAACATTCACATCGAATGTACCATAAACTCCCAACCGTCCCCCCAAGGCATTCCAACAATAAAACTACTTGCCTTAAAATTCAAAGCCAACTTACAATTAAATATCTCCACAGCTTAGGGAACCCCCGTCCAAATCATAAAACACAAACCAAAAATAAACTCCGATATGATCTAACTCGTATGGTAAAACCACCTTAAAATCCTAAAACCACTTACCCAAACCGTTCTTGATCCCGATCCTTCTCAAATCCTCCAATAATGTTTCAGGCCTAAGCTTAACGCAAAAAATAAGAGTTAGAAGCCCAAATTAAAAAAAAAAACATGGTGAAATAAAAAGGGAACGGAGCCTAAGAGCTATGAGAGATTCACCGAAAAAATCTAATCACGTGCTGGACGCCGTACCAATCTCCTTCCCAATCACGAATCTAGGACCAATACGTAGTGGGCAGATTAGATTAAGCTAAGTAAGTTGTGGGTAATCAAGAAGCAACAAGAAACCCAAATTAAAATCACCAAAACTCCTATTCACTGCTCAGCGGCTGGCGGCGGCGCTGTGACAGAGAAGAGAGTGAGAAAAGGGAAGGAAAATCGGTAGAGAGAGAGAATTCCAGGGAGTGAGAGGGAGAAACTACCGTCGAATTGAGAGAGGAGCGACGTGCGGTGGAGGCCACGGCGGCGCTGGCGTGTGTGAAGAAGAACTGAGAGGGCCGAGGGGAGAAAGGAATCGGGGAGAGAGAAAGAGAGCGAGAGAGTGATGGAGGTGGAGGGTGGATGGTTTGTTCTTAAAATTAACCCCTCCATGTTGGAAAATAGCTAAAACTATATCATTTTTATTATTAAAAAAAATGGTTATTTTTCATGAATATAACAAAAATCAATAAAAATACTTATTTAATATTTCACTTTTATCCTTTCTTTTTCATCTTCTTCTCCAATTGTTTTTCCTTCTTCCGCTGCAATTTTTCTTTAATATCTTTTTGAAATCATGATCTTTTTTCGATCAATCATAAATCTTGTATTATTCTTGTTTTAAAGTGTTATTTAGTTTAAGATCATGTATCAAATATAAAAGACGATTTTGATTAAAAATTGTTGGGATATTGGTACATGATCATTTAGATTTGACTAGACAATAGTGTACCAAATCTACCAAGATTGTATACCAAATATATTATGCGCGAGTGGCCAATTAATCTCGTGTTAACTTTGGCTTTTTTGGTATTTTTGATTTGGACATGTGGGCTTTTTCGTTTTCGAAATTGTCCTATATAATGTAAATATTTTGTATGTTTGTTATATTTTTAAAAATATCCTTAAAATTTATTAGAAAAATTATATGAAAAATTAAAAAGTAGATTTTTTCCAAGAAGGGAACACTTTATTATAAAATCATCAAATACGTATTGTATGACATGGATTTTTTAATAATGTTTTTTAAAAAAAGTAATCTAAAAAATAGAGTAGGCGAAGAAGTATTCTAAAAATAGAGTTGTGAAGTTGTAGACTAGGTACACGACAAGACATTTAAAGATATTGTAAAAACGTTAGTGTTCGAGATGGTCTACCATCGATATTGTATTTGTCATGTTGCTAACAACTTCAATACAAAATACAAATTCAAACAACTAAAAAATTTGGGGTTAAGGCAGGTAATCAATATGAAAGGTGCAAGTTTGTAAAGAGCATAAAAGAATTGAAACAATTGAACCCTAAGGGGGTGTTCGAGCGCAGAGTGGGTTATTATAATTTGTGGTTATATTAGTCTGTGGATTATGATAATATGTGAGTTATTATAGTTTGTGTTTGGGGTGCAGAGTAATATAGTCAAGATTATTATAATCTATGTTTCGGGTGCAGATTATTATAGTTTATGTTTGTGGTGCATATTATAATTTAGGTTATACTATATATCTCTATTTTTTTTAATTGATTTTATTAAATCTTGTTAATTAGGTTTTTCATTTAATAAATTTAGCTTTAATCTCCATAAATTAATTTCCTTGTTTGTTTAGATGATCATGTTTGAAATTATGTTACATATACATCCCTATAAATCGTGAAATGATTTATTAATCGATCACTTTATGTTAGTAATGAAATTTTTTAGATTAGTAATGAAATACTTTTATGTTCTAACTTTTCTTTATCTTGGTTTTTTTTTAAAGAATTTGCACAACGGAACCTGGCCCTATTACTTCTATTCAATTGTATCAACAATCGTCTCATCACTCACAATCTATATGGGATAATTTCTCTATTGTGACTTTAAGTTGTCAGAGGAGAGAGGTAGCATCCCAGCGCACTATCCCTTTTGATCAGCGTATTGCGGTGTACATGTAGAGGATGTTATGAATTTCTTGGGGTCTCAAATTGGATTCATGCAATTGGATTGGTACCTCATTATTACTTTACTAAAGAGGTGGAGACTGAAGATCCAAACGTTTCATATGCATTGTGCATAATACATTATCATGTTGCCTGTTGCAGGATCATTAATGTATAATTGGAAACAAGTATGTGAAGATTTCTTAGGAGTTCTATCACATGATAACATGAAAAGTTTGTTGAGTTTTATTTTCTAAAACATGTAGATAGTAAATGTAATACATTGACCGTTATGAATAAAAAATGTTATTGTATTATAATTTCAATAAGCATTATTGATTATATTATTAATTTTGTCTCAATAATCTAAATCTAATAAACTAGCATCCTAAGTTGTTTGATGAGTCTTGAATAGTATGTAGAGACATACATGGATCAATGTTCGAGTTACAACGTAAAATATCTTTAGTATAGGAATAAAGTTATCTTGGTAACATTATGGATACGACTTACTTCGTATTTGATACAAACACAATGACCTAGCACATTCATGTAGGTGACATGCACGTGAGGGTATCCTATGTAATGAGTTTGCATAAGATCGGACCACGAAACAATAACCATTATATGGTAGCTATGTTAGCTAGTTAGGTTTCTATTTCATTAGGATGATCTAGGTAGCTTAGTCTTAATCCTGAGTGTATTATGAACTTTTGTTCGTAGGAATTGTCCTTTGATTTGTAAGAGTGAGAGTGGTCAGATTTTCGACTTAATATGCTTATCATTTTGAAGACAAAATCGAGTGGGTAGCTAAGAACGTAACCATACAAGATGGAATTCGCTCCTTTCCAACTTTAAGATAAGTAATGAGTGTTTCCTTAAATGGTGTCTCTAAGACTTGAACAAATGGCCCTACCCTCTCTATGGCATGAGAGGGGTTTCTGTTTAGTGGTTAGATCATAAACATATTGTTCATTAGAGGAGCACTGGTATTTAAAGACTAAAAGTAATGTAGGGGTAAAAAAGTAATTTAACCCAGTTGGTGTTACGAACACTTGTGGAGGTCTGAAGGACTAACTTATTGTTATTGGTCTATATTCATGGATACATAAATATATCTACAGTGAGAATAGTTCAGTTGTGAGTCTTTAGTGGAGTGTACACACAGTTAACGAATATCGATTAATGTGGTTAATGAATTTAGACAATTAATCTCATATTGTTGTAGCTTCTGATATGTAGGTTCATTAAGTTTTCTTCCTAGCTCGTAAAGAGTAATGAGATTTTGTTTGTATTGGTTGTAATTTGAAATGTTTAAATTTACTTTGAAAATTAATGTAACGTATATGGTGATAAATTATAATATAAAGTTTATATTTTAATTAAACTTTATATAAATTTAATTTTGGATATGATTCAAAATTAATTTATGAGAGAATAAAATATTTGAATGAATTCAAATATTAATTTAATGTGAATTAGATTCATATTAAAACTATAGGTTAAAATTTAATGTGTACATAATATACATATTAAAACTATAAGTTATTAAAGAAATTTATATTTGAATATAATTTAAATTTGGATTAAATTAAATATAAGATATTTAATTTAGCAATTAATTAATTGGAGAATTAATTAATAGTTTTATTTTATTTTATTTAATCAAATTCGATTTAACTAAATTAAAATTATAGAGTATGTGAGAGATATTTATTTAAATATGATTTAAATGAAATATTAATTAAATATAAGGAAAATTTTTTAAAATAGTAGATTTTACAAAATATTTACAACTTATAGCAAATTCTATCCTCGATAGTCATTAATATGCTATAGTGATAGAATCCAAAATTTTACTATAACTTGTAAATATTTCAATTTATTTTGTTATTTTTAAAAATGCCCCTAAATATAATTTAATTTTAAATTTATTTTAATATTCTTTAATTTAATTTAATTTAAATCAAATTGATAGGGAATGTAGGTGATCTCAATATTCTCTTTATCTCGCTCTTCTTTAGTCTGAAAAAAAGAGAGGTCAGTGTACGATAAGGGCTTCTGGTATTCTGCAATTCTCTCATAAAAAATTACTGTGTAAAATTAATTCATTTTTCAACTTTGGTTCCCACAAACGAAAATTTTCATTTTCAGAGAATAGTGAGGTCTCTAAATGATGGTGTCTCAAATTTGGTGTTTTAGCAAATACATGGTTGTCAACGAGAGTAAGTATTTTCTTTTCTATTCTCTCTATATATTTTTCAAAGCATGTTTAGCCTTAGTTTTTGTAGTTGATTTCCCAATGCATTGGTATTTTTAATAACCCAATTAAATTTGAGTTATGGTTCTATTTAAATTTACCTAATATTCTATTGGCTCGAAAGACTTATATCCAACCCCAACTCTTGAATTAGGTATATAATATCTTTGCTTTTGAAGCTTCTTTTGCATAGGGGAAAGCTCAAACCTTTCATCAAATATTTTCACTCTTTTAAGTTCAATACGAGTTGTAAAGTCATAACCTGTCTTTGCCATCAACTTATATGCTTTTGAGTCAAACCCCTAAGTTGTTCGTCTTTCTAGAAGGAATGCCTCTACACTTTTTTTCTCAAGTTTTTTTGTATCTCCAACATCTTGGTTAGGGGTGTGGTGAAACTTTCTTTTTAATATCTCAATGCTTCTGACCGTCAAGTTTTTTTAATATTCTGCAAACAGTTCTCCCTTCTTACGTCGAGATAAAGGAATATAGCGTAAAACAGGGGATCTTACATCTTTTTCTTGTGGGATTGCCATCTTTTCACTCTCTAGCACCTCAGAATTTGCTCGAGTCATTGGTTCATCATTTTCTTAGTCATTGAGTGTATCACCTTCATTTGAATTATTTGTCATGATCGTTATTTGCTCGAGCATAAAAGAGTCTTTGGCTACAGGAACTTCAGATGATATGACTTCCTTACATCATCATCTTTTGTGTAAAATTTGACATCAACAAAGTGCAACTTAGTCTCTAAGAATGACTTAGTGTTAGCATCAATCTTTCTAATTCTCTGTTTGTAAAATTTAAAATATCGATGGAGCGTGGAGGTTACTACTCCATTTTCATGTATCCACGGACGCCCTAATAACATCTTATAAGTGGTTCTTAAATCGATGACATGAAATATTGTGATTGCCTGCAAATCTCCTATGACGATCTCCAAACAAACAATGTCTATCACTCGTTGTGCTCCTTGATTAAAGTCATGAATCACCAATTTACTGCTTGATAACTCTTCAATATAGATACTCAACTGATTCATGGTTGATTTTGACAGAATTTTGATGGCGGAACCATTATGGATGAGAATTCGATTGAGCTTTTGCTCCCGAACATATTCTGACACAAATAAGGGCCAGTTGTGAAGCTTTAACCCAAGTAACAAGTCCTCATCACTAAATGTCATCGACGTACAAGAGAAATCACATGTCTTCATTTGCGATGTAGAAATAGTCGAGACGTCATCATTTTTTAATATCTCGATAGTTATAACTTTGATTCCTCGCATGAGTGACATAAGATCATTTATGCCAAAAGAAGGCAATTCCTCTGGCTTGGTAGTTGCTTCCATGAGATCTGATGGAGAAGCATTGTCCTTAGTCGTACTAACTGTGTGACATGAAACGATTTCAATTGGAAATTTTTTAGGGAAGAAATCCTTTTAGAGTTATTGGTTGTCATGGTCAAGGAAGTTCCTCACTTTCTTTAGTGATTGGTTGAAACCTTCTCGCATTCTTTCTTGTCTTTCTTCTTTGAAACTTACTCTTTAATGTGAATCATGTTGTTCCACTTGTTTCAAAAGGACCAATTACAAGATCTAAAGCATCAAAGCTTCAACAATCATTCATTCTTCATGTACAATAATGGATAGGGTCGGTTCACCATGAATTTCATGTGCCACATACTAATACAAGAGACGAAGGACCATTTGGAGATTTGAAGATAAATGTTTTCTCGATTGAAGTGGACTATGAGGTAGACATTAAGCTTCTTTGAAACCAACAATTTGAAGACCTCATGACTTACTTAATATCACATTTTTATTTGTTTTAATTTCACAAGTTAGGATAACTACCATTAATAACTTAATATTAAAGATGATGGTTGAAAATTAGTTGTTGGAAGATAAAAAATATTAGTTAATGTTTCAAAACCTTTTAGTATTTTTCATTAATTAGGATAGAACCTCTACAAGGCTATATAATGCATTTATCCTTTCATTTGTAAGCACAAGACCTTTGATGAATGCAATTTAAAATCACATTTTGAGAGTTTTTCCTTAATTTACAATTCTTATGATAGAATGCATGCGAGCCATTCAATCTAATCTTTATCAAGTTTGATTGTGGAGTGACTCAATTTAGAACAAGATTTCCAAATCTTGCTTCTAGATCTTCGATCTAAGAGGTAATTTAATCCTAACTTTCTCTTGGTTGATCTAAATTAGTATAAAGAGGTGTTAGTTTCTAAGGTTCTTGCTACGTTAATAGCTTGAACTTTTGGATTGAGGATTAGGATTGCCTTATCACTCTTTCTCTTGTACTCTTGGTAGGAACAAGATTCTTTTTTAGTAAAATTTTGTTTACGCTTCTTTCGATGCGTTACTAGTGTTCATCTCTCATCAATATCCTCTATCTGCTTTTCTTCTTCTTTGTAGCCAACAGTTTGGAGGTCATTATTTTGTAAGGCCTTTAATGAAAAATATATAATAATAGGGTCTAAAGATCTAAATTGGATCGGACTTCTTGTAGCAGGTAATCGGTCGTTTGAATGAATTATTACTGCGGTGTGATTTGTCTGTGCCACATCATCGAGATCTAGCTCAATTTTTTTGTTTAGAGCTAATTTTAGAATCAACTCCTTCAATACAAAACATTTCTCTACGGGATGACTGATGTCTTGATGATAGTTGCAATAATGGGGATCATTTACCCTCCTCATTTATGCAAGTCGTTTACATTCAGAAAGTTGAATGAGTTGCTTTTCCAATAGTTTCTCCAACTTAACAGGTAAGTTGAAGTCTGGAAAAGGATAAGCTTTTTCTTGTCTTTCTTTCAACGTTGGACATCTTTTTTCACCTTCATCTTGCCATTTTTCAACTTTATTTTCTTTGGAGACAAACTTTAAAGGGGTCATGTTGACGACCATAGCCTCCTTGGTAGCACCCTTCGATACCTTCTGGGTGCTCTTCACTTCTTTATTCTCTTTTCTAATTTCTGGAACCAACAAATCACTGTTCCCTCTATTAGCAATACTTAGCTCCATATCATGAGCTCTAATTGCTAACTCTTCAAAGGTGCGAGGTTTTATTTCCTGCAAGATGTACAGAAGTCCCCAATGCATTCCTTGAGTGCACATTTCTACTGCCGATAATTCAGTTAATCTATCTTTGCAGTCAAGGTTTAATGCTCTTCAGCGGTTAAGATAATCAACGACTGGTTCATCCTTTTATTGTTTGATGGCAGTTAGCTCTATAATGCTGACAATACGTCGAGTGTTGTAGAAAAGGTTGAGAAAGTCCATCTCAAGATACTCCAAACTATCAATGGATTCAGGCTTCAAGTCGGTGTACCAGTCGAAGGCGTTTCCTTTGAGAGTTCGGATAGACTATTTTACTAACAAATCTCCTCACGTACTAGCAGTTTCGCGTGTTTTGATGAAATGAGTAACATGTTGTTTTTGGTTGCGCTTCTCATCAAACTGTTGGAACTTGGGTGGCTGGTACCCGTTTGACATTCTCAGGCTGTCAATCCTCTTTGTATACGGCTTGGAATAAAAAGAGAAAGTTTGAGCAAGTGCACCATATTGTGTTTTGATGGAGTTTGCAATCATCTCTTGCAATTGCTGAACAAAATGCGTTGCAATTGAAGTCGAATTTTGTGGCTGAATTCTTGCATAATTACCTTCCCTTTGTCAATATTCTTGATGGTATGTGTGTGATTTGATTCAAAAACGCCACGACTCTCGATGAGATTCTTTAGAGATTCAATCTCGCAGTCCCTTTCTTCAATCGCCTTCATGATCATGTTAACCTTCTTTTTAAGCTCTGACATTCTATTTTCACTTGTATCCACGTCAGTCACCATAACTGACATTATATTTGGACGAGGTATCTTCACATTTGGGCATTCAGAAGATGAGTTGTGTTCGTCAATCACATGATTTTCTTTGATTACAATTCCACCTTTTGGTGGACTAGAGATTTGTTTTCAAATACTCTTTGTGACCACAATGGGTGGCATATCCTCATATGATTGAATTTTCCTTGAGCGACTACAAGTATTTGGCCACTTGCTGATGTTGCTTAGAGTTTTGGAAGTGTTGACTTGAGATGTCATGATTTCTTTAGATGTTCTTAAAAGAGTGAGAGATATGGAAGGTAGTGATTGTCCCACCAGGTGTGCCAAACTGTTCACACAGGATTTTCGAAAAAATGTAATTCGTGGAATTGAACTTTGTATATTGATTTGTGTTGTGAATACAATCTCTAATATTTACTCATTTGATGTTTTCTTTCGAATACAAGTTAAAAACTTAGAACTTCTCGATCTTCAGTCTTCAGGATGTTGTAGTTGTAAGTCAGTTTGAGCTTTGATTTCTGGAATCCAAGAAAAGTTTAATCTCCCAAGTCTTCAATCTTTCGCAAGATATTGATCATCTTGAGGTTGATACGAATTTGCACGTCTTGAGAGCTTGTAGAAGTTTGAATATTCAATTCTTCATAGCTTCGAGTACTTCAGAGCTTCAATTCTTCCTTCAACCAAAAGATCACTTTAAATGAATGGAAAAATGTTTATTTATAGAGAATTTTCATCGACTTTAGGTGGGCTTGGGCTTGGGCCCATTCGCTCAGCGGGCTTGGGTTCACTATTTCTTTGGTCCAATTTTACATCAGGGGCTTGAATCGGGTTGGATATGAGAAAACTTGACTACCCAAACCCAATTAAATTATAAGTATCACAATGTTTGCTTTGATGATGTGGTAGAATTTAATTAGCTGATTTCCTAATCAACAACAACCCGAATTTTTCATAACCAAGCGGAGGTCATTACTAATTTAATTATCTTAACTTTCTAAGACATTAGCGGAAGCATAAACCAAGCAGTTCCCATATGAACAGTCACGGGTCCTTCTTGTCGCTCACCAGTTTGCCTCCTCTTTACCTTTATTTGAAAAAGTTAAACATGAAAAGAGAGTGAGTATAAAAATACTTAGTAAGGGACCCACTACTAGTCTTGCGAAGTGAACAACTAACTTTCCATTAGATCGTATTAGTCTTGTGATCTTGAAGGAGCACACATTAGTTTGGTGATCCCATAAGAACACACACCAGTCAAATCAGTTTGGTGATCTCGTAGGAACACACGTCAGTCAAAATGTGGTGATCCCGAGGGACATCGTACATGTAGGGTACACAACCTAATAACCAAAGTTATCAACCACCATCAACAAAAAAAAAAAAAGAAAGAAAGTATATAACAGTCAACTTAATCCAATAATAGGCATAACATACAACAACATTCAATAGTCCATAATTACATAAACAATCATACAAATAAGTCACACAATTTCAGTCACCATCTCATATAAACTCATATATGCATTTTAGCTACCATCAATGCATAATTAGTCGATCTATGCATCGTGCTTAAATCTTCATTTCAAAGGTTCATAGTAGAAATCTCTTACCTCCAAATAGAATTAAACTCCTTTGCAAAATTACTTGATGCAAATTAAACCACGAATTAACCTGAACATAGGGAAAATAATTATTAATAATTTCACTTAATAAAATTATCAATTATGCCCAAATAGTTATCCATGATAGGCATGCAAAGACAAACATCATAACTTTCACATTAAGCATTTTCAAGTAATCACAAGTTACACCAATCATTGCCCTTTACACATTCCACAGTAGCCTTAGACCAAACCAATGGCTACCCTTCATAAATTATCAGTAACTCATAACTAAGTCAATATTTGTCCATCACAATTATTACAGTAATCCATAGGCTATGCAAATAACTCCTCATAACAGTGATAACAATTAACACAATAACCCATAAGCTAAGCAAATAATTTGTCAGTAATGGGCTCACAGTAAACCATATCGATAATCCATAATAGGCATGTAAACAACTATCACACTTCACTGTAAGCATAGAAAATTTCCACAATAAGCATATGCAAATAATTATTCTTTTCACATTAACCTAATCCAATGATTACCCTTCACGATTTAACAGTAACCTTAGGTTATACAAATAATTCACCATCACAGACACATCAAAAGCTATGTATATAGTTGTATCACCATGATTACACAGTAATCTAACCCTCGATCGGGGATCAATAGTAGAACTCTTACATTAGGTTATACTAAGTTTCTTGTTACAAACGAAACCACAATTCCACCTATGCATAACCAAAATTAAATTAACAATTTTTATCAATAAACTACTACTTTAATTACCTTAGCTTACCATACTTACCCAAATTTGAGGCTGAAACCAACTCAACCCTTGATGGGAATGACCAAAATTGCTACAAAATCATTCAATTAGCTTCAATAAGGAAAACCTTAAATTTAATTCCAAGGCACTTGTGTAAAGAGTTTTTGTCATTTAGTGGTTTTCTAGTCTAATCCAATAAATTACTACAAAATCATATAAAAACATTAGCCTAATCCAATAAAGTACTACAAAAACATTAATTATCGAGAAATTGTAAAAAAACGGTAAAATGGACAAACTATTTATATTTTATGGCAAAATCAAGTGTAATGAGTTTTTGTCATTTAGTGTTTTTTTTGCCCTAAAATGTAAATACTTTGTATTTTTTTTATTATTCTTGAAAAAACCTCTAAATTACTTTCCCACAATATCCTTATTATATATATAGACATATTTAATCCATTTTTCTCTCTCCTCAATTAATCCTCTTCCATCCTATCAACATATATTTCCTCTTCCATAATTAATTACCCTCATACCTTCTCTTTTTATTTTTTCTTCTCCAATAAATATAAACAATCAATATAAATCCATTAAAACCACATCCTTAGTTAAATCCACCACACAAACTTAATTAATTCTCAACAAATAAAAAAAATGTCAATATCAATTAACTTAAATTTCAACCAACAAAATAACACCTAATAATAACTTAATCTTAAATAAAATTTCAAGATAATTACATTGTAAACCTTCATTTTTGGGTGTTACATTCTTCCTTCCTTTAAGGACTTTTCAAATTAAGATGGAGTCGTTAATTTGAAATAAAAAAACATTTTCCAATTGTTTAAAATGAGGCCATATTTATTAAGGTAAAACAAATGTACATGAATCAAAGTTTGTCAAATCAACAACTAAGAAAAATATAAACCTAGTTCGAGGTCTATCTAATTTTAAAGAGAATAAACATAAAACAATCAACAAGTTCAAAATAAAGTACCTAACAGTGAAATAATGGAAAAATATGTAAATGGCTGAAGCAAAACTGTAGAGTCCCACATGGCATGTCAGGGACCCTTCTTGTTGTTCATCAGCTTCCCTTATTTTTACCTTTGTCCAAAAAAGTTAAACATAGAAAAAAAGTGAGTATAGAAATACCTAGTAAGGGACCCACTACTGGTCCTACTAGGTGCACTGTTAACTTCCCGTTATGAGGTACCCTCAGTCATATGGTCTTGTGATCACAATGGGACACACATCAAGCATATCATTCGAAAGATGGTGATCTCGAGGACATAAAAGTAAGGTTAAGAAATGCTTAAAAATAATTAATAAGTTAATACATATACCAACAAGTTGCACATTCCTTTTCAGTGGCTCAAATCATAGGAATTCCAAAGTTAAGCGTACTTAGCTCGAAATAAATTTATGTTGGGTGACCTCTTTGGAATTTTCTTATAATGCATGTGAGCGAAGACAAAACATGCTAAAAGGACTCTTGTTGGTTTCTGGGGACAACTTTCACTTTAATAAGCCGTTAAAACAAATAAAGATGATGTTGCGATGTTGAAGGGGATGCAAGGGAATGTCAAAATTTTGAATTATGAATCTTGGGCTTGGGGTGTTACATATGGTATTAGAGAGGAACTTCTCCCAGTAAGATATGGTTCAGAGATGAACCAAGCGAAAGTTGGTGAGGATCCGAATTTCAAATCTTACAGCTAGAGTGTTACAATTTTTTAAAGAAAGTCGTGTATTGGGTACACGAATTTCTTTAATCCAGGTACACCATTTAACCGAGTCTTCAGCCACGTAAGCTTTAACTAGATTATGGAAGTCGTGTACTAGGGTTTTTGTGTCATATCTTTTATAGGTACTTTATTTTTTACAGCAGTTTTTAAAAAATATTATTCTTGAAATTTGTATTATAGAGTTGTTTGGATTGAGAAAATTAGAATGGAAATAAAAGTTGAAATAAATAATGGATAGACATATTATTGTTTGGTACAAAGTTTGGTAGTTTAGACATGAGAATAAACTATTCACATGTATCATTTATATACATTAATTGTATCCAACCAAAATTATGAGTTTTCTTTATGCTCACACTCCTCTTTTAATACATTTCTTTATTCTTTTTAGGAAAATTTTTAAAAATAGCAAATTTTACAAATTATTTACAACGTATAACAAAAATTTTAAATTCTATAACTGCTAACCACTGATATGTTACAATGATAGAAAACTGTCAATGACTATCATTAATAGAATCTAAATTTTTGCTATAACTTGTAAATATTTTAATTTATTTTACAATTTTTAAAAATATCCTCTTTTTATTCTATATATTATTAAAATTAACTCATTTAAATTAGTTATATAAAAATTAGAATTTTAGTTTATTAAATTATAGTGTATGAATTTAACCACACAACTTAATAAAATAACATACATATATACACATATATATAGACACATATGTTAAAATAATTTAATATACACTTAATGTTTATTTTTATTTTAATTGAATAAATTAGTTTATACACTATATACTCCTACTCGATTTTAAATTAACAGTAAAGAACCCGGGTATAAAACTAGTAATTGATTAATCATATTTGTAGTTAGTTAATGGTCATTATTATTAATATAATATAAATTTATTTTAAGGCATTTTTATAAACAACAAAATATTAAAATTAATTACAAAATATAACAAAATTCGTTTAAGTCTTCATGTCCATTTAAATATTTGGTTACATTTGGTAAATAGTTTCATTCGTTGTATCATCCATAACAATTCTACTTATTCTTTTAATAATTATAATTATTTTATAATTGATTAATTAATACAACATAATTATGTAAATTCATCAAATTAATCTTATCAAATTGCCCATTTTACAAATATTTGTAATTAATATTATGATTTAGTTGTTAAATAATTAATCCTTCTACAAATTTTGAATTGGATTTATTATTTACCAATTAATATATATTAAAATTTATAAAGTTTTCAGGATTATTTTTACAAATAAAATACAAAATTGTTTATTTTTATATATTCTTAATAACATTCTTATGCATAATCAAACACATGCATATTTAATTTTGAATGATGGTATTTCACGCTTATTATTCTCAAACATTCTTAATTGTGAGCAATCTTATTATCATCACAATTTCCTTAATCCAAACTTCTTGGTTCATATGTTTGAAGTTCGTATATTTACATTTGGCGTGTCTATGTTTTCAAGCGAGTTACAAAGATTTGGGACTCCGAGTTGAGTGAAGTTCATACCTTTGTGTTTAGTGGAGTGTAACTTCAAACCTGAGAACCAAAAGTGTATTTTGTCATTGTGTTTTATCAATTTGTTTCTATATGTTATTTTTCTTTAATGAAATAATATATCATAATTTGAATTTTTTATAAATTTAATATTAATTCAAATTCAAATTTGAATATGTTGTAGACTAAATTTAATTTTGTGTATACGAAATAATAGAAAATGACAAAACTGTAAATAAAAATATTGAAATTTGAAACCATGTTTACTAGCCTAGGATGCTTGAAAATCTCAAAATATCCATTGTCCCGAGCCTAGGATGCTTGAAAATGTTCAAATATCAAACATCTTACAATAATACAAAACAAACATAGTAATCTATGTAGTTTATTATTGAATAATAGTTTAATTTCTTGATAATTTTCAATAATACAACTGTAATTATACACAAAATAATGCAACATAAGAAAAGAATAAATAAAATAATATTTTCCAAAACTATATCCAAATTACCCTAATTACGGTAATATCCTCCCTCAAATTCAAGATGGTAGAGTAGAAACCAGATTGAGTTTGTGAAGTAACTGGGTGAAACGAGGAGAATTGAGAGCTTTGGTGAAGATATCGACAAGTTGATCTATGGTGGAGATGGATTGGAGATGGAGAGTGTTGCTCTAAAGGTGATGACGAGCAAAATAACAATCATTCTCAATGTGCTTTGTTCATTCATGAAATACATCATTCTGTGTAATCTGAATAGCACTGCGGATATCACAATGAAGAATAGTGAGTGAATGTCTGTGGGGCTCCCATAGCAGTAAGAAGCCATAGTAGTTCCAAAGTGGCATCAGCCAGAGCATGATATCCAGACTCTATGCTAGAATGAGAAACAACATATTGTTTCTTGCTGCGCCAGAAGATAAGAGCATCTCCTAAATTGAAGCAATAACCAATGGTGGAGGATCACCTGTCCAATCAACATCAAAGAATCCAGAGAGAACCAAAGAGGACTATGAGGAGAACGGTAGACCATGACCCAAAGTGCCTTTAATATAGCGAAGAATAAGGAGAACAACAGTGAAGTAAATAGTACGAGGAGCAGCCATGAATAAACTAATAATGTGAACTGCAAATGCAATATCTGAACGAGTCACATTTAAGTAAATCAAGCTACCAACAAGTTGTCGATACAAAGTAGGATCGTCAAGAGGAATACCATCAAAAGGAGTGAGTCACACATTTGGATCTAAAGGCGTTGAGGATGTGGTAGAGTCGGTAATACCAGATCGTCTGAGGAGGTTAGATGCATATTTACCTTGAGATATGTAGTAGCCATCATATGAGGATGAGATCTCAAGGCCAAGAAAATAACTGAGGGTTCCTAAATCCTTAATCTCAAAGTGCTTACTCAGGTAACATTGCAAATCAGACATGACTTGAGGATCATCACCTGTAATAATCATACCATCAACATATAAAAGAAGGAGCACAATACCACGAGATGTCTGACGAGTGAATAAGATCGAATCATGAGAGCTGGAGGTGAACCCAAGTTGAGTAATAGTGGAACTGAATGTTGCAAACCAAGCTCGAGGAGCCTATTTGAGACCATAGAAAGCACGACGAAGAAGACACAGATCAGTGAAGAATGGATGATGACTAGAGAGAGATGCATGAAATAAAGAAAGACTAGATAACATACGATGTTCCCAAAAGGTGACAGGACGAGATCTACGTAATCGTTGAGAGATGGGATCCCAACAACGAAATCCTTTATGTTTAGTACCATAACCTAAGAAACCACATAGACGAGCACATGATTCAAGTTTGGTATGTTCATGAGAATGTAATAACACAACACATGCACAACCAAAAACCTTGAGACTAGAGTAAGAGGAAAAAATACCATATAGCCGTTCAAATGGGGAAACATTGTGAATGACTTGAGAAGGAAGACAGTTGATGACATAAACAGAGGTGGGGCAACCTCTCCCCAAAATTTTTCAAGACAGGCAACAAACAAAAGTTGAGCGCGAACAGAGTCTAGAATGTAACAATGTTTGCGTTCAGCTCTTCCATTTTGTTGGGAGGTGTGGGGACATGAGCGTTGAATCAGAGTGCCTTGATGGGCAAGGAAGGAAAGAAGGTGAGAGTCCTTGTATTCCATCGCATTATTAGTGTGAAGGATTTCAATTGTGCAAAGGAACTGTGTGTGAACCATATTTACAAAATCAACACAGATTTGAAATAAGGGAGAATTATGTTTAAGAAAGTAAATCCAAGTAAAATGAGAATAGTCATCAATAAATAAGAAAAAATATCGATAACCATTAACAGTAGTACATGTAGCACGACACCAAATGTTAGAGTGAATAAGGCCAAAAGGTTTATCACATAATGAAGCATAATTAGAAAATGATAAAGCATGTTGTTTCGCAAGTTTACAATTTAAACAGTCAAAGGGACTAAATTTTGAGACATTATTCAAAGTGCCAGTAGAAACTAAATTATGAAGTTTATCAAAGGATGCATGACGACCTAGACGAAGATGCCACTGATATATAGTGCAAAGATAGGTGGAAACACAAGAGAGTGTTGGAGAGATGTGAGCTCAAATAATCGTCCCACCTTCTGTCTAGTACCAATCATTTACCTAGTCTGAGAATCCTAAACCTGACACCCATGAGAAGAAAAGGTAATGGTTAGCCCGAGATCACATAATTGGCCAGGTTGAATGTGAGATTTGGAATATGATAAGTGCTTGACAGATTTATGGTAGGTGTATTAACAGTGGCAATGTGAGAGATAAACATGTGATTACCATTAGTAGAGAGAATTGGGAGAAGGGATTGAACAGGAATAGGGGAGTATAAGAATGAAATGTTAGAAGTCATATGATTACAATAAGTCAAACCAAGGAGTCAAGAAGTACATGGAGTAATTGCAAGAGCAGTAGGGTTGGAAGAGATCACCTGTTTCAGTAAGACATAAAGATCATTTAACTGAAAGTTCTAAGATGCAGTGATGGGGTGGCAACAACAATAATAGGTTGAGAACCAATTTTTGTAGAAGACTTGGATTTATGTGAGTAACCAGGAGGGCGGGGTGGACGAGTGGGACAGTTGCCAAGATGTGACCTCGCTTGTGACAACACCTGCAGTCAATAGTAGGAAAGTTAGCAAGCTTATGACCATGAAACTTACAATATTTGTAGAAAGTGGACTCATTAGCAGGTCGTGGATGTGTGGTTGCAAGAGCGTTGTCAGAGGGTAGAGAGGAGACAATGCCAAGTTGTTTTTCTTCTCTGGGCGAAGACCCATAAGGACTTTGATGAGGCGAATATGGTCAAGACTAATTTTTGCCTAATCTAACCAAGTTCAAATTGGCTGAATAGTGACAAGATGAATTCATAGATTGTCCTCCGTCCTAGTTTAGACTAACAAGACGAAAATTTAATTGATAATAATGAGCAAGTCCAACAGATTGAAATCGTGGGGACAAAAAATCCCAAAGTTCTTTTGCCATATTAAATGCATCAAATTGAGTATGAATAGTTGGAATTGAAGTGTTACCCAACCAAGTGATGATTTGATGATTTTTGCTATCTCAGTCCTCAAGTTTTTCAATGTACTTGTTGTCTTCTGTTGTGGTCTATTGAACAATGGCATCAAATGGGTCAGTATCATCATTTCCAGTGGTGTCCTTAATGTTTTTCACTAGAAGAGTAGGTTGGATCATTGCCAGTAACGATATGCCATAACTTTCTACCAATCAAGAAGCTCCTCATTTGATTAGCCCAGATAATGTAATTCGTCCCATCAAGGATGATACTAATGGGACAAGCAACATCATTTTTCTACATCTGAAAAACATTAGTAAGAAATGCAACCAACAAATAAATCCCCAATCAAAAGAATGACAAAAATAGAGACAATAACATAGTGCTAAATGCCAAATAGAAGTGCGGATGAGCAAAGAACAAACGAGCGGGTGGGCAAAGAACAGAGATGCGGACGCATGAAGAACGTAGACAAATCTGGACAGAAACTTAGCGGGAAGAACAGAGACGAATCTGGACAGAAAACGCAACGGATGAGTTCAAAGATGGTCGAAGATGAGATCTGAGACTGAATGAAGGACCTGAATAGAGACTGATGCGCGAACTGAACACTCAAACGAATGAATCAATCTCGAGATGGATGCTCAAATGAACGGAGATGAACGAACGAGTTTGAATATCAGTAAAGATGAACGATCGAAGCAACTAAAGACTGATATACGAATGGAATAAAATCTTGAACGAACCAATGTGCATGAGAAACAAAGACAGATTTGGCATGAATCGAGGAGAGGATTCATGACCGCGAAGGAATTGGTCTGGACGAAAACAAACTGATGCACGAATCAAACTGATGTGTGAAGGTGTTGGTCTGAACGAAGATGAACGAAATAGGGAGATTTCGTCTTTGCCGACGAGTTTCACGGCAGAGAGAAGCAGCGACGGCTACACAGGATCTAGTTTAGAAAGCTTTGATACCATGTAGTTTATTATTGAGCAATAGTTTAATTTCTTGATAATTTTCAATCATACAAGTGTAATTATACACAAAATAATGCAACATAAGGAAAGAATAAATGCAATAATATTTTCCAAAAATATAACCAAATAACTCTAATTACGGTAATAATCTAGATGTCAATTCATGAAAATGTAGGATGCCCACATACATTTTTGTTGTTGTTAATTAGACCCATTTAAGACTCGAAGGATAATTTAATCATTTTTTAACATATTTTTCACCCTCACTTTCTCGGGAATATGTTTGGGCATTTGGGACTGTTTGGCTCCTTGGCTTGGCATTAGTGTTTGGCCCATGGGTAGAATCATGGACTTAACATGTGAGGTAAATGGAGGGTCCCTTTAAATTTAAATTTTAGAGCTTTCACTTCCATTTTAAAATATTTTTTAAAATTCTTACTATAATTTTTAGATGACAAGTCAAATAAATTAAAGATTGAAATAATTTGGGTTGGTTTAACTAAAAAAGATTAAAAATTTGTTTATAATTTTATGTATTAAATAAGATTTTTTTAGTTAAAAAAGTTAGCGTAATTTCTTATTGTTTTGAGCGAATAAATATAAAATTTCTTTATTTTTTATATATATAAACTAAAAAGATTTTTTTTATTACTCAAATAAAAAAAAAAAAGTAGAAAATGGTACATTTTTTGTTGAAAGAATAAAAATAAATGAACACATTAAAATTTTCCTTTTCATTTTTGTTTTATCATTTTTTATGAGAAAAATATAAATCCATTTCTCAGAAAAACTTTAAGAAAATAAATGACACAAGCTTGAAAATTTGAATATATTTGACATGTAATTAAATTTTAAAACACACGATTATATATAATTTTGAAATTTAAGAATATGTTATATCTGATGTACAAAATTTAAGATTTAAATATACTATTTTTATTGGCCACTTTAACTAGAAAACTTACAGCTTATTTAGATTGACTTAAGAAAAAAATATTTTTTTTTTAAAAAAGCTCATTTTTATTTAAACTTTTTAAAGAAAAACAGTTTAAATATTCATAATTAGACCATTCATGTTAATGCAACTGTAATGAAAATATTATTGTTATTGAATATTAAACTTTTTTGTTTTTACTTGTCATGAAAATCAATTTTGTACGTGATAAATTTAGATAGTACAATTGACAAAAAAAAAAAAAAGATTAGCTATGCCTAGGAATTCAAAACCAGCACCCAAGCACAAGCCTTAAAAACCAAGATTACCAATTCTTGTGGTCAATTTCTGCACCTCAAGCATAGGTACAATTGTCATAACCCCCGTCAAATAAATAAGACCACCATTTAGAACTCCCATCAAATAAGACCAGCCATTTAATTCCCGGGCATAATCAAACCTGCGTGCCAAACACCATTTGAAGCCCTTGTTTTCTAGAATATAATATTTGAACCCCTTGTTTTCTAGAATATAATTTGTAAAACTATCTTAATTGAATTTGTTTTACCTTATATAGATTCTCAATCTTACAATCATTTCTATTATTATTGTTTTGATTTTAGTCTCTTATTTGACATTTTCTTATTTCATTTTTTAATAATGTATTTTCTTAATCAAAATTCAAATTAGAATATAATTAATATGATATTTTGTTGAATATATTAATTAGTTAGTTCTTATAATAAATTACACAACATTCAAATATCTACAATTAAAATTAAAATTATAAAGATTCTTAACTATTTTATGATATTCAATGAATCAATTTATTACCTATCTCATAAATTGGATAATATATATATATATATACACTTCATAAAATCCTAATAGCATACCATAGACAACTAGAACCTTGAATTCTCCCTCTATTTTTTCTTCTCACAGATTTAAATGCCGCAGACAAGAAGTTGCGCGGTTGAATCGAAGCCTCTCGGAAATCGATCAAAACTAAATGAAACGGAACTCGATGGTTCCAAATCTCAAGTATAGCCGAAATCGATTTGCATCTTTCAATTGAGGAAATGGCGTGTCCGGTAAGTTTATTAATTAATCGACGTCTTTAACAAATTTGTTCTTCTTTTCTCGTAATCATTCATTCAATTTCAGTTTTGACAATAACATTTACATTGCTATACTTGATATGAGAATTCAATATATTGTAAGAGTATGAGGAATGTATAATTTGATTTGTGTGTTTGTCTTCTGATTTGAGCATGCTCTGAAACCACTCAACGGATGCCTTTGGAATCCTCGTGAGATTGTTCTTGTAGTCGACATAGTAGAGTCCAAATCGGACGGTATATCCCATGTTCCACTCCCAATTATCCAGTAGCGACCACGCAAAGTAGCCTTGGACATTGCAGCCTTCTTGCCTGTGTTTATTCATAGATATCAAAAGAACTATTGTTCATGAATCAATCTAGTGTGCCTTCATCAAACAGAGGATTAGCAGTTGTTGTCATTTAGAGTTGTGTTTATTCATAGATATCAAATGAATTATTGTTCATGAATCAATCTAGTGTGCCTTCATCAAACAGAGGATTAGCAGTTGTTGTCATTTAGAGTTGTGTTTATTCATAGATATCAAATGAATTATTGTTCATGAATCAATCTAGTGTGCCTTCATCAAACAGAGGATTAGCAGTTGTTATTTATTACCTAATAGCAATGGATAGATTTGATAGGTAATCTCTGTGGTATCTTATTCTCTTATCATCCCTCAGTGCCTTTTCTAAAGGTATGGACCGTTTGTTTGGATCATCCATGCCTGCCAGAACAAGTTAAGTCTTGTGGTAACTGGTAAGTTTGAACACAAAATTCCAAACTATCATTACTCACCGTTTTCTGTTATAATCACTGGTGGGTTCCCATATTTATATTTCAAATAAACTGCCAATTTTCGGATTCCCCATGGAACAATACGTAACCAGTGGGAAGCTGCCTGGAAAAGGAAGAACACATCAGCTCACTTCAAATGGAATTTATAAGAGAATTCCTGGGATCTACTAGATGTCTTTGAGACATACTCTTTCTCCGATGGTAGACATGCCTTTATGCGCTGCAGTAGAGTATATGTAGAATGAAGATAGATTACCTTCTACTTTAATTTATAGAGCACAAATTGCAAATTTGTGTGCAAATACTGAATACGGAGAAGAAGATTGAGTTCAAAAGCTTACGAGTAGTAATGACATTAGAATCCGATGAAGCATCATTGAATATTAGTTTTCGAATCCCGATCCTATCATTTCGAGCATATAAGGAGGTGTAGTGGTTCATGCCAACAAAATCGAGGGTTCCTGTGAGGAACTTTGCAGTAACAAGTGATATTTTTGGTAGTCTTGTTCCCACAAGCCTTCTCATTGAAGGAGGATACTTACCAAAAAAAAGTGGATCCAGAAACCTGAAAATTTTCAAGGTTGTTTCATCAAATTCCTGAAACTTGATATCTGGTCAAGTGCCATCACTAACTATTAATTGAGGCGAGCAATTACCATCCGATTTCAAAATCAAGGGCTCTGAGTGCTGCTTCTTTGTTCTCGTCATTTTCAGATAATGGTTCATACCATATAGCATCTAATGCTATTCCTATCCGACCTCCTTGTCTTTTCTAGGAGACAAAAAATAGGTTACTTGTTAAATTTTTATTTCATTTATGACTCATACATTCGGTAAAGTGATGGGCCCCGAATTACTGAAGTGTATGTTCGTAAGAGAGGGATGAAAGGTGAGGGCAAATCCGGGTTAGGAAAATATGTAGTTAGAATGGGCCCAAAAGGAATATTGTTAGTTAGGGGTTCCAAAGGAGGGAAATATGTATTGGTGTGGTGAGAGTCTGTGAAGATCATCTGTTGGCAAATATTGTAATCTTCCTCTTTATGAGATCTTAGAGAGGATTAGGAGCTCTCGAATTCTCCGTTTGCTTGTTGATAAATAAATTGAAGGCCAAGGCCTGTCATAAAGCTTGAAAGTAGTTTAAAGAAAATGTTTGCATACGTACCTTGAAATGATTTTCGTAACTGCGATAAGCAGCAGCATGAGATAAGAGAATATTGTGTGCCACTATATATGGTTCAGAGGATGAATTTCCCTTCTTGCATAATATATGACCCAGAAAAGAACATCTACCAGGAGCTTGAATTCCTAGGTCATAGCTTTTTATTGAGTAACCATGTGGTTCATTGAAGGTGATCCAGTGCTTCACTCTATCACCAAATGCTTGGAAGCACGTAACAGCATAATGTTCAAAATCTTTTCTACGAGGAATGGAACTTGTTATCAATTGATCATCATTTCTTCGCAATGGTATGTCGTGGAGTTTAGTTGTACTTACACTATCCTTCTGCTCAGCCATCCTTCGTACTCGTCTTCAAGCACTTGCGGAAGATCCCAGTGGTAAAGAGTTACAAAAGGTTGGATTCCTTGTTAAGGAAAAAAGCTACATCAGTGATGATATATATCACTAACTGCAAAATTGAATTCTCAAATATAGTTTAATGGATAACCTTTTTCTAGCAACGCATCTATAAAATTGTTGTAATAGTTTATGGCATCTGCGTTCGGCTTTCCTGTCCCATCTTTTAAAAATTTCTCACAGGTAGTTAAAAGACATTGTTGGGAAGAAAATGTTGCTAGTTTTTTTACTTTCAACACCCTGAACTATTTCTTACTTGGAAATATTCTTGGCCATGCGATTGAGAATCTGTAGGCATCCATTCCCATATCCTTCATCAGCTTTATATCGTCCTGACCATAATTATTAATCTAATTAGGAACAGGTAAGAAATTCCTAAAATGACTAATAAATAAATTTAACTGTGACAGATGTCTTTTATCCTTCCATTATTATATCTTACAGTTGATTGATCATTAGACCATTATTCACATAGTTTATTCTACTTTACAATGCTTAAATTATTACAGTAAAACATTAGGCACTCTTATCCTGCATATGTTGTCATTGTCTTGGCCCTTCTGTTGCATATGCTGATATCTCAAGATACTTATTTCTCTCTCTCTCTTCACCTTAAATCTGTGGTATTGGTCAACAGTCTTGTTGGCATTGCTGAAGTCTAGTATTCTCCCTAAAGTGCATCACAAGAAGTACCATTTTACTTACTAGTCTTGCATAGCAAAAGAAGTTTACCATCAAATTTAAACTTACCTGGTTCTTTCACAAATGTATCCCATATGCTAGGACCTCGATTTCCTTCATCTACAGCCCCTTCGAACTGCCATTAATTTTGCTCTCTTTATCTTTTCATACTGTTAGAAACCAAATGAAGGAAAAAAGTAGTTACAAAAATTCCTCCTTACCTGGTATGCCGATGCTGCAGTTCCGAATATGAAACCATCTGGAAAATCAGCTCTGCTTAGACATTCAGAGTTGGTAAAGAATTGAATAATCAGCCAGGAAATCAGAATGATTCTCATAGGGAGAAGTTTCCACTGCTGATGAGAAGATGAACTCTATCAGGTTATTATGTTTCAATTCCCTTTAGATTACGAGCAACTTGAACTGAAAAAGGTGAAATAATTTGAAAGAAATATAAACTTGATATGGATAGAAAGATTAGGTGATTATTGAAAGGAGTTGCGTGTAATTTGTCCTTCAGGTCTTTCACATTTTGGAATGTATATGCAATAGGTGATATGAGAGATATGTCAATAAAAGAGTAAGAGAAAAGGGATAGGAAGGAATATAGAGATGACACATCTTGCAAGCAAAAGATATTAGAAAAAAAAAAGAATGCTAAAGTGGCGTGTCTGTGGAGAAGAAGCTCGAGTTTGTGAAACTTTGAAGCATTTCAATTTGATGAAGCCAAGCCAACAACCGCAAGAACTGGTCGGTTTACTTTGAAAGGCAAGTCTTTCTTTTTCCTTTTTTATTTATTTGTTTTAAAATTATTTGATTAATATTGAAACCAATAAATAGATTCTTTTGTTGGTGTTTGGATATTAACAATGATGTGTCATAACTATATTATCACAACAAAGGGTGGTGGTGGTGGTGATTATTATATTTATATCATCCTTCCACGGAAATAATGGAGAAAATAGGGAGATAAGGTCAAGAGAGAGAGAGATAGAGAGACAGTGTGTTGGAGGGGGAATTTCTAATAGGTAGAGGCTAAATTTGGGGCCATGCAAAATCTTTCAGTTAGAGTTTTGATTTCTTAAGCATTTGCTTTCTTGGACAAACTCTAAGATTGCCCATTGGTGTTTCCTTTGACTAAAAGAGGGGTGGGAATTGATATCTTATCCCTTAGGTAAGGCTCTAATTTAGTGTTTTTCTAATTTTCTCTTTATTATTGTTTAAAATTTTCAATCGTAGTCGTAATATATATATATATATATATATCTAAATATTGTTGTTAACAAATGTACGTAGTATGATAATCTTACCCTCATGTTTTGTAAATATTTTGTTTCAATTTGTTATATTTAAAAATGTCTAGAAAATAGATATTTTTTTTATTATCATTACATTACAATTATATTATTGTAACTGTCTATTTAAGATTTACATTCTTTTAGGAGTTTCAGTTGTATGGTCGGTAGATTGTAAAAGAGATTTTAAAGTTGATTAGTCAAGATGAACATAAACTAATTCGAAGACTTATAGATATATAAATATAACAATGAGGTGAGGATTCAATGCAACAACGTCCAAAAAATATAAGGAAATTTTATAATATAAATAAGAGTATATCCTACTTAAGCGTTCTAACAACTCGTTCATCTCTGTCGAGTAGCCTCATTTTTCATTGTTTCCTCCAAATCTGTTTCCAATTTATTTTCTTTTCTCCTATCTCTTACAGCTAACTACACAACCACACTTTTATGTTTTTTAGAAAAATATTTAGATGTAATTTGTGTGTAGCTCTAGCTCATTCATTTAAGTGTTTAATAGATAAGTTTGCCACATGGTAAACACTTTTGTTTAAAAGATATTTTGTTTGGGAAGAAAGATGATGCATGAAGATAAATAGACAGTGGTATTAATTTTTGTTTATTTGTTTATGAAACAGGTGAATCTTATTTATATATTTTTAATCTTTAAAATGGATAAGCAGCCACCACGGTCCCAATAATTCTGTTGTCCCTTTCTTTTCCCCTCTCTTTTTCTTTTTAAATAAAATAAATAAATAAAATTAAAGAACCAAGAGGGATATAAATAAAAGAGATTCAAAAACTATTTGTCAAAGGAGAGAATAAAACATCCAACGGGAGGCGCTCGTGTTTGCAAGGTTTAGTGATTTTTTTTTCTTTCTTATTATTATCTTTTTCTTTGACTAATTAAAATATTGGGTCATTTCAAAACTTATTAGCTTTATTTTATTTTTCTTTTTAAGTAAGTTGGTGATAAAACAGTCATTTTTGAGGTGTTTAAGGTGGAGGCGCAGACAATATCGTGGAGCGATGAGATAGTTGGACTCATATAAAAATGTATCAAAGATAGCTCGTACACGGTAGATCCTACGGATTACTTCACAAGTTTTAGTTCTCAAATTTTTATGATTAGTATTATTAAAAAAAAAGACAATTTTAAATATAGCAACATAACAAAAGTTTTAATTCATTATTTACGTTTGTAAGAGAAAAAGAAAACCTATTCAAATACATTGTCCTAATGTAGTGCAATTTTATAAGGTTAGATATTTGTTTTAGGTGCCAAAGCATAGTCTTCTTTTTTTCGGTAAATTGAAAGGCGGCCTTTTCTTTTTATTTTTTCGAATGTTTATTAATATGTTGGGTGGAGATTTTGAAACTCAACCATATTAATGAATGATGTATAGTATATAACTAATTTAAATAACGTCCTTTATAAATAGGTCAATAGTTTGATCCTTAAGGGAAATCAATCACTTTCTTTAGCGAATAATTTATTTTGACAGACAACTCCACATGTGGTGTGACTAAGAGTAGAGAATTTCAAATAATCAATCTATAATATGATATAATGATAGTATTAAGAAACAAAAAAATCCATGTGATCAAATGACCAAGAGCAAGTGAGAGACGCAAGTAATTTGTGGCATGTTAGGCAACCTTTCTTTCTTAGATTTAAATAAGATGGATTAAGTGAATATTTATAACAATTTACTATAAATAAAAAATATTTATAAATATAAAAATATTTCAAAATCTATTAATGATATATACTGACAAACATTGAAATATATCCTAACATCAAATGCAACAACCAACAATGAAAAGAAAAAAAAAAGAATAACATCATTGCAATGATTGATGATAAATGTGGACGACACCACTCGCAACAACTTCTTCAACGACAGATGACTGATGAGATGCCAGATGCCACCAATAGACTCTGGAGTTAGGTTGAACCACAGATGACTGATGAGACGCCACCAATAGACTCTGGAGTTAGGTTGTGAGGGTGACGTTGACTGAAATGTGATAACAATGGTAAATGTGAATGGTGGAAACATGAAATTGAAATTTCAAAACTACCACTCACTGAGTCTTTAACTTAAGATTTAAGTTTTTCCTTCCCAGATGTTCAAGCGTTTCAACCAAGTAAGAAAGGATAAGATGAGTTGCTATGCGTGGAAACTGAGTAAGCGATCTAAGCTCATTTACTTTATATTTTTTGTAAATAGGAAATTATTTTGTTTATAGAAGCCTTATACAAAAGGCGCTATATCTTAACTTTGTGAGAGCTAGGCAAGAAGCTCAAGTTTAAGATTAACTCTTAGTATTAAAAAAGTAAGGAAAATGTAATCGTAGAACGTTTGGTTCAAGTAATAAGAAATGATTTGTTATATTTGAAGTTTATTAATTTTTGTTGCGCTGCATGATAAAGTCTAAGTTAAGTTTAAAGAACTTAAGTGAGCGTTCTGGCGTTTCATTTTAGGCGTCGTGGCTTCTCAAATCGAGTCTTGTATAGCAAGAATATAAACGTGTTCAGGACAGGACATGATATGAAATTACTAAACAAATTTAAAGAAATGACATAATTTGGCTACACTATTTCACAAATATCTTAAATTCTCAATTATTTTTATTAATAAAATTTAACCAAATTTTAGGACAAATTTGACTTTATCATTAATTAAAAATAAAACATTTATACGAAATTTATTCTATTTACTTACCATAAATATATTATACTGCATTTATTATTGATATTAAAATTGACATATTTGAATTATTATTTGTGTAATATTTTTCTTTTTATTTAATTTACTTGATTGCACTATTTATTTAATTTACTTGATTGCATTTATTATTAATCATAACTAATTATGTATATATGACATATAATTAGGGTAATTGTTAATTGAATTCAATTAACAATTATATCTCAAATCTCTCTACACTCCATTTCTTTGTACAGTTCATTTTTTGTTATTTTTTCTGTTGATCAAATTCATTTTCTTTTGTCGTTTATCTCTTTCATTTTTTTTGGCAAGTTTATAATTTTTTCATGGTCTATATTTTGCCCAATTTTCATTTTATATATGTTGTTTTGAAATCAATATTATTATAAATTTTTAGGATTTTCAATTGATTTTCTGTTACATAAGTAAATAATAATTTTCATTGATTTTGATAGGAATATATTTTCAATAAACAATGATAATATTACATCCAATCAATGTTATTCATATATTTAAAGATCATTTTATAATCTTACATTGTAAATAAATTTGAAATCAGATTACATGTTTGTTTGTTATGTATCAGGGGTTATTATGGACGTATATTATTATGGAATAGCTAAGCATGCACAACAAAAAAGACAAAAAAAAAAAAAAACTCTAAAGTCTACCGGTTAATACGAGTATATAAAACCTTAATTTAAAACAAATTTAGGGTTAACAGTAATAAACTTACATTCAAAGCTCCTGTTGATGCTTGAATTTCCACTTGAACTTGAACATTACCACAACTAGTGTTTACCTACTAAGCTTCAGACTCAAAATCGGGTTGTGAGACCTATTGAATGAAGGAATCGAGAGAGAGAGAGATGAAGATGGAATTATGGATTAGGGTTGGGTTATACATATATTTTTTATCTTCACAAAGAAAATTCAGCGGCCCAACTTTTTTTCTTTTAAAAAACCAACACATTCATGATTCAAAGACCCAAGAGTTCATATTTATAATGATTTTAGGATCTTTAACTCATGGAGCCTAAATTGCTATATGATATCCTAATAATTTTCACCAAATGCCTAAATGGGCCAATATATTTCACAAATATAGGGCACAATTTACTTCTTTGCCTATTTTATAATATTGGATTACTTTATTATTATTTTTTTAAAAAAAAAGGAATGAATCGTGGGTTGTACCGTTTTGAAAAGAATTAGAAAGCTTTAATACTTTCCATATACCAAAAACCATCCCATGTAATCCATTTAACTCGCCGAAGACAAAAACGATAGGGAGACTTCGACGGAAAGTTTGAAGACAAAGAAGATGTTCAACGGCCGACCACTGTGAAGAAATATCGCTCGAAACGTTGAAGAAATTTAAAGGTTAGTTTTGTTAAATAATACATTAGGTATACTAGGTGTATTGAAGATATTCGGATTATTAGGCAAAGAAACTGTAATATAAAGCGTAGTATATATATTATAAGATTTGTTCTAATGTTTATATATTTTTTTTAAAGATGAATGAGGGAGATAGAACCTCTGAAGTAAATCTCAACTATATGTTAGAGTCTGATGAGGTATGTGTGTTTAGGATTGACGTTATTTGTTTAATATACTATTATTACCAACTTTATAATTTAATGGTATTATAACTTGTGTAGGACAATCTACCCATTGCACAAACAAGTTTGTTCAAAGATATGTCGAGGAAAGGGAAAAAAACAAAATTTGAAAATATATGTGTGTTAATGAATTTTTCTTAAAAAAATTATAAAATAATATCTTCAATATACCTAATAATTTAAATTACCACATTCTAAATTAGAGTTTCTTTGCCTAATAATCTGAATATCTTCAGTATACCTAGTATACATAATGTATTATTTAACAAAACTAACATGTAATTCATAGTGGTCGGCCGTCGAACGTATTCTTCGTCTTCAAACTTTATGTCAAAGTTTCCTTATCGTTTTTGTCTTCAGCAAGTAAAATGGATTACATGGGACGATTTTTGGTGTATGGAAAGTATTAAAGCTTTCCAATTCTTTCCAAAACCGTACAACCCATGATTCATTCCATTTTTAAAATAATAGTAATAAAGTAATCCAATATTATAAAATGGGTCAAAGAAGTAAATTAGGCCGTATATTTGTGAAATATATTGGTCCATTTAGGCCTTTTGTGAAAATTATTAGGAAATTAGGTCTTTCATATAATATCATATAGCAATTTAGGCTATATGAGTTAAATGACCCAATTTTAAAAATTAGACATATGTTATTATTCATTATCATATTTGTAGGGAAATTCTTTAAATTTAGTTTCTATTATTATATATTATATTATTTTCTACGATATATATGAAGTATATTTAATATTGTTTCTTATAACATTGGGAGCAGGCTAAAACAATGTTTACAATTGTTTGAGATTATGTTATACAAATTAAATCATATGTGCCAGTATATGTATTATATGTATTGGAGAGTGTATGATTAGGAATAACATAAGAAATATGAATTCTTAATACACAAACATGAAAAACAAACATTAATTTCTTTCATGAGTATATTTGTCATAATGTGAAGTATATAATTATGTTAAGTTCTTAGACAGACATTAACAAATAAAATTTAATAATCATAAACATGGTTGTGATTTAGGACTGATACTGAAATTCTGTAACTAATTAGTTTCATAACTAACTTAAAGAATAAACATAATTAAAGTTCAAAACAACATTAGATATTTCAAATATAAAAAACAATAATAAACTAGCTAGATAAGGCAAACTTGCATCGTTTTCTTTTCTGCCCATAACAGCCACAATGACCACATTTTACACGTCTCTTGAACTCCATTTTAGAAGGAATTCTAATCTTCTTGGGTCTACCAACTGAACGTTTTACATTAGATAGGAGGATGACAATGGATGAAACAACATCAAATACTTGCCAATGTTGATGGTCACCTAAAGGGTTTATTAAACCTCTATAAATTGAACTCAATTTGTTGTTCAAATAATAATGTGAAACATATGACTTTATTGACAAATGCTTCATAGTAAGAACACCACATGTATGGGCACAAGATATTTGCAATATATCACACATCCTACAAGTACAAATCTTAGAAGACAAGTACACAATATATTGAGATGTGCCATGGATGACCTGATATTTCATGTTGTTGACTAGATTGACCTACATATGTAATTAAATATAAAAAAGAAGTAGGTATATAAACAATAAGACGATGTATATAAAAATAGTTAGGTATATATATAATAAAGTGATGTATATATAAAAATTTCATTCGGTCAAAAAATTAAATATACATTCATAGATCGACTAATTTCAATTTGTTCCCTTATAATACCTTCAAATGTTTTTGTAAAATCCGTAACTTGATAGTCACCTTCATTTCTACGGTAAAAAAACATCTTTGCAACATCATTCTCAATACCTCAAGCATTGAACATATTGGCAACTCTCTAGCCTTGATAATTGCATTATTCCGACTCTCAAATATGTTAGTGATCATTACATTATATCTAATAAGGGGCGAGTAGGCACGAGACCACCTAGCAAATCCAATCGATTATAACTCCTCACGTATATCAGGTGCATTTTATTCCAACAAACGCATTTGTTGTTCAAAATTAACAACATTGTAAGTCTTGCCACATGCATGGAACACGGTATCAACTATTGATTTATACTCCAACTTCAAGTTCCTAAGTAAATGAACCATACACATGCAATGTAGAACATTGGGAAATACTACCTCTATCGCTTTGCACATACTCTTGTGCCAGTTGATACTATAACAATGTCATTCCTACCACTAATGATTCGCTTAAGTTGATTGTAAAACTACGTCCAAGAGGCATCACTTTCAGAATCTACCACACAAAAACGAGTGGTAATATTTGATCATTGGCATCAGGACTTGAAGCAGATAAAAGAGTACCCGTACTTATTCTTCATGCTTGTTTCATCGATAGATATGGCTGGACGACAATGTTTCCAACCAACAATAGAAGCAGATAATGCCATAAAGAAATATAGAAATCTACTATCAGCATCAACTTGGTATTCAACAATAGAACCTACGAACATAAAAAATATTAAACTATAAAATGATGAGTATATTACATATGCGGAGATGTATATATTTAATATATCTAGATTGTTAAAATGTATCATGAAGACAAATTTGGCTACCATCTTGTGGGATTCTTTCGAAGAACCTCTAATCTCATCCAACGCGGCCATGCTTTTTGGTAAGATATGCTTAAACCATGTTGAACATGAATAAAATGAACTATATCTTTGGGAGTGGACAATTTTGAACTAGCTAAACTAATTTTGTTCTTTATCAAGTCCTTAATAATAATAAAGGTAGTGTCAATGATTTGTAAGTGGAACATCTATCGAACATGTGAGTTCAGAATCGAACCTAGTAAGAACCCATATGATCCTATCACCATGAAAACAACTAGAAGCACACAATGACCCTTTGCAATCTACAATTACACACTGCAAATTCAACACTTTCTTGTTTGATTTCACTATAACATATTGAAAATTATTTCTAATAACAATGGCTTGAACGAACTTTTTCAATAAAGATTTGGTTGAAAACGTGTCCTGGATTTTTAGTACGAAGTTGGAATCTATCTTAGACATATCTATGGTTTCAAAAAAAACAACCTCCATCTGAATGAATTTGTGTTTGAAATGAACTTGAGGACGATGAACCCAAATAAATAGCTAAAAGGCCAACATAATGAACAATAAGGGCAATATATGGTTCGACGTTAGATGTTATTATATGGTAAACTCATTTAACATCGTTGTCATTCTTTATTGTCATATCTTTCTTAAGACATTCTATAGGACCTAAGCAAAGATATATAATAAAGTTGTTCATACAAAAAAAACTTCATAACTTGGATTTAAGGACATTGGATAATTCAGTGTATGACATATGTTCATCAACTACAATTTCAGACACACTAAAACTAACGTAATTGTTAGTTTCGTTGAAAAAACCATCGAAGTAGACTGCAATACTGGACATCTTGTTTAAAAAATATTACATGTATAAGTTATTAAATAATATAATTGTCTATAAGATGCAGTATGTATATAATAAAACATCATACTGGAAAATTAAACAACTATTATAATAGAAAGTTAAATGTGGTATATATATAATAAATAAACTATATAACCTATTCTGTTTTGCAGGAATATTAAAAAATTAGTATAATTGTAAATAATATGTGGTATATATTTAATAAATCATGTCAAAAAAACAATGATACCTTACGGATATACAGTTAATTATTGTTGTATACAGTATGATAATGAAAATTTATAATAGAGAAGTGACAGAAAACATACTGTAAAATATGTGTATTCTATATATGAAATGAAGAATAATGAAAATAATTGAAAATTCCTACTAAACGGAAGGAAATAAAAGGAAGATGAAACAATTGGAAATTGAAAGGTTGAGCTTACAAAAATAAAAGGAAGACGACGACAATTGAAAATTGAATGGAGTTTGGTGATGAAGATGAAACAATTCTCACGTTTATGATAAATTAATTCCAATAAATTTTCATATTGGATTATATTTTGTATTATACTTCATTACAAAATATAGTCAAATAATTTCCATAACAATAACACAAAATAATATGAAAATAAATTGAAAGTATCTTTAATAAGAAAATTACTCACGAATATAATATATAATTTAAAATTATTAGAAGGTTATAATAACCCAAACCCACGTTTGGAGTCCGTGTAATGAAAACCCTAGTTTTAGAGTTTCCATTACTCATCTTCACACTTTACTCCTTCGTCTTCCATTAACAATTCTCCCCGGTTTACTTCCTCTCAACTCATCTTCATCCCTTGCAACTTGTCTTCAATCTCTCCCAACACCACTTCATCCTTAAACCCGTTTAATCCTTCCAATCGAAATCATCCCCTCTCTTCAATCCTTGTAACGACATTGATTTCGATTTAATTTCTGAAAAAACTTTCCCCTTTTTTCCTCAACTCATCTTCAACGTATTCCGGTTGTTCTTTGGCCATCGTTTTCTTCTCGATAAAAAACCTATCTTCCTCTAATTTTCTTTCTCTCCCACTCTTCGTCCTCCCAGTTTTCGTTGAAGGCTTCGCTCACAGTGTTGCCTCCAAAACAAATGGGTGTTCTTTCGGTTTCGTTGAATGGCTGTGTTTTACATTTTGCCTCCGAAACTCAAGCGCTTCCATGTTCACCACTCTTCTAGGTGAACATGCAATACGACTCGATTTTCCCCTTCCACACGACCTTGCCGCTTGGACTCCCATTTGCCGATCAAGTATTTTTTTTTTCCTCTGATTTGGACACATTCTACACTACGGATACTATCATCTTCTACATTTGGGATGTTTAAGAAAGGTAGGGTTGGAGGTAAGTGGTTGGGAAGGGTCCACAGCAGATTCGCGCATTCTTCGAGATGCTATTGCACGACCAAATGGGCTGCATGTTTCTCAAGGTAATCAAATGTTTTATGCCTCGAACATATACTACCTACAACGTCAATCAAATTAGTTAGATCTGACGTATTCGTAACAGGTTATTACTATCTATGCAACGCGGGATATCCCAATGCATAGGGATTTCTAGCTCCCTATAAAGGACAAATATAACACTTGCAAGAGTGGCAAGGAGCGGAAAATGCCCCTGCCACCGCGAAAGAGTACTTCAACATGAAACATTCTGTCGCTAGGAATGTTATTGAACGAGTGTTCGATTTGTTGAAGGGTCGATGGGCAATCCTTCGCGGTAAGTCATACTATCTCGTGCAAATTCAATGTCGAACAATTTTAGCGTGTTGCTTACTATACAATCTCATCAACCGCGAGATGATGAATGTCGATTTCATTGACGATGTTGACAAGGGAGACTCCACCTACGCAACGATTGGAGGTGATGACACTCAATTCATTGAGAATTTAAATGAATGCACGCACTGGATGGATGATTTGGCTGTCGAGATGTTTAATCAATGGCAGTTATGTAGTGAATAGACTATGTGTGTCGATTTAGTATTCATGTATTTGTATTTAGTTAGTATTTGGCGTGTCTTCCTCTACACTTGAATGTATGCATGCAGTATAAAAAACGAATTAGACAATTTTGTCTTCTTGTGTATTTTAATAATTTTGCCTTCCTGTGTATTGAAGATACTGATTTGTATGCATGGTTGTATGATTGTCAATATGGCAAGGTCATCACGTGCTTCTAAGCATGTATGGACGAATGAGGAGGCAACTCTCGTGGAGTGTATGATGGAGTTGGGGTCTGCTGGTGGATGGAAGTCAAACAATGGCACATTCAAACTCGGGTATCTGGTACAACTTCTGCGAATGATGGCCGCAAAGTTACTGGGATGCAATGTACATGCGACCACAGTCATTGACTACCGCATAAAGACATTGAAGCACTCATACCAAGCAATGTATTCGAATACTAATGAACAATTTAACTGACATGAAGGGTTTCCTCAAACTGACAGATGAGGAGAAGCTTGACTACTGCATGGTGCTCATACGAGGCGCTAGCTGATTGTTTGTTTTACTTCCACGGACTATTGTTTTACTTCCACGAACTATTGTTACTTCCACGGACTGTATCTGCTAACTGCTTTTTATTGGTGTTTTCGAATGATATTGCAAGTCATGTGTTTTTGTTTTCCAATCTTTGAAGTAGTAAAATTAATATGACATAATTTAATTTTGATTCATTATATACATACATATGTATATACGTCTATATGTATATACGTACATACGTTCTGAATAGCCTGGAGAGAGAAGAAAGAGGGGTGACTTCTGCTTGCATTGATCACATATATGTATATTTGCATTTGTTATTCCACTTTTATGTGTTGCGTCACAATTGATAATCAAATGTAACAAGTAATCGAGAACATGTTCAATATGGACGAAACCAATCAATCCATTAAGTCAATTACTTTGGGCGACGTCGGATGCTTTGGAAAAAAAAATAATTCACTTTCACCATTGGATTTTAAATATGAATTTGCTAAAAAAATTAATTAAATAATAAATATATCACATCACTACCAATACAACATTTACTCCAAACACATCTTATCATAACACTATCATAACCCTACCCACATAACATCTCCCCCAAACACATCTTATAATAAAACTATCATAACACTACTCACATAACTCTTCCTCCAAACACATCTTATCATAACACTATCATAACACTATTCACATAACCCTTCTCCCAAACAACTTTTATCATAAAACTAGTTTTATCATGACCCTAACCCTTCCCCCAAACGCACCCTTAGGGGTTGTTTGGGCCTCAAGTTATTACTGTGTGGTTGGGTTATTATAACTCTAACCCATGTTTGGGGCCCAATTTATGGAAACCATAGTTTCCATAATTCCCCATTTACCCTTAAACCTCTCATTCTTCCTCCTTCAACCTTCCCGTCATCTTCCTCTCAACGTGTGTTGAGATTTCTTCAAGTCGTCTTCAACCTTTTCCTCAACCCGTCTTCTTCCTCCTTTCCCTTCATTTCTTTAATCGATTGTGAAGTTCGTAATAAATCTCTTCGTTCGTTATTCTGTCAGAAAAAAATCTCATCCGTATCTCAACGCGTGACGATAACCCAACCCCTTTCCTCAACCATTCACGACAACCTAACCTCTTCTCCCCTTCAACGGGTATTCATCTTCTCTCAAACCATTTTCAAAATCTCTGCAACCCCCCTTCAACCTTTCTCCAAATAGTTTAATCCTTCCCTGATTTCCATACATAATCATCCCTTTGTCTATTCCTTCGTCGATTTCGTTGCGGAAAAAAAAAATTTCCCGTTTTCTTTTTCCTCAACGCCTCGTGCAAGCCCTTTTTGTGCTTCCCCTTTCGAATTCCCCTTGTCGCTCGAACGTTGCATTTGCCGCCTGGAATTTCCCTTGCCTATTGAAATTTTGTTTCAAACTGATATTGGATAGGTGCTACACAATCCTTTGTGCCTCTGTGATGTTTGAGCAAGGTAGGGTTGGAGGTTGAAGGTTTCAATCCGATTTTTGCATATAGCTGATGACGAGGTCTATAATTTTCCATTTCTTATATTTTATTTTTTGTGCATTTTTTCTTGTTATTTCAGTTTCCTTCAACATCCATGCTTTTGTACACATTTCTTGTCGTTTCTTTCATTTATGTTGAATGCAACTTTGTTCCATTTAAAAATTTATTTCCTTTGAATTTCTTGTTTTGTCATTTCTTGATGTATCTCTGTTGTGCTTCTTCATCAAATACAACTCTGTTGGGCCATCTGTTATGTTCATAAATGTATACTCATATGCTATTACATTTCATTTTCCTTCTTTACAATTGTAATTTACTCCAAATAAAGGCTTCATTAAGATGTGACCTTTGAGTTGTCTGCTCTGCTTGTACATTGTCTATTTAGTACTGCTGCCAAATTTTTCTTCCTACTTAATGTGGTAGGTTTTCATGGTTACAGTTTGACTATTTAACACTTTTCAGAACCTTATCCTGTCATATTATTTTTTATTTTACTCAATAAATTGGTCATTTATTTCACTTATACCGTTTATATAAACATCACATTTCTTATGTCTTCTTCTGTGTTGTATCCCCCATTGGATGTTCTTCTTTCTTATGTTCAATTTTGCTTGGTAGGTCATCTACCTTTGGTTCATTATGTTTTCACGTCTCGTCTTTCTCTTTTTATGTTTTTTGTCATGAAGCATTTTACAAATAATTTGTGGGGTTGCCAATGTTTTCATGTATGTATACTATATTGCACAACATGTTCTTACATGTTCCATGTTTCATACTTCTCTATTATGTTTCTTCTCATTAACCTTCTTAGTACTGATGTGTGTGTCGGCCAATGTTCTCATTTGTTTGTTCTTTTTTTGGCATAAGTATACTCCATGTATTTCTTCATCTATGAAATACAATTTTTTTCAAGCTTCAACCACGTTGTTATTTGATGTTGCTTGTCATGAACTATGTTACGAACAAATTGTGTGTGGCTGCCATTGTTTTATGTTCTGTGTTCTTATTCAAGGCACATAGTCCATGAAGTTTCTCTTGTCATGTTTCTTATCCTCAACCATGGTACCAATAATATATGTGTGTGGATGCCTATGTTTTGATTCATGGTTATGGTTTTTAAGGCATACTATGATTCATTATGTGTGTTGCTGCAAATGGTTTTTTGTATGCATGATTTCCATGCCCATACGTTTCTGTACTTTTGTGTTATGCATATTGAATATTGATGTGTCCACTACTAAAATTGTTTCATCATATTGAACGGTTTCATATCCTCTGAGGCTATTTTTTTATAAAAAAAAACCTAGTCATATTATTCTTTATATTAATAAGTTTCCATTTCCATTTCAACATCGATCAACCCTCGAGAGTACACGATACGCCCTTATATGATCTTATTGGCAACTATTTTTTTCCAATATTTTGTTTACGCCGACACACTCACTTGTGTATGTTTTTTTTTTCTTAGGACAACCGACTCCGTACGTTCATTAAAATAGGTACTACGAATTTGTCGTTTTGTAGTACAATATTTCATTTATTCTCCGAACAATTGTTATGTCGCTTCTTCCCCTGTATTTACAACATTACTTTTCCCTTATTCAATTGTAAAAAAAATTGCACGTTAAGTTCTATTAATTTATGTTTTTCGCAGTATACAACATAAGCATTGGTTCATATTATTAGAAAGCATATGTCGTTCCTATATGTTTCTTATTATTGTCTTCAAATGTGCGAACTTATTTTTAAATTTCAATGCATATTTGTAATCGCTATACTGTCACTTTAATTTACATGTGCATTTTTTAAAAACTCTACCTCCTTTAACAATCCAATTGATATGACTTTGAAAAACCAACAATCATGAATTTTAAAAAGAAAAAAAATAGGGTTTAGGTTCCGAACCATTACTCACTCTTTTAAAATACAATAGCAGTAATTTTTAAAAATTTCACAATTTCTTTTCTCAAATATGATCAACAGTTTTAAATAAAACACCATGATTATTTTTTTAAAAAAAAATTGTGTTCAAGATTACACATGTGCTTTTAAAAAAACATTATTCACACAAACTTGACTGCACTATCTATCACCATACTTTCTATTAAATTTTTTTTAATAAATGGCCACGGTTATTGTGTTTTATGTTTAAAAAAATACTCAATCTATACCTTTAGTAAATTGATTAAACCTACCATAAACATGGAAAAACATGTTCGACACGTAGAACACATTATTCCACCAATGCACTAGGGTGTTTTTTTTTTTTACGCATATTCTATTATGTTCCAACGCATGCCTTCATTGTTTGTGTAAACAAAGCTAAGTAGGTTCATACAGAATCATGTTTGTACTGGTTTGAACTGCAATGGTGTCAGAAAAAATTCGTACTATATTAACTGTATTCACATGCACCTAAAATCAGTTACTACTGTTTTTGGAGGCACTATTGAACAACAATAAACAGGTCACACATACACTACAGGAAACTAGGCATCAAATTAGGCAGCTTGCGAACTTTCGTATGATCCACGCCTCTAACCTCGTTTGTCATCAAAGTACTATAATGGATAGACAAACTTGTGCCATTCTATGTCACTTAATTAGGACATCTGCTGGTTTGACGTCGACAAAAATTGTCGATGTGGAGGAGATGGTCACAATGTTCCTGCATATCTTGGCACATGATGTGAAGGATAGAATCATCCAACGAGATTTTGTGCGCTCGGGAGAGATTGTTTCACCTCACTTCAACCTTGTGTTGGTTCACTAGAAGAAAACTACCCTACAATGACAGTTATATATCTCAAAAAATGAATGGAAGAAAAAAAAACTGTCACGAAATATAAAATTTCGCGTTTTTGGCGGGAAAAGACGGAATTTTTTGGAAAACACTTTTCGTGACAGTTATTAACTGTCATAGAATGTTAGGGTTAAATTTTTTTTTTTTTTTCCTTTTCTTTTCTTTTTCCTTTTTCTTTCTTTTCCCTATTTCCTTCTTCCTCCCCGTGCGTCCTTCCCCTTCTCCCCAGCCGCAACCGCTGCGCCTCTTCTCCTTCCTCCCGTACGCCGCGATGACTCCACCGTCTCCTTCTCCCTTCCCTTCCGTTTCCTTCCCGCCGCAGCCCAGCCGCAGCCAGCCGTCTTTCTCTTCCGTTTTCTTCCCGCCGCAGCCCAGCCGTAGCCCGCGATCTGCCGTCTCCATCTCCGATTCGCGAAGCAACCTTGCAGCAGTCGTCCCGCGCGCCGATCTGCCGTCTCCATCGCTGGTTCTGTCTTCGTCGAAGCCCGAGCCGCCGTGTGAACCAGTAACCGCCACGTTCGCCGCTCACAACCGCCGGTCGTCGATCCACATTCTGTTTTCCTCTTCATTCAATTTCCCCTGAAAAAACCCTCACCCATCGGATTTCAAGACAATCGAAGCAACCTCAAGAGGGAAATCAAGACAATCAAGCCGTCCCGATGGGTGGTGCCTGTTTTTGATTGGTTGCAACGCGAAGGGGCTTTGGCTTTGGGCCCTGAAGGCCCCTTGGTTGAGGAATTTTGGGATAATGTAATGTTAGAAGATACGCAATTTACGCCCTTACTGTGAGTACCGGTGCTATATATATCTATTCTTCACTTTATTTTGGAACTGATTTTTGGGGGTGCCATTCTCCAAGGTAAACCACATATTGCCTTCTCTTTCTTCGTTCTTTTCTTTCTGCGTTGGAGTTTCAGAACTGACAATTTTATAGTTTGTAGTTTATAATTTCTCATTGAAATTGGATAGTAGTAGAAAGAGAGGTCTTCCGATTAAGATGGATAAAGTTTATTATAATATTATTGTTTATTTTTTTACCATATTAGTTTGATGTCACTGTCAATTCACGAATGCATTTGATACTTGTAATGGTTGAAGAATTAAACATATTTTTCTAGAAGAAGAAACCATTGTTTAAATAATGATCTCAACGAAGTTCTACTTCCTATGTTTGTTTTAGTTTTTTGAAGTGGAATGACACAAAACTACAAATGTTTATCAAACTGCCTTTCAAGTGTATGGTATTAAAAAGTGTAATGGAATTGGAGGCTCTGATGAAATGAAACATCAAAAGATAGACATAAACTTAAATTTCTTTAGGTAAAAATTCTGCGTTAATTGTATTTACTAGTTGAAGTGAAATTTACTTTTCATTCAATTGCATCAGTGTCTGCATGAAATATTGTGATGTAGCTTTGATGTTCCACACTGATATGTTAATTTTGACATTTTGAATAACATTGAGAACTTTCCACTTTTCAAACCTCTATTTGGTTTGTATCTTAATTAACAGTTGTTGAATTATGAAAATGCTCACCTACACTTGTAAATTATTTAATTATCGTTTATTTCTTCTTTTCAGTGAAATATATATTTTGCACCTATTCTTTGGCAAGAAGTTTTAAAGTCACACTCATTATTTATTGTGCTAAAAATTTCTGATGTGTTGCCATAAATATTTTGTCTTTTTTCTACTATTTACTCTGAAAGAATATTTGCTTTTTTTTTTTTTTTTTGTAATGGGTGTTTAATGATTCCTATGAGTTACCACATTTGTGATTTTCTATGTTTTCTCAGGTTTGTGAAGAGGCATTCACCATTTACCTATATTATTGTGGACAATAAAACGTAAGTATTTGGATTTCCATGCTCCTCCTCTGTAATTGAGTGTAAAGGTCGTCTTGTTTTTGGCTTGTTTTGGTTTTCATCTTGCCCCTGTATATTCTTTATCTCTTTTTTTTCGTTACTGGTGTTAAACTTTACTCTAAAAAAATATGGACGGTGTTGGAACTTTGGAAAAATGCAAATGCAGTATCCTTTGATTTTGATTGCATAATTTGGATTTAGTGATAATCATTGAGGTAGCCTTGCACCGTTTGGATTTTGATAGCATATTGCAAATGTGTGTATTTTGTGGCGAAAAATCTATGTGAGAATATGTATGGTTATTCTCTATTGTCCTTCATTTTTTATGTTTGTTGTCCTTCAATTTTAGAAATTTGTTATTTTCTTAGAAGATCATCATTGCTAAACATAACTTTATTTTTTAGAAGATCATCATTGATAAACATCATCGGCCATGTTTATGATCATAGAAAACTTATCTTCTGATGCATGCTAATATGATTCTTGTACCAAGATTTTCAATATCTTCAACTCATGTAGCATTTTTTTTTATGTGAGATCTTAAGACCCAGATATGCAAGCAGCTTTAACTCTCCTTCAAACGCTGTTTGATCGTTTGTATGTTGACAAGCAAATGCAATGGGTCTTAAACCCTTTTCTTCCATTTCTCTAATCTTCTTTTCCAGGTTTAACCTCTTTGTTTACTTGTAAAATAACATATTTATCTTTAATCTTTAAAATGTGTTGATTAATTTTTGCCATGTTTTCTAGTGGATTACTTTGATGAGGAGACATGCTGAAGTTGTATTGAATGATGAAATAATATTCTTCTCTTTATGAAATTTTGTAAGGTGCAGAATAAAAGTTTCAAGTAGTTCAATTTAAGCTTCGGTTTAGTAGCTATTTTGTTTTTAGGTTTTTAAAAATTAACCTAACGATTTACATCTTTCTAAAGTACAAAAGTTAAACTTTTAGCTAAATAAAAGAAAAGTTCAAAACAAAAACTGTTTTTTCATGGTTTTAAAACAAAAACAAAAAACCAAATAGTTATCAATGGAAAGTATTTTATATTGTAAGAACGTTTGATATCCCAAACTATGGACCTAAGTTTTTGATAGATGATATGTTCTTATTCTCAAATAGTTAATATTAGTTTCTACTGTAGTTCAAAACTCTAAATGCAAAGTTTTTTATTTTCTTTGACATTTGTTGTATGGTATTGTAGTTCAAAACTCTCTATTGTAGTTTACAAAATGTAACTTTTGCGTTTTTATTAGGTTTTGCATGAATATGATCTACTATAGTGTTGAAGCTACCAAGTAAGTGATTATATTTACACAACAATTATGAGGGTCTTTTTACAACGAGTTATATTGTTATGTTTAATGTTACTCTTATGAGTTTTTATTGATATGTTTAATATTACTTTGTTGCTTCATACCCAAGTTGTTGATTCGTATCTCTCTATTGTTCGTCCCTATTTTGATATTGATTTTTCCTTTGTTTTTTTGTTTATTACCTAAATTGTGCTATTTGCTATCATTTTCCTTCTTTTAAATATTATTTGGCATTTGACCTTTTGATTTTGTTTGGGCACTTTTGGTGTCCTATTTGTTTTAGTTTTGTTATAAAACAGAAGTTTTGACTTCTATGGTCAACATGAAAGATGAAAACAAAGGTCGTTGGTTCATAAAGCTAAGGTTTGTTCAACTAGTTATGAATGTTGATATATTGTTCTCGTAGGATCAATTGATTTTGGATGATTATCTGCTTTTGGGTTCTTATAAAATGATTTGTACTAGTCAAAAATGATTTTTAATCCTCTGGAGACCACTCTCCAACATTCTCTTTTTTGTGTCTTAAACAGCTAGATTGAGATATTGAGAGTGTTGTTTTTGGCGACAGATTAGAGCGATTTTCAGGTGAGTTTCAGTTGTGTGTGTTCTGTTTTAGTTGTGGGTTCTTTTAGGATTCTTCTAACCTGTGCACATTTTTAGCAGTTAGTATGATAAGCATACTATCTATACACCTAAAACCCATTGTACTATTTATTATATTGACGTATTCAATATTGATTGTGGACTGTGTATTCTAGAGAGAAAGAGTGAGCTGGGTATGTTTTTGGTATGTGTATTCTAGAGAGAAAGAGTAGCAGTATGTTTTTGTTTGCTGTGTTTGCCTAATATAGTCCTCATGGTCTTCTCTTTTCATTTCATGGAATCAAGTGTTGAAGTTCTTGTTTCTGTGCTGTATTTTGTTGAGACGTTGATTTAGTTATTCATTGACTGTACGTATGTGTTATGGATTCTTTGTAGGTTCAACTGGAGTCGACAAGTTCATAAGTTTTGTTTCAAATATCATTTCCAGAAACGAACATTCTCGGTTGGTCCAGTCAAATATATTCGAATGCTATTTAAGATATTTTTTGATTAAGGGTTAGTATTTCGTACATGTGGATTACTGAAACTTGTATTAAGATGTACAAATATTATAAATCGTATTATAGTGTATATATATTAAAGTGTTGGCTATTTTCTTGTACATTGGTGTGAAACTTGTATAATTTCAAATTTGTCATTCTCAGCTACATTATTGTCATTCTAATGGTTCGTGTAATGGTGGAGCTGCATGGAGAACAGAATAAAACTATAGGAAATTGAGAAATGTGATAGTTAATAGTTGTTGTAAATTGTCACGATTGCTCTATATGTGACAGGAATAACATGTCGTCATAAGATAAATAATGACAATTTTTTTAAAAAAAAAAACTGTCACGATTGCATTATATTTGACTGGAAAAAAATGTCGTCAATGGCAAAACAATGACATTTAATGTTATCGAAAAACTGTCACGATTGCACAATCGTTGACTGGAAAAAAATGTCGTCAATAACTAAACAATGACATTTTTACAAAAAAAAACTGTCGCGAAAAACATATTCATGACAATTAATACATGTCACGATAATAGAATTCGTGACAATTATTTAACTGTCGTTAATAAAGAAATGATGATAGTTATTGAATGTCATAAAATAAATTATGACAGTTATTGAATGTCGTTGAATGTTGATTAACGACATTTATTTCATGTCATAAAACAACCTATTGCGACAGTTTTCAAAAACTGTCATCGAAGGCCTTTCCATGACTCCCGTTTCTATGACTGAAAATAACTGTCGCGAAATCCGTTCGCAACAGTAAATAACTGTCGTCGTAGCCCACTTTTGTACTAGTGGTTGTGTTACAACTACACGACGAGTTGTTGAAAAAACCACAAGCAGTAACAAACACATGCACTGATGCACGATAGAGGTGTTTCGAGGTTCGCATATTCTTCTACTTTCTAATTTATGACTCACGAAGTCCAACTACTTGAATGCGCTATGCTTGAATTTGCAGAATTGCCTAGGGGCATTGGATAGGGTGTACATCAAGATCAACATGTCGCATAATGATAGGCTAGGTATAGAACACGTAAGGAGGAAGTAGCCACAAACGTCCTCGGTGTATGTGACACGAAAGAAGACTTCGTGTTTGTTTTGGTTGGCTAGAAAGGGTTTGCAGCTGATTCGCAAATTCTTCGAGATGCTATTGCACAAACAAACAACCTGTAGGTTCCAAAGGGTAACTGAAAGTTGTATAGTTGAATCAATGAATACGTAAATAACCTTATTTAGACATGATGCATTCGTAACAGGTTACTATTATCTATGTGACGCGGGGTTCCCCAATGCAGAGGGATTTTTGGCTCTGTACAGAGGACAGCGATATCACTTGGAGTGGCATAAAACGAGAAATACACATACCACCATGAAAGAGCACTTCAACATGAAACGTTCCTTTGCTCGTAATGTTATTGAACAAGCATTCGATCTGTTGAAGTGTCGATGGGCAATACTTCGCGGCAAGTCCTACTATCCCATACAAGTTCAGTGTCGAACAATTATGGCATGTTGCCTACTACACAATCTTATCAACCACGAGATGACAAATGTCGATTTTGTTGAAGACGTGGACAAGGGAGACTCCACCTACACGACTATCGGAGGTGATGACATTCAATTCATTGAGAACTCGAAAGAATAGATGTAGTGGCGGGATGACTTGGCTGCCGAGATGTTCAATCAATGGCAGTTGCGTAATCAATAAACTATGTGTGTCAATTTAGTATTTATGTATTCGTTTTAACTTAGTATTGGGCGTGTCTTCCTTTATAGTTTAATGTATGCATGCATGAACAACACGAATGAAACTGTCTCCCTTCACGTAATATACGCTATTAAATGACATTTTTTTTATTTTGCCTTTCTATCTACTGAAATTACTGATTTCTATGTTGTCATTTCAATTGTCAGTATGTGCATGTAAGCATGTGTGGACGAAGGACGAAGAGGCAACCCTCGTGGAGTGTATGGTGGAGTTGGTGTCTACTAGTGGATGAATGTCAGAAAATGACACGTTTCGACCGGGGTATCTAGCACAGTTTCTTCGAATGATGGTGACGAGTTACCGGTATACAATGTCCATGCGACTACAGTTATTGACCGTCACATAAATACGTTGAAACGATCATATCAGGCAATAGTAGAAATGTGCGGCCCGTCCTGTAGCGGGTTTGGTTGGAATGACGATGTGAAGTGCATCGTTACTGAGAAGGAATTGTTTGACAACTGGGTTAGGGTATGTGAAAAGTATAATTGTACACTAATATAATTTTTACTTAAGTATGAAATAAGTATAATATTTGATTTTTCTTTCTTATGCAGAGTCATCCTCCTGCAGCCAAGGGCCTGCTAAATAAGCCATTTCCTTATTGCTTCGTATGTATTCGAGAAAGACAGGGCAACAAGAGCCCATGTGGAGACATTTGTTGACGTCGGATCGAACGTTCCTAGCAGGTTCGAGAAATTTGCTAGCATGAATCTCAATGATATGGAAATTCCATATATGTCCAGTCATGGGTTTAACATGTCTCCCAACAACATCGAACAACCTAGTCAAGGAAGCGATTGTAAGACGTGCTCGAGCAGCTCAAAACGGAAGCGAAGAGGGCAGAATTCAAATACAGTTGATGTCATTAAGGATGTCATGGCTTGCCAAACCGATCAGCTGAGGCTCATTGTAGAGTGGCCGCAATTGGCACTAGAGGATGAAAGTAGAGTCTGTAAGTGGTCATTCGAGCATTGTGTGCCATACCTGAGCTCAGTAGGTTAGAAAGGATGCAATGCAATCGAATACTGATGAACAATTTAGCGAACATGAAGGGTTTCCTCGAATTTTCAGATGACGAGAAACTTGACTACTGCATGATGATTTTACGAGGCACTAGCTGATTGTTTCTTTTACTTTCATGAACTATTATTAATGTTTTTTTTTTTTTTTTATGATTCTACTTGTTAACTTTTTCTTATTGATGTTTTGTAATGATATTGTTGTTCTGTGTTTTTTGTTCCAATTATTCATATAGTCAAATTAATGCGACGTAATTTAATGTATATATATATATTTGCACTCCTAAACCCGCTTTTACGTGATACGTCACCAAAAATAATTGAAATTACTTGGCAATTATAATCAAACGTAACAACTAATGGACAACATGTTCAATATGAACATTACCGATCCACAAATTAAATCAATTAGTTCAGGCAACATCTGATCATTTGGTAAAAAAAAGATTATTCACTTTGACTATTGGATTTTAAATATGAATTTGATAAAAAAAATTAATTAAAAAATAAATATATCACATCACTACCAACATAACCCTTCCCTCAAACACATCTTATCATAATACTATTATAACCCTACTCACATAACCTTCCCCCAAACACCTCTTATCATAAAACTAGTTTTATCATAACCCTAACATTTCCATAACTCAACCATTCCCCCAAACGCACTCTTAATGTACGACAAGTACAAGATTATTGTATTTTTCTCATATAAATATGTATGGTTCTAACCAAATATAAACTTATTCTCTATTAACATAATTTCAATCTTACTAAATATTGTAACGTTCACTCTAGGGAATGCTATTAAATTATTTAATTGAAATTTACTTTTTTTTTTAGAAACATATGCTCAATAGCTAATATAATGTTTCAAACTTTATCTCTCAAATTGTTATTGTCAAGAGCAAAGATGTTTTGACATGTGCAGCAATGAGTGCACAACAAAAACAATGAATACTAACTGATTTATGCAACTTCTGGCATTAAATCAAAATTGGGTTTAAGAAGTAATTAATTATTATACATAACTTTCATAAACTTTGTCACAAGAGAATTTAATCAAATATATAATCACTATATATAAAATTTTAAAGCTCACAAAATTCACATAGAATAATTTAAATATTCAACAATCAAATAAGTTTCAACATAAGCATGACAAGCAAACGCAAATAAATTTCAATGCAAGCATGACAAGCAAACAAAATTAAAGATAATGTTAGAAATTTTATTCTCATATTTTAAAAGTAATCTTAACATATAAAAGATAAACACTATCACAGTATTTGTAAAAAGAATGTGATCCAATTAAGAAGATAAATATCCTAATTAAATTTATCATATAAAACTCACAAACCATTTGAATCAAATCTTTCAAATATAAAAATTATATTTAAAAATAAGGCATGGTTTACAACCTTAATCTAAACAACATTTAGAACATAAATATAATCTAAAATGATATAGTATATTTGACAAATCTATAAGATTAATTAATTAAAATTTTAAAGTCAAGAAATAGTTGATTTTCAATATTTTTTCAATTTTGAATCACTAAAAAAAATAAGATTATTTGAGTTTCTCAAACATAAATTTTACTCCTTCACAATCTATAGATATATTTTACACACAATTCATGAAATTCATGAAATGATTATCCTCACCGATAAAAGATTGTGATGAAGACTATACACATATACAATATATGTAATAAGCTAATTAATAGTCTAAAATTTTAGAGGATGGGGTTTGGAATCTAACAAGTATATACCTAAACAAATTCAATATGATTGAGAAACTTGGAGACAAATAAAGGTCTAATTCACTTAAATACAAAGTAACAGTTCTATAAAAAATTCTCTTTTAAGTCACAACTCAATATTAATGCTCACATAAAATGTTGTATGAGTTTTACAACGTTATTAGATCAAATGCAAAATATAAATATATTTTAACAATCAATTTTGCAAACACATAACTTTACATATATGATTAAAGTAAAGTATCTACATTCTTTAAACTTTATGTTCAAGAAAGATGAATGATGATGGTGAGAAGATAAATGATGAATACACCAAATAAATACATATGCAAAGTCACCAAAATTAAAACAATTATCGTACTTGAACGAGATTCTAAATACCTCAAAACTATAAAGAAAATTTCAGTTGGATCTTTAACATGAATTAAAACCAAATTTTACACGACCTTCAAAGTGGTGAGACTCGTGTTGATAACATGTTATAAAATAAAAAATAAAGAAACTAAATAAAAACAATAAAACAACACAGAAGGAAGAGAGCTACACATTCTATTTAAAAAACTTGTCATGATATGAATTACACCCGGTGGAATTAGAATTAACAGTAAATTCAATATAAATTGAACCACGAGAAAGAAAGAAAGAAAAGAATATAATCAAATAAGGAATAATAATAAATCCTTACGAAGAGCAAACCCACGACAAAACCAAACAATATTTATCATAAACCCGTAACCAAACACCCCTCTAGGGCAACCATCCTTCCCCTCTTAAAAACCCTAATCTGTTCGTCTTTCCCCGCCTCCCTTCCCCTTCCCCTTCCCCTTCCCCACTTCCCCAAAACCCTAATTTCCATTCTCAATGGGTCGTGTGATCAGAGCTCAACGTAAGGGTGCGGGATCTGTCTTCCGCTCTCACACTCACCACCGGAAGGGCCCGGCCCGTTTCCGGTCACTCGACTTCGGCGAGCGTAATGGGTACCTGAAAGGTGTGGTCAGTGAAATCATTCACGATCCGGGCAGAGGTGCGCCGTTGGCTCGTGTTACCTTCCGCCATCCCTTCCGCTACAAACACCAGAAGGAACTTTTCATCGCCGCTGAGGGTATGTACACTGGTCAGTTCGTTTACTGTGGGAAAAAGGCTAATCTTGTTGTTGGTAATGTGCTCCCCGTTAGAGCCATTCCTGAAGGAGCTGTGGTTTGTAATGTGGAGCACCATGTTGGCGACAGAGGTGTGTTTGCTAGATGCTCTGGTGATTATGCTATTGTTATCAGCCACAACCCAGATAATGATACCAGCAGGTAGATTTTGATATCTAAAATTCGTTTTTGTTTTTCAAAATGCACGTCTGTTGAAGAACTTATGTATCTTTTTTTCTTTTTTTGTGTATGCCCGTGTATTTTGCTGCGCTTTTATTGCTTTCTTACATATGGTTTGACTCAGTTAAGCGTTTTGCGTTATGAGATGGCAGGTTTAAATTTCTGTTTCTCATTTATATTGGTTTTTTATGTTAATATTTGTTTTCTTCATTGGTATAGATATATTTATTTTGCGAAATTATGATTTTTTCAAAGTGAATAGAAGTAATTACATTGATATGTGGGGATAATCATATTGGGACCGTGAATGAATTTGTGTGAGAAGAAGGGTTGAAAAGGAGGAAGATTTTTGAAGGAATACTTTTATCTTTTTGGAGTGCATAGTATAACTCATTTGCAACTAATTTTTGTTGTCAAATATTCCTGAATGGATTTCCCAAACTACTTAACAATGTTATGTTGTTTTCTTTCCTTGTTATCTTTTCACTTGGTTGATGATAATCGTACTTCATTTACAAGAATATTGTTTATCTATTCCAATGTAACTTGTAATTGTGTTCTTGGAGAGATACGTATGGTTAGTAGAGTCACAACATGGAGTTTCTTTTTCTTTCACGAACATGAATATAAATATGAATGGTTTTTTTGAACTTATCATAAAAAAGCTTGTGTACCCTGGCTAGAATCTAAGCTCTCCACGTTTATGTCTGCTTGCTGAGTGAGTGATTTGCTAGTGCTGGCTATATCTGTTTTCAGTTTTTTCAAGAAGGCACATGTAGTGGCTATATCTTTTATTCAGTTTTTTCAAGAAGGCACATGTAGAGCGCTCTCACTGGAGTGATTATACCTGTGTCAGGGTGAAAAGGCTGGATCAGTTTAGATTTTTTTTTGTAGTAAACTGCGGTTGTGCTTAAAAATGCTGCCCATTGTTCCTTGAATATGGAATTTTTTTATTTGTTTTGATTTAATTCCTACCAGCCTTCATTTCATAATTCTGTCTCTTGCAGGATTAAGCTACCATCTGGAGCCAAGAAGATTGTACCCAGTGGATGCCGTGCTATGATTGGTCAGGTTGCTGGAGGAGGAAGAACAGAGAAGCCTCTTCTTAAGGCAGGTAATGCTTACCACAAGTTCCGAGTCAAGCGTAACTGCTGGCCGAAGGTGCGTGGTGTTGCTATGAATCCAGTTGAACATCCCCATGGTGGTGGTAACCATCAACATATTGGTCACGCCAGTACTGTCCGCCGTGATGCTCCTCCTGGTCAAAAGGTTGGTCTCATTGCTGCCAGAAGAACTGGTCGGCTCCGAGGACAGGCTGCTGCTACTGCTGCCAAGGCTGACAAGGCTTAGAGTAATTCAATCGGTTCAAGACTTGTTTTCCCTAATCCTTAGTCCCTTTACATTATGTTTGATTGGATATGCATTTTGTTGAAGACCCTATTTAGAAGTTTTTGTTTCTGAGTTTTGTTACAAAAATCCTTTTTTGAACATAATATTCCTCTCCCCCTTGTTTCTTGTTGCTGTGATGAATGTGGTGAATTTGATAGCATGAACACCAACGTAATTTCTCTAAAACAAAAAAGATCTATGTTCTTAGGTTTTCGATGACAGGTACTCGGAGAACAATTTGTAGCCAACTACTAAAATTAATTTATAAGGATATTCTAATTTCTTAAATAGTTAAATTTTTACAAGAAAATATCTAATCTGTATCCTGGTTTTTTTATAGTCTGGTTATGAGACGATTCATGTAACCTAGAGAATGGTTGGTTCATTCAACTGAAGTTTGTGATCATATTCGTCCCTTCTCCTCCTTCCGTCTATATTTATCAACTTGGAAGAGTTAACCTAAATGCACCAAAATGACTTTATGTTATTATTACTATTCATACATAATTTCTCTCATAGACTCGCTTGTCGTCTCATGAAGCACCATCTTGGCTGACCGTCAATCTTTCCATCTCATCTAATTTCTAGATTGATTTTCTTAGCGTTTGATTGATTTGTTATGAGAATGAGTTTGTTAAATTATGCGCCTTCCTTCACCATAATTTATACAACACTAATCAAATAGTTATTTAAAACTTAATTTAGTCTATTTCAAACTTAATTTAGTTAAAGTAGTTGGTAACACATGCTGCACCTAAATTTTCACACAAATAGAATGAAACTATATTTATTTACTTATAATTTTTTATTTTAATTTTTTAAAATACATTTTTTAACTTCATTTCTAGAAAGATTTTTTCCTCGAGACTTGTTATATGCATGCATAAATAGAATGAGCTAAAATATATAAATAATTTGTAATATTGACTATGAAACAATTCATTCAAACTTACGTATTAATTACCTATCAAATGTTTAAAATAGCAAAAATAATTTTTGGGACTGTTCAAGAAAAATAACATTTACAATTTAAATTTTGAATAATACGCTCTAGAAGATTAAATTTTGAATAATATGCTCTAGAAGAAAAGTATGTTATTCACTTAAATCAATATCATTTTAACACGTTAAGATGACCAAACCAATAGATAAAAAGAAAATAATCAGCTAAAAAAAAAATCTTATTATTCAATTTCCATAAGATCTAAAAACAATATCTTTTTCCCCTTGCATACCCAAAAAAAAAATTTCTTCTCCATTTATAATATTAGATGAAAACAAAAGTGACTAAGAAACAACATAGAAATCTATCTGCAAACTTGCAAGTAGCACCAAAATGATGGCATAAACCCAGAAGACAGCTCCTCACCCTCAAATTGTGTGTAACCTTAGCAGCAACCATAAAACAAAGGGTTTTTGTAGCCTTGGCCCACAAATCTTCATTTGAACTTGTTGGAAGACTAATTTCTTCGCACACCAACTTTTTGTTGTGACTTGAACATGAAAAAGAATAAAAAGAATGAAATATTTATACCTAAAGATTTGAAAAGAGAAAGAATTTGAAATGTTGAAATAATTATAAAATAGTTAATATGAGATAGGAGTATGTGAATAGATGGAAGATAAAGAAATGTGAATAGGTGGAAGATGGACATATGGGAATGGTTTTAGAAAAATGTTAATAATATAATTAATTGAAAAGAAAAAATTAAAATTATGAATAATTAATTTAAATTAAAAAATAAATAAAAAGCAAATTAAGAAAAAGTAAATCTACTAAAAAAAATGGTAAAATTGGAAACAAAATGTTTCTTCTTATCCATACTTTTATATATACTACAAGGTAGGAGAAATATGGTATGCAAACTTTTAAAAACACAAAATCTCCTCAAAACTTAACAATTTAGTTCCACACTTCCTCCTTCCTCGTGAAAGAATATAATTTAATTTTTTTTTATAGATATAGACTTAAATTTATTAATAAACTATAAAGTCGAAGATGTAAAGTCAGGAAATAATGACTTAGTTTTGGTGAGATTTAAGGCAACCTATAAAATTATTAATCCAACAAACAAAAGTCGATTAGTTATATTAAACTTAACCAAAGGAGCTTAAAAAGAAAGAGAGTGAAGAAGCCGAACCACACCTTCCGTGTTTGACACCACGTGAACACCTCCACTTCTCTCTACTCAAATGCTGCAGATCGACGAGAATGGCTGATATCTCCCAGATTCAGCACAAAAACGCCCACATTGGCATAGTGCTCGACCCTCCGATATTACTCCATCCCCATTTCTTAAAATGAACCCTTGCCACCCACATCGTCTTACTTCATGTTTGAGGTCCATAATTCGTATTTTAAATCTCTATTTGCTATATTTCTTACTATTTTTTTTATCAAAAATAAAATAGTTTACATTTCAAAAATTGCCTATTATAATCTATATATTATTATAACACATGTAAGGGACGGTTGAGACGAGTAGTGACTTATAATAGTTGTGAGTTATAATAGTCACTGTCAGGGGTGCAGACTACTATACTCTATCTTATTATAAATAATGTTTAAGACATAAACTATTACAATATGAGTTTTCACTACTTTTTTTTTGTGTCTACATATATATTATACATAAAATATATATTTTTCTTCAATTGACTTTATTAAATTTGATTAATTAGAATATTCTTTAATAAATTTAGCTTCAAGCTGGGGTTTTCATTATACATGAAATACACTTTTTTCTTACATGAAAGCTAGTAGTTTTGCATTTCATTATAATTATAGAACACAACAACAAACATAATCAAATCGACCACGCTATTTTTCAAATTACCATTGATAGATTACTTTTCTCCCAAATAAACATGGTCTTAATTTATTTTTAGTATGTAATAAAAAATGAGATACATAGAACATGAGTGCATCTAGAGATATATCTTTTTAATTTTGTCACAAAAAATGACTAAAAAACCTATATTAGGTCTTAGCATTTTTTTTCTTCATTTTTACCACATACTAGCAGTAAGTATTTTTAACTTTTTAAAAAGTTTAATGAATTTTAATGTAACTTGAAAAATATTTTTTAAGAAAATAAAGTAGTACCAGCTTTTATAAAAAATAATAAAATTCAAGACAGTTTTCTATAATTTAGTTAGAAAACAAGGCGTTTATTAGTTAAAATTAAAATATTTGAATAAGATTTGATAGGAACTTCAACCTTTGTAGATTTTAAGTTTAAATTAAAATGGTTTCACGAAAAATATTAAACTCAAATAATAATTTAATAATAAAAAAATTTCTACTTAATTAAACATAGTTCGATATCAAAATTCATTGGACGATTTCTTTCATAAAAAATATATATATTAAAACAGTAATTTTAATTTATTATTTTTGCGAAAAGCTTTCTTATTGTAGATTAATTCCATTGAAAAAGAAAAAAGAAGAAGAAAAGGGTTTGATGATGAATTATATATTTGTTAGAGTTTCCACTAACAAATTTAAAACTAAAAAAAAGGAAAGAAGAGAGAGAGGAAGAAGAAAGATGATTACAAGAGGGAGGAAAATTACAATAAGAGTTCGGAGAATTATAAGAACGAGTATGAAAGTTTTTCTCCATTTAACTTAGTAGGTAGCCTAAACATAGAGTGAACTATAATAGTTCATTTCACTCTAATAAGACTAAAAAGACTGTATCTAATATCTATATGTCAATTGATCTAAATTTATTTTATTACATAAACTAAATTACATCGTTAACAACTAAGTTGTACTAAGTTCTCAAATGTGTACCCAAGGGTTTGGTAGCTTAATAGCTCAAGATTAGACTAGAATTTGGTCTAACCCTCGATCTGTTCATCAGTTCGGAACTTAGTAGGTAAAGAGAAGACGAGGAAAAAAAAATGTTCCCATATGAGACAGCTTATTGGGCCGGTCATTGCAACCCGAGGGCCCATATGAGACAGCTTCAAGTTCACGGGCCTCAATTTTGTGCCCTATTAGACAAAATGGCAGAAACCCAAATTTACCCTTAAAGTATGTAAATCATTTTCTCCAAAATCAAGGATACATCAGTCATTTCCAATAATACCCTCCTTCTTTTTGCGTTAAGAAGAAGAGTCCTCCTTCCTCAAAACGAAAAAGAAAAAAAATCTGTTTTTCCTCGCCTCTTCCAGAAAGGGTTTAGTACCTTAAACCCCAATCCTATGGCTCTCAGATCGGCGGCGGCGTCGGCTCCTCGGAGTTTGAGGAAACTCATTACACGTACCTCAACTCGTACTCTACCGATAATCTCCCAGGCTATTCATGATTGGGAGAAACCGGAGCCCAGCACCATTACTTTCCTTTCTGGCCGCCTGTTCTCCAGCGCTTCTACTTCTAGTTTCATTCCTCCGCCGCTCCCTCCCTCGGCTCAGCAGCGTGAGGTGGCTGAGCCCAGTACTAACCTTTTCGTTTCCGGTAAATCGTTCTTTCTTAATCTATCTGCCTTGCGTTTATTTACTTTAACAATCATGTATTTGCGTTATGTATATTGCTCCCTTTCTGTTCTGAAACTGCTAACGTTATTTTGATTTATGGTTTCATTCTTGCCAATTTTTTTTGGAGTCTGGAATTTCATTTTTCCTGTTCTTCTTTTGGTCCTATTTTAGCTGTCTTAGTAATTGAGAAATGCTTAGTTACCTTTTTTTTTTAATAAATATTTTCTAACCTTCGATTGTCAATTTTATGGTATCTTTTTAGTTAGTGTTGAGATATCTTTTTTTATTTTTTATGCCTCTTCTTGTTCTTTGCCTTTAATTTGCTTCACCTCTCGGTTTTGAATTGTTGAGATGCATACGTATATTTCTAGATGGGGAAGTTTAGTAATTGGTGGAATAGTAAGTATTGTGAGTACAATCTATGCTTGACTGGACCTAATGAGGTGGCTATCCATTCTCTTTGGATGTTGGCCTCCTCTACGTTTATCTTTTTCAATGATCGATTCTTGGAAGCTGGAATTGAAATTTGGCTAATGTGTTTGTTGAGCTGTGTTTCTGTTTCTTTTCAAGTAGAGGAATTGTTCTGTCTTTTAATACAGAATTTTCAAGTTTTATTGTGTTTATGAAATTAATGAACTGTTTGTGAAGCACGTAATTGTTGATGTTTATCTTCTTTCAGGCCTCAGTAAACGCACTACCACTGAAAAACTTCATGAAGCCTTTGCGAAGTTTGGAGAAGTTGCTCATGGTCTGTCCATTCGCATTGCAAGTTTGATTTGTGCTTAGACCTGAATTTTTTCCATCTTTTAACCTGTTGTTTTCTGTTCTGTTTGTAGCAAGAGTTGTAACTGATCGAGTGACTGGATATTCTAAAGGATTTGGCTTTGTTAAATATGCCACTTTGGAGGATGCTGCTAAAGGCATAGAGGGCATGGATGGCAAGGTGAGTTGGGATCACTTTCCAGTTTTCTCATTTGAGACGTTGAAGTTTATTTGGTGTGTATGTAGTGTTAATCCACATTTACATAAGATCCCTGGATCTTGCATTCAATGTTTTTCGCATGTGTTAGCATAGAGGCTAAGGTCGTTGACTACCCTTCTAATAGACAACTAAGAAATGAGAAAGAAAATGAATAAGAATATGACTTCAATGTGTTAATTGGCGTATCACAGAATAAATATAAGATTCCTGAATATGGTGTGTGGTGTTATGTTATCCACATATGCGTACAAGATAGTATTCTAAAGAATTTGATTGGCAACATAGAGAACATATCCTTACAGCACTCAGCTGTTGATTATGATTCATGCTTTGCATATTTTGGATCTTATGGTACCTGGCTCGGCTGATAGATCTGCTGGTTACATGGGAGTGCAGTTTCTCCTTTATTCTCATGTTCAATGGTGTTTGCTTTATGTAGTCCTTTCAGACAATAATTATTTTTGGTAATTCATTGATTTATTTGTAGGATTTTCTGATATAATTTGAATCCTTTCATTTGAGCAACATGGTGGTGAGAGTATTTTTTTTTTCATTACCTTTTTCTTGGTGGGGCATTGAGCATTTAGTCGGGTTCATTTTTTCTTTTGCTGTTGCATTGTAATGGATGTTTAAGTTTAACCGCTTAAACTGGCCTGGTTAGTGGTCACTCACGAATATAAGAAAATAAACACGTGACTTTACAATGTTGAAGAAAAACATTAACTATTGGACTTTAACAATTCTTTGAATCTTGTAAAGGGTACCACTTGGAAACATTATTGTTACTATTATCATCAAGTTTTAAAATGATTGCCAATATGTGGCTAAATGGTTGGTTGGTGAATCTTTTATAGAAAGTACAATCTTGACAATGCAAAATGGTTGTATTGAACAAACCGATCTAGGTTTCTTTTAAATCGATTTTGTCAAACTTTCCTAGAACTTCCCTTGGTTTGCTTCATTGTCATTTTTGACATTTTAGTAGAATACTCCCATTATGAGCCTCGTTCAATTGATTTGATTCCATGTGTCTTACCTCTCTGATCCCCAATTAAAACATTTACTCTGATAAACTTTACAAATTAGAATGCCCGAAAATAAGATTTAAGAAATTGGGTTGATGATTGCTTTTGAACACGTGTTGAAATTTGATTACTTATAATTGAATGATGATGAGTCTCTTTTTGTTTTCCCTCTTAATGTTATCCAGTTCCTGGATGGTTGGGTTATATTTGCTGAGTATGCAAGGCCAAGACCACCTCCTGAGAACAACAATGGTTTTGCCCCATATGGCCGTCGAGATTAACGATGAAGGATGCTTCCATATCCATTGAACTCTCTTGATCTGCAAAATGGCACTTAACTTTATATACATGATTTAGGTTATTTCTTCATTGGAGGTTCGTTGTTCTCTTCCGTTGCTGATAACTTTTTTGTTCTGCGGAACTGTAGATTAGCCGCAGGTATTGAGTTGAGAATATCTGAATTGAGACAGTAGCATTTTTACAGGTACTACATGTATGATCTACTTTTCAACATATTTAGTCAAAACTATTTTATTTATATATATGTTTCGCCAATAAACATACTTTGCATTGCGTATTTGTTACTGATAAGCTTAGAGTTTGTTCTTGTCGTGTATGCTTTTGGATTAATTTCTAGTTAACCACACATTGACCTCTACGAATAGGTAAATCTGGATTCAAATATTGGAATATTTTATTTATGGTTAAAATACCAAATCTTTGTATTTTGAGTATCTTTTTTTCCATTTTTTTTATCTATATACTTAGCAATCACTCTTAAGGTCCTTGAAGACTCGATAAATCTTGAATTTATTATTTTAAGGTTATTTCATTTATTATTATTAACTAAAATTAGTTTAATAATACCACAAAGAGTAAATTTGTTGGGAAAAAAAAAATGAAATAAAGTATTGATAACCAAAATAGTACAAGGGAGCAAAATGGTATTTTAATATTTATTTGTGTATTAGTGAGTAAAAATTGATTCAAGGTTAATAAAGGGAATTACGTATTTAATATGATATAAATAAGAAAATATTGTTTGGTTACTTTGGTTGAGAACAAAAACACAGCACAAATAATCAAACTTTTATTGTATGGGTAGAATTAGTGTTTATGTTCCTTTCAAGGTTCATTGACACTTATGATTTGGATTTAGTCTTTCTTTTTTTACAAACCCAAAAGAAAACAATCAAAAGGACTCTTCAACAGCCAGTTGGAAAATCCTGTACTCCACCTTCCATTTTTGTTATAAACAAATTTTCTTATATGATTCTCATTCGATTGCTTGGCTATCAAAATTTCTTTCATGTGTAAAAATATTTCATAATTTGAAGTATCATTTGTATAGATAAACAAACGCACGTAGAAGTACATTTTGTATTACAACTGAAAAGGAACAGTAAATTTTAATGGTAATGGAAAAGGATTAATCACCAATACAACTTCTTTCCCCATACTCCAATCCAGCCATTGTATCATATAGAGACTTATTGCGTGTCTCAGGCAGGAAAAATACCAATATCCCACCCAACATTCCACATACCGCAAACACCCCAAACGCCGACCCACCTCCCAAAACCACCACAAACGGCGCCAAAGCCGCTCCTGTTTGAATTGCCAAGGCGGCTGCACCCATTGCCACGTTCCTCACCACCGTCGGAAACAGCTCCTCCAAGTATAAAAACAACAAGTTGTAGTTCCCAGCCATCCCAAATACCCCCATAATCCCACACACCATCCTTGCTACCTTCCACTTCCCATGGCTTCTCATCAAGCTCCCAATAAAGCAAAATACCCCACTGAACCAGAACGTTCCTATCCCTATCCCTTTCCTCCCAACCCTACTTAACAGCACTGCTGTTATAGCGAACGCCGGAGTCTCTGCAACAGCATTGAGTAGGACGCTGAGGTAGAGATTTGTCTTTAGGTTGACAACGTTTAAGCTTAAACCGTAATATATTACTGCCCCTACAAAGCTTATAGCCATTGCTAGCAGTAGTCGAATTCTTGCAAGCGGTGAACGAAGTAAGGTTCCTAAGTTACCCTTTTCTACATGTTTGAGCTCCGATATCTGATCATCTTTGTTGAAAGCTTCTCGATCCAGTAGAAGGATGACTCCTTCAGGGAGGTGCTTGCCATTGCATTTGGCTATGGACTTCATCACCTTCATGGCTTCGTCAATCTTCCCATGAACTAGATACCATCTTGGGGATTCGGAGACGAAAGGCAGGATGACGAGGAGGAAGACAAGAGAGGGAATTGAGGAAGCTATGTAGAGTTCACGCCATGGACGAATGGTGTAGGCCATTCCTGATAGTATGACAATCCCACCGGCAAAAAAGTAGAACGACGACATTCCAGCTGCCCCACGTTTTGTTGGGCCAATGGGTTCAGTGGCAAGTACGAAGGCACATACGGCATTACCGCCGGTGCTGATTCCGGTCAAGGAGCGGAAGAGGGCATAGGTCCAGTAATATGGAGATGCTGCTGTTAAGAACCCAAATATGGCGTTTAATGAAGAAACTAAAGCGAGCGAGCGTTTTCTTCCCAAGGCAGAGTTTGAGAGGTAGCCGAACAAAGCAGATCCTGATGATATATGAAGAATAACTAAGTCATAGGGATTTCAAAATAACTTTTTTTAAAATCATTATTAAATGGAAATAAGAAAAAAAAATTAAAACATGTTTAGGAGTGAGAAAATTTATTAATTTTTTTTGTCAGGTATAAAGTCCCTCTAAAATATATCATTAATCATTTCAAAACTAGTTAGTATTTGATGAAGTGATGTTTTGAAGTGACATTGAATTTTTTTTTTTAAAAGAAAGAAATGAAAAAAAATTCAAAATCACTATCTTTATAAATATGATACTGAGACAATTTGAATATATAGTTTAGTACACAAGATACTAAATGCCATGTTAAAAGTTGCTGTTTCATTTCTCACTCAACCTTTGTTGAACTAAAAGAAACTAAAAAATTAATATGAGAGTGAGAGGATTACCTATCATGCAGCCAATAAAGAACATGGACTGAGCCAACCCAACTTTATACTTATCACCACAAATCAAACTCCACTCTGCCACCGTTGAGCTCCGGCGACCATCAACCCATTCCCATGATCCAGGTTTCATCCCACAAACGCTCGTTGCAGCCGCATTGCAGTCCGTTGGGTCGATGCACTGCCATCGAGGCTGGTGATCAGCGAAGATGACAATCATGGTGTGTAGAGCTTCTAAAGTCCAACCCAAATTGGCCAGCACAAAGTTCTTCCATTGCCATGGCCCAAACTCACCGCAGTACTTTCCCAGCATGTCGTCAATTGTAAGCCTCTCTGTTGCGGCTGATTCTACAATGGGTTCGATCGTAGGCAATGGACGTTGGTATTGTTCTTGAAGCTCAACTTGACTTGATGTGGATGTCAATGTCATTGTGTTGTGTGGCTTAGAGAGCTATAAAATTTTAAGAAGAGAAACTTTTTGTAATATCCAAACTAAAATAAATCTACACCACAAATACATACTCTTATAACTAAAACTAAAATAATCTACACTTCAAATACAAACTATATTATAACTCAACTCACTACGGTAATTTTAACCGTTGTTTTAAATATACAAACTATAGTATAACTCAATTATAATAACTCACATTTACTATAAATACAGTTAAATAACAAAATTGTTAGAGAGATATTTATGAATAAAGCAAATCTATTAGTTATAGAGACTAAAAGGTATTGTTAGAAATCTACCATCACTCATCCATAGTGTTGATTGATTTTGTTATATTTAAAATCAACTTGAAAAGCGTTAGATTTTAGGTTTGAAAATCTGCCTACACTGCAAGACAATTAATTTTTTTCTACGTCTCTTTCGTCAGGAGAAAGTTAGTGTAGCAGAAGCTCTACCAAGAAGGAAAGAACAATGCAACATCTAACAATCGATGTTTGGTCAAAAAGGTCTTTGTGGTGATTTATTTTTCTCTCATAATTCAAACAAAGGGTACAAAAATGTCAGGAACTTTGTGGCCGTTTCTTTGAATAATTTAGCTGTGTTAGTCATCGGTAAAAAGGAAATGAAACAGATAAAAAAAAGAGGAGGGATTCATATGATTACCTTCAAACTCAAACACGAAGAGAATAATTTGAAGCTTGTGAGTTTTTTTTTTTTTTAATTTCTCTTTGGTTCTATGAAATGATTTTTTTTTTTTTTTGATTAAAATGGGAGTATTGGAGTTTGATAACAATGGGAGTTGGTGAGTTTTTTCTTTTTTGTTTTCTTTGAGAAAGGAAGAAAGTAGAGAAGTGAAAGATGGCAGTGAGAGTTTATGAGTTGTTGGCATTAGGGAGCTTCAAAGAGGCAGATGGCAATGCCAGACATAAACAAACTCTCAATTAATTTGGAAACTTTTACATTTTTCTATTTTATAACTCATTTTCTTAACTTTGATTTTTCCAATTTTTCAAATATGAGGAATTTGGTCAGGGTTGGTTATAAATAAGGTTACAAAATACCAATTTTTTTTTAATTAAAAAAAATACATTACCCATTTTGAAATTTTAGCTTATAATAATCCTAACCAATTTTCAAATTAAAAGTAGTGTTTTTTTTCTTTTATTATTGTTGGGTTATTGGTACAACTTGACACATATTGTTACGGTTATTCAAACTATAAAGTTAACCATAAATTATAATATTTTTAAGTGAACACATTAGTCAATTACGATTCATGATTCTATTTTGAAGTAAACACATTGCAATTGAGTTAATTACAATTGATCTTTCAATGAGATTTTATTATAACTACAACAATTTTCATCACAAATGGGTAAACATGACCTTAGATAGATGTACTTTTACTCCAGTTGAGAGAAAGTAGATTAAGCAGTTAAAGTAGGTCAAATATTATTCACACTTATTGGCATAACATTGATAGAAGAAGAGGAAGAAGCAACAATATTGTTGGTATTATTATTCTCACCATCTTCCAAACCAGCCAAAGTATCATAGAACGGCCTATTAAGAGTCTCAGGTAGAAGAAACATAAGCATTCCACCCAAAATTCCACAAATTGCAAACACCAAAAATGGCCATCTTCCCCCTAAAACCACCACAAAAGGTGCCAATATTGCTCCCATTTGTGTGGCTTGTGAAGCACATCCCAAAGCCACATTCCTCACAACTGTTGGAAAAAGCTCAGCAACATATAATCCCAACAAATTGTAATTCCCTGCCATCCCTGATAGCCCCAACAGCCCACAAACCATTTTCAATATTCCCCACTTCCCTTCACTATTACTACTACTACTACCATTCTCGATCAAACTTCCCATCAAACAAAATACCCCACTAAACCATAAGGTCCAAATCCCCACCCCTCTCCTCCCCATCTTCCCCAACAACACCGTCGTGACCGCGAACGCAGGCATCTCCACGACTGCGTTCAAAAGAACGTTAATGTAAAGATTTGTCTTTAGGTTGACGACGTTTAAGCTCAATCCGTAATACACCACTGCGTTCATGAAATTCACCCCCACTCCAACGATAAGTCGTGTCCGAGCGGTGGGTGAGCGCATTATGTCAATGATGTTATTGTTCTTGTTATCAATTGTTTGATTGCTTTTTGTGTCGAGTGTGAGGACGACTCCTTTCGGAATGTGCTTTTTGTTGGAGTTTGCTATGGTGGTTAGAGTTTTCATGGTCTTCTCGAGCTTTCCTCTCACAAGAAACCATCTAGGGGACTCGGAGAGGAAGGGGACAACAACGATGAGGTAAACGAGCGAGGGAATTGAAGAGACAATATAGAGTTTGCGCCATGATTGGAAGATGTATGCGATTCCGGAGAGTAATGCAATGCCACCAGAAAAAAAGTAGCACGAAGACATCGCTGCTGTGCCTCGTCTTGTGGGACCAATGGGCTCCGTAGAAAGAACGAAAGCGCAAAGGGCATTGCCGGCAGTGCTGACTCCGGTCAATAGGCGGAGGAGGACATAGATCCAATAAGAAGGGGAGAGAGCTGTTAAGCAGCCAAAAATGGTGTTTAAAATGCAAACTAGAATCAATGATCGTTTTCTTCCAAAGCTTGAATCTGAGAGATGCCCAAAGATTCCTGCACCTGTGGATCATTAACCTCTTACATATTAGAAACTAGTTTTTAAGTAAATGAAAGAGGAAAATTTATACATTGTTACATATATATATATATAGGTTCATAATAACTTCAATTATATTTTTCTATCTTTGTTAAACGCACGTTAAAGATATATCTCGAAATTGTTTTTGATAATGTCTAATAATTTCTCTCCATCTTTAATATATTTTGTGTTTAATAGGTTCTTAATAGTACTGTAAATTTTCAATTTTATGCTTCCATGAATGTTAAAAACAGTTTCCAAAAAGGTAAAAAGAAAACTATTAATCACGAAATTAAAGTTTTAAGCCTAAAAATTGAAAGTTCATTTTACTATTAGTCACTCAAAATTCCATACATCTCAAATAAGTTACCATATTTTGGTTGAGGAACTAAATAAAAAAAAAAAAAATCAAAACTCTACTTAACATTTTCAAAACTTGTATAGAATTAAACTAAGATAAGTATATATACATGGTTTTAGAGAGACCTAATGTGCAACCAATGAAGAAAATGGCTTGAGCCAAACCAACTTTATACTTATCTCCACAAACCAAACTCCATTCCACCACCGTCGAGCTTCCACGGCCACCAACCCACTCCCATGTCCCAGGGTTTAGATCACACACATCTTTCGCTGCTGCATCACACGCGTTACGATCCAAACATCGCCACTCCACGTCCCGGTCTGCGAAGATCATGACCATTGTATGGAAGGCCTCGAGGGTGCAACTCAAATTGCTCAACAAGAAATTCCTTAACTGCCATGGCCCAAACTCACCACAATACTTTTGGAGCATCGCGTCGATCGTAAGCCTCTCTGGCTCTGATTCCGCAACGAGTTTTAGATCTCGTTCCTCTACAGTGTCACCCATATCAAAATTATTATCAAATATGTAGGAGGTAAATGAGGTTGGCGAGAAGATTTGGTTGTCAATTGTAATAATGTAGGAGTTTTAATTTTGTCATAGGAAAGATGTGTTTTAAGGAGAAGGTGGTCGTGCATATGCTTTACATGATACGTCATTAGTGGTTGTTTGAGAACTTGTAAGGTTTAATTTGTGATCCTAACAACGTGTGTATTAGGCATGGGCATTAATAAAATACACATAAAATTTTAGTGGCAAAAAAGTTGGTCACTTTACATATCTTTCTTTTTGCTATTCCAATACTTATATGAACTATTTTGTAGGTTGAAAAAAAAATATCATTTTTGGTTCTTGTAATTTAGATTTCATCCTATTTTAATTTATCCATTTATGTGAAATTTAATCCATGCGAATGCAATAAATCTTAAATTTAGGATCAAGTCCTCGTGCATGCTCAAGCATCGATCTTCAATGTTATTGCATCTCGATCCTAATGATCTAGGAAGATGTTTCGGTTCACCTCACAAAGACAAGAAAAAATCTAGAAGATCGACAAACACCTTACAAAATCCAAAAGGATGTTTGGCACGAACCAAGTTCTCTACATGGTAGATCAGGTCGTATGAGTGTCATCAATAACCAAGACAAGGATCAACTAAATAGTTTGATGTGTGATAGAAAGCTCAACCTTGCGTTCTCTCTTTACCTACAAAAGAAAATGTAATGCATCTAAAAAAGTGTACATGCATGAGTTGAGTTGTTAGAAGGTTGCTTTGGAAAAATAGTAAAATTATTTTTTAATTGGAACAATACCTCAAATACCCCTACCCAATTGAAAAACTTGAGTCCTAAATACAATTTGTTCCCTAAAACTCAAATACCATGCCACATCCCACATACAATTAATCCCTATGAAAATATATAATTTTCTCCCAAAATATAAAATTATACTATTGCCATTAATGGGAAGCTCCACCTAACCTCTGCAAACGTTCAAATTATTCTTGAACTTCGGCCAGTTTAGCTAGCTTTGTTCGCTCCATTTGAGACCCTAAGAAATTTTCGTTCTATTTGAAACCCATCTCTTCATCTTCTTCGCCTATAATTTCTTCACCTGCCATTTACTTTCGTACGACCTCACATCCATTTACTTCGTAATTTAGGTTGTCTTGCACTTTCCTTCATAATCAGGTTCTTTGAGCTTTTAATCCTTGAAACGAATCTGATAAAGGAACGTATACAATAACCACACACGACAATCAATATATTAGGACGATTCAATCCATTTACCATCCACCACAATCTTTACCAAAGGATAACTTAAAGAAAGCCTACATAGTATTAGGCTAAAAGGAGGGCTTCGACAAAATCAGTAACATACAAAATAAAAAATCTAATTAAAATAAATAAATATGAATATTTACATAATTAAAAAACAGAACATAAAAAAATAATTATTCGATACAAGAGGCGCAATAAATTAATTTTTTAAAAATAAAAACTAACCAAAATAAGTGTATAATCATAATTAGCACAATTGTAGGGATGATAAAACTTTAATTTAAAATTATTATTAACCATACGTAATATGTATTATCTGATAAATTTTCTTGCAAGGAAAATGCTTAATTTATGCATGCTAGCCATTATTTTAGGATATGATGTACTATTTTGAAATCAAAATATTATGAAATATAACAATCACGAACAGTTGAAATTCTCTTAGGCATTTTTTTATTAACAACAGATAGTATGTATTATTTGATACATTTTTTAAAAATAATTTGAAATATAAATAATACAAAAATACTGAATTAGAGTTTGTCATTCTTTTAGGGATATAATATTTGAATTCAAAATGTTATGAAATCTAATGAATGAGGAATGGTTGAAAACATGTTAGCCCTTTTTAGGAGAATCATTTATTAAACCTAACATTTATGAATTAAATAAATAAATGTTACTTAATCTGATTTAAATACTAACAATTCGAAAATCTATTATGAATTATAGGATATTGGAAAAATCTTGTCAATCTCAAAAATATTAATTTAAATTAGTTTAGATTTTCCAAAACTGATTGTAATTTGCAAACACATTGTCTTTGTGACTGTGTGATATTTCACCTCATTATTTGCATCATGAAAATACACTATATCTGGGATTTTTTTTAAAAATAATGTGTTTTGTAAAAGTATTTACAAAAATAGGGTAGTTGGGAAAGTATTTTAAAAAATAGGTGACTGAAGTCGTGTACGAAGTACACGACTTCAACAAATCGAAATGGTGTCGTGGACCGAGCTTACGATATCCAAGTGGAGTCGTGGACCCGGCCCACGTTTTCTGACTGGAGTCGTGTACCGGGTACACGACTACCGTACAGCTGGCACATTTTGTCGCGTATGGTGGAAGTCGTGTACCCCGTACACGACTTCCGTACAGTGAGTCAACAGTGAGTCAACGGTCAACAGTCAAGTCAACCGTAGGGTTCAGAGGGTGTGGACACGTGTCGCGCATGCAGGAAGTCGTGTACGGGGTACACGACTTCGCCTATTTTAAAAACCCTAGAATCCCTTCATTCTGCCTTCATTCGAAATCTTTTTTCCTTCATCTCTTAATTTTTCCTCTTCCTCTTTTTCGTTCTTCCTTCGTAGACGCATTCGACGACAAGGCGATGATGTCGTAGAGGGAGATGGGGAAGCTTATTAAGTTGTATAATTTAAGTGTTTTTAAATTTTGCTAGAACTTATTCAAGTTGTATAAATAAAAAATTGAACTTTTTTAAATTAATTTTAAATTAGAAGTTGCTAATACATGATTTAGATGTAGGAGTATTCTTAATAATATCAATATATAATATATATTTTTTAAAAGTAGAGAACCAAGTATTAAAAAAAACGTTCAAAATATTTTTTTCTCAATCTATCTTAAGCCACAAGATTTCTTTAATAAATTAACAAAAATTCTTATAAGATATCACTAATGATGTGTTTTACATTTGGTTTATTTTTTTAATTTGTTCATAATAAACATAAATTACCAAAAATTTGGCCATTTAAACAAAAACTAAAATTTTCACATATTTAAAGTTGAACATTTAAACAAAAACATAAATTTCCAACTACCCTAATTTTGAAAATACTTTTTAAAAACACATTATTTTTTTAAAAAATCCGTATTTTACAAATGTTTTTACCCTAAAAATAGTTAATCTTTTAAAATATAATAATTTTAAAAACAATTATTTAGGAAGTCGTGTACCCCGTACACGACTTCCGTCCACACTTCCGTCCACGTGGGTCAAACTCGTGCATACGTGGAGCGAAGTGGTCAAATGTGCTGACATGTACATTTAGGAAGTCGTGTACCCCGTACACGACTTCGTTCAATTTCAAAAAAACACATATTTTTGAAAATAGTTTTGGAAACAGCCTTATTCTTATAATTTCTTTCCCAACAACCCTATTTTTCAAAATATTTTTACAAAACACATTATTTTTAAAAAAAATCCCTATATCTTTAACAAAAGTATTATCACATAAAAAAGTCAAAAAATTGAAATGATTGGTTTTGTCAAAAATCTTATTAATTTTTAGATTTGCTATTTTTCCTTTTATTATACTAAATTTTTCCATATTTATGTTTATCTCAATTTATATTTTAGAAATGATCAACCCAATCCAAATCATTTTTTTTTTTGAGTTGGGTGGGGTCATCAATTTTTTTTTTCCAAGTTGAAGAGAAAAATATTTGTCACTGTTGGGCTTATTTCACTTTTTTTAAGGGAAAGCCTACTAACATCCAGTTGAGCTTTAAATTTTTTTAGAGATAACCGTGAGGGCTGTCAAGAAGAATGACAAATTATGACTTTTACTTTGACAAAATTGCAAAAATAAATTTAAATTGTTAAAATAGCAAAACATAAAAATTAGAAAAATAAATAAATAAAACAATCCCTCAAATGCCCCTAACCAATATGTAAAATACAATTGTTCACATAAACTTCAAATACATTGTAATTGAAATAATATACATGCTACATAAAAATTTTCCTCCAAAAACATAAAGATTAGAAAAAAATTTATTAATGGGAATATCAAAATTTAAAATCTCTACAAGTGATCATTTTTCCTCTTGGATTTTGGCCACCCACTTACTTTCTTCTTTCATTCGAAACTCTAGAGAAAGTTTGAAAACCATTTGAAACCATCAACTTATCAAAGAATTCAAAAGGGGAGCATTGTTGATATGATAATAAAGATAAAATCATGAAATTATACCAGGGTTCTTCAAGTTCTTCATACATTCAAGATTCATTTGAGTTATTCTCATCTTTTTTTTTTTGCAAGAAAAAATTTATCTCTCTCATTGTGTTTGTCTCTTGTCGGCTGCCCCCTCTCTCAATCTCATTCTTTTCTTTTCTCTAATAAAATCTAAAATACGTAGATTCAAATAATTACAAAAATGCCATTGAAGCATAATTAAATTATAAATTATAAATTCAAATTGTTATTAAAAATATATATTCAGATTCAAATTCAGATTTTTATTAAAAATATATCTTATGTCTAATTTAATAAATTGTTAATAAATGGTTTAAGATATAACAAATCTGAAAATATTGTATATAATAAAATATAATAAATTGTTTAAAATATAACAAATTCAAATTTAAATTAGTGATTGTCATTATTTTAGGGATTAGATTGAGAAATGGTTGAAAATTTCCAAATTTTTTAGAAAAAAATATTATTAAACATAAGTTTTATGAATTAAATAAATAAATAAATAATTTGATTTAAATATTAAAAATCCGAAAATTGGTTATGAATTATAGGCATATATTTAGGAAATATTGGAAAAATTTTGTCAATCCCAAAAATATCATAAATTAGTTCATATTTTTCAAAATTGGTTGGAGTTTTCAAATACACTATATCTGTGACTGTACCGTTTTTAGTCTCATTATTTGTATCATGCAAATGTACTGTATCTGTAAAACATATATTATCCTACATAAAAAGGTATAAACACATATTATACTCATTGATTCAGATATGCATAGTAAGGATGATTGGAAATAAAACGCCACAAACAAAATAAAACGTCTAACTAAAATAAATATGAATATTAACGTAATTACACTATATTTGTGAACATTTGTTGTCTACGATGTCATCCATTTTGGAATATATTGAATCTGATTGATGACAATTAGTATTTTTGTATTATGTTTGGAAGGTTATGCGTCATGGAGTAGGATACAATAAACATTTATAAATATAAAACAAATTCCGATTGTTGTTCTTAAAATCAAGGGGATATTTATTGATATATTGGTGATGTAATTTAAAAGAATAATTAATAATAAAAAGTAATTTATATTCACACTGTATCTGTATATAACTTATAATTAAAAATGGAAAAAATATTATACTTGAATGTTTTTTTTTTTAAAATAATATATATTCACAACTATATCTATATATAACCTATAATGAAAAAAATATATTTTTCTTTCTGACCCTGACAAAATTTCAGGAATCACGTGAATGTGCTTTGATAATAGTGAACGATTTTTAGTTAATCAATTGTGCATGCAACAATTAAGAAGTATAATGGTATTGAGAATAAATTTCCTTAGGAATCAGAGCTCAAATGAATGAAAGAAGAAATGGGAAAAAAAAATCCCTCGAAGAAGTTCACCTTTGCGCCAAACAAAAGAAGAATCTGGAATCATTTTGATAAAGAAGATAGTCGACAAAAGAAAATCCATTGATTTGGACCGAATATATGAAGACTTTGAAGAGGATGCAATCTTTTCTACAACTAATGGAAGACTTTGAAGGTTTGAGGGTGACGAAGAATTTCAGGAATTTTTTTTTATGGAATCTACGAAAGCAGAAGATAGAGAAGCGAAAGATAGGGAGGTTGGATTCTTTTAGATTTTGAAGAGTTTCAAGGGTTTCAAGATGTGAAGAGAGTGATAATGTTTGAATGCCTGAACGTGCACGATTTGAAAAAGATATGAAACAACTGCATATATTATGTGGAGCTTTGATGGTAATAGGTGTTAATTTTTTAGTTTTGGGGGGAAATTAGAATTTTGATTGATGTCAGTTGTTGTGGAGAGTTTGATTTAATTATAGAGTATTTGTTGTTTATTAATTGAATAATTGTACTTAGGATTCAATTTTTTCACTAAGGTAGGGCATTTAAGACATTGTTCCAACAATTTTTTTTTCTTCATATTTTTCTATTTTATCAATTTAAATAAAAAAATTTCATTTATCCAAAGTAAACCTTCTATTTTGCTATTCTTCTTGTCAGTTTTTTTGTATGGATTAGTTTCATAAATGACAAAAAAACAAAAAAAAAAAACTAAACTAATGGCATATATAACACAATGATAAAAAAATTGCATATATTGCACATACTACAATCCCTACGTGCTACCACCATTTTGGATTCTTCTTTATGAATTTCTCAAATTAAAAGTTATCAATGATAACATGTACCATTGATAGTAGTTATTATTGTTAAAGATTATCATTTATAGTTGTTATCACCGATAGATGCTGTCATCGATAACTTTCAATTTGAGAAATGTTGTTTCACATGCACACTTCTTCTCAATTTTCTCACGATGAAAGTTATTAGTGATAGTTACAATCAGTGAATATAAATTATTGTTACTATTAGTTGTTACCACTGATAGCTACTATCAATGACAACTTTCTATTTGCTACAATTATAAGTGTTTTAATTTCCTTGATTTCTCAAATTGAAAGTTATCGTTGATCGTCGTTATCAATTGTAGTAATTTATAGTTGTTGTAAGTTTGTATCACTGATAGATGCTGCCAACGATAACTTTTAATTCGAGAAATGTGCTATCATTGATAGCGACTATCAAAGATAGCTTCTATAAATGATAGTCACTGAATGGTAGACTAACTTTCGACTTGAGAAATGTGTTATTAGTTGCTATCACTAATATCTTCTACCAAAAATGTTGCTAACAGTAGAAGGGATATCACTGATATTATCTATCAATAGATATGTAGATGTTTGGTTTTAGCATAAATGGACGAAAGAAAAGATATGATTAGCATTCTATTAGTGAGCTTTTAATTACTGATAACATACTATTAATGATAGTCTCTTCTATTACTGATAGCATAAGTGAAAAGCTTTATACCTTACTGATAGGTGTCATCTAATTTTTTATTTTATGATTTTAGGGTTATTGAAAAGACTTTTAAAAATCATACGTACAAAAATGCATAGACCAAAGGTTTCAGGTGAACACATGGATGAGCTTAGCTTGTTGTTGAGAAGAGAAGAATAAAATTAAAAAAAAATTAGGGAATGGAAAAAGTCCAAGAAAGACGAAAATAAAAGTGTCTTCAAGTAATGCTACAAGGCATATGCCTTTAGGGTCGGGTTCGAAAACTAGATTCCGGTAAAACTCTACCACTGAAACAAGCACATGGTTTCAAACTTTTAGCTGAATCTAAATTCAATCTAAATTGTTGAAGAAGGTAAAACTGGAGTCATAATAACTTCACAGTCCTAAAATTGTGATATCGGGGTGGGGGAAAAGTATTTTGCTCAAAATCCATAAAAAAAAACAATTGATATGGTGCAACAGTTCTATGATAGTAGCCAAAGGTCTACCTATTTTTCAAAAAAGATAAAAAGAAAAAAAAAAACCAATAAAATCAGGCAAATTGCAACAGCAAATCTAGTTTGAAATCAATAGTTGAAATCTAGTCCTCATATATAGAATGTCCACCCTGTGCTCGTCATCTAAAAGTTCCTGAGAAACAAACGTTACAAACCTTCACTACAAGAAAAACTGTACTACGACAGTTCTTTATATCACAAATTGGAGGGAGAAAAAAAAAAGTTGTCACAAAAGGTGAAAAAATGCGTTTTTGGCGGGAAAATGCAGCATTTTTCGGATAATACTTTTCGCGACAATTATTTGATGTTATAGAAGATAATGAAATAATTTTTTAAATTTTAATAATTTAAATTTAAATTTAAATAAAAATTAAGGTTAATTAAGATTTTTCTCCAAATCAACCTTTTTTCTCAAATCAAAATTTTTTCCCAAATCAAAAACCCTCACTCATGCGAAGAAGCCATCTCCAAATGCAAAGAAGGCCATATTCGGACGATGTCCGATCCCATCACCGCCACTGCCCCTCGTGTCCAAATCTCCATGATTGCATCTCCAACTTCCGCTCCGATGATACAATGGACTCCGAATTGTCTCGCCATCACTCTGCTTGCAAAAATTGAGGATTCTTTCAGGTTTATAATATCTCTTATCTCTTTGTTTCAATGTGTTTAATTGAGAACAAAAATCTGAAAATAATTGGTGAATTTAATTATAGTTGGTGAAGCACGGAGTGAGCGATTCGTTGATGGAGAGAATGAGCGATTCGTTGATGGAGAGAATGAAGATGGAAACGCAGAAATTGTTCCAACTTCTGATTGAAGAGAAGAAAAAGCTACGGCAGAGAGAAGGTGATGTGGAGGGGTTTGGACACGCTTTCATTACAAGTGAAGAACATAAATTGGATTGGTGTGATATTTTCTTCATTGCTACATCGCCTTTACATTTCAGGAATCCCCGATTGTTTCAAAATCTCCCTCTCTCTTTGAGGTTCGATCATTCCTTACATTACAAAACTTTTTAAATGATTCTCAAACTCATAAAATCCTAGAAATTAAACTCTGAACTCATAAATATAAAACGATTCTAATTTCTTATTCATGGTACTTCACCGTCTAGGAATGGAATAAGAAAAAGAGAATATGATTTTCTATTTCAAGAATTTGATATAGTTCTGTCATACTAGCGTTTTTGGCTTGGGGGTATACTTTCAACTGTTACCCACATTCCCATTGGTCTTAAATCAGTCTACCCACAATGTCTAAGGATCAGATATGCAATTTTGAATTTTCTTAAATGTCGTTCAACAAGGTTTGGAGTCCTTTTGGGTAAGAGTCGGTAAGTATATTTGTTTTATTTTCCATTTAGAATTGGAGTTAAATGTTTGAATGATATGGTGAACCGTTTAAGCCCTTTAGTTGTTATGTTTGGGTGAATTTTGAAGTATTGCACTAAATGCTTTGAACTGTTTTAGAATAGATTAAATTGTATTAGATTAGTTTTTAACTTGTGAAGGCTTGCTTAATAACCTTATCTTCCCCACAGGTAACTAAGCATAGCTGCTTGTTTGCATATGAAAAGGCAAGATCATTGACACTGCCAACATGAGCCTCAATCTGTATTTAAAAGTTAAACAAGAAAAGAACGTCAATCACCAAAATTATGCAAACAAGATTAGGATTGAGAAGTTCCAATTGGATACTGAAAGTACAAAGTAAAAAATGATCAAGATTCCCCCCCAACACAAATGATCTAAGTGGTTTCTTAATTCATCACCAACCTGATAGGAATATATGTGCATGATATGCTTTGAATATGCAACACTTGGATGTTGAAAAGTAATCTAAACTAGTCAATTACCAATTTTTTTTAAATACGCTTCTATAACAAAACAACAGTTTCTCAAGAGTCTATCATTAGCATAAAGAACTAAAAGGGAAAAAAAAAAGAAAAAAAAAACAAAGATTGAACTCACCAAAAAGAGTTCCATCAGGGCTCCACATTACACGATTAATTGATATAGTATAATCACTGGCCAATGATGCCTAGAAGCAAACCAAAGAGTTCAGTATCTTAAAAGTGCATTTTCAGCTATAAATCTAACAAAAAATGTTTAATGGGAGTCCAACGCAACGCAACAGAAGCCAAATTTGTAAAGGCACTGAACATGTTGAAAGATTCCATACTTTAAAATTTCTAATAGCAATCCTTTCATGACCACCAACCTCCCAGATCATGACATCGCCCACATTTGTTCCAATTGAATTAAAAAATACGGTGAAATGAATGTGAGATATATATGCACTCTTATCCAGCATCTATAAGCCTAGTACAATCAACATGGAAACAAAAAGGGTGTTGATATTGCTTTTAAAACAAATTGGGACATACCAAGTAGTATAATTTGTTGTTGTGGATGAAAATTCATACTCTTAACACTAAGGTTGACCCAAAATAATATAAGGAAAGAGAAAAGAGAAAAATAATTAGCAAGATGCTTCTGGAAAACAGTGATAAAAAATCAAATATTATATCAATTTTATGTAATTTGAAGGAAAATAGAACAAATACCCTGAAAGTGGTTGAAATTCGTCAATTACTTTCTCTTCTTCTTCATCTTTCTCAAGCAAATCCTATTTCAATAGAGGTTCTCACCCAGCCAGACCTTCAACTTTTCGACTCTGAGGACGCCCAAACGACCGAAATTCTAATCCCAAAACTTGACAAAGAGTTAGAAATTTCAAATTCTGAGTGTAAAACTACAACCCCATATGAGAAAACAGAAGAAAAACAGAGGGTCTTTTGTTTCTGAAAAAGGTATCCAATGTGCCAAAAATCCCTAGAAAGATGATTATGCAGTGCAAATCTCCAACCCCATATGAGAAAACAGAGGAAAAAGAAAGGATTTTGGTCCTAAAAAATGACTCAATGAATCGATCCAAGGTGCTGAAAAGCCCTGCAAAGATGAATTTGGAGTGTAAAACTCCGATATAAAGGGTTAAAATTGGAGGTATTGAGTTACCTAAAAATGATACTCCTAATCGCCTCAAATTCCCCATGGCATTCAAATATACAGAAAGGTATAAAAGTTCCCCTGATTGATTTCTCCTATCAGCACAAGCCTTCTTGCTAGAACAAGGAAATGAGTTGTTCCTTCCATGATGCATCAGTTGAGAAATTCAGAGATGAGCCTTCTATCTCAAAGCTGAACAAGATAAATGACTATAAGAAAAAGAAAAAGAAAACTCCAAGAATTCTATTTCCTTTTCATCGTCAAGAGTTTGCCTCACTCAAATTGTGATGCAAAAATCTAATTACACTATTTTTTTTAAAAAAAAACCAATTGCATTTGAAAATTCAAAATTCTTCAAACTAAATTCAACAAATAACAATTTATTCAAAAAAAAAATCCATTAAGGAGTTCATTCATCATCACCTTCGAATTTCCCATTCACAAACAAAACGTCGACATTATTTCAAGCCAGCTCCATCTGATTGTTATTCAAGTTCGTCTAAAGTTGACCGACTAAGAAATAGTACAAAAATAAGAGAATCACTGATGCTTTATCTTCACAATCCTTGAGATCATCGTCGTTGTACCATCCTCGAAGAAGTGGACAATTTCAAAGATGAAGGCCACAAGCAGACCGATGTTGGACATGAAGTTCATCTTCTCAAGCATTGGATTGGTTAAATTGAGGAGTTTTAGAGGCTTGTCTTCAAATGTCTTCATGGGATATGGAGGAAAAGGAGACATGACCCAGACGATTTTGAGGTTGATGGAGAGGGAGAAGGATTTTGAAAGGTGAAATCCATGGAATGTCTGAAAATCGAAGAAGAAATGCGCTTTGGTGTGGGTTGATTTGGGGGTTCAGGTGTGCAAACCCTAAAATAAATAAAACATAAGTTACTTGACGTGTTATAAACGTCAAGTAAAAACAGAAAATGAGAAGTGCAAAAATTTTCACCAAACTTCCGCCTTTTTTTTCTTCTTATTTTTGACATTTTTCATCAAATTTACATGTTACTTGACAATTTTTAATAAAAACGTCAAGTACTTGAAAGCATGGAGTGTCAAGTAATATGGTTTTTGTAGTAGTGCATTCTCCAAGGTGGAATAATGACACTCCAAACTTTGATCTTAAAATATTACCAATGTAATATTTAGATGTTTGTTTGACGTTTGATAGATTTTTCATGCAATTATGCATGCATTCTTTAGATAGAATGATATTAAGTTCCAAGTAACCCGATGACAAACCTCAATTTGTTAATATAGTTAGAAATTTCATTGGTTGTGTTGTTTCATAAATATTAGTGTTAGACCATCTAAAGAACAAACATTTTATAAATTCAAAAGTGAAATCATATTATACATAACTTAGAATTTTGACCTCAGTCATCTCCAATGCAAATTTCTTCCTAGCTATTCCGACACAAAATCAAAATAGTCAAATGCATATACACATGATAGTGAGAGATTAAAGTTAGCTTTTCAATAAAAAAATTTCCCTACCTCGTTGATATTTAACCTTGTAAGATGTTTTTTCTTGTCCAACACAAATGTATGTCAATCTTTCTTCTACAATTGAGTATGTTATAGTATTCAAATTTAGTATGGTTAAATAGTATGCAATAATTCTTATTTCTTGGAATAATAGCCATACATTCCTGATCATTAATTCACACAAACTCTAATTGACAAATTATGTACTTCAAGAAGAAGACAAGTAGGCATGCACCTAAATTTCGTCATTTCCAATTCAACTTTTAGAATAAAGCAGAATGATAACCAAGTCTATGTTACATCCATTCTTCAAATAGAAAGAATATTTTCATTCCATCCAAGAACTAATGATTAAAAAACACTCACAACTTCTGAATTAATAATTGAAAAAATGATAATAAGTAATTGGGATGATGGTATTTTAGTAGGATAAAAACAAAGTAAAAATGGTGAAAATCCACGAATCAAAAAGCGCTCTATATATGCACTTAAGCTATAAGCCTCTCCTTTCCTGTGGTCCAGAAGTGAACAGAAAAAGAAGTCCAATGCTAGAAAGAAAGCAACCAACAATGTGTCATAAACCAATCATCTAATAGCAACAACAAAAAATGGAAACTTGAAACCACCTTTCCTTCCTTTGTAAATAAATTGATTCTAATTTGATTGTCAACAAAGTTGTTCAGTTGAAATGAAGAGAGTATAGAGTGAAGGCGAAGGATTACTGATGATTAAGATATGCGATCTACAATGCTTACAGTAGCAAACAAAGAGATGATAATCTGGTCTTTCTGGTGTGACATCCTCACCCGAGTATGTATGTGTTGTTCTCTTCGGCATGGTTTCTTAGTTCTTCTTCTTCCCTAGAATTTTCACCTCAAACCAAAATAAAGGAATGTAGTAGTTGCGCCCAAATCGTCAAAACTGTTGTCATTGGTGTTGAAGTCATTAACTCCATCCCATAGTTCGTGTGCAGCCAAACGAATTCTTCTTGTGGAGCAGCCACACCTAAGAAGAGAAAGTGAGGGAGAACTCTTCTTTTTAGGGTTTTTTTTAATTGAAGGAAAATAAACTTTTCCTAGTTTATATGTTCTAAAAATCATCTCAAAAACTCTTTATACCCTTAAGAATAACCCTATTTTTGGTAATTTACCAATAATTTTGTCCCCTGATCAACTCTGCTTGATTTGAAAGGTGTATTTCGTCTTCAAATAGAACTATTTCTTCAACAATTTTTTGCTTTGGAAGTACACAAAAAAATATATATGTAAAATAAAATTACACTATTGAACAATGGATTCTTATGTCCAAAAGCTGTAAAAGACCTTAATAAAATTACAATTCTTACACATAAACACAAATTAGACATCAACTGTCTTGTGCACAGTATTAACTTGAATGTCCAGGTCCGCTCAATGGTTGATATCAGCAGCTTCACATCCGAGCAAGCCTGTCAGCGAGCCACCGGTAACCCATTTTCACAAGCTCGGTCTTTGGTTTGCTCCAATCTCATGCTCTTAATACCAAGCCGAGGCAGATATCAGGTTCCTGTTTTTCCATCCCAGCAGCATAGCTCCATCCTTTTCGTCAAGCGTGTAATGATCCGAATAATACTTGAGCAGACTCCTAATGACAGAGTTGACGTAAGAGCTCAATGGGGACTGGCGGAACCCTGCCATTGTCAACCTCGATTTCCACTTGCCAAAGAGCTCATGGCGCTCTTCTCGATCCCTCCCCTCACAAGCGATGACGTTAACAATATCTTTGGCCAAACAATGTTGCTCAACATTGATGCGCTTCTTGTTGTTCCTTGGTAGAGTGACATCAATGGACTCAAAGATTGCTAAGTAGTAATCTAAAGTTTCCAAAAACCTGTTGAAGAAAGGGGTTGTGTTGGTGTTTGATTCTTGCTCTACCAAAGTTACTACCTTTGGAGATAACGACTTCACCATTCTCAGCAAACCGTCGCGTGGATTGTTCACATCCACGCTTTCGTCTGGGGTATGATGAAGTTGCAATGGGAAGTTTACAGCCAAAGCCTCCCCGGGTCTGATGTCGAGCATATCACGCGTGATGTGTGGAGCAAAAACAGGCATTCCATGAAACTCCACTGGTATTCCATACTTGATGGAGATTTCGGCCAACCGCCTCTCCACAACCTCCAACCCATCGCCACGGGCATATTTAGAAACAGGGTCATCAATACCAGTTATTCTCACATGGGGAGCCCCACTAGGCCTTGCTGCAAGTGCCTGAAGAAGAGTTAACCACTGCGTTCCCTGAGTAATCTGGAAGTCTATGATGTGGATGCGGTCTTCGTTTCTACAGGCTTCAGCAATCGCCCCGTTCGCTGCCATGTAACCAAACTTCAAGTAGGGGCAGATTTCATATAGCATATGCATATAAGAAAGCAAATCATCACTTGCAGGCTCCCTACAGTTGAGAGCTCGATATATATTTGCCCCCGATTCCTCTTTCCTGGCCACCAACCCTTCCACCATGTAAGCGCCAAGACGCTGGATTGGCTCTCCACCAATAGACACGGCGCCTCTTGCTGTAGCAACCAAGTTATCAAAATCCTTCATCCTGTTGTCAGATAAAGCTTTTGCACAAGCAATCAACAAGTCTTTCAAATTATCCGATGGCAATCCTCCCTGCTGCTGCAACAATGATTCATCCATCGATTTCTGTCGTTTCCCCAAGTGAACTGCCTCGGATTTCTGGCTTCTCGACACTGGCGACGCCTGAGACTGAACACCATAGGACCCACCATGTCGATCTTGGCTCCATGAGTAAGACCTCGGCCCCATCATCTGTGGCCTGCCACTCACTCCAAACGAAACATCAGGCTTGTTCACAACTTCCTCATTATCCGGCCCCATCAGAACACTCTCCAATTGTTTCAAAGTATAGCTTATGTTCTCAGTGGAGCATCCGTCATAAACAAACGCATTCGACCTCGAATACAATTGCCGACTCTCGTCCTCAAAAGTATCCAAATACGATGAAGCTATTTGATTAAAGCTACTGGTTTCAAAGGAGGAATTGCAAGAAGGGCTGAGTCCAGAGAGATTATCTGGGGAGTTTCTTTGATCCGGACTATCACTCACAGTCGTCGTCGTAAAGGAATCGAATTCAAAATGCGAAGAGAATAGCGGAGACAAAGCCGGGGAATTACTTAAATTGAATTTCAAGGGTCCAAGCAAAGTATTAGGTAAAGAAGGAACAGAGGAACAGGAAGGTGTAAATGAAAGACCAGCAGCACTATTAACCCCAAATCCAAAGAGTTGATGAGAGTCCATGCTATACACTTAGCATCAGTTCTTGTAGCAGAGAATTATATTCCCCTCCTAACACAACGAAGGTTTTTTTTTTTCACTGAAAACTAACAACAAATTGCTGTTATCAATCTCCAACAGGAGAAGCACAAAAATCAACCTGTGAGAAACAAACAAGAAACAAGAATGACATAAGCTTTTGTGCTGAATTCAGAGAGAATAGGCGAAAGGAAAACAGAAGTTGAATTCCCAATCGGATAAAACACTTTCAGAACATGAATCGATAAAAGAAAAAAAGAGAACAGAAGAGAGTATTGAAAAGGGGGTTTCGAATATCACCTGAAATTAGGGGCGGAAAATGGGGAAGGGGAAGTGATTCCGGAAATGGGTTTCTGGGTGAAGAATGAATGGAAGAAGATTTGTTTCGTGAAGAAAATGGGAAAGCTGGGGTTGATGTTTGAAAAAATGGAGATGAAGGGGAGAGGGGTTTTATTGTTTTGACGAGAATTAACGGTAACGGAGAGGAGGTCGTTGTTGTACCGCGGAGAATGACGGAGGTTGGACAGAACTTGACGGCGGAAGACTTCGCCGACCACACGGTGGGGAAAGGAGTCTGAAAATTCTTGGTTTTTTCTTGAATATTGCCGTTTCTTCTTCACACCTTTCATTCCACGCGCCTCTTTGGAAGGTGGCTAACTTAATTAACTACCACTCCCTTCTTACTTCCTTTTAATTTCTTTTCTTAAATTTCTATCCTATCCATCTTTTCATTTTATTGTATAATAAATACACAAAATAAACATATAAATAATACCCATGCTTATTTTATTTTTAAATAATTCAATATTTATTTATTAATTTATCTTTTTAAATGTTTTTTATAATATTTTCATCTAAACTTGGAGTCCTTACTATCAAAATAAAATACATATTTTAAATATTAGTTAGCTTCAATCCATCCTTCTTTTTTTAATTAACTTTTGGAGCTCATAAGCTTAGCCATGAAATTCTTAATTATAAGGATTGAAAAATGTATCTCCATTCATGATGGATGGTTCTAAAGCTATAAAGTGAATGTTTATTTGGTTAAGTATAAAGATCAAAATTGTCTAATATTTGGTCGACCCAAAAACATAAATTAAGTTGTATAAATATGAAGACTAGCCCATCAAGTTTGGTATAAAGCCATAATGAATATAGAAGTCGGCTCTCATAGGCGAGTCCATAGAAGTTGAGGAGACTAATCCTATAAAAGTTATTAACAACTTGATCAATGTTCCAAGAAGTTAAATAGTCGAATGATTATATTGCTACAAAACTTAATTTTACATTATCAATAGAGTTGATGACATTTAAGATATGTATCCAAAAACACATCTCAAATTCTCTGCTCTACCCTCTAAATGATCATTAACTTGATCATTGGGGCATTGGATCTCAAACACCACATGATTATTAGTGCAGCGCCTAGCATTTTAACCAACTTTATCGATCCACACAGAATCATAAACACATTAACATTGTTGTAGGAGTCTACGACAAATGTTTCAAGACCCATTAAAAATTATCTTTGTCAACCTTAACCATTTTTTCACGAAGAGCTTTTGCAACAATAGTAAAAATAAATAAATAAAAAAATAATAGAGTTTATATCACAACATTCTCTAAATTTACAGAAATAATAAATTTAAAAGTGATGACCCTTTAATAGTCTTATGATTACCGTCTAATGGTTTTTCGATAGCCGTATAATAGCCGTTATCACTAATTTTGTCATATTCGCAACATACAAAAAATTAATGTCATAAGCTGTTTTTTTCTAAATATTTTTGTCATTTGATGTAATTTTTGTTTGATAGTATAAATACAAACAAATAAACGAGTGAGAATGGAAGATGGTGCATCAACAAAATAATGTATGGTTTGTTTGTTTTGTTTTCGTTTGCATGAGAATTTTGGAATGGTTAGGGGATAGCAAAAAAGAAAAGTAGTGAGTGGAGTTCACGCGCAAGGAAATGATAGTGGGAGTTGAACGCATTTTCTTTTCCTCTTTGAAACTCTGACACATAAATGGCGCTAACTGGTCCGACCGTATTTGACGGGATTGACATCACGTGACATCCACGAGACGGCGCCACGTCGACCTTTATTCATTTACATTTCTTTCTTTTTTAAAAAAAAAAAAAAACAAAATTGAATTAATGGAAGAAACTGCCACGAGAGCAGTGACACCATCTAAATAACAACATCCACGGTGGTATGTTGAAGTCAAAACGAAGACCTCTAACTATTCCTTATATGATGACATGGCACGCGCTTCATTTATATTTTCTCATTCCTTCAAAGCTTGTTTTTTAAGAATAAGTCAAAATCCAATCATTCCCCTTTTCAACTATATTCCACTATCCCCTTCTTATTTCCTCCTCCAATCTCAATTATATTACTTTTATATCACTTCTAAAATACCTTTATACTCTTTATTTATATTAAATTATCATATTACAAAATAATAATAATAATAAATAAAAGCTTTATTACAACAATTCTGAATTCTTAAATCTATCAAAATTTGACCTACATATTTCTTTTTTAAAAGAAATTTAGGTTAGTTAAAAGAAAATTTGGAAATTGATTTTGCCCCAATGCCCGATTTATCTATTAATTGGTCCCTTTCTTTTTCTTATGTAAAAGTATATCATTTCTATTCATTTCCTAATTCTAAAATAATTTGGAGCCAAATATAATGCTTCAAACCCACTTCCAAATATTTGAAAAAGAAAATTCTGGGTTTGAACCAAAAAAATAAAAATAAAAATGAATAAACTCAAATTTAGAAAATCATCTCTACTTAATCATTGTTTTCTAAAATTATTACTTTTAAAAATCAAACTCCAATCGTATCTGTTAAGTTTATGAATTTGTTTTGGATGATATTTATAATTGGATTGATTTTAAAGAATATAGATGCAATTTTGTAATAATTTTCTCACCTAAGAAACAAGTCTGATAAAATTGATGGTGTATTAATTTTTTATTTACTTGGATGAACAAAATTATATAAATTTTAGTTTTTAATCAATTCCATAAAAAATTGCTAAGAGGGAGAAAAAGAAGAAGCAAGAATCCTGAAGCTCCGAAGAAAATAATAAAAGTTCAAAATTTTGGTTCACAAGATTTACAAAATGAACTTTTATTTTCTTATTATATATACTATTATTCACATATTTCAAGATCGTATCATCCATCTCTTAAAATTTGGCAATAAATTTTAATAAACACAACACAAAAACATTGTGGTTTTCTAACTTTTTCTTTTCTTGTTTTTTTGTTTGAGAAAATTGATGTCTATTATGATGGTGGCTGAAATTCATTTGCAAATTGTATATACTTTTTAATAAATTTAATAAATTTATAGATTTTCAACTTGGTACTAAATAAAATCTTTTTTTTCGACATCAATTCATATTTATTAAATTTCAAAATATATTGAATGAGTCATATCTTTTAGACAAAAGATTAAAAAAAATGTTGAATAAGTCATGTCTTTTAGACAAAAGATAAAACAAAGTTGACATTATAAGATAAAGTTTAAGGGAAAGATTTTTTTATTTATTTTTTAAACTTAATAATGATTAAAAAGTGAATCAAATAATTGAATGATTGAAGGGGAAATGGATGAAATGATATGAATGTTCAAAAGTAAAGGGTTTAGTGATGTGATGGCAATCTCTTAAGGAAAACAAGAGTAAAAGTTGGCGAAGTTAATTACCCTAAACCATTCAATTAATTTAGAAGCTACATATATATATATTCTAATGATGTACAATAATACATCATTATCAATATATTATGATCTTGATGATGACATGAAATTGATAGGAAAATTATGTTTCTTTAAAAAAAAAGATTGTCCTTATATATAAAATAGTTCTTTCTTCTTTAGTGCACAATACTCGAAAGAGCTCCAACAACAACGTATCACTTTTAATTTTGTAATAGGAATGAGAAAAAGGTTTTAGTCTTCAATCATTTTCATTTCCCTATTCATTTAGAGGCTTTTTCATGGCTTTTTAAGAGATTTTTGCTTCAATTATTTTATAACTTGGATGGTTCTGCTTTTTTACTTCTTTTTCTTCTTTCCAATTATCATTCTTATCTCATTAAGTTATTCAAGTTTGGGGAATGTTTTATTGTTGGCATAAAATTCAAAGTTTAGAATCACATCTTAAACATGTCAAGTTTTCAATATATTATATATTTATTTTCAATTATTTATGTAAATAGTGTCTTGAATGGTTTGAAATCAATTTATGCAATCATGAACCACTTCCAAACTATAAATCAACTATTAAAAAATTAGAATAATATCGATACATTGAAGATACAATTTTTTATTTAAAAAATCTAAGATATAAGTAAATTAAAGATAAAGATACTGAATGCAATTTACTAAACTGGCCAAAAACATAATATGTCAAAATTAATGATAATAATAGTACAAAATACAATAAAAAAACATAAAATATATTGATTTACAAATACTCAATAGAATGTAATAGAAGAGAAAAGACAACTTGATCAGAGAAGAGGATGAAGATTGGAGGAAAAGTATGAAGATAAAAGGAAGAATTTCTTCACTAAATTATTTTGATATTTTAGGGAGTTACGTTTTACAATATTTTGTGAAACTTAAATGTGATCGATGAAGATCGTATTTTATTTATTTTTTTCTTTTAGTTTTGAATGATGGAGTATGAATATTTTAAATAGGTTGTTGATGTGTCAATATGTTAGAATAAGAATAGATACATCAAATTGTATGTCAAATACATATGATCTATTTAATATATGATTCTTTACCTCTTATGAACATTATTAAACTAGAAAAGTTAATGTATATACAGTAAAGCTTGTCACATCAATCATTAAACTAGCAAAACTAATAGAATAAACTTATGACATACAAATTTTTGTTTTAAAAGAATATTATATACAATTTTAATTACAACTAGTTTAGGATACTATATTGCCTTGATTTGTGTATGTCCTTCGTAATATTTATTAGTTCGGTTTTGAATTTGATTTCAATTTAGTTTTTAAGTTTTATCGGTTTAAGTTTTGTTTGGAAAATTTTAAAATTTAGTTTCAAATTTTTATTTTACATAATTACTTTAAATAATGAATGATTGACGTTAATGTGGGTCTCTTACTTAAGTTTGTAAGTAAAATTTTAAATTTAATTAAAAAAATAATGAAACTTAATTAGATATATAACTATATTAATTATTTTAAATTTATTAACTACGTTAAAACAGTAAAGACAAAAAATGAGTGATTTGTGAAAAATGGAGATTATATTATATTTATAAAATCTTTTAAAACGTAAGAGGTAAGAGATGGAAGTGAAACAAAATTTAAATGTTAAAAGTAAAATTATAACCTTATAACTAAAACAAAACAAAATTCAAAACTATATAATGAAATCAAAATGTATAACATTTAGAAATTAAAGCAAAAGGATGAAATGGAAATTAGGTTGAAGAATAAAAAGATACTTTTTTCCATATATTTTCTTTGAGCAAAAAGAAAAATAAAAAAGAAAAAGGTAAAATTTAGGTACATCTAATATTTATGAACCGTTATTGTGTGTAAGAAACAATATACAATTTTAAATTATTAGATTTGTTTTAAAAAAGTTTTAATATATGAATGTATTTCAACATTGTTTCCTGGTTACATCACAAAGCTTTAGATGACCCAACCAAATAATGAAATAGAATATTAATCAAACAAATTTACAAAAAAAAGGAAATGAAAGTGACAAGCAACTTTGTAGGTTGATAATATTTTATTAAATTATTTCAATTATATGTTTTATTGCTGAAAAATGTTTTTAATAGGTAACTTTCAAAATTGATTATTACATTAATTATTTAATTTCCTTTATTCAACCTTTACACTATCAAATATCTTAATTTAGATACATGATCAAACTGAACACATTTAAACTAATGAGCTAATGAGGACTCTAACATGCAATTGAGGATAAGACTTTCATTATTTTGAATAAAGCAAAAAATCAATTTTAACCATCAAGTTATATATCAATTTTGGTTATAGATTTTCAAATTGTATATCAAATCTAGATGAGTAGAATCATCTTTTAGGATAAAACATATATATATAATAATAAATTAATGAATTTTGATAAAATATTCGTAGGTGCATTTGTTAAACTTCTTTTTACATATTTGTGTCTAGTGAAATTATAATTAATTTTACTTCCTTTTTTTTGGAATTACTAAACAAAAAAAAAAAAAAAACTCAACCTAATTTATCAACTAGAAAATTGTTATAAATAGCATAAAAAAAGGAAAAAAATAAATTTATAAAATATAGTCGAAATTTCAAATATATAGAAAATTCGATAAATTTTGCTATATTTTGTAAGGAGTTTCAATGTTTTATTTTTTTAAATGTTTCGTTAAAATAAATTTTACTTAAAATATTATTTTGGTCTCTATTAGATATGTTTTGCTCAAATTTTAAAAAATATACTAAACTTTTGAAAAGTTTTATAAATATTTTTTTAACTTAAAAAAAGTTTTAAAAAAACCTTTTAACTTAAAAAGGTTAAAAAAAACCCTTTTATAGATCAAAATTTTACTCTAATTTTTATTATCAACTAAAATTTTGAGTCAAAACATAAAATTTCATGTAATTTTACAAAAAATTAAAATAAAAATTTATTCTTAAACCATACTAAAACAATAACTAATCAAATGAAAGAAAGTATATAAACACACATTAAACTTTTGAAATACCATTAAATTTTCAAAGATTTCAAAAAATGCTCTTAAACTAAAAAAGCGAAGTTAAAAATGTATCATTACTTTTATATAGCACAAGTCGTTAATATCGTTTTTGCATATTTGTTTTTTCCTTTCTTCCTCGGTACAAACAAATAAATAAAACTAAACACTTTAATAAGATATCTTAAGTGTAGTAAGAATAAGAAAAATAATGGAAACACAAAGGAATATATGACTTAAATATTTTAAGGAGGCTATGTATTAATAGTTTAGTGTGTTAATAGCCAAATACATTTTGTTTGACTAATTATTGTGTTTGAAAGACAATTTTTATTTTGGAATTCCCCAAGATTTTATAGAGTTTTATATTTTAATTTAACTTAAAATTTTAGTTTTGATTTTGGATGTTGAGACATTTAATTTTAAACTTTGGTTTTAGTATAAGTTTAAAGATATTGATGAAATTTGGTGTAAAAGCTATATTTAAAACATAAAAGTAAAGAGTTTAGATAACATTTTTTTTTAAAATTTAGATTAAAATAGTTATTTAAAAGAGTAAGAGTCAAAAGAAAAAGAAATGTGTTGGCTGATTGGACACCATATGACAAACTGATTGGAAATCTTTTTGAAAAAACAATTCAGATCCCACGTTTTGGTTTGAAAGGTGGCGTAGAAACATGCCAAATTTCCATTAATCTTCTTCAGTTTTTTCTATTTTTATGTAAATAAGATAATTCTATAACATTTACAATTTAATAAATTATTTTTTATTTTTTTAATGTGATTTTGGGACAACATTTTTAAATAAATTAAAAATGAACCAAAATATAATGTCACATGTTTGAAATCTACAATATTAAAAGAATATTTACTGGAGTATATAAATTTTGATGATGAAAGGGAAATGATATAATTAGAAGAGAGAGAGAGAAAAGGACATGTCAATACAAGAGAATTTACAACAGAATTTTCTCTTTTACCGACTAAAATAAATGTTGGCCTAACTAATGTTGATGCATTTGTTTTGCGTCGACAAGAATGTCATCGTATCCATGTCGGAAGAAGTTCTTGTCAATGAAATTGAGTTTCATCTACATAAGTACCTCTTTTTCGACATATATTGTTGTGTTCTGTACAAGTTTTACCGACGAAAATAAACGTTGTCGGCATAATACTTTTTTATCGACGGAAAATGTTGCGTTGGCATCTAAGTTGTCCTGACGAGAATGCACTTTTTGTTGGCACAACCGTTCTTCAAAATGTGGTAAAAAAATATATGTTAGTCGACGTCATTTTTGTTGGCATCAGTGGCTTATAATTTTATATACAAATTATAATAGCTAAATAAACAATTTTAAACGATTGTTTAATAATACCTAATTATGCACGAATAATAATTAATCGACAATTCAATCAATTGAGGAACAAATACAACAAAAACAAGCTTTTATAGTAAAAATAAAACTGATATTGAATTCAACAATATAACATTAGTAGTACGTCTACATTTGAGGATTGCTAATTAAGTTTTCACAAATCTTACATACAAAAAGAGCTTATCATTTCTTAAGCCAAAATTTATCATTCTAACTTTCCACAAATCTCATACACCAAAAAAGTTTTTCATTCTCCTAACTAAAATATACCTTAACCCAAAATAAGTGAGATGTGTTACTCCAAAATAAGTAATCATCTGAAAATCTTTTTGCAATCTCCAAAAACAGATGTTTGAGAATTCATACATATAACCTGGAATAGAAAACACAATACAATTGATAAAGTAACAAAGTAGCAACAAAAATGACAAAGTGATAACATAAAGTGACAAAGTAACAAAGTAGCAACACGTGACAGAGTAAGAAAATAGCTATAGGTGACAAAGTGACAAATGTGTCTTAAGTTCCACATAATGAACCACCACCACAAAAGCTACAAACGTGTCCTAAGTTCCACATAATAAACCACTCTTTCAAATTACAAAAGAAGCAAGACAAATGCATATATATATATAAAGTGATAAAGTGATAAAGTGAACTTCATCCTTCTAAATCAAACTAAAATTCTTTCGAGAGTAAACCATGCATAAACAAAAGTCTTATTTAAACCTAGAGATGAATGCATTTATAATGCACAAAACTTGTAATATAAAAAGACCATTTAAAACCCTCATATACCCCCTCCATCACCACCACCACAAAAGCTACAAATGTGTCCTAAATTTCACATAATGAACCACCCTTTAAAGAGTAAACCATGCATAAACAAAAAAAGTCTTATTTAAACATAGAGATGGATATGCATTCATATTTAAACTAGCTACCATAATTGCATGATAGCCACACAACAACTTAAGTTCCTAACTACGTTAAAATGCTCATGCTTTGGCTACCATAATTGTAGGATAGCCCTACAACAATGAAATTAAATTTCTAACTCCATTAACCGTAACTCATTGTTACAACGTACATAGTTTTCTGAAAGTCCACCTTCTTACCTTTGTTGTACAACAAGTTTTCTTGTGATGTTAGTCAATTGATCTTAGAAGCCCAAAATCGTTGACTTCAACATGACATTTTCCTCCTTTAAGTTTGTCATCTCCACTTGAAACTTTCCATACTTATCCCCAATATCTTTCTCAAACACACAGGTCGATGTACCAACTATTGCTACATTATGGGTTGCCTTCCATCTAAGACCTTTAGTATGGCCTAAACATTTTTCCAAAACCCATTCACAAATAAGTGCCTTTGGAGTTGATTTAGATCCATCTTTTGATTATTTTTTCATCTCTTCTTTATTCATTGTCAACTATATTTATTATGACTTAGATGTTAAATATATATACAAATGTTAGTATAAAATTATGAATGTATCGTATAATATAACTTACATATGCTTTATAAGGCCCTGATCATATACCACCAACGCGATAAAGACCCTGCAACAAGGGTGCTGAAGGAAGAAAATTATGACGGTAGAATATATATGGTGAAAGGAGTATGTGTGAGGCTCTGACCTGAAGAACGACCATCCAGTTGGAGAGGATCCTCGTTGAGGTCGTTTCATATAGGATTATAAGATATCCTACGAGAAAACACACAAAAAGGGAAAAAGGCGACGTAAAGAGGAATACCTGCCTAAGTTATATCGTGTGAATGTAAGCGACATGATAAGAATAAGTAGCGAGGAAGAAGCTTGTGTTGAATGCCAAGAGTTAGGCGTTTAACATAGTAATGCGAGAAGAAGTACTTACACCTAATGGAGTTTGGTGAGAAGTAGGTGTCCTGTTCAAGAGACTAGACAACTCTATGGGGAAAATAAATGTTTGTTACTTTTCAAGAAGATAAAAAGAGTCAGACATTTTAAAGAGTTTGGCTTCCCAAGAAGATAAGGTTGGCGTCTCAACGAAACGTCCAATTGTCATCGACGTTTTAGCCTACGTGTCAAGTTCGAATTGGTTGTATGACACAAAAAATCGACAAGAAGACACGTTTAACGTATTGAAGCGACCCTTGAATGTGGGAAGTCGCTATAAAAGGGCCAAAGTGTAAGGCCCTGATTGCGTACCACCAACGCGACAAAGACCCTACGATAAGAGAGTATGTGTACACGACCTGACCTCAAAGAAGGAAGTCTGGTTGAGAAAAATCATTGCAAAGAAATCACTTAGGTAAGAGTGTAAGACACAAGGAAGAGCACAAAAGAAGGAAAAAGGTGACGCGAAGAGAAATACCTGTATAAGTTATATTACATGGGTGTAAGCAACGTGATACAGACAAGTGGTGAGAAGAAGCCTATATCAGATGTTGAGAGTTAGGCGTTCGACAAAGTGATGTGAGAAGAAGCACTTATGACTATAAGGACAAGGGGTGAGAAGAAGCTTTAGGAGATAAGGTTGACATCTCAAGGGAATGTCCAATCGCCACCAATGTTTTAGCCTACATGTCGAGTTCGAATTGGTTGCATGGGTGCAGTGAATCGACAATGAGACACGTGTAAAGTATTGAAGCGACCCTTGGATGTGAGAAGTCGCTATAAAAGGGCCAAAGCCTTGATAGAAATGAGAGTTTTTTTTTTTCCTTTTGCTTGAAAAAGCTAGATTTTAGATGAATCTGGAAAGGAAAGATTCAAAATGTTGAACGACCGATTGTGGGAACATCAAGATGAGAAGAGAAAGCTGAAAGCAAAGAAGGAATGAATCGAGGTTAAGAATATGTATGGGTGACAAAATCAGGATTCGATGTGATTTCTAAGTTGTTATTTACTGTTAATTATTTTTTGTGTTTTTTTACAAATTATGAATAAATGTTGCGAATGATTCATTCTTATAAACCCAAATGAGTATGCTTGTAATGAATGTTTGTTTATGAGTATTCCTTATAGGTAGAGTATTCATAAATCTTTTATCAATAGGGGAAAGGTTTTGTGGATGACTTATATAAATAGTTAATGTGATGTTTGTAAACTTGATGTGTGAAAAAGGTATTTTGTCGATGATGATCCGAAAGTATTCCTTTGTTAATTCTTAATGTATGATATTGTTACTACTGCTATATTATGTAAGAAAAATAAGCTGGAAAAACTAACCTTTCTGTTTACTATTTGTAATGGTTGCATATCGAGAGAAGATAAGACCTATCGCGTGACGCTGATTGAGTATGAGTCCCAGGTAAGTAAGGGGAGATTCCTAGGTCCTAAAATGGACTTATTTTGAAATTATTCTAGTAAATGGCACTATAGCGCTTGTTGAGAGGAAGATGTTGATGAGACGCTACTGGAATGTAACTTCCAAGTCTCAGAATGTGAATGCAAAAAGACGTTGTTGAATATTTTAGGTAACCCGTGTGATCCTGGCAAGAATGAATCCTAGGTCTGCAAAAGAGGATTCCTGAGTGTCAGTATGAGCTTGCGATTGTGATTGTTGTACTAGTTGGTAACTTATTGTGTGATTATTAATTGGTAGTGGTCATGTGATGTGCGCTAACTGTCTGCTGTAACGAATTTTATGTGTTGTGGCTTATTGCTTATTGATATGTGGATTCCTTGTGATTTTCCAAAAGGTTTTCTTAAAAACCGTCACTCACTAAGTTCGTTTGACTTATGTTTTAAGTTTTCCCCTCCTCAGGCAGGCGTTAAAGCCAAGAGAAGAATGGATATTAGGCGTTGTAGCCATGGAAATTTCTATTACACCTAAGGAGTCAGTTGGTAAGTGAATTACTCATTAGCATGGATGGCCCGACTTAAAAAGCAGGCGAGTGCAATATCCATGTTGGTGAGGCCTAACCTAGTAAGTCAACGAGCCAAGAAGCTGAGTTAGAAAAAGATTAGCCCTAAATGTGGCTCGCTAAGAGAGGTAGTTGGGCAACCTAAGTGGAGGAGGAAGTGGTACCTTTACACCTCTAGGTACCCTCTACAAGGAGCAACATTAGTGGCAAAAAATAAGAAAGAATGCTCTAGAGGATGTCCTTGGATTGAATGTTGATGACTCTAGAGAATTTCAGACTCCTAAAAGACCTAATTGCAAGAAGCTACACATTGGTAGTAGAGAAGGATTAAGATGCATTGCTACACGATAAGGCAAGCAAACCAGACACCAAGTTGAAAAAGTTGTGATAGGCAAAAGAAGGTCTAAAGATTTTGTCAAGTCTTGTTGTAAGGAAAAGTCTAAGTTCTATTGTACTTATTGTAAGAGTGTTAAGTTAAATAAGAAAAATTTGTCCTCATTCCGTTGTATTAACCCATGTATGTCGTAATGATTGAGTTGTAGTAGTGAACTAAGCTAACAAAAAAGTTTAAGTACTTCGTTATTTGTATTAAGAAAGCTTTGCGTTTAAGGATGAGTAGAAAAGCTATTCCGCGTACTAGGCGTTCGACGTTTATCACGTAGTATGGTTGCATTGAGGGTCTAGGTGGCATGCCCCCACTTGGTCGTAAAAAGTGATTTCAAGAAGGAGCGTGACATGCTTCTTTGGCCAACTTGCTTACCTACCCATCTTCACTGAAAAGTGACTTTTATAGAACAACTCCACTTAGCCTACTTCTTCTCCTTTATGGATTGTCTATAATTCAATAAAAAAAATTGTTCTTTAGATGCAATGAGAATGAATTTATTTTCTATCATATCGATTCTTTATGCACTTGAAAAAAAGATTTTGACCTACAATAATGGTTGAAATTTAGACATTCTCTACTTTTCTTGTTCTTCTGCCTTTTTTCCTACACAAAATTTATAGTTTATTAGTCAAATAAATTTGTGAGAATGATATGCATACAAAAAACAGATAAAACTTACCTCCTAACTATCACAAAGAGTTTCCCAATTTTCTTTGTTCACTAACCTGTTTGGTGGTCTTTCACGAGCATTAATAGGATTCTCAAATGATTAATAGTTATATTGTAGTTCTGATTTATATTCTCTATAAGAGATTTGTACTTGCCGATGTATGTTATTGATAATAATCAAGGACATATCTATTGAGTTTTATGTCCTAAAACTCATAGATAGTGAATGTAATTTATTGACCATAATTAATAAGGTGTTATTTTTGTAATTTTAATAGTGTTATTGATTATTAGCTTTGTCTTAATAACTTAAATTCAATGAACTAACATCTTAAGTTTTTTTGATGAGTTTTGAACTGTATGTAGAGACATATAGGGGGAATGTTCGAGATACAACTTACTTGGGTTGGATCAAGTTAGTTATTTTGGTCCAATTAAATATTATTTACTTGGGCTAAAGTTCAATTGAGCAAAAAAGAAAAAAAAGCTTAATTTAGCCAAAAATCTAAATATGACCAAAATCCATATGGTTGAGCCCATGAGTCATGTCCATAGACCCATTAGACTCAAGTCCATAAAGCCTACCAGATAACTCTATAAATAGAGAAGGTCTCTTTATTTGTGGAGGTTGGAAACTTTTTACTTCTGAAGGTGTAGAGAGAATTCTTCCAAGAGTTAGATGACTCTCTACTTCTGAAGCCGACCACCGTTGAAGATTGAAGTGTCTTTGAAGATACAAGCTTTCTTCCAAGACTCTGTCTTTGAAGATACAAGCTTTCTTCCAAGACTCTAACTTCAAGAACATCACGTGTTCCGCTTCTTCAACAAACAATTTTTTTTTACTCCAAAAGGTTTAGAGATAATTCTCCCAAGAGCTAGAAGACTCCCTAACTCCTAAAGCTGACCATCCCTTCCAACTTCAAGAATATCACGTGCTTTGCTTCCTCCAAATCAAGCGTAGGCGTTCAACTGAGAGAGAATCAAAGGATCAAATTCTAGAGATCGAACCAGATCACATCAAATCAACATAAGTACAACATCAACACAAGTTCAACGCCACGAACCAAACTTCTTCGAAAATATCGTGTGAACAACCTCAGTCAATGAATGATTAATCAGCCACACGCGGACGTGTAATCTTTTCTTTTAAAATATATAAAAAACAATAATAATTTTTTAACTATAAAATGTATTAAATATATCATAATTATAACCATAAAACGCTTAAAATAATTTATAACCATCAAAATAATAGTAATAATTATTGTTAATTTTCAACTGAAACATTAATTATAAATAAGTATAATGATAGTCATTTCCAACAATCCCCCACGAACGGAATGACTACCATTGCAGTGTAGTTAAAATAGTAATAAGTCTTTTCTCTTAGCAAAGACATAAGTAGTATAAACTTAAACATCAATATCTTTGTATTTGAATATTAATATCTTTCTATTTGAATATCAATATTTTTCTATCTAAATTGATGAATAGTGGGGTAGGGCAACAATCTAATTAAAGAAAGGAAGTTACCTTTTGAACTTTTGATAACTACAATTGAGACCCCCACAACACGTTTTACTTCTTAAATTTCCATTAGTTCTGGAATAAAGTCTATTACAATAGACCACTCAAAATTGTGCTATTTAAGGTCATGCACATGAACCTTGGGTCAATGTGAAAGCTTTAGAAAAATATCCCTAACTTTCCCGTAGAAGGCAACTATATATTCACAATCACATTTATTTGCTTAATAAAGTCTATCACAATACACCACTCATAACTAAGCTATGAAGACTTCGCATCTAGTCCATACCAAGACCAACTTCATTAAGTCTGTCAAAGACAAACCACTCAAAACTGAGCTACGAAGATTTTATAGTTATCCATCAAGTTCATACCAAGACCACCTAAAAAAGAGCAATAGAATTTTCAAAGGTTTTAGTTTCATCCCTTAAATCCATTTAAGGATTACCCACACGTGACTACGGACGATCAAGTCTATCGCAGTAGACCACCTAGAAAAGGACTATGGACCATCAAGTCTATCGAAATAAGCCATCTAGAAAACGACTATTGACCATAAAAGTCTATCGAAATAAACCACCCAAATAAAAGGTTGTGGACCATCAAATGTTTGAGTCTCATACTTGTTGAAAACCCTAGAATTACTCTCCTTGTTAGGCCTTTGGTGAGATGTCCTGCTAAGTTCCTTTCATACCTCACATACTTCAAGAAGATAATTATTTCATTCAATAATCATTTCACAACTCCATGTTATTTCAGGCGAATATTCCTTCTTTTGCCATAAGACATTTGGCAATACCTATGATAGCATATGAATCTCAATAGAGATATACTAGTATAGAGGCCCCCCACAATGGTACATCTCCCATTAGGCTTCTATGCCATTCATACTAATGTCCCCATACATTGGTACATTTCTCACTAAGAGCACATATCCACCAGTAAAACTCAATAGATTTGCGTACACTACCTCTTTGGTATAGTAGATAATTATTAAAATGCAAACCAAAATCTATTGTAACCTTAAGATATCTTAATAAATGATGAAGAGCAATAAAATAATTTCAATCGGGATTACGTGTGTGTATATACTCAATCTTCTTAAAACATTTGCAATAACATGTCTTATACAATTTATAAAAAAGTGTAGTACTTCCTATAATCTTTGCATATTTAGATTGAGAAACACTATCACATTAATTTTCCTTAAGGCTCATACTAACATCATAAGATGTTCTTTCAAGATCATCATTAAACTATCAGATCTCTCTTTAATGGTATTCAATGTGTGATTGACATAAATCAAAACATTCTCAATAATACTAAACACATTACCTTAGTCTCACATAAATCTTTCACTTCAAAATGTGATAACTTTATAGCATTACTAACATTTATGTTTGTATCAAAGATTGGTATATCATCAACATACAAACATATAATCACATAATCAACTCCAAACAACTTTTAGTAAACACATTGTTTGGAATGGCTATCATCGTATTCATTTATATTTAATGTTTGAATTGGAAATTAATAATAATTATTATTTAATATATTTTATAAGAATAAACCATTATTATATATATATATATATATATATATATATATATATATTTTAAAGAAAAGGTCTTTGGAGGGTTGAGTTCTTCTTGCAAAAAAATCCTAATTCCTCTTTGAGCAATTTTTCTTCGATTTCATTCCTACTCCCGCGAGTGCACGCTTGAGTAGAAAGTTGTATTAACCTTGGGAAGCAACTGACATATGCGACTTAGCACCGATGTCAAATTTTGCTTTAAATGCAGTGGTTCGACACATAACAATGATCAACTTTGTTTTTCCAACAATTTGAAAACAAAATTGGTTTTTTTTTTTTATAAAAAAAGTTGATTAAATTTTTTTTTGCAAAAGTATTGTAATAAATGCTGGGGTAGGGATTTGAACCCAGGACCTCTTGTTCACAAAAACATACAGGTGCCAATTGAGCTAAACTCATGTTGCAAAGGTTGATTAAATTTGTTGGTTTCTGATTCTGATTTTGCATTTCGTTCGTGATTTCTCACCTGAATTTTTTGTTGAAGAAATTGTTGGAGAAGATTGAGTATATATATATCACATAATCCTTATTAAGATTATTTTATTGCTCTTCGCCATTTATTAAGATATCTACAAGTTACAATAGATTTTGATAATTGTCTACCATACTGAGAGATAGTGTATGCAAATCGGATAATTTAGAACAACGAAGTAAGCCTTACTAGTGGATATGTGTTCTCAATGATAAGCGCACCATTATATGGGGACATTAGTATGAATGACATAGAAGCCTAATAGAAGATGTACCCTTGTGGGGGCCTTTATACCAGTATATTTTTATTGAGATTCATACACTGTCATAGATATTGCCAAGAATAATGTGTTATGGAAAAATAAGACATATTCTCCTAAAACATGGAGTTGTGAATGAATGAAATAATTATCTTCTTAAACTATATGAGATCTGAGGAACTTTGTAGATCATCTCTTTAAAGGCCTAACAAGGAGAGTAATTCTAAGATTTTCAACAAGTATGAGACTCAAATATTTGGTGGTTCATATAGCCCTTTATTTGGGAGGTCTATTGCGATAGACTTGATGGTCCATAGCTCTTTTCTAGGTGGTCTACTACAATAGATTTGATGGTCCATAGCAAAGTTTAGGTAATCTTTAAACGAATTTGATGGATGAAATTAAAATCTTCGAAAATTCCATAGCCCTTCTTTGCGTGGTCTTGGTATGGACTTGATGGATAACTATAAAATCTTCAGTTTTGAGTGGTTTGTCTTTGACAAACTTGATGAAGTTGGTCTTGACATGGACTAGATGTGAAGTCTTCATAGCTTAGTTTTGAGTGGTTTATTGTGATAGACTTGATGAAGCAATAAACGTGATTATGAAGGTGTGGCTGCCTTCTATGAAAAAGTTTAAGGATATTTTTCTAGAGCTTTCACGTTGACTCGAGGTTTTATGTGCATGACCTTAAATAGCACAATTTTGAGTGGTCTATTGTGATAGACTTTATTGCGGAATCAATGAAAATTTAAGAAATAAAACGTGTTGTGGGGGTCTCAACCGTTGTTATCGAAAGTTCAAAAGGTAACTTACTTTCGATAATTGGATTGTTGTCCCACCTCACTACACATCAATTCCAATCAAAAGATATTGATGTTTAAGTTCATAGTACTTCTTTCTTTGCTTAGAGAAAATCCCTCACCACTATTTTTAGCTATAATGCAATGGTAGTCATTCGTGGGGGACTGTTGGGAATGACTATCATCGTACTCATTTATAATTCATGTTTGAGTTGAAAATTAATAATAATAATAACTTAATATATTTTATAAGACTACAACTATTATTCTTTTTATATATATCTATATATTTTAAAGAAAAGGTTTTCAAAGAGTTGAGTTCTCCTTCTTGCAAAAACCTAAATTCCTCTCTGAGCAATTTTTCCTTTGATTCCATCCTACACCCGCAAGTGCACGCTTGAGTAGGAAGTTGTGTTAAACTTAGGGAGCAACCGACATATGCGATTAAGCATCAAGGTCACGCCGAATTTTTCTTTCAAGGTAGTGGTTCGATGCGGCACAACAATGATCAACACTTTTTTTCCAACACACATATCAACAATTCACTTTTAAAGACATTGTTTACTAAAGTGTTGTTAAAAAAAATTCTTATCAAACTTTCGAGAACTAGTGAAAGACCATAAGGAAATTTGACTCTTCCAAGTTACCATTGAGAAATGTCATCCTTACATACACTTGATGTATTAGAAGAAGACGTATAGTTGTAAATGCTTTTAAGGATCTATAGTGGCTAATTTAGTCATATGAGAACACGAATCAAAACATTTCTTTCATAAGTTGCATCTATGTCTTATAATCGTCTCCTTATCTAGTGTGGAACTTTGGTCGCATTCCCAATGATCCTTCCCTCGAAAAAAGTTCCACGTAAATCTCCTCTAAAATAGACATCTATCAATTTAACTCTAACTCCTCTCTAGAGCATTATACTGCCTATTTAGAGGTCAACTATGAAAAATTTAGTGACTATTTTTAAGGTTCCACTACACCTTTGTTCGACCTGAGGATCATATCAACAAGGCTAAACCAAGGACACAACTCTTTATTCCAATTATTAGGGACCACTTGGGTATAAGCTCTCATGTCTTATAAACTGTCACATATTTTATAGTTTAGACAATTTCTTAAACTTCCATAAGATTTTATGAGCTTCATAAATAATGAATTTACATATTTTCATACTACTAGCAAACTTTAGTAACATGGAAATGATGTTGTACGACCAAACTTGAGTAATCCTTTCAATTTCATGAAAATTAATAACCAAATTACGTAATAATTCATGACGTAAATCATGCACAACTCTGTCAAAGATGACATCCATTTCTACTCATGCTAATAGACATGCTCAAGTAGATCATAATAGAATCTCAATATTCACAAACTGATTTAAATCTATAAATCTATATGCAACACTATTATGAATATAATCAATAAACATAGTCAAATGTATTAAATCATACTATAGTTTTTTTTAACACAAGATATGTTACTTTAGTTAGACACCTCCACACTTCTAAATATTCATAACATATCCAAAGTTTCACAATATCATTTTGTCGAGGAAAAAAATTTTCATGAACAAATCTATTTAGTTCATAAAACTTTATTGTAAGGTATTCATGATCTCTTTGTTTAATTGAATTTCTGCTTCTAGTTTTATGCACGATTCATGTCATAAATTATTTCGGTCCAAGAATAATGCAAACTAATTTAAATTCATCATAATAACATTCATTACTATAACATAAATTTGTCAAACTATACAGAATATTATTGTATATGCTCATCAAATATACATACAAAATATTCATCCTCAAATATGACATAGAAATTTAAATATTGTAAACTAACTAAATTTTTATACCACATGTACAAATTAAATTTGTGGAATAAGCCACCAATCAAATCATGATTGTTCACATTGAAACCATTTATATAAGAAATCAACCAAAACCAAAATACATTTTATCACACACGTAAATTTGGAAGATTTAGACCCTCTATCACAGACATAAATGACAAACACCATAAATTTAGTCAATCTATTTACTCATTTGAGTTTTCTTTCCAAGTCTCTTAAATCATACCCTCTTATAGTGACACTCAAATTTCTATCAAACTAAGTATGCCACAAACCACTGCCATATGTCTGCACATTGACCGTTAAACAATTACACTTGTTCGACGAAGACTTCGACTATAATTTTAGGCGTGAGCTATTTGTGTGAGCAACAATAACATGAAATCCATTACCCATGACATACTTTTCTCCAATGGAAAAGGTAACCAAACAAGAGAAATTTCATGTAAAGAAATAGCATCCACCAAGCTTTAAGTCCCACTCTTCATCTTTCTCTGGATGCTTATCAACGTCAATAGGTATTAAAGATGAAGGTGACTAGTTGAGGAATGCAACAACGCCTTCAGAGCAGCAAACTAGTAGCAAGATCGTCACCAAGAACCAACTAAGATTCATCATCGCCAATGAGATTTTCAATCAGCAGTGGTAGGGACGTGGAATCATACTAAATATGCAGGTAAGAAATCACGAACAAAATGTAGAATCAGAATTATATAATCCAGTTGTGAAGATGATTAGAGTTGTGATTTCAAAGCCAATTGGAAAACATTTTGGAAAAAGTAAGAATTCGAATCGGAAGAGAGAAAGTAAGAAAATCCAACAATGGGATTGAAGATTAATGAACGATGAAGGAATAATTCTGGATGAAGAAACTCAAAATTTCCCCCAATACAAAATTATAAAGAAGATAATTCCAATTATAGCTAGAAATTAGAGGATCACAAAGGAACCCAAAGCACACAGTACCAGAGTGGAAACCCAATTTTTTTGTGGTGGGGTATGTTTCTTCATCAACGATATCTTTTGCTAGAATTTACTTTGACAACAATGCGAGCCATAGATTGGAGAAGGATCCATATTTGAAAAAGAGGATCAATCGATCAAATTTGGCTTTCAAATTGTTGGAAACAAATGTCAATTTTGGTCGTTTTCATTAATTGTTTATTTTACTATTAATGACAATGAGAGTGGTGTTCATTACATTTGATTTGCTTCTCGTTTTAGTTTGTTTTTTGTTCTATCAAGTTTATATTTTGTTTGTTTGGTTTTATTAATATATTTGAGTTCATTATATAATAAAATATGTTTTTTTTTCTCTCTTTCTCTTTCTCCTTTTCTCTTTTACTTCAAAGTTTTCAAAATCATCAAAGGAAACATAACTTATCTTACTCCAATTCGTCATCCTTACAATACAAGGCATAAAAGTCAAATCATGATAATTAAGACATGAAAAAAATGAGACAAGAGAATAATAATCTTGGGGAACAAGTTAAAAAAAAAACTAGAATTGCTTTCAACAGGCTTGTCGTAGATATAGGATGATAGCGTGTATAAATACCCGTTATTATAGCTCCTTTTATTAGAATAATGAGGTTAAAATGACAAGAAGATAACCAGCACGCGTAACTTGTATTTTAAACGCATAAGTACTTGGAAATATACTTTATACAAGTGTTACGCCTCTTTCACGCTAATTTAATGTCTAAACCCAGGATATTGAATAAAGAAAGAAACTAGTGAGGAAACATTTCATGCAAGAACTACAATCAGGAACTCATCTGGTGATTAACGTCTCCAAACAAGGAACAAAGTTATCACGCGAAGAAGGGTCACTAGAATACAAAAGTGGTGGTTGAAGGTGATGTGATGTGCGACAAATAGAAGTTTTCCTCTTAATTGTCACCTATATAAAGCCATCTCCGTCAACCTACAATGGAGATGCCTGAATGGGCGCAAGAGCCTAAATGGGCACAAGAGGCTTGAACTGGTCAAAGATCTTAAAGGGAGAGGCGGAAAGGAATAGACTTTCCGCCGTCTGTAATTGTTTTCTTTTTTCTTATTCGATCAGTTGTAAAAGCGAAAGTTTAACTGCTGAGAAGGGAACATTCCATTGTCCCCAAACTTGTAATAAATTTTCCACTCTCTTCTTCTCTCATTTTTGCACTTCTTTGCAATATAAGTTGTTCATATTGTATAATGGCCTAAGGCCTACATTTTTTACATATGTTACATCTTATACCTTTTGATTCATCTTTTCTTTACTGTTCATTTGTCAAAATGTTATTAGTAGTTTAAGTCAGTGGTAAGTTCTTGATAAGGAGTCTAGCCTTTAATTATTATCACATTAGTTAACCTATATTCATCGCTTGGCTAGTGTCAACCACGGACTACCCAAGAGGGCAAGTAGCAAGGATAAGGCTAATGCATGCACAGAGGAGTTTGGGCAACAATCTTCATCTTGGCGAGATAACTTCCAACATTTGTATCCCGAAAGAAAAACAACTGTGGACATTAGATGCTGAGAGGTTGTTGTTCTTAATCGCGATGTTCTATAAGCATTATAAGTGAATACTTCTAAATATATCTCACCTAATTAGACTTAGTCATGTAGATCCCGAAACGAGACATGTGTGGTGTCCAATGACTCTAAGAGGAGCACACCTTAATCATAAGCAAATTGAGTAAGTTAAATCGCATCAAGCCCTTGCATTGCTTAGTCGTGTAATGGCGCGTAAACCTTCTGTCACTTTTTCTAACTTACAAATTAGTTGGCACACAATTCCATTTTGCATCCATTTTCTCCCCTTTACAAGTTCTATAGGTGTGCGTTAGTAGTTTTGATCATAGTTCTGATTTTTTTATGCCTTTGTAGTTAACTCGCATAAAGCCCAACTAATGAGTAATTCGCTACAACTAATGTCTAAAATCAATTTTCTGTGTTCGACCTTGGATCACCCAAGTAAACCTACTTTTTCGCTTGCACTTTGGCAAGTAGTAGAAAAACGTGTACTTAACGAGGATTTAAGAATCACGCGATGAAGAAGTACATTGTGAGCCCCTCATATGCTATGATCATACCTTATGACCCATCGCCTAGTATGGAAGCAAGCGATACATAGAGTTACAATGAGCACATTACGTGCAAATGACTTAACTTTGTGTAGTATTGCAATTGCATTCATTACAACAGAAACTCTCAAGTCCTAGCACTGAATTAAGAATAGACCACAGGACAATCAAGCAATCCAGTTCAAGACACCAATGACCTCATTTATCCTCCATGATTTACGCTATGCCACATGAATGTTCCGTTGTCTTAAACCACTCAACATTATGTTGCTATTAATTTGCTCTTTGTTGTTCCATCTTCTGTCCCAAATATAGAACAATTGAAAGCTCAAACTAAAATTCAAGACAGGACAAGATGAGAACACTCTAGCTAAGTAAAAACTTGATGTTTTTGAAGAAAGGTTGTAAGTAATTGAAGAGACTGATTTATGAAAATATAGATGCAACACAATTGTGTATGGTGCCAGGATTGATCATTATAGCTAATTTTAAAGTTTCCAAATTTGATAAATATGATGGATCATCATGTCCAAGGAGTCATTTTATAATGTATTATAGAAAGATGGCAAGGCATATTGGTAATGATAAATTATCGATCATTGCTTTGAGGATAACTTGACTGGTCCAGCTACTTGATTGTATATTCAATTAGATAATACACACATTCATGTTTGGAAGGACTTAGGAGATGGATTTCTAAAGCAATACAAACATAATATTGATATGTCTCCAGATCGTTTAGACCTGCAACAAATGGAGAAGAAGAGTTCAAAAGCTTCAAAGAATATGTTCAACCATGAAGAGATATGGTCGTTGAGGTCCAACCACCGTTAACGAACAAAGAAATGACATCAATATTTATGAATACTTTGCAGGCTCCATTCTATGATCGAATGATTGGTAATGCAACAATCAATTTTTTTTTACATTATTGTTGTTGGTGATAGAATTGAATATGAGATAAAACATGAGAGGTTAACAAAGGCCACAACTGAGTATGGTGGATTAAAGAAAGGAACAACTTCTAAGAAGAAAGAAGGTGAGATTCATGCAATTAGTTTTCCTAATTCAGAGAACCACAAATCGATTTTAGGCTAGAGAAAACGTGAGCAAATTTTTTTTATCACATATAAGCAATGTTTCTTATATCCCTTATAACAACTATATACTAGCTCACACCTTCTCTAGAATCCCAAAACCTGTTAACTCAAACTCTCCTCGATCATTTGTACAAGGTTAGGGTAGCAAGGTCAACTTAGATACATGGCGATTTGATCCAATTCATATGACTTATACATAGATTCTACCCCAGCTAATTCAAAATCGATAGTTAGCACCTATTCCAATTAATCCTATACAAACTCCTTATCCAAAATGGTATGATTCAAATGCTTGATGTAATTATCATACTGGAGGAGCGAGACACTCAACTAAAAATTGTTTGGCTTTAAAAAGGAAGGTGTAATCTATGGAAGCACTTTTCGAAGGTCTTTTTGAAACAGGATATGTTCATTAGGAATATTTAGACTCCAACATAAGATATGAAGGGTACGATGAAATCAGACATTATATATTCTATTAAGGAGTTGCAGGTCACGTTGTCCAATAGTGTTGCAAATTTAGATCCAAAGTACAATAACTTATGGATTCAAAGATACTTATGGTATACAAAGGACAAGGAAAAGATGAGATAAAAGACAATAAAATATGTGCACTAATAGATGAAGTTTCAAAAAAGGAAGATTCCTTTTTACCAAGGCCTTTGACAGTCTTTTATCAAGAAAGTCATAATGAGTCAACTATCTGCAATCCTAAACAACTCACGATCCAAGTACTGAGTCATTTCAAATTTAAGGATCTGAAAGCAGTCCCATGGTGGTATGATTGTCAAATCATTACAGGTCCTTCAGTAGATAATATTACATGAATGAGTGGGATAACTCGAAGTGGAAGATGTTACAAACCAGATAATTTAATAGCTCCTTCAAATAGGTTGATACTAGGGCAAGGGAGGAAAAATGAGAAAAGAATGTGAATGAACATTGTAAAGAGCAGGATGTAGAGATGTCTATCATAGCAAAAGATGTTGAATACAAGAAGTCTGTTACGAATGAGGAAGCAAACAAATTCTTGAAAGTAGTAAAACAAAGTGAGTATAAGATTATAGAGAAAATGCATCATACTCCAACTCGAATTTCTTTAGTATCTTTGTTTTTAAATTTAGAACCTCATCACAAAGTGCTATTAGATATTTTGAACAAGGTATATGTTGGACATGGCATTTTAATGGAAAAGTTCAGCGAAATTATTGGAAACATTATGTTTTTAAATTCCATAGATTTCAAGGATGATGAAATTCCTTCTTAAGGTTTAGGCCATACAAAAACGCTATATATTCAAGTGAAGTGCAAAGACTGCATCATAGCAAGAGTCTTAGTGGATAATGGTTCAACTCTTAATATAATACCTAAATCTACACTATTAAAGCTTCTAGTGGACATGTCACACATAAAATCAAGCACTACGGTTGTGAGAGCTTTCGATGGGTCACGTAGGGGAGTAATGGGTGACATTGCATTACCAATCCAAATTGACCCATGTACTTTTAATATAGTCTTTCAGTCATGGAAATAACACCTACTTACAGTTTTTTATTAGGGCGTTCTTAGATTCACTCTACAGGAGTGGTGCCATCCACGTTGCATCTAAATTAAAATTTATTGTTAGAAGTAAGATGATTTGTTTGATGGGAGAGGAAGATTTCTTAATAACAAAACCGGTATCAACCCCATATGTTGAGGCGATAGAGGAAGCATTAGAGTGTTCTTTTCACTTTTTTGAAATTGCTCATGCAACTATGATGGAAGCAAGTGCAGATGAAGTAATAAAGTCAGACAGACCTAAAGTTGAAGTTATGACCCTAGAATGATGACAAGTGGAAGATATTTTTTGAATAAAAACTTAGAGACACTTCTAAACACACCGAGCAATGTTGAGAAGTTTGGTTTGGGCTATAAGTCATCCATATATATGATAAGATTAAGCTTCAAGAAGAAAAGAAGAAAAAGCATTTGGCAAAGATAGAGTTGAGGGAGTTTGATCCAAATCTAAAATTATTACCAACATTATATGATACTTTCAAGAGTGTTGGTATAAGTTACTCATCACATGACTCTGATTCAAAGGATTGTCTGTTAACGAAGATGGAGAGTTTATCGATTGTAGCAGTGGCATGAAAAGTATCATTTGAAGGCGACACACAGTTTATGCATGTCCACCTGATTTTGAGCTTAACAATTGGGATATTGTACATCTACCTACATTTTCAAGAGAATTTCAAGAGTAATGATTAAACTTTTATTTATTAAATTTCTTTAATTTTCAAGTGGCTCTACCCAATGCCATAGTATTTTATTTGCTTTACAATATGGATGTACTATTTTCTTGTTATTTAATGAAATCTTCCCATTTTCCTTTCATTTTTTCTAATTTCTTCTTCTGTCTACTTTATTTCTTACATTTGCAAATTAAACACAAAAGTCTAAATCTTTTCATGTAGACAATATTTATAAGAATGAAGATGCTAGTAATTCCAGTTCTACCATTGATACCTTAATATACACTATGAAATATGACAAGGAAACTGACGATGAAGATGTCGTGGGAATATCCTCACAACTGTTAAAAATAATAGAAGAAGAAGATAAGGTACTAGGTCCTCACTAAGAACTAGTTGAAGCAATCAATTTGGGTTCTCAAGAAGAATCAAAAGAGGTAAAAATTGGTACATCATTCACAAGTGAAACTAAAAAAAACTTATCAATTTGTTACGTGAGTACTCATATATTTTTGCTTGGACTTATCAGAATATGATGGAATTAAATACGGATATTGTAGTACGTTGTGTTCCTTTGAAACTAGAATGCAACCCAGTGAGACAAAAGCTACGTAAAATGAATCATTATGTATTGATTAAAATAAATAATGAAGTATAAAAGCAAATTGAAGCAGGGTTCCTCACAGTCTCCAAATTTCTTGAATGGGTAAAACACATTGTTCCAGTATCGAAAAAAGATGGAAAAGTGAGAATGTGTGTGGATTATAAATATTTAAATCAAGTCAGTCCAAAAGACAACTTTCCTTTACATCATACCGACATGTTGGTGGATAACACTAGAGAATACTCAACTTTCTCCTTCATTGATGATTTTTCACGATAAAATCAAATCAAAATGACTGATGAAGATAGAGAAAAAATGACATCATTCTACTACAAAGTAATGCCCTTTGGTTTGAAAAATCAATGGTTACACTTTTTCATGATATGATGCACAAGAAAATAGAGGTGTATGTTAATGATATGATTGCAAAATCCAAGGCAGGAGAAGGTCATACAACCATACTCCAAAAATTATTTGATCGATTAAGAAAGTATCAATTGAAATAAAATCCATCCAAATGTACACTTGGGGCAACCTCAGAAAAGTTGTTGGGATTCATTGTTAGTGAAGAAGGGATCAAATTAGACCCAAATAAAGTGAAGGCTATCATGAAAATGTCATCTCCTAAAACAGAAAAAGAACTTCGAGGTGGGTGCATTTTCTTGTAGCAGACATAAATAAAAAGAAACAAAGACTACATAAGATGCAACTAAGTTTGAAACAGGGAAAGAGTGGGTGCATTTTCTTGTAGGTTGGATTGGAAGCGAGAGAGCTGTCACGTAGAGTTGTGGGGAGTTGAAGTATAGTCCTTTTCAGGGGAGTTGACTTTGGAAGCAGAGGATAGGTGAGTCAGGTTTCTTATTCTTCTTTGTGAAGTCCACTTTCCCTTTCACCCTCCTCTGCTTGCAAGAAAATTTCTAATAGAGGCTTGCTTTCCCCCTTGTGGTTTGGTATTCTCTCCCCCGATGGCAGTTCTTTTGTTGCCTCCTTCTCTAACTCTCCAAGCTGCTTTTTGTCCATCTCCCTCTCTCCTATTCTTTCTTCCAAGGGCCTGAGTTTTTCTAGACTTACCTTTTCGCGGGCCCTTGTCTCCACCCTGTAGATTCAACAGCAGAGGAGGAAGTCCTTTTTCCAGTGGAAATACTCTTTTCCCTCCTCATTAACCTGTTGTTGCACCTTACCGTTCTTCTCAATATATAATCTTATATTCTCGTCCATCTTTTCGCCTTCTTTTGGATCTTCCTTTACATAATCTTTTATTCCCGTATTTTCTACCTCGACCTTCTTCCACCTTTCGCGTTGTCTTTGTTTTTATAACCCTTATCGCACTATGTGCCAAAAAGGAGGAGTACTTGTTACTCATGCTGGGGTGGCCTGATGAGGGATTTTGTAAATGAGAGTATTTTGTGGTGAAAGATGGCAAGAAAACAACGAAGAACATTGAAGAAGAACTTTTTTGAAATGGTAATGTTTTGAGGATTACTTTATACATAGATTTGTGACTTGTTTTTGTAGAGTTTAAATAGGACTTCCTAACTAGGATTAAGAGAGTGGTAAACAAGCAGTTAGAGTCTTGTCACAATAAATATGATGTGAAACGCGGAAGTGACTACTCGTGGCTCGAGGGTGGCACATTCATTTCGTCTTGGAAATTAAAACTGAAGGATTTGACTTGATGTTTCATATCTTTAAAGATTTAATTGTTTTCCTATGCAACCTAATTTCCTACTTTAGGGTACGACTGTTAGACCACCTACAATGACACGACGTTATTGGTGATCCTTGCGAAAAGTTAAAGGATGTACCAAAAGCGATATAAAAGAATACAAAATTGATTTATGAAAATAAAAGAATTACTCATAAAGGTATAAAAGTATAAGAGTATAAGAGTATAAGTATACATGTATATTAATACAACGATGCGATAAGAAAAATTGAAAGAATTATACATTACAGATGTATTCGTTCGTTCAGGTTCCTTGGTAAGGTTGACTGTGGTATAATCACTTATGCTCTGCATAGCTTCCTAACCTCCTAATTTCTGAACTTCAATGGTTGTTTGTATCATAACTCTCAGCGTCTTGATTGGTCATTGCAATAAGTCTCTGCTCTCAATCATTCATCGTAATGTTCAAATGACCTTTCTTGGTCCTAGTCACTTAACGAACTAAGATTGCACTCTTCGCTAGCTCCACGCGAGGACACTTTTCTGGATGACTTCATAGAAAATTTCATTTTCCTTGTGATTAATTGCATCCATTGAGATTTTCTAAGTCATCGTCTGAAAGATACAATGATTTTGGGATTGGTTCAAGCAATCACAAATTGCTTCGATACTTTGAAACCCTTTACACAATTTTCAGCTAATCATGTAATTCACCAAAATCAAATGATTTACCCCAACTCAAGTGAAGCATACTCTAATATCTAAAAATCAATTTCCTGACAACGGTGCCAAAAACTTGGTTGTTGTCAAGTTGAACTTGATAATTTTGTGTATGTATAACGCAGGTGCAACACTTCACTAAGTCAGGTCATTGCGCATAATGCACTCCTCATGACTTTCGGTATTGCTTGCTTTTACTCTTGTGCGATAAGTCATGAGTCATAATCGTTGCATTTGCATTGCTCCCACGTAATTCTTCATCACATAGTTTCTAAGTCTTCATTGAATACAAGTTTTCCTACTACTCGCCCAAGTGCAAACAAACAATAGGTTTACCTAGGTGATCTAAGGTCGAACACAGGAAATTTTTATAGATGTTAGTTCAAGATTCCACTTGTTGTTTAGGTTTTATACTAATTAACTTGAAAGAATGTACGTTAACTACAACTACTTATTTACAGCTTTAGGCTCAAGCACCGCGAGTAAAATAAGATAAGGGAGAATGAGTTGAATTAACTTGTATGCAGATAATAGGTGAAGAAAATTATACGTACTATTATATGCTTAAGTGTTACGATAACCTTAACACATTATAGTTGCATAATCAGCACATGATTAAGACGACTTTCTCTCGAAGTGTTTAAATGCCACACTTATTCACCTTTCGAGATACAAATGACTATGCTTACTTAGGCAAGCTATACCTAAAGAACGTGACTTATAATAATTATAGGACTTCTTGTTCAAGGACGACAACCTCTCGGTGCCTATTATTCACACTTGTTCACCTTTCGGGATACAATGTTGGAAGCTACCCTGCTAAGGTGAAATTTGTCACCAAAATCCTTCTTGCACGCATTAGCCTTATCCTTGCTACTTGCCCTCTCGGATAGTTGGCGATTTACACTAGCCAAGTGATGAATATAACTAAACTAATGTGATAAGGTTTATAGGTCGAACTCCTTATCAAAAACCTATCACAAATCTTCTCATTTAATAACACGAAGATGAATAAAAAGTTAAGAAATTGTGGATTGAAAAAGTATAAACATGTCGTCTATGTATAAAGAATATAGGCTTTGGGTCATTGTACAATATGAATAATACATATACTACAATGAAATAACAAAATGAAAAGATAGAAGAATGAAAAATGTTGCTACAAGTTGGGAGATCAACAACAAATAATCTTTTCTTTTATCACGACTATTTAATCTCCCGGTATCTTGTTCAAGCTTTCTCTCTCTCTCTTTAATTTTCTCCGATCATTTTTAGTCTCTCTCTTGCCCCTTCAGGCTTCGGGCCTATTTGGGCCCCCCTCTTCTCTCGATAGGGATGAAGTGCTTGTATAAGCTATTTTTTCGGTGGAAAAACTTTGTTCCTCTGAGTGTGTCAGCGTTATTCTCTGCCCCTGTGAAGTCACATCATTCCAACTACCATTATTGTCTTTTTGTGAGCTTTCCTCACGTGATGTTTAGGTTCATCGTCCAAGGTTGTTAGTCGCCAAGCACGATCCATTGCATTGTCTTTGTGCGGGATGCCTCGTGCGAATTACTCCTTTTTGCTTTTTCTCACTTATCCTGTATTTAAACATGTTAAATGCGTAAAACAGGAACTACATTTATATAAGCAATAGTTCTAAGCATTTATGCTTTTACAACATAAGTTATGCCTTCTGAGCATTCCTTAGGCATTTTAATTTCATTATTCTAAAAAAAAGGACTATAATAACGGTTATTTTCACACGTTATTAGTGAGCAGAATGTGCAAAGAAGAAAGATGAACATTATTACGAGTTGCGTTAATCATGGAGGTGGAGAATTTTCCATGGCTTACCTATTCGATTCTCGATCTTGTCATTTTTGGCTCCTCTTTTTTCAATCAATTTTCTGGAACCACTAGAGCAAAGGTCTTTTCTCTTTGAAGCAACCTCATATTTCTTTCAACACAGCTCGTAATAATGTTCAACTTTTCTCTTTGCACATTTTGCTCATGTCCCTACGTACTCTTCTACAGTCTCCTCCTACTCTTCTTTTTCTTTCTTTCCTGCTTAAATAGCATATTGTCATTATGAAATATACAAAAATTTTAACATCAAACATACGTAAAACCTACAATCTATATATACAATATAAATACAACAACAAGAATCTATACATACATCGAGAGCTCTTCATCCATGAATTTTAACAAAAACATTCGAACACTTATTTTCTTCAAATTTATGTACATACAACAAGAATTTACACATACAAACTCATACAATTTTCACATAAATTACACATACAATCTAAAATTTAAATATTATATATATCAATACACACATTACACATAGGTGTAATTTCATCAATTTAACAATCTACTATAAACACACATACAATGACAATTTCATTTTCAATTTACTTTAACTTATTTATACAACATATTTAATAACAAACATACATACAAATAACAATTTCAATTTTAAATTTATAATAAAATACATACAACATACAATTTGCAATTTATAACAAAAATAAAAATTATATACAATTTTATTTTAAACAATCCAATAAACATATATACAATGACAATTTCAATTTCAATATACATATACATAATATACATACAACCTTTCAATATACACATACAACTTAGAAATATACACATATACAATTCACAAATATATACATATACAATTTACAATTTACACACACATAATACACATATACATATACCATAAACATACAAATCCTAAATCCTAAACCCTAAAGCCTATGCATACAATATACATATATTAATCTACAATCTCTAAACCCTAAACATACATACAATTTACAATATACATATACATACAATAATACACAATTCCTAAACCTTAAACATACAATATAAATACAATACGCATACAATATTCAAAATACAAAATGACATTTTTTACCGATAGGAAGTCGATGGGTGGCAACAGATGACAACGACAGCTATGTCAGAGACGAACGAACGACGATAAGGACGACAACACCTCAACCTCACTATCTCTCTTTCGTCTTTCATCTTCCCTTCCTCCTTCATTTTTTCTCTCTACCTTTTTGTGTTCAAATGAACACAAATATAAGAAGGAGGGTTCTCGCGATGCATAACGAAAATATCGCGAGAACAAGCTTCTAACGATAGAGCCACTTACACGTCATTAGAAGACACCTAATATCGATGCAACCACTTACGGTGTCAGCATTTCCTTGTCAAAACAATCAAAACATCATTCGTCATATTAACTAAAAGGTCCAACCTTTTCCGACACGGTTAACAGCGTCGCCATAGATCATCCATTTTAATAATATATTAAGATTTATCGACGCCATCATCACCGACATCGTCGTTAGGTGGAAACGCCAATGCGAACTTGAATAGTGTCTTTAGAAGTTATAATATTATATTTATCTAATGACCTTCAACGCTTTCATCATTGTATTGTGTCGTTGTTGCCCCTATTTTCGACGTCGTTGCAATGACATCGAAAAAACCTGTCTCTTACGACGTTCTTTATCTCAATGTGTTTTCCTGCATCTGAATAACTCCAAATTCTTTTAGATATATTTTTTTGTCAGAGTACGATATTGTTTATGATGCTAAAAAAGCAATAAAGGGAAGCACACTTACTGATCATTTAGCTGCCAAACCAGTAGCAGATTACGAGCCTACAATGGTTGATTTCTTGGATGAAAATATATTTCTAGTTGAAAAGAATGTTATAGATCATGATGTTGGCTTTTTGGCCCTTAATCTCAAATTAATTTATTTTAATTATTCAATTAATTTATGTTTTGATGATAACAAATCTGACTTTTTTTTATTGACAATTTTATTAATTTGAATAGACCATATCGTAGAGCTTGGAAAAATGATTCTAACGCCTCTTGAATCACCCAAATCGAAGTTCAAATGAAGAAAATATTGCTAAAAGAAGCTTAACGAAAAAATACCCGAGATGGTGACGTGGCGACCAAGCATTCAATTTGAACCAATTAGAGAAAGCCACTTGGAGCAATGAAGAAGTAACAAATGTGGCTTTTTGTTATGTTTTATTGGCTTTTATAAAGAAAATGAATTTAAAAGAAAAATGATTTTAATATTATTATTTTTTCTTGTGTCTAACGGCTAGTTTTTTTAAAAGAGGGTGAAGTTGCTTTATTGATTTCTTTTTAAACAAAATATTTTGAAAAGACATATTATTATATTATTATTTGTATTGTGTCTAACGGCTAATTAAGTTTAAATCTCAACCATTCATTTTTCTTTTACTTATATCTAATGACCCAAATGATTTTGAATTTATCTTTCCTCTCTTTTTAAATACTTCACATTTACACAAGATCACAACATCTTTACAATCCTCAAGCAAAAAGCCAACATTGTTATTCTCTCTAAAGCTTCCAATTTTTATTCTTTTCATCTTATTCTTGAGAGCTTCTTATTGTATTGTGAGGATTAAATTTGTGAGCTTCAAATTGTATACTCACTCTTTTAGAGAGTTTTCTTTTGTGTGATTTAAAAATTTCAACATATTGTAACGGTTGGATCCTAACCCGTGGAAAGGATCGGGTTTGCTCTTGAACCCGAAAAAGGAGCAAGAATCGGTTCGGCTCAAATCCGTGGAAAGAGTCCAAAGAAGATTTTCAATCAAAATCCCAAGGGGTGCTTGGGAAAGTGGATGTAGGTTGAGTTTAACCGAACCACTATAAAATTACGGTGTCTTCTTCTCTAACTCTTTTCTAATTATTTTTTAATTTAATTTTAGTTACATATTCTTATTGGTTGAGTTTGATTGCATACTTCCATTCATATCTTTTTATCAATCTTGTTATTTAACAAAGTTTACAAAGTTCTTTATTTAAATTTTAGAAAATATCTAATTAGTTGATTTTACTTTTTATTTGTCAAAAAGTTTATTTAAACCCTATTCACCCCCCTCTAGGGTTGCCATACCGATCCAACACATGAGACATGTATTATGCTTTGTATGGTGCCTCAAATGAGTTGGGACATGGGATTGGATTTCTCTAGAAGGAACAATCTTTCCTCTAACAACCAAGTTATGATTTGAATGCACTCATAATATAACTAAATATGAAGCCTGCATTATGAGACTTCAAACAGCATGCGATATGAGTATTAAAAATTTGAAAGTCTTGGGTGATTCAATGCTAGTAATACATCAAGTCAAGGAAGAATAGGAAACAAGAGATGCTAAATTGGTGCCTTACAACCAATACGTTACAAAATTATCTCAAAATTTTGAGAAAATTTCATTTGACCATGTGTTCATAGGGAGGACAATCGAATGACATATGCATTAACCACCCTTGGAGTGATGTTTGATCTTAATTTTGAGTGTAAACTTTATCAAATCCAAATTACAAAGCAAGATGCACTGACATATTGTATGAATATTGAAAATGATAGTAAGCCATGGTATTTTGGCATCAAGCAGTATATGAAGTGTAGACAATACCATATCGAGCTTCAAAGAATGACAAACGCACAATAAGAAGGTTGATCATTAACTTTTTCTTAAGTGTTGAAGTTCTTTATAAAAGAAACCATGATACGGTGCTCCTTCAGTGTGTCGATGTAGAAGAAGCAAAACAAATTATGATAGAAATTCATGAAGGAATATGTGGAACACATGCTAATAGACATATGATGGCTAGACAAATACTTAAATCTGGTTGTTATTATTATTAGACAATGATGAAATCAAATTGCATAAAATATGCAAAGGAATATAAAAAGTGTTAAATTTATATGGATGAGATCCATGTCATGACATCTTCATTGCATGTCTTGTTAGCACTCTGGCCATTTTCTTTGTAGGGAATGGATGTTATTGGACTCATTGATCCTAAAGCCTCAAATGGTCATCGTTTTATTCTTGTGGCCATTGATAACTTCACTAAATGGATAGAGGCGGCATCTTATTGCAACGTTACAAGAGGAGTAGTGCTCAAGTTTATCAAGAAAGAGTTTATCTGTCATTATCTTCTCCCAAAGGGTATTATTATGGATAATGCCAAGAACCTTAATAACAAAATGATGGACGAACTTTATGAGCAATTTAAGATCAATCATAGAAATTCGTCTGCATATCGCCCAAAGATGAATGAGGCAATTAAGGCAACCTTAAAAGAATCATTGAGAAAATGACAACAACATACAAAGATTGGCATGAAATTCTATCGTTTGCTTTGCATGGATATCACACGTTAGTTCATACTTCAATAGGGACAACACTGTTATCTTTGGTTTGAGGTATGGAAGTTGACACCTTTAGAAGTTGAGATATCTTCATTGAGAGTTCTCATGGAAGGTAAGTTAGATGAAGCTGAATGGATATGAGGTTGTTTTGAGCAGTTGAATTTTGTTGAAGAAAAATGATTAAAATCATTAAGTCATGAACAACTTTACCAAAGAAGATTAATGTGAGCATACACTAAGAAAGTGCACCCTCGAAGCTTTCAAGAAGGAAATTTGGTGTTAAAAATGATACTTTCATTTTAAAAGGATCATTGAGGAAAATTAACTCCTAATTATGAAGGTTTGTCCGTAGTGAAAAAATCTTTTTTAGGAGGAGCTTTGCTTTTAACCAATATGGATGGCGTTGAGTTAAAAAATCTTGTGGATTCAAATTATGTTTGAAGATATTATGTATGAGGCCTTTCTAGGAAGGTTTCGTAGCGTTAGAAATGGTCAAGGGTATTTTTAGGAAACTTACATTTAGTTTTTAGAATGTTAGTTCCATATGTGAAAACTTTCCCTTGCCTTCTCTCTTTGTTCTTCTATTCCAAGCATCGTTTTTTTTTATTATTATTATATTTATCAAATATTTATTTATTTTTCAATCATTTCTTTTATCCTTTCTAAAATGTATGTCATCAAATTATAGTAAACATTCATGGATTATTTTATTATTCTATTTGTTGTTAATTAACAAGGATTTGGGATAACTTATTATATTTGCAAACCAAGTAAAAGTTATGATTTTCTTTTGTTAGGACTTAAGGAAATATAAATATCTACAAGCCAAGATAAATTTCTCTATGGTTGTGAATTTGTTGCATTATGAAGTCTACATCCTAAAAGCATTCACATTTTGTGAAGTCCAAGACTAAAACAATATTGGGCCTTTATGACATAATGCAGTCTTTCATAGTTTTGATTTGTTTGCTTGATACGAACAGTGACAAATTTGGCAGCTTAAAAAGCTCTCATGATACATGTTTCTTATTCTATCCTATGACCATGATGATTAATTGTTAATAGTATTCGTAAAATGGAGTAGTAAGTTATTTATTTCTTTGAAAAACACAATATTTTTATTTTTAAATTAACCTAGTCCAAAAGTAGGATGAGTTCCATTTTTTTTAATCAAACCTAGCCTTGGAGCTAAGGTTGACGTCTTTTCAAATTTGATTAAATCGAGCCCAGATCTAAAGCTGAGGTCAAAGTTTGTCTATCAGGTCCTTTATTTATCAGACCTAGCCCTAGAGTTAAGGTTATTGATGTTTTTTCAAATTTGGTTCAATCGAGTCCATATCTGAAGTTGAGGTTAAAGCCTATGTATCAGGTTCGTTATTTATTAGACCTAGCCCTAGAGCTAAGGTTGATATCCTTCTCATATATTTTTCTCTCATAAAAAAAAATTGGCCTTTTTTATTTTTTCTTATTTATTTATTTATTTATTTTACTTTATTCTATTTTATTTTACTTTTATAAAATATGAATTTACATTTTTTTAAAAACAAAAAAAAAAATCTTAATTTCACATTTTTCCCTCCCTATTTTCCCTCAATCATTTTCCTCCAACTTTATCACGATTTTTTTTTCTCATTTTCCTACCTACAATTGACTTCTGAACCTAAATCTAAATTTATATAGACCAATGTTTTTTTTATGACTAATCACACCTTAATATGGTTAGTGGCGACTACGAACCCATTTAATTATTAAAATTAAATAAATGAGAAAGTCGACCGCTCCACATCGCGATCATGTTATGACACATACTACTATAACCAAAACTAAAATAATTTACACCTTAAACATAAACGATTATAGCTCATTTATAATAACCTAGTACTGTAATAATTCACACCTTAAACATAAACATAAATGAGGAAGTCGACTGCTGAACGTTCCCTAAAAATGTATTTAAAAAAATGTGGCATTGTTTTATTTACTTGGATGCCCAATAAACATATATATACTTAATTGTCATTAAATTAAAAAAATTTAATATTTTTTGTTCATTTTTAACACTTATGTATATGAGGATAGGGATGAAGTGTATATTGGATGTAAAGGTCTATCACTTAGATCAAACTTAATTATTTTGCCATATCTAAAAAAAATAGTAAAATGCATGATAAACTTGCAAGTCTCATCCACTCTCATTTCTCTTTATTTTAATATGGTTTTTTTTATATTTTGTTCTGAAGAAGACTGAAGTGACATTAATCACATGGAAGAAGTTTATTTGGGAGAGTTTTGAATTTTTAAAATATAGTTTTATACATTTACATTTTTTTTTTTAAAGTCAAAAGTTGCTTTCACACTTGAAATCATATGTTGAAATTTTGAACTCACAATTGATACTATTAATTGTATCATGTTAGAAATTGAAAAACCAAACTAATCTGATGCTTTTTTAAAATTAATTTAGTGGTTTTTCAAAAAGAAAAAAAATTGAACTCCACAATCAACATTTATCTTTCTAAATCAATATTTAAACCATTATATAGTTTTGTCAAAATTACTACGCATTATTAAATGGAAAAAAAAATGATATAGTAAAGTAAGGGATGGAGAAAAGAGACATAAATTTAATTAATTTTTGTCTAAGGATATGAGATGATTACATTGATCAACAAAATGCAATCAAGTATTTGACTGAAGAGAATACAATTCACACCTTACACTATTACAAAAATATTGGGTTCCATGACCCCAAGAGAGAAGAGCACCTAATTGAGTGTGGAGAAAAATAAAGTGCCAAAAACAGAAAAGAAAAGAAATGCAATTGCATGCATATAAAATAGTATAATGATAGAAAAAGATCAAACTGCTTCAATTTGATTGTTTGTTCTTCAAATTCCTCTAACCTTTTTTGAGTAATGAACTTAGAGAAGAGTTAAGTATTCAACTTAGAAAATAGGTTTTAGTTAATTACAAGAGAGTTTATGGCTATAGATATTAGATGTTTGAGAAGTAATATCTAAAAGTCAAATATTTGTGTAAATACTTAAGTAAAGGTTATAGATCAATTAAATTTAACCTAAGTTAATTGATTGTTATGTTTATTAATTATTTTAGTTATATTTAATTATTAAAAGTTATTGTATTAATATAAGGTAAATTTTCATAAAAATAATAAAATAATAAAATATTTACCTAACAAAATTAAAAAGTTGAGGAAGTTGGTAGAAGTTTTTTTATAAATTTGATATTTGTCTTTAATATTGCCAACCATTTTTCATTCTCTTTCTACTTCTTTTTTGTGATTTATTTCTCTTTTCCTTCGGATTTCTTCCGTTTCTTTTTCAGATTTGCTTTCTTCTATTTTTATTAATCTTCTTTTTCTTTCTTTCTTATAGCTCATCTTTCAGAATATCAAGATCGTTTAAATATCATTTTGATATGATCTAAACGAATGCTTACCTTGTCCACACGATCATTTAGATTTGAAGTATTTTTTCATCGTTACAAAGTTCTATACAATCGTGTATAATTTTCTACACTACATAATCGCATATCATGATCGTTTAGAAAAAGAATTACACGAAATATTTTTTCATTATTAAAAAGAACTACACGATTATATATCATGTCCTACACGATCGCGTGTCATGATCGTCAAGAAAAAGAATTACACGAAGAATTTTTTCTATCGTTAAAAAGAACTAAATGATCATGATTTTCAACACGATCGTGATCATGATCGTTTAGAAAAAAATTACACCCGAGCGTATGACCAATGTTGAGACTAACTACACAATCGTGTATCATTTCCTATATGATCATGTATCATTTCCTATGCAATTGCGTATAATGATCATTTGGAAAAAGACTTACATACGCGCCTGTAGTCGATTAATCACGTGTACACTGTGACATTTTTTGTATTTTCCATTATAGCCTTGTAGGCTTTTTTCTTTTTTAAAATTATTATATACAGTATAAATATTTTCAAAATAATTTTACTATTTTTACAAAAATGTCTCTATTTATAGCACAATCCATCGAACTATCTCTAGTTCATTCAATTTTTTTTTTTTTTTGGCTATATATTTTGCAAATAGTTTTTTTTTTTTACTCTCCACAACAATTTCATTTATAAAACTAATTAATTTATATACGTGTTATTCATTTCATAAGTAGACAAATCACATTTTTCGAAGATATTAAAAAAGGTATTTTAATAATAAAAAATTACAAACTATTTTGGTTTGATAAAGTGTAAATAGTTGGTCTCTTTTGTCCATTTTAACAATTTTTCTATTAAAAATTATGTTAGATGAATTTTAAAATTTCCTTGATTATAATATCTTAGAACTTTAAAAAGTGAAATTGGGTCAAATAAATAGAGATATCAAATGTTTATCTAAAGTGGTATGAAAAAATGTGTAAACCAAAGAAAGGGTAAGAATATTTATATCAGAAAACATATATAAATATCATCTTTCTTTCTTAGAAAAAGAAACAAATTAAAATCTTGTTCTTGGCATTATTTCAATTCAAAAATTTTATTGGTACAAAGTTGGTCAAAATGCAATGGTGTATGAAGGGCCAACACAAATTAATTAAAATTTAAATCTTAAGGATGGAGCCTCTTATCCAAATACATTGTTATTTTTATTCATTATTTAAAATTTGAAACTATGACTTAGTCCTATAAATATATATATATATATATATATATAATTCAATAGTGTAAAAATGAAAAAGGTGAAGGTGTAGATTATAGTTTGAAATCAAACAATTTGTGAATCTGAAATGAAGGAAAGAGCAGCGGAAATTTTGGATTCACAATTTGAATTTAGTTCATCTTTTCCTTCTCAATCAACACATCCAAAATATTCATAATACAAATACATTTCACATTGGACTTTATCAAATTCACCTTTAATTTGATTCATTTCATCCTAAATAAATAGCATTATTTATTTACAATTGTTTTTCATTTGGATTCAGAATTTTGTGTATTTGTACACACAACAACACCACCCACAACCTAACATTAGCGATACCATACCATATGGCAACCAAATTATGTGGTAATTGAATGTGATGAAAGTTGATCTAAGTGCATTAATTTAACATATCTTAGCTTCCTTTCCTATCAATAAATGCATTGTTTTGTTCTACAATCCGACTTCACCAGCAAAGGCATATGTACTACTACAAATCACCTTCCATAAAGCCAACTACTATTGCCTGGATCGCTGCCAACAACACATCAAAAGATCCTTGAACTGCTTTTCTATAAGAGGCAATAAAGGCTCCCTTATGATCTTGAAGCATCTGTTTGATACCGATGAATTCCACATAAACTTGCATCCATCCGAACCAACATCACATGAAAATGCTAACCACTAGTCAAGCACCAACAATTTTAATGACTTTGAGCTTAGGCCCATACCAAAATTAAGAGGAAATGGGAGAAAATTAGTCGTCCACTTTGGAAAATTAAGCAATATCTTAAAGGTGTAATTATCAAGGCATGATAGAGGTGATTTCAATGTGTGGTGGTAGTGGAAGTATAAGACCCGTTTACCACACTAGTTGATTATCACGTGTTAATGATAGTGTGCTTTTATAATTTAATGTATTTGAAAAAAACTATAGATGTTTTAAAATTTTGAATCTAATTATTGAACTACAAATCTACAATTTTCTACCTATATTACAAATATATTTTTTAATTTTTTTTAATATTATTTTCTTCTTTACTACAATTAATTTTTTTCCTTTGTTTCCTACTACATGAATTAAATACTAAATTTACATATGGTGGTAAGGCTAGTTCTTGCCACCAACTCTCTAGGGATGGTCGGTCAATGCAAACGTCTTGCCTTTATAACCCATACAAGCCTACTTTATTTGGTGGTGATGAAGTTTCTTATATAGGCATCTTTCGGCCAGAAATCTATCATTCTGACTATGTCAACATCAAAAATTGTTCTTTTCGTCCAGTCACATCACTCCAACTGCCACATTTGTCTTTTTGCAAACCTCTTCTCGCATGGTGATTTGGTTTTCTCACCTTGCCTATGTACGAGTTCCTCTATGATTTGCTAACTTATTCTTTTTGTTAATAATCCTACATTTAGACACTAAAAATGGAGTAAATTAAAGCATACATGAAGCTTATGTAAAATGTATTTTTAAATAAATATGTATGTACAACATAAGCTACACATTTTGACACACTTACCATGCGTTTTGGTCTATAATAACTTGTGTTTCTACAAGTTATTAAAAGTGCATTGAAGTCTGGATATGATGGAGTTGATATTGGATGCAAAAAAAACATGTCATCGAAAAATAGCTACAACGACTGTAGATGATCGACGAGAAACCTATTGTTGATCAAATCCATGAGGATGAAACTTGGTAGTAAATGTTCTATTTCAAGATATGAAGATGAGCAAAATTCTCCTAGAAGATGTGCTGCTTGAGAAGTTTACCACATCCTAGAGTGAGTAAATCATTTGAAGCACAAAAAGAAGAATTTGAAACTCAAGAAGCTATCACGTGCACATGATAGAAGATAATAAGCTAATTTTTTTAAATTTTGAATTTTTGTAATGCTTATTGGCCGATAAATGTTCTGTTGTTAATTAACAACGACAGTTTCAAAAATCACAACAAGTGGTCTAGTAAGAATAATTCCTTTTAAATGAAGGGACATCACAAAGTTGCTAGTAGGAATATAGTTGGCTATAGTTGGCTATGTTTGCGGAAAAAGGTCTAGGCACAAATCCTACCAATGCAATCAAAGGGAAGGAAAGCCAAATCAACAACTCATTCCACAAGAAATTAAATCTTGCTAAATTGAATGACTTAATAATTGGTGTTGTGGAAGCCAATCCGATGAAAAACAAATTTTACTAGATTCTTGACACAAGAGCTTGAAGATACTTTGCTCTATTTGAGTGCTCTTCCATGACTACGAGGACACTACTGACGAAGAATGTATGTTCATGGGTAACTCTACCACAACATAAATACTTAAAAAATGGAAGGTTCTTTTATAATTAACCTCTGGAAAAAAATTATTCTTAACTAACATATTGTATGTACCTTCATTTCATAGGAACTTAGTGTCTGGAAGTCTATTGAATCGAGCTAGGCTTAAGATTATCCTAGAAACTGATAAGGTTACCTTCACCAAAATTGGTGACTTTGTTTGTGTTAGGGTTTATGTCATAAAACTCATGATTTGTGAATATTAAACCATTCTATTATTCAATAAAGTTGCTATTGAGGTATTATTCAATAAATTGTTGTTGAATAAGATTTTTGCACGTTACAAACTTAGAATCCAATAAATTAAAATCCCTTGACTATAGTATGAGTATCTGAACTTTATGTAGTGACATAAATAATGTAGATCAAGTTTGAGTAGATAGTCTAAATGGTCTATAGTATAAGAATAAGGTTGAGCAACTTTTTCTGGAGACACTAAGGATGCGACTCATTTTGTACTTAGTACAAGCGATGTGAATTCAAATCACTCATGTAGAGACTTGCAACTGGTAACATCGTATGTAAAAGAGTTTGCATCAAACTGAACCATGAAATAATCATTTTTACATTATAACACCATTTATTATTTAAAACTGATTATTTCAATTTTGATGACCCAAATAATGTGACCTTAATCCTAAGCTAATTATGAATTTTTGTTTATTCGAGATTATCTTTAGTTCTACATAAGTGAGAACACCTCAACAATGTTGACCTAATAGACCTCTCATTTCAGGGGTAAGACTGGGTGGAACAAATATGGAATTCACTTATACTCACTCATAGGAATAATAAAGAGGTTGTTCCCTTAAGTGTTGACTCTGGGACCTGAACAACAAATCTAAATTAATGATCCAATGTTTGGACCATAAATCAATTGTTCATTAGATGATCAACTGAGACTTAAGGAACAAGACATAATTTTAGAGGTAAAACGATATTTTAACCTAGCCAAAATTATGAACAACTTATGAAGAGTTGGCTTTACTAATCATGGTTATATTATATAGACATAAATATATCCACACTAAGAACATTTCAACTCCAAGTTATAGTAGATAGTATGGTTAGTTTATGAATGTTGAATAACTTGGGTAAAAGATTTTAGTTGATTAATCTCAAATCATTGGAGCTCAGGTAGAAATTAAAGTAAGAACAATGTGGTCGAGATATTGAAATAGACTAAAAGAGTACATCTTTACCATGGTCGATATAATTAATTATTATAAATTGAGAGAGAAATGATAATATTTAAATTAGGTTGGTGTGATAATAAGTTCTGGAGAGATCCCCACTACCTTGAGTCTGATTTAAATGCTACTTGTTGTTTGTGCAAAGAATGTTCATATAACTCTCTTCTCTCACTCAAGATTCTATCAATTTGATCCCACCATCAAGTTTTAAGTTCACAACTCTACATGGTGTAATAAATATTCATGTAAAAGTATTAGAAAATGTTTGTTAGCTAATTTGAAACCAATTAATGCATCCAATAAAAACACCGTTGAATTTGAATTTAAACACTACTGTTTAAAAAATGTGTTTGTTGATTTTTATTTATAAATTAATAAACTAATGGTATTATTAATTAATTTAAAAACAAGTTATGTTAAAAAAAAAGATTCCATAATTAAATATTATATAGTTTATAATATTTTGCATAGGGAACATGGAATGGTGTTTTGTTTTCTTTTTTTTTTTTATGTAAAAAGAAAAATGGAATTATGCAATAAAATTGAAAATGTGAATAAAATAAAAAAGAAAAGTTGTATTAAGATTTTAGAGAAAAGGAATAAAAAAGAAAATATAATTGGGGTTGTGTGTTAAATAGGTATTTGGGAGAGAGAAATGTAAAGGGGTGAATGTTTTTATTTTTATAAATTAAAAAGAAAATATGCACGTGAGAAATGTGAATTGAGAAGTCGGTGTTGAGGCCAACAATATTGGCGCCTCTTGTTCACACTTCACATTTATTAAATAATCCAACTCCTCCTCTCACAATACTCATCATTCCTTCATTCATTCATTCACTCTATCCTTTCTCATCTCCTCATACTTCTTCTTCTTCAGATTTACAACCCAATCAAAAAAAACTTCTTTTTCAATTTACCTCATCTTTATATACCAACTACCACAATACCCTCCTCTAAATCTTTCATTTCAAATTTTGATGAAATAAATAACTTAATTTTCATATTTACATCAATCTTTCTATACAAAATCAGAAGATAATCATACAATAACAACACATGTATCAAATTATTCTTTTATTCTGTAACAAGATACCCTGTTTATGATGAAAAAAAAGGTTTAGCTTTGAATTTTGTTCCATTTTGATACGTGCACGTTTAAAATTTTTATGTTAGTTTCTATATTTCTTAAATCAATTTTTATGATATATTAGTATTTTCAGTCTAAAATTTATTGAATCAATTTTGATACTTTACAGATTAAATTTAAAATATATTAAAATTACATAGAAGTAAAGTTGAAAAAAAATATATCAGAAAATAAATTTGAAATGGCTTTTATTATCTTCTAGAAATAGAAACATTTATTAGAAGGTGCACAAAAGGTTGATTGCTCCTTCTTCTTGTTTTGCCATTTTGTTATTATGGGCTCATAACCATAGGACATTAAGTTGGGCTTAGCCTCATTGTTTGGTTCATTTGTATCTTTGACGTTTCTTTTGGGCTCTTTCTCTTTCTAAAGCCCCAATTTTTAATATTAATTATCATAAACCAAAAAACCAACATAAATTATGCAAAAATCATATTTCTATAACTTGTTTCTTTTGCCTTAATCAAAACATATGTTTCACATATACTAATTCTCACCCATCATACACAAATCATTCAATCTTATCAATATCCAATCTAAAGTGAAGATTTGATAAGTTATCAATGTTAGAATAGGTCAAAAAGGTTTGATATATTATTTTAAATAACTATATGTATACTTTTTTTGAAAACTTAAAATACAACTATTTTATATTTATTTATTGTAAGAAGTGAATGAGTATGAAAGATGTTTTTGTTTCTAAATTTGCATTTGGATTTAGATGGAAGAGAAAGTTGAATAAATTTTATGCAAAAGTTGAGGGCATTGAATATGGGAAAGAAATGGGGAGGAAAGGCAGATGAAGACAAAAGAAGTGAGAATGTGAGATATGGGGATTCTTTTGCTTCAAACTCATGCTACCATTCAATAGTTTGTGTGTGAGTCTACAAATTAAATCTTTAGCTCCAAGCCAAACTTTTACTTTTTTCTTTCTTCTTTTTTCTTTCTTTTTTAATGTTGATCTCTTTTCTTTTTGTGCTATTTGAAAATCAAATGGATTGGGATTGTGGGAAGTGCACCTTTATTGGAGCACCACTCCCTATTTTCAATTCAATGCCATCTATCCATCCATGTGCACATTGCTTCTAATATAATACATCTTTTCTTTCTTCCCTCCTCAAATTATTCCTTTTTTTTCCTACAAATAAATATTACAAAATCCTTATATCAATTTAAATTCTTAAATTTTGATGTGGATTTTGTTTTATATTTGTTAGAGAATTACTTTTCCGTATGCTTAAATTATAACTAAAAAGAAGGATAGAAATAGTAAAATTTGAGAAGTGGTTTGAAATTTTTGTATGATCATAATTTGAAGAGGATTAGCGGGATTGGGAGCTTTAAAAGATGTGTTAGTGCTACTGTTACTATAATAAAGGAAGATTTTTAAAAATGGAAGAGTTAGATAAACTATTTACATTAATAGCTAAAATGGTGTGTGAAATATCGAAAAAGCCCAAGCTAAGGTGTGAATCTTGAAAATTTAGTGTCGATTTCATCCCTTCTATTTGGCATTAATTGAAAGTGTAAATTTTATTTTCATTACCAAAATCTATTCATATCGTATTTCTTTTCATTATTTGTTAGCTCAAATATAAATTTAAATCATTGTCATTGTCTATCATTGATGAAAAGAGATAGTGTTTCATCACTATATATCATTGATAGACAATGTATATCAATGAAGAATAATGTATAGTGTATGTCTTCGATAGAAAGTTTTCAATACACATAAGAAAAGTTTTTTTTGTCATATATTGGTAGTGAGAGTGTTCTATATATATATATTCTAAATGTGCTGGTTCACATGTTATTTTAATACAGGTTTTGAGTAGGTAGAACATGAGTTATTTACTGAGAATGAGAAAAACAATTTTTCATAAATCAATTTGTAATATTAATATTCTTCTTCATTACCATTATTTTGGGTTTCTAAAGGAAGATGGGGAGAGAGAAACACAAAAAGTTTAAACCAAAATTATGAGTGGATGATTACAAAGTTGTAAATGAGAGGGCAAAGAGAGAAAGAAAACAAACAGCAAAGACAATGACAAAAGCCCCTGTGAAACGAAGAAAACATGGAAAGACTTCAAAACAACAGCAATAACATCATCAATAGGCAGTGACTCCAACCTTCAACTTAGGATTCACTTATTCATCTCAAATTCATCATTTCCAACCTTGATCTTCCAACTTGCTTTTAGAATACTAAATCATGAAATAAACTTCATATCTTGTGAATGTTACATTTTGAAACTTTCTTTTAGACTTGTAAGTTCTGTTATTTAAAAAGCAAAGATGTAAATTCTAGTGACAAGTAAATGTTGATTTTACATGTTCTTGAATTCATACTAATCATGTTATCTAAAATTTTGAAGGATGTAGTTAGTTCATCTGCTATGATATATTTTATTAGGGTTCATGTATATATGTTGAATAAACTCTATTAGGGGTGCATCAAGAATAAAGCTAACGGGAAGATATGAATATAGTTATATCAATCATTGGTTGAGAGTGATAGAGATATATCGTTGTCTATCAGTGATAGAAAACAATAGGGTCCTACTACAAACTGTCACACCCCCTCACGAGGCCCCCTAATCCTACCTAAACTCTCAACGTCTATCTCACCGCTAGATAAAACGCTAGACGCCTAGTAAGTGAATTCTCTCACCATTATTTTACTTCTTTAACGACATGCGCCATAGACTTAGTTAATTTAGCGGAAGACTTTATTATATGAAACACTTACTCTAACTTAATGACATATCACCTAATGTTTGTATGATTGGACTTACTCTAGTGAACACTTCTAGACCGACATGATTATTTATGTCCATTGGTGAGTTTCAACGACATGATTGTTTATGTCCATTGGTGAGTTTCAACGAATCACGTAGTGCTATGTAGCATTTTTATTTATCAATTAGCATATTTATTATTAAATTTATATTGCGTTTTATTGAATGAAATTTATGGTTATGCGAATCAGAGGTCAACTCAATTGACACATATTTTATACCTGAGAACAAGAGCTTCCAAATTTAAACCACCAACATTTACTTTATACTAAAAATAATTATGGTAACCATATTAATTAAAAATATACATCAGTTTAAATGATATTTGACTTTTCTATTATTCTTAATTTTCAACGATCGAAATTGAATGGTTGAGATTGTGTGGAACTGGCATTAAACAATTAAGTAGATAAGTTTATAACATGTTTAGCAAACAATTTGAAAACAAACAAAAAAAAATGTAAATAAGATATTTAATGGAAATAGAACTGTATTTCATGTATTTATACATATTGAGAAATTAGATTCTTTAAAGAATTTTTAAAAATGTGGTCTCATACTATAGATTTAAAAATCATAAAACTAATGGTAGCTAGTTCACACTAAACTATTGTTAATTTATGTATGAATATAATTTATATTAAAAAGTTAGAAAATAATTGTAAATATCAAAACATAAAACAAATTTCGAATTATTTGACCATTAGACATAGAAAAAAGTGCAAATTATTGTTCGACATTCTAATTATTTTTTGAAATCAAATTTAAAATATATTCTATTGGTTAGAAGATTGATATAATTAAGTTGAGATTATATGCATTTAAATAATAAAGACTTCAAAACATTAAACGTCATCTTTAGATTTGTGCAAAGAAAACGTCATCTTTATAATGATTGTAAGAAGCCATGACTCATTTATTCTCAAAAATAAAATACATGACTTCTTATGTGTTGATATGACTAATGAGAATTATATATATATATATATAATATGATTTGAATTCATTATTATAAATTAAATAATTTTCAAAAATTAATAATAATATATAATTGTATCCGTAAACTTATAAATGTGTTAAAATTGAAACTTCAATTTTAAAATATAAATTTAACAAAAACAAAAAGAATGGAAAGACTGGTATTTATGGAAAAGGTTTTTTAAACAAAAATTGTATATATTAATGAACAAATATTTTGCGTCCTTCAAACAAGTTATATAAATGTTTAGTATTTAAATTGAATTTATATACAAAATAATAGAAATATTGATTTACCTCTATTCTGATATAACACATCAATTAAAATGTAAATATTAATAAAGGATGTTGATATGTTAATAGAATTTAATACCATGCTAAATCATATATAATCTGTAATATAATTCTAACAAACTAAACATCCTGTTCTTCATCATAATTTTTATATTTTTTAGGATTAAAGATATATAATTTTTCAAGATTAGATACTTTACTTTTGTTTATTTTTGTTAAATTTGTTGTTTGCTATTTATTAATTTTGTTGTGTGAATGAGAGTGTGTTAGAATTTGATTAATTGGTTGTGATGTTAATTTGTTGAATGACAGAGTTTGTTGAATTGAATATTAAGTGGTCATGTGATATTAATTAATTGATTAGACTTAATCGGTCATCATCACACATGTATTTCACATATTTCACCTAACACTGTTTTTGCTAATTTTTCTATTTTTAGTGGATATTAAACATAATGTATCATATTTATATTTATCAATATTTCATATAACTTGAATTTTAATTCCCATGTTTTATCTGTAGTTTATGTCAAAAAAATAATTTTTGAATTCTTTGTTTTTCTCTAAAAATGTTTAGTTTAGGATGTTAATTTTTTGTTATTATTATATTATATTATTTATTTTATCCATTTCTCATAAGGACAAAATGTATAACAAAAATTCATTTGTTTTTTTTTCTTTTACTAATTTTATATGTATATGAAAAGAATAATGTTTCTTTATGGATTTTACAATTCACATTTTATAAATACAAAAAAATTCTCTATTTGAAAATTAATCGATAAATTATCTTTAAAATATCCACTTGATTTTTCTTCTAGAAAATTTATTATTGATTTAGATCCCTAAAATTTTTCATTAACGATGAGATCAAAATATTAAATTCTCACATTTTAATATCGTTGAGTTAATAAAAAATCGTTCTTTGAAATAAAAAATAAAATTCCATTGTTTAATGACTCTTACGTCATCTATAATTATCCACTCATGTTTTTTTAGATGTGAATTGAGGCAAATAATTTTTATTTTTTATTTTTGGATGGTTAATCACATTTTAATATAGTTGGTGACGACACTAAATCTATTTATATATTAAGATTAAATGAACGAGGACGTAGATCGCTCGCATCGCCATCACATTAGAGTATATTATTATTACAATTTATAAAAAATTATGTTATATATCTTTATTATTTTGAAGTGGTAAAATATATTTTAAATTAAAATATTTTTTGTTTTAAAAAATTGTGTATTGTATGACATTATTAGTTGACCCTAATTTATCCAATTGTACTAATTTCTATATTTTCCAATTATTAGTTAAATTTAGAAAGAAAATGATATGAAGAATTATTTGAAATGAAAATCCCAACATTGGTGTGTGTTTAGTATTTATGAATAATATAGAACGGAACGTGGCCTCCATGAAGGGACCACCGCCCTAAGACTTAACTTAAGGGTCCTTCACCCTTCAACTTCCTTCTCTCACTTTAAATTATGGAAACAAATTAAATTTAAACCTAACCTACAAAATGCTTCACATCTAACTCTTTATTCATTTCTATATTATTTTCCAATTATTCCTAACTTAATTAATTCAACTCCCTAATATTTCTTCATTATTCTTACTACTCTACCTTCCTACCTTCTTTAAATTATTGTGTTTATTTTAATTATTATTATCATCATTTTTTTTTAAACGATAATTTTTATATATTAAATAAAAAAAAACTTAAATAGAGTAGGATAAAATCAACTAAATCATATTTGGACTAAAAAACCAACAGAATTGGTAAAAGGAATGGAACTTTTTGTTGGAGTAGGATCAAATTACCTCTATCCTAACAAAAACTAGAATCATCCCACATTGTGTTTTGATAAAAATTAATTATTTGGTGGAGTTGGATAAGTGTAATACTTCCTCATTTTCTTTATATACATAACAACTAAACAATTTCTAATTGTCACCATTAATTATTTTACTTCCATCCAAGCTTTTGTTTCTTTAAAACAACCTGTGCATTAACTTTTCCAAAGCATAACTTTTTATGAAATTTTGAAATATAAAGTACACTTATAGTTATGCATTCAAATTTTTAATTATAAATAAATCAACCAACAAATTTATATATATTGTTAAATTTTGTGTAAGATATATAAAACTCATCTCAAATTTTAATACTTATATAATTAATCCTTCCACTAATAAATTATACTTCTATTTTCAAAATATCCTTAACCATATTAATCTTTTATTTTACATATATTTATATGATATATTTTAAATAATATAAGATTTAAACATTATTTTAAAAAATTTCAAACTAAAAAATATCCCAACAATACTTTTTTTGTTGAGAAAAAATCACCTTACATGCATGTAAGGTGTGTTTGAACTAAAATTGATTTTAGAAAAATATAAAATCGTATCATATTGATTCTAGAGAAATTAGGTGATAAAGTGATTTTTGTTAGGGAATATGGGTCAATCACTCTTAAAATGGTTTTTAAATTCAATTATTTGCGTAAAATATTGTTGGTCAATCATTTATAATTTTTTTTAATTTTAAATATTGGAACATTACATTGTTAATAAAAATAATAATATATATGTTAAGAATTTTTTTTCAATATCTATATATATACATAATCAATCATGTATATAATAATTTAATAATAGAATAAACAGAAATGAAAAATTACAACAAAAAAAAACATTTAGAAAAAGCCAACTTATGACATTTTTTTTTTTTTGTTTTGCATATTACGAATATGAAAAATATGATAAACAATTAGTGATATCAAATGACTATCAGAAAACTATTGAAGAGTTATAGACTTTTAAATTTACTACTTTTATAATTTAGAAACTATTATCATAATTTTTTTTATGCTATTTTTGTAAGCACCCCAATAGATATTTTACCACAATTATTTAATACACTTACTAATTAGGCAACTCTAAATTAACTTTTATAAACAAACATGATGACCGAAAATCAATTCTAGATATATGAAAATCATTTGATATGAAACATAAATTTGATTATTTAAAAATTAATTGAATACATAAATCTCGTTTTCTAAAATCAAAATACTGAAATAATTTTTTGAAATTGGAAGGGATTTGGAAGTATGGTTTGCATCATATTTGTTGCAATGCTTTTAATTAGTTAGGAGAAATGGTTGTGTTTTAATTATCTCACTTTTGATGTTTAAAAGAAATTAGGTCTTTCCCTCCAATTGGTTTATATGTATATGAGATTAGGTGAGTTTGGTGGACAGTTGCAAAGTGGATTTCATCATCTCTCAAAATTTCAAAACTAATTAACTCCCAAAATCAACAACCACTTCACTTTCCCTACCACCTTATTACTTGGTGGCTTCTATTTTCTCTTCTACACATTAATATATATATACATATATGTTACCAACTCCACGAGTATAAAAATTATATATGTTTCAGTTGAATGAAAAGTTTAATGGATATAAATTAATAACTAATATAGTGTTTATACTGTTAACCTTCAAATTAGATTGATCTTAGTTTGATTTCTCACACATATTATAAAAAAAAAATAGTGGAAAGAAAAGGTGTTTTAGTTTACAAGTTAGGTTTATTTAACTTCACCTGCTAAAGCCGTAGTCATCATCTTGTAATAAGTTTTTCAAGAGGACTTTTATGTACTAATGTTTTTAAATGATTTTTATGAAAAATTGTGTATTTTTTTCTAAAATATTGTACTAAAATATGTGGTCTAGTCAAAATATCAATCAATTTCTTACTTCTGTTATATCTAACAAAATAATAATTCAACCAAGTACGTAATAAATGCATCACCACAACACTTCATATTTCATCTAAATACGTTTGTATACTTGTGTTTCGAGAACAGTTTTCATATGATTTTTAAAATTAATTAATTAAATAAAAGCATCGATAACCAAAAGCAAGCATTCGTTTCTCAAAGATAAAAGTAATATTTTAAAACTCAACGGCAAAGAAATGTAATAATTTTAGGGACTAAATGAAAGTAAACTGTTGACTCAAAATAAAATTGTAATTTTTAGAAACCTAGAAACTAAACGAAGACTAAAGATAAAATTTAATTAGCCACTCAAAGTAAATGTTTTTTTTTTTCATTATTCAATAATTTTAACAACATCATAGTTTAAATGTGTGATTTTATAGGAAAAATATTAAAAAGTAGAAGATGCAGAAGACTTAAAGGTCAAGTAACTTTAAAAACTTTTTTAAGTTTTACAATTCAAACAACAACAGATTATAAATGAATTGAAGTTTTGTTAAATAGAAATAAACCGATAAATATAAGAAAATTAGAATTGATAACCATTTCAACAATAATAATTAAGAATATAGCAAAAAATTTTAAAAATTGCAAATATAGCAAAACTATCACAGCTGATAGACTTGTATCGTTGATAAATTTCGTATGATCTATCAATGATATATCAGTATTTGCAACATGGTCTATCGGTGATAGACTTATATCTTCGATAGTATTAGACAAATTTTGCTATATTTGCAATTTTTTTAAAATGTTGCTATATACTTAATTATTTTGAATCTAATTGCTAAATTTACAACTATTTCATGAATATATATACATAGATGTACAAGGTTAAATGTTGAATAAAAAGAAATATTATATTTCAAACATAAATATTTATGGACAACAGAAAAATTAACACACATAACAGTAGTAGGTAGAAAAATAAATGTACGGATTGCTTAAAAAAAAAGCTATAATTGTAATTAGGATAGATAGAAAATTAATAAAATTATAAAATAAACCGTAAAAAAATGGAGTTTTATTGTAATGTGTGGAAACAAGTTGAAATTAGTTTTCATAAATATAACAAAACATAAAAATATTTACGTTTCATCAAACAAAATTCAAAAACCCACGAAGTTAGTAGGATTTTTTTATAAATTATAAATTTACTTTTTTTCTCTCTTTTTGTTTGTGATTTATTATCTTCTCTTCTAGATTTCTTCACTCCTCTTCAAGATTTTCTTTCTTCTTGATCTTTTTCTCTCTTTCATTTTCTTTTCTTCATGCTCATCTTTTAAAATACGAAGATCGCTTAAATATCACTTTGATATGATTTAAATTATTGTAAAACATTTTTCTCATCGTTAAAATGAACTACTAAATCGTTTATCATTTTCTACATGATCATGTATAATTTTTACACGATGACATACGATGAAGATTTAGGAAAAGTTAAAACATTTATTTTAGACAAAATTGATAGATTTAAAAAAGATTAAGAAAAGTCAAAAGCATTGAAGGTTGTGCAGTGGTCGAGGGCATAATTGTTAACAAAATAATAAATTACTCAAAAACTCAAAACCCAAAACACTTCATTCCTTGCACGAGTTGAGTTCTTTCTTCATTTCATTTCCTTCCTAACAATTGTAAGAATAAAACAAATTTTCAATTAAAAGAAACCTCAATTTTTTATCATATCTTTCTCTTTTCTCTACTTGTTCTAATCTAATCCAACTGCAACTCCCCGAGTTCAAAGAACAAAAAAGTTGTACAACACAGATCGTATTTCGACTCTGGAATTACTTCAAAACCATTTTCATCTCTTTTCTCCTCTCTACCTCTGATTCCTTTCTCTGACTTGCATTCTTCGAATCTCGCTCCATTCCCTATCTTCCTCCTTCTTTTGCTTCATTACAACGCCTCCACCCCCATCTCTCTCAATTTCCCATTTCTTTGAAATCACTTCCCTTCCCAGGTATTATTTTCTCACTTGTAATCTCCACTCTGTTGTACCCACTTTGTACTTTCTGTAATGGAGAAGGAAATCACTCGTTTCTTCTTCGTTTTACTGTTGATCTGGTATCTGGGCTTTGTTTGTCTTGGTTTTTAATGGTCTTTTTTGCTTTCTGCTCGAAGCTTGGTGGTGTAGAACGGTTGGACATGACAGATTTGGCTTATAAACTCTGACCCATTTGTCTGAGCTTTGTTTTTCTGCATTTTTTCTGTGCTGCGTTTTACAAAATGAAGGATTTGAGAGTCAGATGGTCATTGTTGTAGTTGAGAATTTCATAGGAATGAGATCCAGATCAAGTGTTTGATGAATTAGAGGGAAGATATTGTGAAATCTGAATGATTTTATGATAATTCATGTTGATAGGTTCAGTGATGCTTTGGAGAAGAAGTGAACAATACTTTTTCTTCTTTCCTGAAAATGTTGCTTTCTCTACAGTGATTTTTCTCTTTTTTAATATGTGTATGTTGTCTAGTGTAACTTATGAGTCTTCTTCTTGCAGGATTGTAATGGATTAAGCCTATTGGATTGACAATTGGGAAGCAAAAAGGAGGAGATGAAAGGGGAGTCATCTGGGCTGATAATTGGTATTTCAATTGGAGTTGTGATTGGTGTTCTTTTGGCAATTTCGGCTCTCTTGTGCTTTAGGTACCAACGCCGACGCTCCCAGATAGGAAACAGCAGTTCTCGGAGGGCAACGACGATTCCTATCAGGATCAATGGTGCTGATTCTTGCACTATTCTATCAGACTCAACTTTAGCTCCAGAATCACCTGTTAAATCTGGCCACAATGGCATGTCCCATTGGCTTGATGGATTCAGGAAAAGTAATGTGGTTGCAGCTTCTGGGATACTCGAGTATTCTTACAGGTGTGTTCTTTAGAACTTTGCTGTGACAGCTTTGGTTAATGATCTTTTACGATCTTGTGAATTGCTTACGATAAAGAGTGGCTTGATAGTTCATCTAGATGTGTGTCTGAATTTGATGTTATTGCTGGAGGTATCTTGAAAACTGCTAGCCTCTTAAGACCTTAGAGTTTTATCATTGTTGGATATGGCAGGGATCTGCAAAAAGCCACATCCAATTTCACAACTGTAATAGGACAAGGAGCGTTCGGACCCGTTTATAGAGCTCAAATGTCGAGTGGTGAAACAGTTGCGGTTAAGGTGCTTGCAACTGATTCCAAACAAGGGGAGAAAGAGTTCCAAACAGAGGTGACCACTATTCTAATTTTAATCAAATCTTATTGACTAATACTATCGAGTCAACCAGCTTATTTATTCTGATTTCATTCATGTGATATATCTTCTTCCAATGCTGTAGTCGTGAAACTACATATTCTGAAATAGTTTAAAAGAGATTGAAATTTCTAAGTTATTGGGCCTGTAAGAACAGAGCAAACGGAATCATGGACATGACTCAGAAAGAGTAAACAAGTCTTAACAAAATCCCGTTTAAAACCTTCATCTTGGTTTACGATTTGACAGAATTTAATAAAGCTGCACTGTTGTAATGCCAGCTTTGATACATCTTTAACCTTAAAAAAGCACCCATTCTTTGCTGATTGATTCATAACAGCTTCGTGTTTTTCATTTACAATTCATCCATTTAACCTTCTTCTGTTTATCAGGTTATGCTACTGGGAAGGTTGCATCATAGAAACCTTGTAAATTTGGTTGGTTACTGTGCCGAAAAATCCCAACATATACTTGTATATGTATATATGAGCAAAGGAAGCTTGGCTTCTCACTTATATGGTAAGAAGTCGAACATATAGTTCAAACATTAATTAACTTTAATGGAAAATGAGTTAAACATTGATTGTTTTAACATATTTCTTCAATGAGGGGGTCGTTAGGTCTTCAGACACAAAGAAATACAGATAGTAACATACTACAATATCAATTACAATATCGCAATAGCCTTCTGAGAGGACTATATATCTCTCCAAGTCTCATAAATGGGCAATCCACGAAATGAACCCCTTCCAAAATCCCCAACTCTCTTTTTCATAACCAAGGTGCCCTTACGAGTATCTTACTAATATTCTCAATATATCTCCTAATAGGCTCATCAGCATCTCCTTGAAGGAACATCTACTTTTGGTTGAGATGTTGGTACATGTTCTTCATCTGTTTCTTGGAAAGTGACATACTCTGCTTGGTTTGCAGGCGGGAAGAATGAATCATTGAGCTGGGATCTGAGGGTTCGTGTGGCATTAGATGTTGCACGGGGACTGGAATATCTCCATGATGGTGTAAGTTATGATACAACCTTGATGGACACTGAACTTACGAGCTTTTGTAACTTTATAAATCAATCATATGTTATTTCTATGATATTACTGCAGGCAGTTCCACCAGTAATACACCGTGATATCAAGTCTTCAAATATTTTGTTGGATGATTCTATGAGAGCTAGGGTACGGTTTGCTAACTATGAAGACTGATAATTTGTTCTTAATGTGCTAATTAAGTACCACTTCTAAGAACATCGGATGCCTTGTCTGCTTATTCTTGATCAAGCAGGTTGCCGATTTCGGGCTTTCTCGAGAAGAGATGGTTGACAAACATGTATCCAATATTCGTGGAACTTTCGGATACCTAGATCCAGAATATATATCTACTAGAAAATTCACAAAGAAAAGTGACGTTTATAGCTTTGGAGTATTGCTTTTTGAGCTTATAGCGGGCAGAACCCCACAACAAGGCCTTATGGAGTATGTTGAACTTGTAAGTTCCCTGTTTCCTCAGCTTCATTATTTTCGATGAAATAAGTGTTATTTCATGATTCTGTTCTTGAATGGAAACATTTTATAAGACGTTTAGGCAAGTTATGGCAGAAATGGCATCTTAACTTACATATTTTTTCATTTTGAGATGTTTAGGCAGCAATGACTTCGGATGGAAAAGTTGGGTGGGAAGAAATTATGGACGACCATTTAGATGGAAACTTTAATGTACAAGAGCTGAACGAAGTTGCAGCTCTTGCATATAGATGTATCAATCGTAGCCCTCGTAAACGGCCTACCATGAGAGACATTGTACAGGTTATCTCACGGATTATCAACTTGAGGCTCGAGCAGAAGCATCATAGAAAATCTCTGTCAGCCACGACAGATGAAGTTTCCATTGATATTGACCGCTCTGAGCACTTTAGAAAGGATTCAATGGACAGTGCTTCTGATACCCATGAAATTTAGACCGTAGCCTTCCCATTTGGGTTTTTCTCTTGATTGTTTGTCTTGTGATTCTTTTCTCTTTGATTTTGTGTATGTAGTTGATTCTTCCATTTTTTTTAAAATCACCTTGAAATTTTGTACATTACTCAGAGTAGAGAGCTTTGTAAAGTTTCTTCAGTGTAATGACTCACAATTGTGAAAGAGAACTTTCCTTGGATAGTTTGTGAATGAAAGTATCAAAATATTGTTTCTTTTTGTTACTTTCCTGTTCAGTAGGTAGTATCTTTCATAAACAATCTACTTTAGTACTCTTGTCCACAAAAATCTACATTCATCATTAATAATCAATGTGGGCTTCGCTGGCTCGAGAGAGGAGAGAGAGAGAACGAGCGCCAATCGTGGCGATAATATGACAGTCATATTCGGAGCAGTTAAGAACAACCTCCTCAGTGAAACTGATTGTAGGTGTTGGTGAGTAAAAGAATCTTGGGTAGACACTTTTCAAATGCAACCCACCACACCTAGATTTTGACTGAAAATTGGGTCCAGAACAATTAAAACTCAGGGAATGGATATGCTGTTTCTTTAAATATGTTGAAAAATCTTGTCTCCTCAGTTTTGTCTCCTCAGTTTTGTAACGCAGGAAGTCTAGTTTAGCTTGCATAAATCTACTGATGTGAGATTTGAGTTAAGCAGTGCTAGTTTGTTTAGCTTGCACAAATCTACTGATGTGAAATTTGGGTTAACGAGAAGATATTTAGATCAACAATAGAAAAAGCGGATAGTTAGTTTATAAATGTAATAAAAGTCATCATTTCTTACTCAAATAGGGCATTCGCCCGTCGTCTGCATGAAATCGACATCGCTAGGGCAAGTGGAAGTCTCCCCACACGACGAGTCAGAGTAAAATATTGGCCAAAAGTTTCAAATTTTGAATTGGGGGTTCATCTACTTTGAAACCAACCCCATTCCAACATTTAAGACTCTCATTTAATTCCTACTGTCCAAGAATTCTATCCTCTTTTTTCTCCCAAAATGTTGTATTTGTGAGGTCCATGTGCAGCAATGGAGCTTTAAAAGCAGTACTGTCATGTTGTTGCAGCAAAAGTAAATGATGTGCTTTCATTCAGGCTTACCCAAATTACTTTCTATAGCCTTCCTTCCTCAAAGTGATTTTTAAGAATATAGATTGGAGATAGATGCATTTCTTAAAGTCACTCCTTTGTGGTGTTGAGGTTTAATACTATATGATTTGAGAAGCAACCTGAAATCAAAAGTACTTCAAGAATATAATGATTGAATCTCTAATGTTCAATAGCATGTTGTAACTCAGCGTTTCATGCATGCATTTTATGGTCAGATTTCGATAACTTTTATGTCAAGATATTATGAGAGCCAAAATATATAGGCTAATAGTATATTTTAACGTTGAACAATATATATATATATGAATCAAGAATCCCTACAGACCAATTCAAAAGAAGAATTAAAATCAAATGAAATAAAATCATTACAAGCTCAACAACAAATGATGAACCACAAACTTTGGGTTAGGTTCCTTAGAAGAATGGTTATACAAAGAGAAAAACAAGCTTTCTTTTTCTCTCTATCTTTCATGGTTTGCAGATTACAACAAAACAAGGAAGCAAAGCTCTAGGATTAAGCAAATAAAGCTCTTCAATATTGGAATGTAATCCCACTTTGCCAGCTAAAGAATCAAACCCTGATTGGCCAACCATATCTTGTATATTTTCCAGAGGCCTATGTACCCTCCCTGCAATCACTCTGCAGATTATCAATGCTTTCTTTACCGAGCTTTCTTCTGTCGTTTTAATGGTTTCGAAAGCTTTTCCGCTTGTCGAAGTCGTGAAAACTCCTACTTCTTCTTTTATATCCTTCTTGGTTGAGAAACCATTCCTTATGATTCTGCAGACACTGCATTTCTGTGATATGCAGAGGCTAGAGGAGCCATTTAGTCCAAGAGAGCAGGCTAAAGTAGTTCCATAAAACCTCAGCAGCTCGTTACCATCGGCAAGGCATCGAGGGTGTTTCTTCGAAAGCTTGCTTGCCTTGATCTTCACCATTTCCCTGTATTCTTCAAATCCAGCTAATGTCTTTTGCATATTATGAACTTTGAAGACTCGTTCGATTCGGTTGCCATTGTTCTCCGATTTCAACAAGTTCGTTCGACATATTATTTCAACAATTTTTCTTGATGAATCGCCTTCCACAAGCTCGGTAACTATGAAAAAAAGAACATAGTCAGCTGCTGACAAAAAGAAAGAAGGAACTCCATGAAGGCCTCGACTCAAACAAAAAGTAGCCATTTTGATGAAGCAACAAAACATTAACCATAGTAATATATAACAAACCTAGTGAAGATGATAAACTCATGAAGATTAACGAAGAAAGTCAAATGTCTAAAATCTACCGTTTCGCATCATTGAATAACAAAACATGAAGAGAAAACCAAAACCATAAACTTAGCTTATATCTTAAATATCGGTAAGGATGGGTATCTAACCAGCATGCTTAGAGAGATGGTGAGACTCAGCAGCTTCCAATTTGCAGAACTGCTCTCCACATTTATGGCAAGTAACCGTCGAAAACGTATTACCGTTCAATTCAGTTAGCGGGGAGAATCTTTTGCTTGGATGAACTTCCCCACTCACCTTAGATTTAGCAGTACTCCCAGCTGCAGACCCATCTCTATATGATAAAAGAGAAGGAACCTTTCTTGCACCAGACATGGAAGTATTATTAAAAGGAGAATTGGAGTTGTTAACAAAGTGCTCCCCAGGACCAGGAGTTCCGGGTCTTAGTGTACCGAAAAATGGCGAATTCCCACCCCCACCCCCACCCCCACCCCCGCCAAAGCCAGCACTTCCCACATCCTCTTGGTGGAAGCTTCCAAAACCAGTGATCTTGAGCTCACACTTGGAGTTGCTTAGTATGACTTCATGAGCAATTGGGTTGAGGAACTCGCTGCTACCGATCGATCTCGGGCTGCATATCGGTGGTTTTTCCATGTGCCTCTTGCTTCCATGGATTACATCTTTGAGATTTGCTATGGACCTTGAACAACCAGACCTTCCAGAAGAACAACCTGACTTTCTGGATGCTTTCTTAGTTGTGATTGTGTTGAGTTGTTTCCTGTTCTTTGGATCATAGACTTCAGATGGCTCTGGTTTGCAAGGGAAAGACTTTTTCAAAGAAAACCAAACTGTTGGCATACTTTTTTTTATTCTTTTTCTATCCTCTCCCTCAAAAATTCAAGCCTTTTAAATTATAGGAGCATCCTTCTCATCTTTCTGCTTTGAGACCTCATCGGTTGCTGCTTTACGCTTCTCCACATCTCGAAGTCCAACCAGTAAGCTTTGCAGGCAGCAGTTTCATACTGAAACAAATTGAGAAGACGACCAAGAAGTCGACAGAGATGAAGGAAACTTGGCAACTGTGGATGGTAGAGAAGAGAGAGAGATAAAGAGAAAAAGAGTTATATATATAGAACACTCGAGTCTCAATAGTGGGAAACAAAAAGAGAGAGAAAAAGAAGAAAAAAAACTATTAAGTGTTTGATTACCATTTCAACCATTAACCTTTAGCCATTCTTCATTTTAAACTCAAGAAAGGTTGAGAACTATGAAGCTTTTGTCCATAATATTGGTCTGTGCAGGTTAAGAATGAAAACTTCATTTGAAAAAAGAGAGAGAGGAATTTTCTTTTGTCTTAATTGGTAAAAACTCTTGATTGTTGCTTTGTGTTTGTTGGGAGAAGGGGTGAATTCACTTGTGCTCATGCTTGCATTACACTTAACTGATCTTACAACAATTTTTCTGTTTATATCTTTTTCAAAATAATCCTTATTTCTAATTTTCAAATATAAACCTCTACGTATAAGAGACACTTTCCACCAATATCACATAACAACATCTAAATTAGTTTAAGAACAAATAGTTGGTCGAACTATATTGTGTTTTATATAGATTGTGACAAATTAATTTCTTTTGGTGATTCTATTAAAGTTGTTTCAGTAAAATAGAAAGATTTTGGATGGGTAGTAGTTGATTAGAGATTATTAGTTCATTAATGTGGAATAGGGTTCTATCATAATTTTTCTTTATGATATGTAAACTAAAGCATTAAATTTATTTTCATTTTCATCCAATATTATTTGAATTTGGAAATGGTGTGGGTATGATCTTAATTAATGTTAATACCAAAACTTGGAAATTTGTTAGAGTCAACTAAATGTTTACTAAAGGAGAATTTGTTTTTATTTTGATTTTGATTTTTAATGAATGCTAATACCCAAAACTTTGATATTATTTTATTTCTTAATTACTGCTTAGTCAGCTGATTAGTACAAAATGGCTATAAGTTAGCAATAAATGGTTAAAGAAACTGTTACTTAAATTGCTTTTACTTTTATTATCCTTCCTTTTAAAATGAATGAAGCTCTTACTTTTATGGACCGAAATTTGAAGTGTTGACATGTTGTTTGAGAGTAGGAGTTGAGTTATGTGAAGTAAGTAAGTAAGTGGTTATTAAGTTCCATATTTATTGTTTCAACATTTGTTCACAATAACAAACATACAAAGATGCATATTCAAGGGGAGTTTGGGCCTCCAACTTGAGTTTTGGGTGATGTGGGCTAACAGCCCACTCACTTTTTTAGTCTCCATTCAACGTTACAATAATTCACACATAACTCTCTACAATTTCAACAAGTACCCTAAAATAATATAATATAACACAATACACTCTATTTGCATATCATTCAATTTTATAATAATATTAAATTGATATTTATATTTTGGATTGATCTCATTTAACCAATATAGGCTAGATTCTTGCCTTCAATTTATACCGATTATCAGATTTATACTCTTTAAATCAAATGCTTAACAAATTATTTTTAATAATATCTATCTATTTCACACTATTTAATTCACACCATCAAATCATTCATAATATTATTCCTTCAAGGCACGTTTCATAAATTTTGTTTAATGAGGTCAAATATCATATATAGTGTATTTGTAAACTACAATCATTTGGGAAAATCTTAACTATGATATTTTCGGGATTGACAAAATTTTCTCAATATCTCCTAAATATATGTCTATAATTCATAATAAATTTTTGGATTTTTAATATTTTAATCAAATTAATTAATATTTATTTATTTAATTCTTAAAAGATGTTTAATAAAGATTCCTCCTTAAAAATTGCTAAAAGATTTTCAACCGTTCCTTATTCATTAGATTTCATAATATTTTGAATTCAAATATTATGAAATCTATTCCCTAAAAGAATGACAATAACTAATTCAATATTTTTTGTATGATTTATATTTCAAATTATTTTTAAAAAATTATTAGATAATAAATAGTACGTATGGTTAATATAAAAAATGTTTATGGGAATTTCAACCACTTCCGAGTTATTATATTTCATCCCTACAATCGTTCTAATTATAATTATACACTTATTTTGGTTGATTTTTATTTAAAAAAATAATTTATTGTGCCTCTTGTGTCGAATAATTATTTTTTCACCTTGTGTTTTTTAATTACGTTAATATTCATATTTATTTTAATTAGACGTTTTATTTTGTTTGTGGCGTTTTATTTCCAATTATCCTTGCTATGCATATCTTAATCAAGAAGTATAATATGCGTTTATACCTTTTTATGTAGGATAATATATGTTTTACAGATACAGTGTATCTGCATGATACAAATAATGAGACCAAATACATACAGTCTCGGTGTATTTGCAAACTGCAATCAATTTTGAAAAATGTGAATTAATTTATGATATTTTCGAAATTGGCAAGATTTTCCCAAATATCTCCAAAATATATGTCTATAATTAATAACTAATTTCTGGATTTTTAATATTTAAATCAAATTAGTTAATATTTATTTATTTCATTCATAGAACTTATGTTTAATAAATATTTTTCCTAAAAAAATTGAAAATTTTTCAACAATTTCTCAATCTAATCCCTAAAATAATAATGGCAATCACTAATTTAAATTTGAATTTGTTATATTTTAAACAATTTATTATATTTTATCATATACAATATTATTAAATTGGTTATATTTTAAACCATTTATTAACAATTTATTAAATTAGACGTAAGATATATTTTTAATAACAATTTGAATTTAAAATTTAAAATTTAATTATGTTTCAATCACATTTTTTCAATTATTTGAATCTTCATCTTTTAGGTTTTATTAGATAAAATAAAATAAGGAGATTGAGAGAGAGGGCAGCCGTAAGAGACAAACACAATGAGAGAGATAAATTTTTTCTTGCAAACAAGAGAAGAGAAGAGCTCAAATGAATCTTGAATGTATGAAGAACTTGAAGAACTCACCGATGTATACAAGTTTTGAATTCTATGGTATAATTTCATGATTTTATCTTTATTATAATATCAACAATGCTCCCCTTTTGAATTATTTGATAAATTGATGGTTTCAAATGTTTTTCAAACTTTTTCTAAGGTTTCGAATGAAAGAAGAAAGTAAGTGGCCGAAATCCAAGGGAAAAAAATGATCACTTGTAGAGATTTTAAATTTTGAGCTTTCCATTAGTGACAATTTTTCTAATCTTTATGTTTTTGGGGGAAATTTTTTATGTAGCATGTATGTTATTTCAATTACAATGTATTTGAGGTTTACGTGAACAATTGTATTTTACATATTGGTTAGAGGCATTTGAGGGATTCTTTTATTTATTTATTTTTTAATTTTTATGTTATGCTATTTTAACAATTTAAATTTATTTTTGCTATTTTGTCAAAGTAAAAGTCATAATTTGTCATTCTTCTTGACAACCCTTATTAGTTGGAATAATAAGATATATAACAACGTTTTGAATGGTCATTTTAAAAAATGGCAGAACCACTTGTTTTTTTAATTTTAGCAAACAACATTTTTGAAAAGTACATAGTATTTTATAAAATACTAATATACCCACCGAATACTCACATTCCTCAACTGCAATTATTTTATTTATACATTGTAATTAATTTTGTCCTTCATTTATCAACCTTTAATTATTTTTTTATCCGAAAAAGATATAGCAATCTATATCATAATTTTTTTCTTAATATCTCATAAGTCAATTAATTTAACATTTTAATAACTTTATTCAATCTTACTAATTTCAAAATAACCAATTTGAATTTGAATTTTAAAATAACATAATTCTTATTTTTTAAAATTGAAAAATCTCAACTTGTTTGATATCTTATCTCAAAATAGCATTAATGACTTTAATATTAAGATAACCAAATTATTATTTTGAAATTGAGAGAATCTCAACGTTAATTTTATTTTAAGATAAGCATGATTGAATTTGAAAATAACCAAATTATTAATTTTCGAATTGGAGAATCTTAACTATTGATTTTAAAATGCAATTTTGAAATAACCTAATTATTATTTTAAATTTATGAGAATTTCAACCATTAATTTTATTTCAAAATAATACTTTAATATCAAAATAACATTTATTGGTTGAATCACCAAAATAACCAAATTATTATTTTGAATTAAAATTTTCTTAGGCTCTTTTTGTTTAAGTGAGAACTCACTTATTTGTTATAATTAATGTAATTATTTCAATATATTGTGTTCTTATCAAAAGTCTTGTCTTTGTAATTAATTTGTGATATACAATTATGAGTTTATCAAAAATCTTGTCTTTGTAATTAATTTATGATATACAGTTATGAGTTTATCAAAAGTCTTTCCAATATAATTAATTTGTGATATGCAATTATGAGTATGTAATTAATTTTGACGTGTTAATAACATAGATAACTCTATCATAATCTCCTCCTAATATCTAGAGAGTTGGAAGATATAAACAACTTTATTCATTTTTTATTTCACTATTGTGTTAAGATTTTAACTGCTTTATTCATTTTTTATTTTAAAAGCAATAAAATTATTAATTTATCTTAGCATTAGATGTTAATTTATTTTTAAATTTTGAATTTTGAATTTAAAAATTAAAATTAATTTTCCTATTAAGATCTCAACATTTTTATTATTATTATTTGAAAATTAAATCTCAACCTTTTTTTTATTTGAAAATAAGTTGAATCTTCAAACCCTTAATAATTAAAAAAAATTAAAATTAGTTTTTGTATTAGATCTTAATTTATTTTTTAAAATTTTTTTTTTGAATAAAATAGGCTAAGAGATTGTGCTTTTAGATAAAATCTCATAAATTTCATATACATTTTATTAAATATATAATATTAATTTAAAAAATCAGCTAAAATTCCTCTACGAGAAAGGAAGATAACTTTTGTATCTTTTTGCTTTGAACGAAGGTTTTTATTCTTCCACCCAAGTGTTTACCAAAATTCCTCTACGGTTAAGGTTGTAGACTCGAAAATCAAATATGGAAGATGAAAAATGAAGATAGTGCTAAATATCAATACAAGGTTTTAAATGAAGTAAACAATAAAAATGAAGATGGCTTCAAATGTTTATATTCTTCTTCTCGAAAATGCATGATGAAGAAGATGAAATTTAAACTTCAAATAGAAGAAGGTGAAGATTGGGGTTTACCCGCTCGAAGAAGATGAGATCAAAAAAGAAAAATGGAAGGTGAGACGAAGGAAGATGAAGCTAAAACTTCAAATAGAAGAGGGTGGAGATTGGGGTTTGCCCGCTCGAAGAAGATGAGATCAAAAAAGAAAAATGGAAAATGGAGATGAAGGAAGATTTTCAAAATGGAAGATGAGAAACAAAAAAAAAAAAATGAAGCATGAAGATCGTTTCAACTTTGATCGGACAAGTACATATTCAAGATTTATATTATTAAGGTGTATCTATTTTAGCCTTTATGTATTGGGGTATTTTGGGTTTTTTCAAATTCTTATTTATGGTATTTTTTCTCGTTTTGCTATTTTTGCGAAAAGAAAAAAAAGCGTTTTTGCTATTTTTTTAAATGGTTATTTTAAAATTGTTATTCTTTTAGTTGACTTTTGTTTGTTTACTGTCTAAATAGTAAAATAGTAAATAACAACTCGACTGCAGTTTTTTTTTTTACTTTTTCTATACCCGACTATACCCTTTTACATTAGACAATTCATTTGTTTCGTATACATGTATTTGAATAGATCAAAAAAATGAGACAATATCAATATTCACGAATACATTGTATTTGTAATCAACATTTAGCTTTAGTAAATCTTAACTAAATATAATATTTTCTTGCTTGAGAAGATTGCACTAACATCCCCTAAAAATAAGACGGTAATTTCTCCAAATTTTCAGATTCTTAGGATTTAAATCAATTAATTAACAATTTATTTATATTATTCATAATAGATATATTTAATAACAATTTGAATTCAAATTTAGATAATACCTTCAAATAATGACAAAAATAAATTCAATAGTTTTAAATTCTTTATATTTCATACTATTTATTAAAACTTTATTAAATGATACATAACACATATCTTTAATAACAATTTGAATTTAGATTTTATATCATCCCTAAAATCGTCAATTTAAATTTAAATCTTACATAATATCTCTAAAATAATGATAAAGATATATTCTTAATAACAATTTGAATTTAAAATTTAAAATTTAAATTGTTATAATTTAAAATTTAACAACGTATATTCCAAAATATTTATAAAAAATTATTAAATAATAAATAATACACTTTTTTTTATAACAACTTGAATAAATTTGTTTTTTCATCCCTAAAATCATGCTAATTACGATTACTCACTTATTTTTGTTAATTTTTATTTTAAAAAATTATATTATTGTGCTAATTGTATAGACTTAAAACAAATAAATATAAATTATATATTTAACCGTATTTACATAGTCAATTAATTACGTAATTGAAGTTTAATATTATAATTGAAATTCACATTAGTAGGTTCAGTACGTCAAATACAATATAATTTATATACATATTACTTACCTCATCAATAAAGTACTCATACCATAAATTCTCTAAAATTCAAATACACAGTTCTTAGAAGTTACAAGTCACTGATGATAACAAACAAATCCAATTTGTTCATAACAAAAGTATATACATCTCATTGATGACAATATAATTAACCTATTTCACGTAGTTAGAGTTACAAATACCATAAATACTCTGTAATTGGGATTCACAATTCTTAAAATTTAATAGTCATTCATTATAACAAACATATGTCAAGCATACACTACTATACCATTTTCATCTGATCCTCCGAGTCCTATTACAATTATGTACACATGTTAATTACTAAGATGTATTCTAAACATGTTGTACTATATTCGGTTCTTTTCTTACGTTATATTGTTAGTCATCTTCCTCTTATCCTTGCGTGGTAGGTGTTGTTTCTTATGTGCTTAATTTAGTCTGTCCACCATATGACCCTCCGAAAGTTTGGTTCCTATTTCCAGGCGTGTTTCTCTTTCCTTCGTCGTCAAGATCGTCATTTTTTTCTAAGCATTTTTGGATTGCTTGATTCCAAGTTTAGTTCGTCATCTTGGTCTTTTTGTTCTTCCTCTTCTTCTTTATTCTCTTCTACTTTGTTAAGGTGCTCCTCAAAGTCTCTTGCTCCCTACATTTCAAATACAATATATTTTAACATCATGTTACATGTACACATAATCAGAAAAGAAAAATTTACTTTATATCACATGACTACCATATATTCGTTAGTCTCTTGTGCACCCGAAGAATTGAGTTGCTTACTCTTGATCTCTTAAAAAATTATATATAATTTATTTCCTAGTTCTTCAAACTTTCTAATATTCAACTCCACATATTTAAAAATTCAAGAATCCTTCCATTTGTTTGAATATATTTAATTTGTTCCATTTGTTTTATTGTTTACTTCTTTTTTTCTTAATTTAACAAAATCATGATTGCATTGATTTTATATAGAGTTACAATGTATTTGTACATACTACATGACAATATTATTATTTTCATATTAGTTCTACAGTATTTGACAAACTATGTAGCATATGTTGCTAACACAATTACATTGTAATTTATGCTTTTAAATAATACGATAAACTAATCGTTCTGTACCACGATCACATAATAATATACTTTTTCAATCCAAAAAACTTAACATTAAGATAGATTTGTTACAAAACCAACAATTAAGAATGATTTCCTAAAAGTGTAATTGAATCACAATCATGGTTGTTTAACTAACCAAACTTTATAATAACCAATATAATTAAGATTTTCCAAACATAGTATATGTCAAGTATGAATGATGTTATAACCAACAAATTTGTGACACACATAAAAAGGTAAAAACATTGGCCATCAAAATATAGTATCATTCACTTGAGCATAGAATAATCTATATATTCCAAATACAATGTATTTGAATAGCTCAAAATATGAGACAGAATATTAGAAATAGCACGAAGACAATGTATTTTGCAAACAACCAAATTTGGTAAATCTTAACTAAATCTGTTATAATTTTGTTATTGGACAATACTGCAGCAACCTCCCCTATAATAATGACAAATATATAAAAATTATTTTCAAGTTTGTTATATTTTAAACAATTTATTAAATATATATTTTTAATAACAATTTGAATTTGAATTTAGATCTTTTCCCTAAAATAATGCTAAATATCAATACAAGGTTTTCAGTTTTTTTATATTTTAAACTGTTTATTAAATAATACATAATATATTTTTAATAACATTTAGTATTTAAATTTTAGAAATTATAATTATGACTCAATAGCATTTTTGCAACTATTTGAATCTTCTTCTTTTAGGTTTTATTAGAGAAAAGAAAAGAAGGAGATTGAGAGAGAGTTTTTCTTACAAACAAGAAACGAGAAGAGCTTAAATGAATCTTGAATGTATGAATAACTTAAAGAACTCATTGATTTGAGTGGACGAACTCACCGATGCAATATCTTGCTGAGATGCATATGAAGTCGAATAATCTTTTGGAGGCTGAGAATGTACAAAGAAAAGTTTTGCACATTATGGAACTATCAAAGGGATGGAATTCTCTTAAAACTATAAATTTTGCTAACGGCTTGTTCTCAACGCTATATGTGAAGGGATAAAAGCCTTTGGCAGTGGAAGAGTTTATAGAACTATTCCTCAATTTAATTTGAAAATCTCAAAATACTAGTACATTGGCAAAGTAATATAGAAACAAATTTTCTTATTACGACTTAAAGACTAAACATGTTTTCTAATTATAAATTAGATAAAGAAAAACTTACTTGTTTATGTATCTGAATCTACAAAGTAAATCTCCAAATTGGGACACCATCCGTCAAAGACCTTTCTATCGTGTAGGATGAAATTGGTTTGTGGGAACCAATTGAGATGAAAAAAAGTTTAGAGATTTTTTAGAAAAACTCTTTTGCAGAAAAGCAAAATTATTCGTTTGAGAAAAACTATTTCCTTTTGCATATTTATAACTTTCTTTCCTTTATGGGGCGAGAGAACCATGTGATTTTATTAATTTAAAAAATATTAAATTAATAGAAATTTCAAATCTACAAATTAATTAACCATCAATCAATTAATTAATATTACATTTAAATTTTACTTAATGAATATCTCTCCATATCTTATAATACTATATTAATTTAATTAAATAGAATAAAACAAAATTATTAATTAATAGTTAAATTAAATATCTTATATTTAACTTAAATTAAATCTGAATTATTCAAATATAAATTTCTCTCCTGACCAATAATTTTAATATGAATCCAATTCACATTAAATTAATATTTGAACTCATTCAAATATTTTCTCTCTCATAAATTAATTTTGAATCATATCCAAAATTAAATTTATATAATAAAGTTTGATGAACTTTCTATTATAATGTATCACCATACATTATACCAATTTCCAAAGTAAATTTGAACATTTCAAATTACAACCAATATAAATAAATCTCATTATCCTTTACAAACTAAGAAGGGGATCTAATAGACCTACAAATCATAAGCTACAACAATATGAGATTAATTGGCTAAACTCATTAACCACATTAATCAAAATTCGTTAACTGTGTGTACACCACACTAAAGACTCACAACTGAACTCTTTCCACTATAGATATATTTCTGTATCTACGGATATAGACTAATAGCATTAAGTTAGTCCTTCACGAGTGTTTGTAACACCAGTTAAATTACCATTTTACCCTTAGGTTATTCTAGTCCTTAAATATCAATGCTCTTCTAATGAACAACATGTTTATGGTCCAACCAATAAACAGAAATCCTCTCGTACCATAGAGAGGGTAAAACCCTTTGTTCAAGTTTTGGAAACACCATTTAAGGGAATACTTATCTACTTACCCTAAAGTTGGGAAGAAGTGAATTTCATCTTGTATAATTATGTTCCCAGCTCCCCGCTCGGTCTTGTCCCCAAACTGATAAGCATGTTGAATTGACAATTTGGCCACTCTCACCCGTACAAATCAAAGGACAATTCATCGTGAACAAGAATTCATAATACACTTAGGATTAAGACTAAGTAACCTAGGTTCTCCTAATGAAATAGAAATCTAACTAGTTAAAGAAGTTACTTCTAGTGGTTAAAAGAAATAGCTAGAAAAACTCCTTTGATCATGTTATAAAAGCGCACCATAAGTCACCTAAAACAAGTATATAGTTGCTTTGGAGTTAGGAATTTCAAATTTGAATATTGTGAGATATTTGCGAGATGCGTGCGAGATATTTGTAGGACATTGCAAGATATTTGTGGGTAGTTCAAATTACATACTTGTTTTATGTGATCTAGGATGATTCTGCACATGTTTTGTGGAGTTTTTAGCAACTCATTTTGTATGTTGCAAACATCTCGCAAGTATCTCGAAAATTCCAAACTTTAAATGTTCAATCCTAAATCAATTGTATACTTGTTTTAGGTGATTTATAGTGATTTTACAACATGTTTATTGAAGTTTTTTAGCTATTTTTTTAATCTCACCCACATCTGACAAATTTGGACATTGCAAGATATTTACTAGATGAGTAAAAGATCTCTGCAATATACAAAAAGTAGCTAAAAACTCCCTAAAACATGTGTATAATCACCCTATATCACATAAAACAAGCATATAATTGATTTAGGATTGAACATTTAAAGTTTGGAAGTTGTAAAATGTTTGCAAGATACAAAAACAGTAGCTAAAAAATTCCTAAAACATATATAGACATCTTAAATCACATAAAACAAGTATATGATTTATTTGAGATTGGACATTTGAAGTATGGAAGTTACGAGATGAAAAAAACAAAAAACTTGCTAAATATTTATTAGACAACCTCAAATCACTTAGAATAATTATAAAATTGATTTTGAGTTATACATGTAAGGCATGAAAGTTTCACCAAGAAAACTCTAAAGATTAAGAGCATTATCTATAATAATAAAAAAGAAAAAAAAAGAAAAAAAAACATAAACACTCTCCAAAATAACAACAGAGTTTGTTGAAGAGTGACTAAAAATTGTATGCAATTGTATTTAAAGGCGTTTTGGACTTTCACAATCCATTTCGTGGTAAAACTCAAATTTTTAAAAAAGAATCCCAAAATCCTCTGACCCCTAAAAATTTGTTTATTTTTGTAATTTCTCTAATAAATTCAATTTCAACGAAGGTCACCATAACACATACCAATATACCAAATTAATTTGCAAACATGTGTTTTTTTATTAATATTTTTTTATTTTTAACTTAGGATGAAAATAGAGTTGTTTTGAAATTATAGTGGTTGCTCTTTTTCATTTATTTTCTTTTCATTTTTTTTATTTTTACCTTTTATTTGCATTTTATTATTTGTTATTGTTAATGCCTTTAAAATTGGCTAAATATATTTGAAGTTTTCTAGCATGTTGTCGAGCTATTTGTATGGTCATCCTAGAATACGTTTCAGAATATTCTTGTCCTAACAATCATCATGAAAGTTGCAGATCCTACAAAATATTTCTTTCCTTATTTACATTATTTTGTGTTTTGGTTTTGCCTTTTCTAGAGCTGTTTCAATTCGTTATGTGGTTTGTTTCCTTGCTCCCTTTTGTTATTTAAGCTCGTGATGCATTCGTTGCTAGGGTTGTCGCATATGTTCTGAATTTTTTTTTATTGTTATTGTGAGAGAAGTTGAAGCATCATTCGTCTGCATATGTGGTTATTGTTCTTGTAAGAGGTTTTTTAAGACTACATTAAATTTGATCATACTACACTACTTTAGGAGGAGTCTAAACCCGACTAATTGAGAATAGGGTTTTCATTAACTTAGGTGAAACCTATAAGTTTCACACATGGTGGGAGTTCATAAGTGAAGAGGAAAGATAACTTCACCCGAGATGGGGTTTCACACGCTTAAGAGGAGTCTAAGTTCTAATGAGAATAAGTCTTAAATCTAAAAGGAAGAGTCTAGGTGTTCATAGAGTTAGCTCTACGGTTGTCACTATAATCTTGAGAGAACAAATAAGTACAATGATATAATTTTTTAACTATATTATACTAGTGTATTATCTTTCATGAGCACATTGTTTCCCAGATGTAGGTGTTGTACCACCAAAATGGATTACCAATTATTGTGCGTTACTATTGTTTTTCTCTTTGTTATTTTTAATATTGTCTCTCTTTGTTGATAACTCATAAAAATATAAGTTATTGTGGCCTTTTAGATAAAACAATGGAGCCAAAATGCGAGATAAAGGACTGGTAGCTTTTAGTGCAAATTTATAATGTTAAGTGAATGTACCTTACATAAGTCATTACACCTAATTAACTATGCTTTTAAGTGTTTTTACACGTAGGATGATGAAAAGAAGAAAATAAGCGAATTGCAAGACGATTCTTGAGCAAGAACTCGAGGATAAACAAGAAGCCCAACAATTCACATTGTAGGGGGAGATGGCAACACATCACTCAAGATGATTCGCTAGAAGACAAGAGTGGTAATTGGAACTCATATGACAAGAAACAACTACTTTCTACACTGACATTCATAGGCAAGGACAGATATGCAGTATAGCAAGGACGAATGTGCAGCATATCATAACTAATATAATGTCTTGCCTAAGTATGTCTATAAAAGACTCCAGCTCCACCATGAACAAGAAGGGAGGAGGCCATTCGTTAAGGAGGCTGGTGAAATGATGAGTTTTAGAGTACTTCACTATCTGTAGTAGTAGTTTTTTTTTCAAATCCTTTCCAATTAACTTTTGAGTGAGAGCTTAGAGAGAGAAGCTCACCTACCATTCTCATAACTTGTAAAAGAGCCAGAAATGCATAACAATGAATTTTTCAACTCGACACATTTCTTTAATTTCATTTTTGTATTTGAGAATGTATTGTTTGACTGTATTATTCTCATGGCTCAGAAGCCTACAGTATCAATACAATGCATGTTTTATCTACTATCTCTCTACCATTTTTTTACTCTTCGTCTTGTTGAAGTGTTTTAAGTAGTTTAAGTGTATGTTATATGCTTAATAAGGATTCTTTAAGTATAAGATTCATCATGTTTAGCTAGAGCTTAACTCAATCGCTTGATTACCGTTCGCCGCCAACTGTTTGAGAGAGTAAGTAGTAAATACCTTGCTAAACGCGCACAAAAAAGAGTTTGAAAACAAACTTTGTTCTGGAGTTTTGCCTCTAATCATTTGTGTCCTGAAAGGAAAACAAGTGTGGTGTTTAGGCGCCAAGAGGTTACTCGCCTTAAATAGAGAGGAAATATGATGCTTAAAAGTAAGGAAATTGCTTAACTTATCTTTACCATTTGGTTCCCGAAAGGAGAACAAGTTTGTGTTCAGCCGCCGAGAGGTTGCTCTCCTTAAATATAAGATGGTTAAATGATCTATATCGCATCAAGAACATTGACATGTCTTAAATCGCCTACAATGCAAAGACTTTCCTTCATCTTTCTTAACACATCAAGAACATTGACATGTCTTAAATCACCTACAATGCGAAGACTTTCCTTCATCTTTCTTGATGCGAGTTAGTTCACATTCCATAAGTATTCCATTCCATAAGTATTTCATTCTATTCCCCTGCTACAAAATCCTCAAGTGTAAATAATTAGATTAGTATAGTTTTACTTTTATAATGTATAAAATTTATAACGCCTAGAATTAGAAGTAAAAGTCATAACTTATTTGGTAGAAATTTCATGTGTTCGACCCCAGACTTACCAAAAAACCTCTTTTTTCACTTGCACTTGGGCGAGGAAAAGGAAAACTTGTGTTAAACATTAATCATTATGCATTTAGCAACACATAGATAAGACATGCACCTTTTATTGCATAACCCTAACCTAGATGCCAGCTTAGTCGCATTATTATAACCTTGCATGACACATCTACAAATCATTTTTTCATATCACATATCACATAAAAGAAACAAACAAGCACTTGTTAGGACATGTTGTGTGCCAACTATATCTGTGTGAAAGAACCTCTTTACAAAATTTCAATTGGTATCAGAGTGGGTCACTTTCATCTCAAGTGCTTCGATCATGGATAGCTTCAAAAAATATGGTTCTAATATATGCCGGCCCTTGTTCTAGATGGAACTAACTATGCATATTGGAGGCTAATATGACAACCTTTTTGAAGTCACTCAACAATATATCTTGGAAATCTATTATCACATGATGGACTCCTCCAACTGTCATAAGAGGATGAGAAAGTTTCTCCTAAACTTGAGGTAGAGTAGACTATTGCTGAAGACAACACTTCTCTGAGAAACTCTAAAACATTGAGCATTATATTTAACGAAGTTGATCAATTGATTAATACATGTGCCTCAGAAAAACTTGTTTGGGATATTTTATATATGGCTCATGAAGGAACAACCAAAGTTAAACAATCTAGATTGTAGTTGTTGTCCACAAAGTTTGAGAACCTCATAATGCAAGAGGATGAAACAATTGTTGAATTTAATGTTTGTTTTCTGGATTCAGCTAATAAGTCTTTTTCATTTATATAAAAGATGTTAGAATAAAAGCTTATAAAAAAAGTGTTGTGTTCATTACCCAAATGGTTTGACATGAAAGTTAGAGCGATTAAGGAAGATATAATATAACATCCATGAAAGTGGATAAAGTAATTGACTATGTACTAACATTTGAATAGTCTTTTGATGTAAAGCAGGATAAAAAGAATAAGAGAATTGCCCTTCAATCTATCTATGATGATATGAGTGAATGTTCACAAAAACTTAGATGAGGCTCATAATCAACTGCTTTGTTATGTTAGCAATTTCGTCATATGATGAAATGCCTTGACAGAAGATTGAAAAACTCACGCTCCAAACATCCAAAGCCTATGGAAGTATTTATGCACAACCACTTAAAGTTCAAAGTTGTAAAGACAATGAGAAATTTGGTTCCACTAGCTTATCAAAGAAAGAAAATCCTTTAAATGTAGAGAATGTGAGAGTTTCAGACATTTTCAGGCTTAGTATTGAACATTTTGATGAGACAGAATAAAAGTTATGTGCATACTTGGTCTGATATGGATTTTGATGATAGTAGTGATACTTACATGGTTATAAAGCTCTTGTTAGTAACATCTCGTATGACACTTCGTTATATGAGAATCTTGATTATGAAGCATTTTAGGGATTTGCAAGCAATTCATCTAAAAAAGATTCCTCATATCCATCTTACAAAATGTTGTTTGATCAATTGCAAGAAGACTGGAAAGTGTTAAATGTTCAGAAAGAATGGATAGAGACCTTACTATCACATAATCATATATTGATGTCAACTTTTTCATATTTAAGCATGAGTTACACTATGTTACAGCTAAAAAAGATGAAATGTGCAAGTCAATCTATGCTTAATCCTCGAATAGATACTCTTGAAAGAATTTTCTAAGAAGGTAATGCCTCAAAAGACAAAACAATAAATCCCAACAAGTCAAAGGAAATCAGAAAAATGAATTTGCTCGAGCTTAACAACCTGAATCTTATGGGATTGTTAAACCTTTTAATCAAAGGCAAAAATCATATCATGCCCACACTCATAGAATGAGGTAAATTTATAATTTTTATGGGAAACCTAATCACAAAAGACCATTTTGTTATCAATTGCATGGTTATCCTCATATGTCCTTAGGAAGAATGATGAACTATACATCTCCTAGCCACCAAAGCTATGTAAAATAGATGTAGAGAGTCGAAGAAGTTCAGAGCAAATGCAAGGTTGTTCTTTTTTAGGTCCTCTATTAAAGGAGATTGGTACTTCAACAATGGTAGCTTCTGTCGTATGATTGGTGAGAAAATATATATCACTAATGTGAAATCAGTTAGCTTAGGTAAAGTAACATTTGGTTATGATGTTTGTGCTAACATTGTTGGAAAGGAAACTTTAAACTTTCTCGGTTTGCCTTCTTTTAAGGATGTTATGTAGTAGAAGGTCATAATGCTAATGTAATCAGCTTTAGCCAACTATATGATCAAGACTTAAATGTTCAATGCACTAAAGATAGATGTATTGTTACAGATGATGCAAACACATCCATTATGACAAGTACGCATTCCTCTGACTGTTGGAATTTATGTCATAAAACTCGTAGTTTGTAATTTAAAACCATATTTTATTCAATAAGGTTGTTATTGATATTTTGTTAGTAAAATTAATACTATAATTTTGAATCCAATAAACCAATGTCTCAAGGCTATCTTGAGTAAACTTGAATTTTATGTAGAGACATCAACATGGATCAAGTTCGAGTATATACTATAAACAATCTATAGTATGTGAATAAAGGTTTGGCACCTTATTATGATGACATTATGAATGCAGCCCGATTTGTAATTAGTATAAATGATGTAATCCTGAATTGTTCATGTAGAGACATTAAAGTGGAGGCATCCTATGTAAAGAGTTTACATAAGACTGAACTATTAAATAGTCATTTTTACGTTATAACATTGTTTATTGTTTAAAACTGACTATTTCAATTATTGATGACCTAGGTAACTTAATCTTAATTAATCTTGAGCAAACTATTCATACAAAATTATCTTTAAATCTGCAAAGGTGATGGCAGCTCATCAACATTGGCTCAATAAGCCTCTCATTTCAAAGGTAAGACCAAATAGGTAGCTGGGGCATAAGATTGATAGATAGTTCATTTCCTTAAGGACTAAATCCAAGTCTTGAACAACGAGCCCTGCACTCTCATCGGCCTAAGAGGGATTCAGTTTATAGATTGAACCTTAAACCAATTATTTAATAGTGGATCAATGAGACTTAAGAAGCGAGATGTAGTCTCGGGGATAAAACAATATTTTAACCGAGGTTACGAATAATCCATGAAAGATTAACTTATTGATCATATTTATATCAGATGGACACAAATATATCTATAGTGAAGGGAGTACAACTACAAAACTTTAGTGGAATGACCCATTAGTTATTGAATGTTGATTAACTTGGTCTAAAAAGGGTTTAACCAATTAATCTCAAATTGTTGGAGACCATGATCTATAGGTTCATTAGGTTCCCCTACTAGCTCATATGGAATAAACTTAGAACAGTATGATGAAATTATTCGAATTGTTTGAATTAGATGAGGAGAGAGAAACCAACAAGTATATGTGTTATTGTTGTCGGTTTTAGATTAGTAATGGAGCTTTATGTTTAAATGTGATATAAATATAAAAATTATGAATGTAGATTCATATTCGAACACTCATAAATAATAAAAATAGTTAAAGTTGAAAAAAGTCAAAATGTTTACTTTTAACTTTAAAAAGTCAAACTTTAACCTACTATATACTCAAATGTGATTTGAATTTCAGAAAAATGAATGTGAATTCATACTCAGGAGGTTAAATTAGTCAAAGGAAACAAAATGTTAAAAAGTCAAAATGTTGACTTTTGACTTTGAAAGGTCAAACTTTAACCTACCATATATTCAAACATTACTAGAAATTTGGGCTTTGATAACACTTAAAATCAAGGAAAAGGGGGTGGGATGGAGTAAAATCTATCATTAAAAATAAAAAACCAAAATTTTTCTTAACACAATTTTTGCGTCGTCAATTAACAATATAATTTTTATGTCGTTAGAAAATTTTCTAATAAAAAATTACTTAGTCCAAAATTGAACAAATGTCTCCTTTTCTTCGTAATTTTCCTAACAAATCTTTTACTCTTCGTAACTCTTCCCCTTCCCCTTCCTTAGTAAATGATGGGGAAATATTTGACCCATAGTTATCTATCTATTTTGTGTTTCATACCATGCTTATACTCATTATTTTCTACACAACAGACGTGAAAAAACAGTAAACAAATACACAGCCAAAGGAGGAAAATAGATTCATTAAACTAGAGGCAAACAAGAAGTCGAAAATACAAATACAATGCACAACAAAAGGAAAACAAAAAAAGAGAGACTAATCTAGAGACACAGTGCAACAAACGTATACATAAGAATAACTTCTTTTCCATTTTCTACACACAGTAAGTGAATGCAAAAAATATAAGCCACTGCCAAACAAATGAAGAAAAAAAATGACCATCTACAAAGAGAAATGACTGTAACCACTTCAAGAATGAACATGGAACAAAAAAAGAAATGGTAGAACAAAATAAAACTAGTAATAATGAATATCAAAGAGAACATGTGAATGATCATTTCAATCAAAACAATATGCATATTCAGGAAACTAACTCATCATCGGCAGTCGAATAAAAGTAAGAAATATTACCTCGACCCTACCTTGCTCGAAACCACAACCCTCAGTTAGTATCCGTCACTCATTAGAGGATGAAAGGTCGTCGCGGACACAGAGGTTAACCGAACGACAAGAAAAATACAATGAATGACATCCGAGAGCGACAAGTTCGTAGAACAAGCTATGCAGGAAAGCAGCCACCTAGTCAACGAACGCCCGACCGAAGATAAGGCATCGAAGACCTTTGTTTATTTCTAAATGTGGCATGTCAACAACACCCACATCCATGGGGACATCGAAGACCGACAAACAACAGGGGAAAATGTGGTTTAGAAAATCAATGAGATCAAAATACTGTGAAGAAGATGGTGTTGAACGATGGAGAAAAATCAGTGAGTGTCGAAGATGGTAAAAATATCATCAGATCTAGAGAAGTAGGTTAAGAGATATATCGATTTTGGGTAAATAGATTTGGGCAAAATAGTGAGAGGAAAAATGTGAAGAAGAAGATAGAACCACTGGCTGGTCGGATGTAGAAGACGAAGCGAATGTACAAAGAGTGAAGAAGAAGAGTGGAGAATAGATTTGTTCGGCTGTGAGAAGAAGAAGAGAGGAATTCCTTCAGCTGTGAGAAGAGGAAGAGAGAAGGGTTAATTGTTTAGCTGAGAGAAGAGGAAGAGAGAAAGGGTTAATTGTTCGACCGTGAGAAGAAGAAAATGAAGAAATAAATGAGGAAAGAGAAGATGGAAAAGAAGAAAGAGAATGATTGTGTTGAAAAATGGAAGGATTAAGTGGAGAAAGTGGGGGAATAAATGGGAAAAGAGAAGGATAAAGGGGGATTAAGTTTAATATTTTTTCTACCCTTAATCTGTGGGCCAAACAAGGAAAGTAGTCCTTCCCTTCCCCCAAACGGTCAAATTCATGAATTAAAAGTCTTTTGATTGTTAGAAGAATTCACTTCAAGATAGATTAGGGTTTGCCCACTCGAAGAAGATGAGATTGGAAAATGGAGACAAAGGAAGATTTTGAAAATGGAAGATGAGAAACGAAAAACAAAAATGAAGATCGTTGCAACGGATCTAGAAAATGAAGATGAAGGGTTCTAACTTTGATTGGACAAGTATGTATTCAAGATTTATTAAAGTGTATTTATTCTATTTTAATTTTAAGAAAGTAGCTAACATTTTATGTATATAGGGGTATTTTGGGTTTTTGTAAATTCTTATTTATTGTATATTTTTTTCATTTTGCCATTTTTGAAAAAAAAAATGTTGTTTTGCTATTTTTCAAAATGACAACTTTAAAATTGTTATTCTTCTAGTTGACCCATGAAATTTCTGACCCCAAATTATGACGAGATAGAGATAATCGTGAGAATAGCAAAATTTACTATAACAAATCTGAAAAATATTAAGAATTTTAGCAAAATTGGTGGTTACATAATTTTTTGAATTTCTTTTTACCGTTGATACCCTTTAGGTAGGATAATAAGTGTTTTTAGATACAATGTATTTGTCAAATATCACACAATCACAAATACAATGTATTTGCAAACTACGATCAGTTTTGAAAAATATTTACGAGATTGACAAGATTTTTCCAATATCCCATAAATATATGCCTATAATTCATAACAAATTTTTGGTTTTTTAGTATTTAAATCAAATTAATTAACCTTTATTTATTTAATTCATGTTTAATAAAGATTTCCCCTAAAAAATTGCTAAAAGATTTTCAATCGTTCCTCATTCATTAGATTTCATAATATTTTGAATTCAAATATTATGAAATCTAATCCCTAAAATGATGATAATTACTACCTCGGTATTTTCATATGATTAATATTTCAAATTATTTTAAACAAAATTATTAGATAATACATTGTACGTATGGTTAATAAAAAAATAGTTATGAGAATTTCAACCATTCCTAAATCAGTATCTTTCATAATATTTTGATTTCAAATATTACATCATATCCCTAAATTAATATTTCAAGTTAAGCATTTTCATACTATTTATATTTCAAGTTATTTAAAGAAAATTATCAGATAATAGTACGTATGGTTAATAATAATTTATAAACAAAGTTTTATCATCCCTACAATCGTGCTAATTATGATTATACATTTATTTTGATTGATTTTTATTAAAAGAAAAATAATTCATTGTGCCTCTTCTATATCAAATAATTATTTTTTCACGTTGTGTTTTTTAATTACGTTAATATTCATATTTATTTTAATTAGACGTTTTATTTCTAATCATCCTTATTATGCATGTCTAAATCAAGAAGTATAATACTTGTGTTATACCCCTTTATATAGGATAATACGTGTTTTATTATGTATTTGCATGATACAAATAATGAGACCAAATATCATACCATACAGTGTATTTGCAAACTACCATCAGTTTTGAAAAATATTAACTAATTTATGATATTTTCAGAATTGACAAGATTTTTCAATATCTCTGAAATATATGCTTAGAATTCATAACAATCTTTTGGATTCTTACTATTTAAATCAAATTAATTAACATTTATTTATTTAATTTATAAAACTTATGTTTAATAAATATTTCCCTTGAAAACTTGTTAAAAAATTTCAACTGATTTCATTTGAGAGATTGTTTCATTTATTTTTATTTTTCTAATTTTTATGTTTTGCTATTTTAACAATTTAAAATTAATTTTGCTATTTTGTCAAAATAAAATTCATAATTTGTTATTGTTCTTCACAACCCTTAAGATTCGAAATAACTGTGAGAATGACAAAATTTAATATAACAAACTTAAAAATAGCAACTTAAAAAAATATTAAGAATTTTGGCTAAGCCATATAATAGCAAAATATTGAAAAATTGCTATTATATCGTTTAGGAAAGTTGCTATTTTTAAAAATGTAAAAAATGTCATCATATCGTTGATTAAAAACTCCATAATCATCTTCAACCCAAATTTCATTCCACCAACATTTTTGTGCAATACATTATTTGAAAACTGTTGGGGTGTGTAATGAAAGTCTTTAATAATCTCTTGTATTTGTTTGTCAATTACGTAGAAGAAGAAGAGGAGGAGGACTTGTTAGGGGAAAGAGTGGAGGAGGAAAAAAATTGTGTTTATCTTGCTGATCTCAATACTTATCTCTCCCACTCCATCCTCTTCTTTCTTTCATCTCTTCCTCTCTAATAATGTTTCAATTAAATACAAGTACTACATTGGAATATTGGATTAATTAAATTATTTTCATATTTAATTTACAAATAAATACATTCCGTTATTTTGCTATTTTTTCCATAAATCTAAACCATTTTTTCAAAGTCAAATTTCAGCTAGTTTTGTTTTAAAAAAAAATTAGACGATGGTGTTTATATTTGAAAAAAGATTCTTTTACATGGACAAATTAAAAATAATTTTAAAAAATTGACAAAGGAAAAGAGAAAAAAAGAATGCAGAAAGAAGGGAGGATAAGGAAGAGGGGAATTCTTTTTAAAATGGTAAATTTGATGGACACTTTTAAGTGGTTAAGAGGGGTGATAAAGATTTAATTCTCTTCCTTCTAAAACGGGTGATTTGGAAAAGTTGGGTAGTTTTATATTTAAATTGAAAAAAATGGGTGGTTTTAAAACAATTTATGTAAGAGGGTTATTTTTTTGTGTCATTTGGTGGATTCCTTTTTTATTTAATCTTTTAACCATCATTTCATCACTTCTTATTCTCTCTCCTTCTTTCTTTATCATTATAATTTTTTAATTTTAATAATTTATTACTAATTATATACTTAATGATTTTTTAACTTTTTTTTCACAAATTCATATTTACAATACTTAATTATTTTTAACTTAATGATTTTGTAATAATTTATTATTCTTAATTTTTTTAAAAAGTTTTTTTCACAAACTCACATTTACTTATTTTTGTAATAATTTATTATCTATATTTTGTTAGTATGCACTTCCTTATTTTTGGAATATGTTGATAATTTCTTCTTTTATTTTACAATCTTTCTAATGTTGCATAATTTTGCAAATAATTTAAAGTCTAGGGAATAATTTTTTAAAAAAATAATTATATAATTAATCTATATGTTTTCTTTTTTTTTTCTTATTTTGAATATATCAAGTTCACATGCAATTCTTAAATTTGCAATTCTTAAATTGACACAGTTTTTTAAAAAGTTGATCCAAATACACAAGAATAAAAGTATATGTATTATGAACATTGTTAATTCTTTTAATATTTTATTTATACGTATAATTGATTAATTCTTTTAATGTTTTATTTATAAGTATGATCGACTAATTCTTTTAATGTTTTATTTAAATTTAAATTTTATGTATTTGGATCCATCTTTTTTAAAACGGTGTCGATTTAATATTTGCAGTATGAACTCGATACATCCAAAATAACAAAAGAAATAAAAACATATAGATTAATTACATTAATTTTTCAAAAAAATCATTTCCTAAAGCTTAAATTATTGGCAAAATTATTAAAACATTATAAACATTGTTATTAAATAGATCGAAAATAAAAACATAATAATAAAAGAAAAGAAAAAATTACCAAACACGTTACAAAAAATACGGATGTGCATAATAAAAAAATTAGGAATAATAAATTATTAAAAGATCATTAAGTTTAAAATAATTAAGTAAATAATAGTCAATATGATTTTTTTAAAATAACTATGAATACAATGATTAATAAATCGTTAAAATTAAAAAAAATAGGAATAATAAATTATTATAAAATCATTACGTTAAAAATAATTAAGTATATAATAGTAAATATGAATTTGTGAAAAAATATTAAAATATTATTAAGTATATAATTGGTTAATAAATTATTAAAATTAAAAAATTATAATGATAAAGAAAGAAGGAGAGAATAAAATGTGATGAAGTGATGTTTAAAAAAGTTAAATAAAAAGGGAATCCCCTGAATGACAACAAAAACAACCCCTTCAACCTAAATTATTTTAAAACCATCCCTTTTTTCCAATTTAAATATAAAACTATCGTACTTTTCCAAATCACTTTTTTAAAACCCTAATAGACTGGATGTAAAACATTCTTCCCCTTACAAAACCAAAATATACAAAGTGTTTTGCATTCTTTTAAGCTTCTTTGTTCCCAAATGAGGATAGCAGAAAAGACCCACGATTCTATCTTGCTCCTGGTGTTTGTCACATTCACCTAATTCGTGCATATTTTACTTGCATTTATGATGATTTTTTTATTAGATCTTTTATGTGTTCACTATTGATTCTCAAAGCATTATTATCACAAAATCAAGCATTAGAAGTCGAGAGGAGCAAATATAGCCTAAACCGAGTCAAAAAAACCATCGAGAAAAGTGAAGAAATCTAAAAAAATAAAGCGCTAAAAATAGAGCAATGTTGCGACACTAGGTCGGTATTTACCCTCGGAGCAAAAACCCTTAGCAAATAGTTAGAGGAATAGCAAATAGCAGCTACCATTTCATTAATCTTGCATGAGGCAAGATTGAAAGAGAATAATGAGTATCATTAGTTGGAAAGTAATAATAATAATTATTTAAATACATTTTATAGTTCTAAAACCATTATTCTTTTTTATATAATATATTATAATGAAAAGATTTTGGTGTGAATGTTCTTCCCCTTGCCAAAAAAAACTCTTATCAAATCTGAATAATGACGGACGAAGACAGTGACTTCGCGTCCATGAGTCTCGTCACAGGCTCCTGTGAAAATTTCATTTGGGGATTCAAGCTTAGACTTTCTAAACCCCAAACTCTGACGCTAACACATTTTTTCTCCTACCATTATCTTATTGCGCCAACATGCATTCCAATTTTCCATTATCATCTTCACTCTGAAATCTCTTTTCATTTCCCCAATTATATTAGTCAGATTATTATATTAGTCAGATTATCTTAGACAAATATCTCAGAAAAGATGAAAGGAAAATTCAGCCTCCTGTGGTGCCAAGAGAGAGAGATTCGCATAATTCATATCTCACCGCAAAGAAGTTTTTCACGAAATCAAAATAGATGAAAGGAACTGTGAACATCTCTCCTTTGTGGTGCACAAGGATTCTTCCATTTCATTTTCTACAAAGATGATCCACTCCTTATGGCGTTCACACTTGAAGGCGTTGACGATTCTGAGGGAGCTTCCAACTCCATCGATGTCATGAACTCGCTCGTTTTGTCATCGAGGAACACAACAAGAAAGAGTCTCAGGCGAGGGAGTGGCCAGTGGTGAGAGCGGGGGAATCGGAATCCATATGTTCTCACCCGAGTTGAATCACGATTGTGGTGTCCGAATATTTGGGTAAGTTGCTAAATTGTAGAAGAAATGTTCTCCTATTTGATTGATTATTTAATGCTAACTTATTCATTAAAGTTATTTCTAAAATTGGAAAATCTTAATGAATAATACTACAAAATTATAAAATAAGTAAATAAAATAAAAGTTAAAAATGGCCACATATTACAGAATTAGAAAATATAATATTATGCATAACCAATCCCTAGATTGAACTTTTCAATAATTCACATTGTGTGCCACATTTAATTGGTGAATATTTATACATAATAAGTTAGAAAATTAATGATACAAATAAACTGCAACTTAGTATTTGATGGAAAATTTTCAGCCTACAATATATATAATTTTTCTAAATATTGTTAATTTGGATAAAAATAGTATTGAGATTTTCTTGTGTATGAATGAATACATTTCAGCTTTTTATGGTTAAGTTTGAATGAACTTTACATACGTTTGTATTCCACAAATTTAATTTGTATACATGGTCTAAGACTTTAGCTAGTTTATTTCTATGCTATATTTGAGAATGATATTCTATATATATATATTTGATTAACATATATTATAATATTTTGTATAGTTGACAAATTTATGTTAGAGTAATGAATGCTATTGTGATTAATTTGAATTGTTCAGTGCCTTCTTGGATGGAAATAATTTATGACGTGAATCGTGCATAAAATTAAAAGAAGACATTTTGATCATAAATACCTTAAAATAGAGTTTTGTGAACTACATGGATTTGTTCATGAAATTTATTCCCCTCAACAAAATAGTACTCTTGAACTTTGCATGACGAAGTAAGTCTTGCGTTCTTGATAAGAAATGTATCATTGTATGGGGACATTAGTATGAATGACATAGAAGCCTAATGTGGGATGTACCATTGTGGGAGGTCTCTATATCTGTATATCTTTATTGAGATTCATACACTGTCGTAGGTATTGCCAAAAATAGTGTGTGTTATGGCCAAAGAAGGTATATTCATCTGAAATATGCAACTGTGAAATGTAGTTAAATGAAAGAATTATCTTCTTGAAGTATGTGAGTTCTGAAAGAAATTTTGTAGATCATCTCTCAAAAGGCCTCACAAGGAGAGTAATTCTACGATTTTAAAAAAGTATGAGACTCAAACATTTGATGGTCAATAGCCTTTTATTTGAGTGGTCTATTGCGATAGACGTAATGGTCCATAGTCCTTTTCTAGGTGGTTTACTATGGTTAGCTTGATAGTCCATAGTCATGTGGATAGTACTTAAATAGATTTGATGGGTGAAACTAAAACCTTAAAAATTCCATAGCTCTTCTTTGGGTGGTCTAAGTATGGACTCGATGTATAACTGAAAAATCTTCATAGCTCAATTTTGAGTGATTTGTCTTTGACAGACTTGATGAAGTTGGTATTGAGATGAACTAGATGTGAAACCTTCATAGCTCAGTTTTAAGTGGTCTACTGTGATAGACTTGATGAAGTTGGTATTGATATGAACTAGATGTGAAACCTCCATAGTTCAGTTTTGAGTGGTCTACTGTGATAGACTTGATGAAGCAATAAATGATTGTGAAGATGTGGCTCCCTTCTATGAAAAAGTATTGTTTTTTATGAATTTTATAATTTAAATTCCATGAATACGTGAAACTTTCTCATTTGAAATTTAATTAATAGATTGTTTTTAAATAAACACATTTCATATTTTAAATGAGATTGAGTAGTGTTTTCTATGAATTTATTAATTCTTAGCTACATGAAATTTCTCACTAAACACATATGATGGAGATTAAAATATCAAATATTGGTATCTTAATATTGTTAAGCTGAATAAAAAAATCTTTTAAAACAAAAATAAACATTATTTTTTAATGGCTTCTATGTCACTCATAATTATCAATTCATGTTTGAGTTTTATTTTCTTTGATGTGAATTGATAAACATGAGACATTTAAATAAAATATAAATAAAAAATTTTGTTTTGTGAACCTCTATAATTTAGTTTAAAAAATAAAATTGGGTATCATTTTATGAGTATTGTAGGGTGCTAACACATTTTCTACACACAACTGACTCCCGAACTTAAATCTCATGAATTTATGCATTTACACATACCATTTTTTTTTTCTTTTTTGGTGACCAATCACACTCTAATACGGTTGGTGGCGACTCTATGGGTATTGTAGGGTGCTAACACCTTCCCTACACTCCTGAACTTAAATCTTATGCATTTACGCAGACCATTTTTTTTGTGTGACTAATCACACCCTAATATGGTTGATGACGACTTCAAAACTATTTATTTAGTGAAATTAAATAAACTGGGAGGTCGGCCACTCCGCGTAGCAATCACGTCGCGACAACTCTGGTTTTGCAATCACTATAAGCGATTTAGCACTGAGGTTGTGTTGAATTTTGGTTTCAAAGGAGTGATTTGACACGATACAGCTAAAATCAACATTTGTTTTCCCAAGAATTAAAAGAGTAACGTTTGTTTTGATGTATAGTAGGATTTGGATCACAAAATGGTCTCTTACAGGGAAGGGTTGCGTGAGAGAAAATGAGGAAAATCATGCATATCCTCAAGTCTCCACTCCCACCTCAACACATGAAAATTAAGACAAACATTAACCTCTAACTCTCTTGAATAACCTTTATCCATGCAAAATGAACCCAAAGCAGGAGGGATCAACAGTTCCAAAGAAATCCAAAGCAGCTTTTACTCAAATAGTAATAAGAAAAAAGAAATGAAGGAAGGAAGGAAGGAAGGAAGGAAGGGAGGGAAAGTTTTGGAATTTTATAAATTGAACTATTAAAGAAAAGGGAGGGGCCTTCCCGCCAATTCACATACGTGCTGACGTAATCTGTTCCATGGCGCCATCTGCTAACAAAATCGAATACTCCTTCAAATCTCAGCCGTTCAATCACTCTCCCATCCAACGCTCATGCTTCTCCATCCGCGTACTTCATTTTCATTGGCTTATCTCACAATACCCATCTCACTATATATACCAAATACTGTCCTTTTATCTTTCGTTATTATATATTACTCTCTCCCGCCCTCGCCCGAAATTCGCCAAAACCTCCTCTCCCTTTCCTTTTTTCTTCCCTTCCCTCTTATCAGATCTCAATCAATGGCCGGCAGAGGCAAAACCCTGGGATCCGGAGCCGCCAAGAAGGCCACCTCCAGGAGTAGTAAAGCCGGCCTCCAGTTTCCCGTCGGTCGTATTGCTCGTTTTCTCAAGGCCGGCAAGTACGCCGAGCGTGTCGGTGCCGGTGCTCCCGTCTATCTTGCCGCTGTTCTTGAATACCTCGCCGCTGAGGTATCGTAATTTCCAATTTTCTTTTGTTTTTTTTTCTAAAAATAAAATCAATTTATGGGTTCTGTGTAATAGAGCTCTTCTTATGGATCTAGGGTTTCGAATTTTTCCCTAATTTGTTTCATCTTTCGAAATTCCTTCGTGGGTATTTGAGAGTTTAATTGGTTTTGTATCCTTTTGAATTAATTCGACTATTTTTTTTTTTATGTTTAGGTTTTGGAACTCGCTGGAAACGCTGCTAGGGACAACAAGAAGACGCGTATTGTGCCTCGTCATATTCAGCTTGCTGTACGTAACGATGAGGAACTCAGCAAGCTTTTGGGAGACGTGACTATTGCTAACGGTGGAGTTATGCCTAACATTCACAATCTGCTTCTGCCCAAGAAAACAGGGACTTCATCGAAGAACGCTGGTGGTGACGATGAACCCTAGATTTATTTGTAATAGAACCAAATGAAATGAATCTTTGAAATGTTTATGAAATGTGGCTCTGGTTAAGATAGTGTTTTTCTCCTTGCTTTGACATCTATTATTTTGTTAGGTTACGAATCTTTGCTTATGGAATTTGTAATAGTTCGAGGAGTAGTGCTAGAATTTCACCTAGTGTTGTGAATATCATCACCATCATCTATTAATATCACCTTCTACTTGTTTTTCATACCTGATATTATGGATTTTTATTCTGAGTTTTCTTTTTTTACATTACTTTATTTTTGTAAGTCCCTCACTTTGAGCTAGGAGATTTGGAGTCGGAAGTGTTGTAATTTGAATGAACAGCCCGTTTGTGCCTTTGTCTTTTGTTGGTGACTTTGCTCTCTCTGATGCGTTCTTTGAAAATTTGTTATTTTTTTTAGCTAAGTTTCTGGTGTATTTATGAAGGATTATTAGTGGTAGTTTTAATCCATTGTGGTTTAATTAACAACTGGACAAGTTGATTTTAGCAAATGTTTAAATTTTTTTGCATTTATTTCAAATCATTGTGATATTTTCGTGTGAATTGGGCCTTGAGATGGCATTTGTGATGCTGCTTGTAACTTTGAGTTATGTATCAAACTGTCATTTTTAGAATGGTTGATTGTGTTCTTAACATTAAATTCCAAAGCAGAGTAAATTTGAATTTATGAAGTATCAAATTCTAAACTTCATTACCATTTTTAGATAAAAAGGAAGAAGTAAATCTTTTTGTGAATGTTCACAATAGACACTGAAATTATTTGGAAGAAGATTGTTTGATGGGAAGCAGAATAACTGGATGTTGCTAATTGGTCCTTGTAGGAGGGTTGAATTTTAATTTAGTGCAAATGTAGAGATGCTGGGCCTGCGTTTAATCATATTTGGATTTTTCTGAAATTTAGGATTTCAAGTGTTCTTTCATCGTTGAAATGATCAGTGGCACAGCAAAATTGGAAGTGTTTGGATGAGTTATTTGATTTCTATCAGGTTCTTCAATGGATGTGGTCTGATATTATTTGCCCATTGTCTTCTAAATTGAGTTTCATTTTCATGTTGGGACTTTGTTGTTAGTCATGAAATATTGTTTCAGAGTTTTTTTTTTTTTTTTTATATTAGAAAACAATATATTAAAGTTTTAATTTTGAGCACTAATAATATATAGTGAGTCTACCTATAATTTAATTTTGTATATTTTTTACATAGCTTATTTTATTGTATCATTTGTATCAAATTATTATTTTTTAGGTAATAAATGTGGAATCAACATCTAAGTGTGAGTACCAAAACTTCCAAGATATAATCGAAACTTGTTCTTATTTATAAACACAGCCATCAAAGTTTGTATTTTAATCTACATTATCATAATAGTCCAAGATCCTTTATATTTTAGTAATTAAGTGAAAGATATCCATAAGAATGTGATGTTACAATCAATGAAAATATCAGGAGAAAAATATGAAATTGAAAAAATTTGGTCGTGTTTTGTTCAAATGGCAATGAGTAAAGATAACAGTCAAAAGGTCTAGAAGCCTTTGGGAGACCCACACAACATGAAAAAAAGAAGATAAGACATATTTAACTGATACTCTTGGTAAACACAATCTACATCTACAAACTATGTTGAATGCTCCAGCTGCCAAAAATGTCAAAACTAAGTTTTTTTTACAAAAGAATTAAGAAAGGTGAAAGAAAAATCAAAGTCAAAGTCTAAGCGTATTCTGGTCACATTGGCAATTCATGAAGCTTCTTCATATGCTAAAGAACTTGCCTATGACCAAAATGGAACCTAATAATGCAGTTGGTTGGACATATTTTCAACAACTGATTACCTACGGACTCTCCTCATCATCTGAACTTGAGTTACCCATCCGACGATCAGTGATTGCAGGGAAAATCAGCTGATTCAAATCAGGAGAAGGAGGGTGTCGTAGATCAGAAACTGTAGTTGAAGGGGGTTGACTGATATCAGTAGACGACGGGGGTTGACTGATATCGGTAGACGACGGGGGTTGATTGATGTCGGTAGACGACGGGGGTTGGTGATTGATATCAGTAGACGATGGCGGGTGGTGATTGATATTAGTAGACGACGAAGATGAAGGCGGGTGGATATCAGAAGATGACACTGCCTTTCTGTGTCCCTTCGCCTGCTTTCTCTGTACCTCCTTTATTTCTCGGCATGTCTTATCTATCATTATCAAGAAATCTCTCACAATTACAAACAACCGTAAGCCCTCATCTTTTCCTGCATTTCCATGGAAGTAGTCGCCTGTGCTTTTCACCAATTCCATGATTCTTTTTTCTTCTTCCAGGAGGGCCATGATATCAGCCTCAGCATTCTGCACAAAGACTTTCAGTGTTTCGTGAAATTGACTCTCTTCACCTAGACCCTGCATGTCTTTATTCACAAAGTCTCTTGTCTTTAAGAGTGCATGCCCAAGTTTCGAAACAGTTCCAGTCAAGGCATCAGCATCTATCGTTGCTGCTTTCTTCACATTCTGAAGTTCGCCACTCAACCCCGAGACGACCTGAAGACCCAAGGTACGATAATGCTCTTCGGTGTCATTAGTAGTTTCATCCAGCAAATTCTTTGATGAGGTGCTTGAGAAGCTCTGGCTTCCTGTGCCATTCCGAGCAGCTCTTATCCCTTCTGTGCGAATTATCTCCTGAACTACAAAGTGCAATAATGTAGTCTTGCCATCTTTTCCTTTCACATCCGACAATTTTAAAAGAGTGTCCAATTTGAATGCTTGTGCACCACCACGAAAAGTCCCATCGTTCATTCGATTGCCCGTCTTAAGAACAGCTTCTAGAAGTTTGAGGAACAACCTGCTGCTCCGAAGTTCCTTGCAAGCAACCTGCAGTTATCATGTAAAGTCGATATGAAACCAGAATTAGTCAGAAAATTCAGAGATGGAGGAGAAATAAACTCATATAATGCAAAAGAACTTGAATCTTTCATAATGTATACTAATATATAAACATTTGAGACGTGAATATATGAAACGAGATGAACAAAGACTCTGACTTCGGTAGTTGGAGAACAACCATCTCATGTGTCAATAATTTGAAGAATCAGGAAATTCGCTAATGAAATATACACATCAGTCAGACTTCTTTTAGCAAACCTACATAACCATAACACGATAAGCTGAATCATTTCAACAGCTGGTAGATGGACAGAATTTTCGGGGCAAAGACAGATTCACGGGAACAATTGTGAGACTTCACGGGCCAGTAGGCAGACAAGTGCAAATCCAGTTGTAGGCTGTGGATCTTGTCTACTTTGTATGATGCCTTTTTTGAATTTGAATTAATACTTATTAACTATTTTCTACACTGGACATACAAACTCAATGAATTGCTCCATTAGAATACTACTCTTCAGAGAACACCTAGCTGCTTTTTTTGTTGAAAAGTAAACATAACAAAACCATGACAACAAAACAAGTCTGTTACCTATTCGTCGCTCAGTTTCTCATGCATGACTAACTATTGGGTTCAGAATTGTTAATATCGATAAATATTAAGCGTTTGAAGTAGTAAATGTAATACAGTGAAAAGTGTTCTACCTCCAAGTTAACGAAGGACTCTTTGGTGATCGCGATGTCCTCCTGAAGAGTGCCAATGAAAAGCAACGATTCCAACCTTTTGAAAGCAAATGGGATATCAACCAAAGATTTAAGGAAACGCTCAGCATTTCCAAGTTGAGAAAGTTCCCCGCTAAACAGTCTAAGCTTGAGTTCTTCTTCTGGAGTTGGTGCCATCCTCAGCAAGTTCTCAAGAAGTTCGGAAGGAAGTTCAGTTCCTGATCCAACAAAGACATGATAATATAAGATAGCAGCCCAAAATTTATGCATTCCATTCAAAAATGGCTGCAGAAAACAAGCAGAAAAACAAGATAGATACGTTTTGTAGATTACAGATGCACCTTACCTTTTACCTTGCGGAAGATTTTCTTCCAGCCACTTGTTACATAACAATGACGCACGAGGAATAATTTCTCCCATTAACGAAATGGGAGATTCATATTTTGAATGATAGAATCAACCGTTTACAGAACAAACATTTATGTTAATATTGGCTATGAAGGGAAATCTTCAGAAGGGAAATCTTCAGAAGGGAAACCATACTTGCATGTTTCCAGCATTGTCATGCAAATTAATGTTCATTCTATATTATGTTACTTGGACTTTACACCATATGAAGAAATCAATTTCTTATGTAAAAAATACGGAGTATTTTGAGTGTTGTCTTGGATATTTTGCAAACTGAGGATGATGATTATCCTCCAGGCTATTTAACAAATTATTCTCAAACCAAGTTTTGGAGTATTTTGAGTATTGTCTTAGATATGCCTGCCTTCTTATTTTTGCATTATTTAACGAGCTAGAAAATGAGAAGTTGCTAACATTTATAGGCTTAAATGCTTAATATGCTCACTTGAGCCTATTTCCTAAAAGCCATGTTATTTGGATTTCCAACAGCCCATTTCATGAGGTTTTAAGAGCGGAGCAAAAAAAAACGTAGTGTTTTGTTAAATTTGTTGGAAATAAACATCCCTCAAGAGTATCAGGAAATTGGTATTAGTTCCACCAATTTCTTCACTTTTGAGACAGACAATGAATGAACTGTTAAAATGGAACGAAGTGCATGTCTTCATTCAGATCCATGTTTCTCTTTATGCCTTCTAAGGAGATGCAAGAAAGTCAATATCAGGTAGATTACCTTCATGAAGCGCATCACAAACTTCTTCTTTTGTCACATTTAGCGCTCGCAAAAGAATGGACAGATTTTGTGATTTCTTTGAATCAATAATCTGAATGTACTGTAGTGCAGGATCTTGTGATGATGACTCCTTCTTGCCCTCAGTTTTGGTTTTATCTACAGGCGTATATCCGAAAAGAGTTTCTATCATCTCCTCGTTGAATCTGTATGAATTTAGATTAATTGCTTTCAGCAACTTGTAAAATTATTTAAAAGCAATGGTGATACAAAAGAAGTGGATCTTGTAACATACTGGAAAGACCCTGCTTTTATCTGATGCCAGACCATGGAATGGTCGGGGTTTGCAAGAACTTTGTCCCAGAAAAATGGTTTCAATTTGGCTTTGGGAACACCTGATTCGTCCAATTCATCATCACCTGAACCAAAAGGCCTTGGAGGTCGAGGAGGATTTGCACCTTTGTGTGCTAATGGAGGTGGCCGAGGAGGAGCATTAATACCACTTTTGGGAGGTGGCGGTGGGCGAGGGCCTGCCTTGCCTGGTATAGGTGGTGGAGGAGGAGGAGGTCCTGGAGGGCGAACTGAGTTTCCTGGTGGTCTTGGTGGTGGTGGTGCAGGAGGTGGTGGAGGAGGAGGACTAGCCATGGTGGATGGGGGCTTAAAAGACGAAGGACGTTCAGGAGGCAGGGGAACAGCCCTGCCAGGAGGAGGCTTCAGAGGAGGTAAAATTTCTGAGGTGACTGGCAATGCTCCTGGAGGAGGTGGCACCAAACCATTACTACTTCCAGCCATATTCGTTGATCCAAAAGATGAATTATTGGCAATTCCAGCAGCTCCAAAAGATGGAGGTCCCTGCATTGAAATACGTTCACCATCAGAGCCAATGTGCAGGCTACCATCCAAAGATGGAGCTCTCTGGTGGTGACTCAAGCTAGACGATTGATTCATGAGCTTGTCATCCTTAAGAGAATTCCCAAAAGCAGAATATTTTGGGGAGGAACCTGAAAGTTCATGATTTATATCAACATAAAAAAAAAAAAACGTTAAGGTAAAATAAAACGAAGTCTCAAAACAAGCTTATGTGAGGACTGAATAGAGTACTCACTTAAACTCAAGCTTAGGAGAGGCCTTTCATGATTTTCATCATTTTGCTTCACTCTGGAGCCACTCTTGTTATAGCATAAAAATAGCAGAGCTACAATAATAAAAGTCACTGTCGCTGTTACAACAACAGCGATGATGACTGTTTGATTATTATTAGATTTCTTTTCTTTTTGACCACTTGTGCTAGAAGCTTTTCTTGAAGGTTTTTCATCAGCTGAAGATTTAGGTGGGGGAGCAGTTCCTTCTTTAGCACTTCGAAGAAATCTAGAACTTAACTTCCTTCTAAGACTACCGGGCATTATTAACAATGACTCCAAATACCTGGTGTACCAAGCTTCAGAGCTGTAGTCTTTTCCAGAGACATGGAATTTTTTTCTTAAACAGTCTAAAAGAGTTTGCTTCATCTGGGGATGCATCGCCCTTAGCATTCTGTTTGTTTTCTCTTTTGTCAGCATCCGACATTCAAAGTTAATTCCATTTGTGCTTCTCGGTGTTTCTTCGAAGCAGAGGTCAATACCATCTGCAGCTTCCCTTAACTGAAACAAATCCAAGTTGCACTTAACCAGTAACAGCTCAGCCTGCAGCAAGTTTTTTAAAACCTTGGGTAAGTGAGACACGAATAAGCCAAGAGGCAGAAGACCCATACAAATAAACAAAAGGTTGAGACAGATATTTGTCTAAACTAGCAGTTGGGAAGTAAAATTACTGACGTTTTATTATTTTCAATTGATAATCTTTTCATTTTTAGTCTTTTTGCTGCTAAAACATATGTTTGAGTGCTAACAGCTCTTTTTTATTCTAACCTACAAATTTAAAAACGTTTGTAAGATCCTAACAAACACTCCAACCCTAAAGAAAGTGGAAAGCTGCTTGGAAGTTATTCAGAAAAAAGGACATTTTGTTCACGTTTTCAATTTCCATTTTTCAAGGAACTCTTTTGAGTAGTTAGCAAGAGTTAAAGTTGAGGTTATTCAATGGTTGAAATTAGTACAAAAAATATCAAGGAATGAGAACTTTAATTATTCTATATATATAGAGAAAAAAAAAGTAATCTAGAAACAAATTATTTTTATAAGGAAAAAAACACATACGCATGTTCTTACAGAATTTCTATTTCAAAAATGATTTCAGAATATGCAGCCTCTAGCTTTTAAAAACTGTGTTCGTACGTAAAAGAACTAGGGTTTGAAAACTGCAATGGAAAAGGTGGAAACAAAACAAGAATGACATCCGCCATTCAGCATACAACTTTAGCTTGTTAACGATATAAAGCCAGAAACAAATCATTAATAATTCAGGGTATGAATACCTAAATTTTTTATCACTAATCACCAATCGCCACAAGGCAATTCCCTTCACAATATGCTCTCTCCTCATTTTTCCAAATTCTTTCCTTCATTTACCGGCCTTATTAAATTTAACACAAACATGGCCAAGAGCTTTTAAGATCAATTATCCCCAAAACCAAACATAATTGCAGCAGTTAATTGGTCTAAACAACATTCAAGAGTTGGCAAGATCGAAATACTACAAACAGGACTACTTTTTAATACAACATTAATAGTTAAGAAACAAAAAGGTTTTAAGACATATGAAGCTGACACATGAACTAAAATTTGTTGTTCAGAAGCAAAAACAATGGGCTCACCATCTCTGTGTTGACATCCCCAGTAATTGGGTCAGCTAGTTGACTCAGAATCAGTTCCTCTTCCTCGTGGTTCTTCAAGCAAGTTGCTAAAGAAGCACAAATGAGAATCACCAGAACAACCAAACATCTCCTTTTTGCAACACCCATAAGTTGTCGAAATGTCATTATAAAATCATAATATCCTCACGTTTCCATCTTTCCCGAAACCCATCAAAACAGAATTCAAACCTTCAACAAATTCACCACCAATACAACTCCAACTTTCAAAAAGCACGAAACCCTCGAAATCCCAGAACGTCAAAGCACAAGAACTAGACAAAAAAAAGAAAAAGAAAAAGAAAAAGAAAAAGAAAAAGAATCTGATAAAAATCACAAAACAGAGCTGGAGGCTAGAAGATGATCAATTCCAATCATGAAAACAAAATCCCAGAAAGAAATTGGGAAAAGGGTAAAAAGAAAAGCCCTCAAAGAAACAGAAACGGATAATGGAAGGAGCTAAGAGAATCCCATTTTTTACCAAATGATAGCGATAAAACCCCAAATTGAAAATCAAAAGTAGGCGGAGTGGAAAGGCCTCCAATGGGTCTCCGATTCTGACCAGATCCACCAAAAGAAGGTTGAAGAATTGGGCGAGGTTACAAACATTTGACCAAACGCGTTGGGGAAGAAGGCGTAAATTCGTTGTTTTTGGAGAGGTTTTTTGGACAAAAGCTGCGGAAAAAAGGAATAATGAAAGAGACCACTTTCAATGGTGGCATTAAATTTTTATTCAAAACTTCCTCTCATTCTAAATTCGTAAAAAAAATTTCCATTCCTACATGAAAAGAAAACTTTCTTCAACCTAAAATTTGCCGTCCAATCCAATGCTACACTATTTCAAATCTTCACACTTTCCTTTTTAACACTTGATAAACTAATTTACCTATATCCCTAAACTAACTTACCTATATCCATACACTTATCTTTTCTTTTTCTTTTTATTACCAACATCTACCTATCAATCTTAATATTACAAGTTTGGATTCCTTTACTACATATATTCTTTAACATAAATACTTTTCTAAATCTCATTTTCCCTTTTCTTCTTTTGACAAAACTACATTTTACTCCTACCTTTTTAACCATACATTTTCTACTCCTTCCACTCTTTTACAACTACTACATTTTATTCATCATTTTTCAATATACACCTATTTAGTAGGAATAGTACTTCAAGTTCTTAAAATACATTTTAATAGCTTACTAAAGTATTTTTACATGCTATTTTGAATTACAAAATTAAATTTTAAAAATAATTTTATAGAGTTGTAAATCTTTTTAGAATAATACATTTCTAATTTAAAATAATAATAATTTTAAATTTTAAAGATTAAATACATCTTTTCTAAAAATCGTAGGGTATATTTTGAGAAGTAAGAGATCAAATACATTTTCTTTAGGTTTCTTAGACAGAGAATAATTTTACCTTTTCATTTCAATATATTTAGTATGAGTAGTCACCAAACACGTGCATGTGATATATATTTTTCTTACATAATGTAATATTATTGTATATCAATCATGAAGCTACACAAAAAAGTATGTGCCTTTTCATCTAATCAATTAACTTTCTTTTTCACTATTTTCTCTAACTCTAAATCTCATCAAATTGTTTTTTAGTAGAAAAATGCAGGTATTTATTTTGTTTTTTTACACATGCATCTCTCACACGTGCATTCAAACAATCAATGCGCTCTACCACTATGATGTGTGTAATCAACCTTACCTTGAGTAGATGCATCTAAATAACATTCATTGCATTCTATCTTGAAGAGTAGTTTCCATCGACATCACTTGCAATATAAAAGTTACCTGTCTTTCAAATGGACACATCTACACTTGATAAGTCATAACCACTCAGATAATGACAACACTCGAAAAGTTAAACTACTAGATGAAAATTTATATAGAATATAAGAGTAAAAGGGCATATAAAGATAGAGATAAAAGTAAAAAGATAAATGGGAAATTAGATACTTAAATTTGTTAAATGTGAGTATTTATTTTAAAGGATAGTTTTAAATGTAACAAAATCTAAAAATAATTACAGTCCTTGTAACAAAAAGTAGAAGCCGACAAAGTCTCCATTGTATTTTCATAAATTTTGGATTTGTCCTTATTTATTGCGAGACGATTTGTCATTTTTTTTTTAAACGATTTATTCTTCCGTTTAAATCTCCTATTTCATCTCCATCATTTTTGACAAGATTTTTTGAAGCTATTTCACGATTGTTTCACTGTTATTCTTCATCTTTCCTTATAATTTGAAATTATCAAGATCATTTAGATATTGTTTTAAATAATCAACACGATTATTTACCATGTTAACACGATTGTTCAAATTTAAAGTTTTCTTTCCATCGTTAAAAAAAAAAAATATCGTAGATCATTCGTTTAGACTGTAGTACACGGTCATTTAGAAGAAGATCAATTAATCGCATGCTTATGGAAATATATTTGGTATTTTTGGTCATGAATATGTGAGTTTTTTCTATTTTAAAAATGGTTCTATATTTGAAATTATAATGATTATATTTGGAATGTATGGATGGAGGAGAGGAGAATTAGGATGGGAAAGAGATATTATATAATAATTTGAAAAAGGAAAAGGTAAAAAAGAGTGTACCCTAAAAGCAAGAGTTGCATTTGACATTGAAAGCGCGTCTTAAGGTTGGGTGTGGAGCCCTCAAGCTTTTAAAAAGTTTTTCAATGCATCAATTTTGAATATCAATCATGTGTGTGTGTGTCTCTCTCTCTCTCGCCCGATGCCCAAAATCTATCACCTACTCCAAATTTCCACTTTTCTCAAATATCTATTTCAACCAAAATTATTTATTTTTTCATTAACTATAATAATCACAATACTGTTTTTCTTTTTTTTTAAAAAAAAAAATTTAATTTATAACCCTAAACTTTAAATTTGTATCCATTCAAACCCTAAGTTCGGGTTAATTTATAAAATAAGTTATTTTAAAATCAATTAAAGCATTTTGAATCTACTCAAAATAGATTTTAACAGTATTTTAAACAAATTTTAGGAATAAAAGTTCAATCCAAACATACACTAATTTAATTTTAAATTTTTACAAATGTATCTATTTATTTATCCTCTAAATTTGTTCAATTAACATTATGAGAAACATATAGTTAATGTCAAAACTCGAAAATTTTCATAGATTGATCAAATTTAGATAGTTTTTAACGATTACCATTGAAAATCATTTATGCATTAACTTTTAATCACGTGTGAACTTCTTCAAATCTTGATTTTACAAAATGGACAATTAGAATAAATGCATCGACTATTATCAAAGGAAATTGTAGCTAAGAGATCAAATTGAGTTATGCATTATTAGAGGTTGTAAATTATTATACCTACAAAAGTTAAGGATATATATTTTTTAAAATATAGTTCGGAGTTTAAATCGATACAATTGTTATTATTTCTATCTAACTTTGTTATTTAAAAAATGATAGATAATAAAAATGTGCTCTTAAAGGTATGTTTTGTGTAAAAAAATACAACTTTCAATAGTTTCAAAAATACCCCAAAACTTTTAAAAAGAGTTCAAAAAATACACTTATGACTTATTGCTAGTTTTAGATGGAAACTATTATTTAAGAAATACCGCTACAAAAAAAAAAACTTATAAAAAGTTAAAAATTATTCTTAAACTTATAAAAAGTTAAAAATTATTCTTAAACTTATAAAAAGTTAAAAAAATACTCTCACCGTTGGTATTCAAACTTTAAATGAACTAGTTCATTCCATTTTTCTTCACCAACGTGTACAATTTGATTTAGAGTTGCATATTAGAGCATCTAAGTATAGAACGACCAAACTTTTAAAACTAAGCTAAGGTCATTACTTTAACCCAAAGACACTCTATGGTTCAACCCAAACAAATCGTTTAAATTCAAAAGATTGTAAAAGCTATTTAAAAAATGAACATCAAATAAAAGTTTAATTTGAGCCCTATTACAAACAAAATAAAAGTTTCAAAGTGGTTGTGTTTTGAGTCACCAAGAAACATATAATTGTTCTAAACATAAAACTCATTTCAATCATCAAATTTTTTAAAAAACGTAAACGTTAAGCGAAAGCATTTTTTTAAGGATTCCCATATGACGCTCACCAGTCCCTCGGTGGTCTACTTTTCATATTACCTTTGCCTGAAAAGTTAAACATAGAAATAGTGAGTATAAAAATATACCTAGTGAGAGACCCACTACTGGTTCCGTTAAGGGTAAAACTGTTAACTTTCTATTATGAGGTACTCTGCATTACAACAGTCTTTTGATCCCACATGATACACATCAATTAGTCTAGTAATCCCATAGAATGCTCATAATCAGTCTAATGTTTTCAAATGATGTATAATATGTGATGATCTCGTAGGACACCGTGGTTGCAAGGTACACTACCTCATAGCTAAAGTTAACAATTTTCCCTCAGTCCAGATGATCTTAATCCAATCTAAACAGTCCAATAAATTCAACTCAAAAATACATTCCAACCTATCCACAATATTTCAGTTCAACACATAAGCAATTAAATTAATCATAATAGTACATATTCAATCATTAGCGCAGCGAGTCATCAATACATCCAAACTTATGCATAACTAGTTAAGATATAAAAGTTCACAGTACGTATAATCACGTCTCATATGATATATCTCAATTTAATTTGGATCCAGTAGTATAAATCTCTTACCTCAAATTTAGGTAAGTTCCTTGGTTGAACAAAATTTCCAAAGAACCAATCCTAAACATCAACAAAATTAAATTAACAACTTTGTCAAATATTCATTCAATTATTTACTTAAGTTTCCAAACTTAAGTTTCAGCAAAGCTTAGTGTCACAATCACAATCTTTCAAACACGAGACAAACAATTGTGTGGCACTTGTTTCACTCGATCAACACACTACTACAAAAATCATATTACTTGACACTCCATGCTTTCAAATACTCGACGTTTTTATTAAGAAATGTCAAGTAACATGTAAATTTGATGAAAAACGTCAAAAATAAGAAAAAAAAAAGGCGAAAGTTTGGTGAAAATTTTTGCACTTCTCATTTACCATTTCTACTTAACGTTTATAACACGCCAAGTAAATTATGTTTTATTTTTTTTAGGGTTTGCATCTCTAAACCCCCAAATCAACCCACACCAAAGCACATTTCTTCTTTGATTTTCAGACATTCCATGGATTTCACCTTTCGAAATCTTCTCCCTCTCCATCAACCTCAAAATCGCCTTGGTCATGTCTCCTTTTTCTTCATATCCCATGAAGACATATCTAAAGACAAGCCTCTAAAACTCCTCAATTTAACCAATCCAACGCCTGAGAAGATGAACTTCATGTCCAACATCGGTCTGCTTGTGGCCTTCATCTTCGAAATTGTCTACTTCTTCGAGGATGGTACAACGACAATGATCTCAAGGATTGTGAAGATAAAACATTCATGATTCTCTTATTTTTGTATTATTTCTTAGTTAGTCGACTTTAGACGAACTTGAAGAACAATCAGATGGAGCTGACTTGAAATAATGTCGACGTTTTGTTTGTGAATGTGAAATTCGAAGGTGATGATGAATGAACTCCTTAATGGATTTGTTTGAATAAATTGTTATTTGTTGAATTTAATTTGAAGAATTTTGAATTTTCAAATGCAATTGGATTTTTTTTTAAAAAAAATAGGGTAATTAGATTTTTGCATCACAATTTGAGTGAGGCAAATTCTTGAGGATGAAAAGGAATAGAATCTGTGGGTTTTTTTTTTTTTTTTCTTCTTAAAGCCATGTATCTTGTTTAGCTTTGAGATAGAAGGTTCATCCCTAAATTTCTCAACTGATGCATTATGGAAGGAACAACTCCTTTCCTTGTTATAGCAGGAAAGCCTGCGCTGATAGGAGAAATCATCAGATAAGTGGGTCTTTTATATTTGAATGCGATGAGGAGTATCATTTTTAGGTAACTCAATACCTCCAGATTTAACCCTTTATATCAGAGTTTTACACTCCAAATTCACCTTTGCAAGGCTTTTCAACACCTTGGATCGATTCATTGACTCATTTTTTGGGACCAAAATCTTCTCTTTTTTCTCTGTTTTCTCATATGGGGTTGGAGATTTGCATTGCATAATCATCTTCCTAGGAATTTTTGGCACATTGGATACCTTTTTCAGGAACAAAAAACCCTATGTTTTTCTTCTGTTTTCTCATTTGGGGTTGTAGTTTTACACTCAGAATTTGAAATTTCTAGCTCTTTGTCAAGTTTTTGGATTAGGATTGCAGTCGTTTGGGCGTCCTTAGAGTCAGAAAGTTGAAGGTGTGGTTGGATGAGAACCTCCATTGAAATAGGATTTGCTTGAGAAAGAGGAAGAAGAAGAGAAAGTAATGGACGAATTTCAACCACTTTTAGGGTATTTGTTCCTTTTCCTTCAAATTACATAAAATTGATATAATATTTGATTTTTTATCACTGTTTTCCAGAAGCATCTTGCTAATTATTTTTCTCTTTTCTCTTTCCTTATATTATTTTTGGTCAACCTTAGTGTCAAGAGGATGAATTTTCATAAACAATAACAAATTATACTACTCGGTATGTCCTAATTTGCTTTAAAAGCAATATCAACACCCTTTTGTTTTTATGTTGACTGTACTAGACTTGTAGATTCTGGATAAGAGTGCATATCTCACATTCCTTTCACCGTATTTTTTAATTCAGTTGGAACAAATGTGGGCGATGTCATGATCTGGGAGGTTGGTGGTCATGAAAGGATTTTTTCTATTAGAAAATTTAAAGTCTGGGATCTTTCAGCATGTTCAGTGCCTTTACATATTTGGCTTCTGTTGCGTTGCATTGGACTCCCATTAAACATTTCTTGTTAGATTTATAGCTGAAAATGCACTTTTAAAATACTAAACTCTTTGGTTTGCTTCTAGGCATCGTTGACTAGAGATTATAATGCATCAATTAATCGTGTAATGTGGAGCCCTGATGGAACTCTTTTTGGTGAGTTCAATCTTTGTGTTTTTTCTTTTGTTTTTCCCCCCTTTAATTCTTTATGCTAATGATGGACTCTTGAGAAACTGTTGTTTTGTTATTGAAGTGTATTTTAAAAAAATTGGTAATTGACTAGTTTAGATTACTTTTCAACATCTAGGTATTGCATATTCAAAGCATATCATGCACATATATTCCTATCAAGTTGGTGATGAATTAAGAAATCACTTAGAGATTTGTGTTGGGGGAAAATCTTGATCATTTTTTATTTTGTACTTTCAATATCCAATTGGAACTTCTCAATCATGATCTTATTTGCATAATTTTGGTGATTGACGTTCTTTTCTTGTTTAACTTCTAAATACAGATTGAGCCTCATGTTGGCAGTGTCAATGATCTTGCCTTTTTATATGCAAACAAGCAGCTATGCTTAGTTACATGTGGGGAAGATAGGGTTATTAAGGTTTGTAACGTTTGTTTCTCAGGGACTTTCAGATGATGAGCAAAGGAAAGAATCAATCTCATTCAAATGGCGAAGATGTCTCTCCCTTATTCTTTCTTTCTTCTTTCTTCTTTTTTTACTTTAATCATCTCTTTTTTATTTTCTCATATACATTATATATGAGGACTAGATCCCAACTATTGGTTTCAAACTATATTTGCTACTTCAATTTTTCTGATTGTACTGGTTTTTTTAAATTTTATTTTTATCTTTTTTGAAGAATAAGTAGACCTTTGGCTACTATCATAGATTTGTTGCACCATATCAAATGTTTTTTTGATGGTTTTTGAGCAAAATACTTTTCCCCCACCCGATATCACAATTTTAGGAATGTGAACTTATTATGACTCCAACTTTACCTTCTTTAACAATTTAGATTGGATTTAGATTCAGCTAAAAGTTTGAAACCATGCGCTTGTTTCAGTGGTAGAGTTTTACCGGAATCTAGTTTTCGAACCCAACCCTGAAGGAATTAAAGGCATGTTCTGGTACCCTTGACATTAGAATCTTTGCTTGGACAAGGTCATATTTCTTCTCCATATTTTTATTGGATAACGTAGGATCTTATATTGAAAATAGAAGACAAATGAGTTTTATTTATATGATTATTGTAGAAGTCTGTATATACACTTCATATTATTTATGAATAATATCATATTTCTTGTGTGCCAACGTCTTTTAATGTTCAACATTGCCACCTCTCTCATCATATTATTACTTTCCTTAGGCAAATGTATTATGTGCTTAGATTATGTAATGTTGACACAATCCCTTCCTTATATTTCTCCATATGTTCCATTCATACCATTGTCGGATGATTTAGTGTTTATATGATCCAACATTCAGAAGTTTGATTCAAGGATTTGTTGATTCTTTTCTTTTTTTTCTCCAAATTTTTCTTTTTTCTTTTCAATAAAGTGGGCTTCTCTAAATTTTTCCTAGATGTATTGCAGTTTCTCCAGCTATAAAATCTGTTTATTATTGGGTTTTCTGTTTCCTACACTTCTTCATTACTTGCTTACACTGCAGGGCATATCGTTATTTGATGTCGACAAGCAACATGGGCCTTCATTTTATGTCATACCCATAGAATATATGTGAGTTACTAGGCTGTTATTACTTCGATAGAGATGAAACAATAAAATCTTGAGTTGATCGAATATATGCGATTAACACACTCTTTCACATTTGTTGGTTAGAAATTTAGTATGAGAATCAAAACTATAACCAGTATTAATTGAGATGAAACAACATTACATGATTCAATCATAGGATATTTTGGACTAATATCATGTTAAATCACCACGAAACTCACACTGTGAGTTAATAGGTTAAGTTAGGTTTAATCTTTTTAGCATACAAGCCCACTAATATATATCTTGGGTACATTTTTATCTGTCTGATTGTAATTGAACTCGTTCATTTAGATCCTGAGACAACTTCATGAAGAGATTGCCTCAATGCGTGGTAGCAAAATGCAGATTTCCGTTTCCAACTCCATCAGTACACTATTCCTATGTTTTATGTTTATATGTGTTTTGTGAGCTTTTTGCAGTTCTTGTCAAGCTTCTTTTTCCTGCCCATACCCAGTCTGTTTTTCTTTCTTTTGATGCAATAACTTCCTCACAAACAAAAAAAAGACAAAAAAGTGGAAACGTGAAATGTCACTCATCCCATTTCAAAATAATACCTATATGATTTTTGTAATAATTTACAGTTTTCTGAAAGTTCTTGCACATATCAAAGGTAGTTTGTTTAATAAGATGCTATAATTTTTATTTTTATTTTTATGACAAGGTATTTTGCTGGAATTTTTTTTGTGAGAACATAGTTCGTTTTAGAAAATTTGATGTTCTTCATAGTTTTGGAACTTAGTCTACTAATCATTAATAAACTTATGATAAAATATATAATATACTTTAATAGAAAATATATATTATATTTTCAGCACCTTAATCTTATCAATTGATATTCTATCATGAGTTCAAGGGAAATCGTGTTGTCCTTCATCTATAAAGTGATCAAACTGAACTGCTGACATAAATTCATTCTTTATTGTTGCCTTCCCACCTTCTCATATATTCGTACTTTTCTTTTACCCAAAAAGGTGAACTAGTTTGCTTTTATTCTCTATTTTAATATATTATTTTAACTATCATTTGATATAAGCTATGCTACTTGCGAACATGCTTATTGTAACGAGGAGTATTATGTGCATCAAGATGTTTCGAATCATATCAGGTGTATAAAGTGTATCAAATAATATTAGGTGCATCAAGTGTATCTATCAAATGTATCAAGAGGTATTAAGTATATCATATGTATATAAAATGTATCAAATATATATTAGTAACGAGAACATTTGTGACATTTTACCTCTTGATGTGTAGGTTTGACTTTGTTTTTACCATTTTCACAAATATGTGTGCTATGGACTTAATTGTTATAACTTGTTTTGCCATTTTTACAAGTGTCTTATATTTATATAATTAAACAAATTGATAAAAAAAATATGGGTTAGAAAATTTTAAAAGACTTTCTTGAGTTTATTAACATGAACATAAAAGCTCTTCCCTTACCTATGCAAAGTTAATTAAGGTAATAAAATATTTTTTAATCAAATATTGAGATCATTTAAGAAATGGATTGAAAGTTAAAATTCATTCCATATTCATTCATCCAAGTTAATTGACAAAATTGTCATTGTCATCTAAATAGATTTCTAGAGAAACTTTTACTTATATTACATGTTAACTTGCAAACACTCAAAACTTATTTTATATATATATATATATATATATATGATCCTTTGTTATTTTTGGTAAGTACACAAGATTCCAATGCAAAAGATGAAAATAAACCTTTGACGTGAATTACCATGAAAGTTGACCTTCTTATTTCTTTAGCTTTATCCTTAACTTAAGCATTTAATACATAATTTATGTTGGATTTATGGTAGTCTCAAACTTCAAAATAAAATAAAATAAGTCATATAAAACTTTTAAAGAAAGTCCATTTAAAATCTAATTCTCAATCAAATGTTTCATTCTTTTTTATTAGAATAATAAGAGATATAACAACGTTTTCAACTATTATTTTGAAAAATTATAAGACCATTTTTTCTTTTGAATTTTAACAAACAACATTTTTAGAATGTACATAGTATTTTATAAAATACCAAAATACCCACCAAATATTAATCTTCTCCAACTGTAATTATTTTGTTTATACATTGTAATTAATTTTGTCCTTCATTTATCAACCTTTAACTATTTTGTGATCTGAAAAAGATGTAGCAATCGATATTATAATTTCTTTCTTAACATCTCATAAGTCAATTAATTTAACATTTTAATAACTTTATTCAATCTTACTATTTTCAAAATAACCAAATTGAATTTGAATTTCAAAATAACATAATTCTTATTTATCAAAATTGAAAAATCCCAACTTGTTTGCTATCTTATCTCAAAATAACACTAATGACTTGAATATCAAGATAGCCAAATTATTATTTTGAAATTGAAAGAATCTCAACGTTAATTTTATTTTAAAATAAGCATGATTGAATTTCAAAATAATCAAATTATTAATTTTCGAATGGAACTGTAGATACCGTATTTTGTCCTATATTTATTTATTATAAAAGAAAAAGGAAAAGAAAAAGAAATTAAATTTGAATTTGAATTTTAATCTTAAATTTATATTTTAAAAACAATAATAAGAATAATAAATACATTTAAAAATAAATAATAAAAATAAAAATAAATGGTTTGTTTCCTTCCTATTTTTTCTCAACCATCCATTTTTCTTTGTCATCACTCTCACACTTTCTCCCACTCTATCAGTTTCTCCCACTCTCCCACTTTCTTCCTATTGTTCATTATTGTTCATCATTTTACCGTCATCTGACCTGTTAATTTAATTATTTGTATTTTTTTTTAATACTGAGCATTCTACCTTCCATTCTATATTAAATTTTTTATTTTTTTTTATTTTTTTTTAAAATATTGAGCATTCTGTTCTGTGTTAATTTCTTTTTAATTTTACCATATTTGTTAATTACTTTATCCATATATCCATATGGCAGTACTGCGTTAATAATTACTGCTATCCATATATTATACATGTTAATAATTATCCATGATATAATTAATATTTGGCAACACCCATTTTTCATTTGACCTATTAATTAATTAGCAACTTGTATGTGACATTTTCACTCACTCATTCTAATTATTTGCATGATGTATTAATTAATCAGTATGCATCTGACTATAATTATTTGATATTCATTTTGGTGTGATTATTTATTTGCATATCGGGTCAAACCTACTTTGGCATTCAACTGTTAATTATTATTTGATATCCATTTGGCCCTCGTTTAATTATGCATTAATCAATTATTTTGCATCATGAATTAATCAATTATTTTGCATCATTTTGAATTAATTAATTATCTTGCATGTGTTGTATTAATTAATTATCTTGCATCCTACATTAATATCTTTTACATTTTGCATATATTATCAATGTATTTATTTTATCTCAGCATATTACACTTAAGTATTTTTCAAATTTCATAATGTTTTGTCATTGTTATTATTCATTTTTTTTATTTAAATATAATAATGTAAATTGGAGAAAAAGTATTGTTTTTTTATGGATTTTATAATTTAAAATCCATCAATACATGAAATTTTTCCGTTTGAAATTTAATTAATAGATTGTTTTTTAAATTAACACATTTCATATTTTAAATGAGGCTGAGTAGTATTTTCTATGAATTTATTAATTCTAGATATATGAAATTTTTCATTAAGCACCTATGATAGAGATTAAAATATCAAGTTTTGGTATCTTAATATTCTTAAGGTGAATAAAAATATTTTAAAACAAAGTAAACTTCATTTTTCTAATGGCTCCTGTGCCACCCATAATTATCAATTCATGCTTAAGTTTTACTTTCTTCGATATGAATTGATAAACATGAGACATTTAAACAAAACCTAAATAAAAACTTTGTTATGTGAACCCTATATTTAATTTAAAAGATAAAATTGGGTAAGCATTTTGTGGGTGTTGTAGGGTGCTAACACCTTCCCTACACACAACTGACTCCCGAACTTAAATCTCTGAATTTACGTAGACCATTCTTTTTTTTTTTTGTGACCAATCACACCGTAATATGATTGGTGGCGGCTCCAAAATTATTTATTAAAATAAAATAAACCGGGAGGTCGACCGCTCCGCGTAGCGATCACGTCGCGACAGCTTGGCGACTCCACTAGGGATTTTGGAGAGTCGAGCCATATATTTTATCTTTTATTATTATTATATTATAATATGTTGGTTCACTTAATTATTTGTTTTTATTTGATTCAGATGTAATATTTTGTACTATGTTATTGGTATTATTTTTTTTATTTTTTTATTTTTTATTTTTATGTCATCATGCATTTACACACACTCACAAGCCCTCTACCCGAGCTACAACCTTATAGGACTAGAATTGAGGACGAAGTAGTGTTGACTTTCGAGGGGTTTCGACTCCCGTGCAGGCACATGAAAAATCCTCGCTCAGATTAATTTTTCTGTTATTAGTTAAATAACATTAGAATAAATTTGATGGCCTTTTTTCTTTTAAGAGTTTTGATACCAACACCATGTCATTTTTCTATCTAGCTTATTTTATCCAAAGTCTTATTATTATTATTATTATTTTAAAAAAAGAAAACAAAGTTTCACATTTTTATAAAATTTGACATACTTCCTTTTTATTTATTTATTTATTTTTAAAATGGGGTTTAATCATAGTACTTTCTACAATGTATGTATATTAAAAAAAAAATGAATTTTTGATTTTGTTTTTTTCTTTCTTTCTTTAAATTTAGTCTTTGATTTCAACCATAAGGAAAGTAATGCTTACAAGTGCATGAAAACCTTATTTAATTATTATTATTATTATTATTTTTACATCTTTTACATTTTAAAAATTTTTTGTTATTAATTATTAATTATTAATTTATTTATTCATTATTATTCTACATTTTTTTACATTTGTTTTAATTTTCTATTATTAATTTTTTAATTTTTTATTGTTTTTTTAATTTAATTTAATTTATTTGTTATTTTACTTTTCTTTTCTTTTTTTTTTTTCTCTTTCTCATGTTTTGTTACTTTGTTATTATTTATTGTGCAAAGTGATTTGACTGTATCTTTTTGTTATAATTGTGCAAAAAAATAAACAGTTGTTAAAATACCAGGATGTCCAATATGTCAATGCATTCATCTTATGAATCCAAGTTTGATGAGCCAAGTGATGTTCTTAAATGGGTTGAAGAGACACAACAAAAATTTGGGGATAGCATAAATAATTCTTCTCAAATATCAGTACTATCCAAGTGTGAGCTCTCTTTTACACAAAATGATTTAGCAAAACTAAAAATGATTTGGGAGGCATTGACACCTCAACGAAGATTCATTTTTTCGAAGAAATATGGACATATAGCAGAGTTGATGTACATACCAGTGAATCATTTTGCTTTAAAAGCCATAATTAATTTTTGGGATCCAGCATATAATTGTTTTACACTTGGGTCATGTGATTTACTGCCAACCATAGAAGAATATCAAGCTATGCTTAGCATGCCTGGAAAGGAAAGGGAAATTGTTTATTTCTTTAACCCTAAGCAAACAACAAAAAGGACTTTGTCAAAATTTTTAGAAATCGTCCATGCCATTGAAATTGAGAAACATATAAAAGTTAAGGGTGGAGAGAAGAAAATGTGTCATTTGACTATCTATTAATGATGACACAAACTTACATTGATGAAGACAAAGGTCTTGCTCTCTTGGCATTATGCATTTATGGAGTGGTGATTTTTCCTAAAGCAGAAGGTTTTGTCGATGGGAAAGTGATCAGATTATTCTTTGAAATAGAACGAGGAGTCGATCCTATTATACCTATATTGGCTGAAACTTTTCGATCCCTTAACTTCTGTAGAAATAAAGGTGCAGGAAAATTGAATTGTTGTGTTCCTTTATTATATATTTGGATACACAGCCATATCAAATTTCCGGCAGAGTTTAGGTGTCCAAAGTTAGAATTCAGTAGCCCATGGAATTTAATGCGAAACACAATTAGTGAGTTTGGTATGGCAGTTTGGAACCCAACATATCCAAAGAAGGAGACTTGGGTGTCTTTCTTTTCAACGTTGAGTTCTGAAGATGTCATATGGAAAGCCCAATGGATGCCTTTGAAAGCAGTAATTTACAGATGTGGAGATTTCCATAGTGTGCCTTTCTTGGGACCGTGGGGAGGTGTTAACTATACACCATTGTTAGTTTTGCGTCAAGTTTGGCTCAAACAGTTTATACCACCAACTCATAATTTACAAGACTCTGATTTTGCATACGATCATGAAGATTGTCAAAGGAAAAAACATCGAGCAGTATGTGCATGGAAGTCTGTGAGGAAGATAAAAGACAAAGGACACTATGAAGGGGTTACTAGTGGATATGAGGCGTGGCAGACAAATAGAAGGAAGAATGTAATATATACCTTAAGGGAGGTAGTTGAAAGGGTAGAGGAGACAAGCTCTGAACAACCAGACCAGTGGGTTGAGAAGATCACTAAATTAGAGGAGAAAAATCGGCTGTTAGAGCAAGAGAATGAGAAACTTCAAAAGGAGACGAGCCAATGGATAGATCATGCGACTTTTTTTGCAGAAAGAGCTTGAAAAGACCAAGAGTTTCTTAAAAAACCAAGATAAATTAGAAAAGAATCTTGAGGTGTTAGATGAAGAGATGAGGCGAATGAATAAGTCGAATAGAAGTTTGAAAAATGAAAAGACAATATTACAGGCAACAGTAGAATCACAAGATGAATATATTAAAGACTTAGAAAGCATGAAGGAATATTATCTCGAGCTTGTCAATGATTTGAAATCGTCAATTGGTAAACGGGAAGCACAAATAGTAGATTTGGAAGTACACAATTGTTCTCTACGCCAAACTGTCGATAGCCTACATGTGAAGATGGTCGAGCACTCTGAAGATTATAAGATACTGAAAAATTATGCTGATTCCTTACACCATCAACTTACTGCATTTCAAAATTCAAGTGAGAGAATAGTGCAAGAATACAAATTATTGAAGACAGATTACATGCAAATGAAGGTTGATTATGACTTGCAAAGGAGAGATTTTCAAACGTTAGTTGAACGTGTAGATCAAACAATTGGATTTCTCAGAATAGTGTCTAGAAGAGCAAATGGTTTTGCGGAATGGGCAGCTGATTTAAGGATTAATTTTTTCTCAATACGACCACATTCAGATGATCTTAATAGATTCTTAAAGATGATATGCAGAGAACTTGGACATTTTGGTCGTTTTTATTAAGCTGTTTATTTTGCTATTATGAACAAAGTTGTTGTTATTGCATTTCATTATTATTGTTATTATCATTTTTTTTTTTGCCAAGTTTATATTTTGTGTTGATTTATTGTATTTTAATTAATTAATTAATTTATTTATTTATTTATTATTATTTTTTTTTTTCCTTTTACTCTTTGGTCTTCAAAGTTCTCAAAATAATCAAAGAAAAACATAGCTCGTCCTACTCCAATTCTCCATACTTACAATACGCGGTATAAAAGTCGAATCATGGAAGAACAAGATAAAGACATGGATAAAATGAGACAAGATATTAATAATCTTGGGGAACAAGTTTCAAAAATACTGGAATTGCTTTCAGCAGGAAAAGGAAAAGTCGTCGTAGAAACAGCACAATCAAGTAATCCGGTTCAAGACACCGATGATCCCATTTATCCCCCAGGATTTACGCCACGCCACATGAACGCTACACAGTCTCAAACGCGCTCAACACTATGTTGCTATGAATCCACTTTTTGATGTTCCACCTCCTGTCCCAGATATAGAACAATTGGAAGCTCAGGCTAAAATTCAAGACATGGGGCAAAATGAAAACACTCCGGCTAAGCAAAAACTAGATGTTTTGGAAGAAAGATTGCGAGCAATTGAAGGGACTGATGTTTATGGAAATATAGATGCAACACAGTTGTGTTTAGTACCGGGTTTGATCATTCCAACAAAGTTTAAAGTTCCCGAATTTGACAAATATGATGGATCATCGTGTCCAAGGAGTCATCTTATAATGTATTGTAGAAAGATGGCAGCGCATATTGGTAATGATAAATTGTTGATCCATTGCTTTCAGGACAGTTTGACTGGTCCAGCTACTCGATGGTATATTCAATTAGATAATGCACACATTCATGTTTGGAAGGATTTAGCTGATGCATTTCTAAAGCAATACAAACATAATATTGATATGGCTCCAGATCGTTTAGACTTACAACGGATGGAGAAGAAAAGTTCAGAAAGCTTTAAAGAATATGCTCAACGATGGAGAGATATAGCCGCAGAGGTTCAACCACCATTAACAGACAAAGAAATGACATTTATGTTTATGAATACTTTGCGGGCGCCGTTCTATGATCGAATGATTGGTAATGCTACAACCAATTTTTCTGACATTATTGTTATTGGTGAAAGAATTGAATATGGGATAAAACATGGGAGGTTAATAGAGACTTCAGCTGAGTATGGTGGATTAAAGAAAGGAGCAACACCTAAGAAGAAAGAAGGTGAGGTTCATGCAATTGGTTTTCCTAATTTAGGGAACCACAAATCAACTTTTGGCCAAAGAAAACATGACCAAAGTTTTCCTTCATATATAAGCAATGTTACTCATATCCCTTATAACAACTATGTACCAACCCACTCTCTCTGGAGCCCCAAAACTTGTTAATTCAAACTTTTCTCGACCGTTTGTACAAGGTCAGGGTAGCAAGACCAACTCAGAAACATTTCGATTTGACCCAATTCCTATGACATATACAGAGCTTTTACCTCAGCTAGTTCATAATCGACAGTTAGCTCCTATCCCAATAAATCCTATACAACCTCCTTATCCAAAATGGTATGATCCAAATGCTCGATGTGATTATCATGCCGGAGGAGTGGGACACTCAACTGAAAATTGTTTAGCTTTGAAAAGGAAGGTGCAATCTTTAATTAATGCTGGATGGTTGAGCTTCAAAAAAGCTGGTGAGAAGCCGGATGTCAACAACAATCCACTTCCTAATCATGAAAATTCAAAAGTGAATGCGATAGATTGTTTTGTTGGAAAGTGTAAAAATGAAGTTCATGAGATAAGGATGCCTATGGAAACACTTTTTGAAGGTCTTTTTGAAGCAGGATATGTTAGTTTGGAATATTTAGACCCCAATATAAGATACGAAGGATACGATGAAGGCAAACGTTGTATATTCCATCAAGGAGTTGCAGGCCACGCTATCCAACAATGTTGTACATTTAGATCTAAAGTACAACAATTTATGGATTCGAAGATACTCACAGTATACGAAGGACAAGGAAAAGATGAGATGAAAGACAATAAAATATGTACATTAATGGGTGAAGTTGCAAAAAAGGAAAATCCCTTTTTACCAAGGCCTTTGACAGTCTTTTATCAAGAAAATCGTAATAAATCAAGTTCCTGCAATCCTAAACAACTCATTGTCGAAGTACCGAGTCCTTTCAAATTTAAGGATTTGAAAGCGGTGCCATGGCGGTATGATTGCCAAGTCATTACAGGTCCTTCAGTTGATAATATTACAGGAATCAGCGGGATAACTCGAAGTGGAAGATGTTATAAACCAGATAATTTAACAGCTCCTTCAAGTAGTTTAACATTGGGGCAAGGGAGGAAAAGTGAGAAAAGAAATGTGAATGAACATGACAAAGAGCAGGATGTAGAGATGTCTGTCATAGCAAAAGATATAGAATGCAAAAAACCTGTTACAGATGAGGCAGCAAACGAATTCTTGAAAATAGTAAAACAAAGTGAGTATAAGATCATAGAGCAAATGCATAATACTCCAGCTCGAATTTCTTTATTATCTTTGTTTTTAAATTCAGAGCCTCATCGCAAAGTGCTATTAGATATTTTGAATAAGGCACATGTTGGACATGACATTTCAGTGGAAAAGTTCAGCGGAATTATTGGAAGCATTACGTCTTCAAATTCTATAGTCTTCACGGATGATGAAATTCCTCCTGAAGGTTTAGGCCATATAAAAGCACTGCATATTCAAGTGAAGTACAAGGATTATGTTATAGCAAGAGTTTTAGTGGATAACGGTTCAGCTCTTAATATAATGCCTAAATCTACACTATTAAAGCTCCCAGTGGACATGTCATACATCAAATCAAGTACTATGGTAGTGAGAGCTTTTGATGGATCACGAAGAGAAGTAATTGGTGACATTGAATTACCAATCAAAATTGGCCCATGTACTTTCAATATAGTCTTTCAAGTAATGGAGATAACACCTACTTACAGCTTTTTGTTAGGTCGTCCTTGGATTCACTCTGCAGGAGTGGTGCCATCTACATTGCATCAAAAATTGAAATTTATTGTTGGGAGTAAGATGATTTGTTTAATGGGAGAGGAAGATTTTCTGATAACAAAACCGATATCAACCCCATATGTGGAGGCAACAGAAGAAGCTTTAGAGTGTTCTTTTCGCTCTTTTGAAATTGCTCATGCAACTATGATGGAAGCAACTGCAGGTGAAGTAATAAAGTCACACATGCCTAAAGTTACGACAAAAAGGATGATGAGAAGTGGAGGATATGGTTTGAATCAAAGCTTGGAAACACTTCTAAATACACCAAGCAATGAAGGGAGATTTGGTTTGGGTTATATGCCAAACGTATATGATAAAATTAGGCTTCAAAAAGAAAAGAAGAAAAAGTGTTTGGAAAAGCAAGGGATGATGGTGTTTGATCCAAGTCTAAAATTTATACCAGCATTATATGATACTTTCAAGAGTGCTGGTATAAGTTACTCATCACGTGACTCTGATTCAAAACATTGTTTGTTAACAAAGATGGAGAGTTTATCAATTGCAGCAGTGGCACAAGAAGCATCATTTGAAGACGAAACAGTTTATGCATGTCCACCTAATTTTGAGCTTAACAATTGGGATGTTGTAGATCTACCTACATTTTCTAGAGATTTTCAAGAGTAATGATTAAACTTTTATTTGTTTTAATTATGAACTATCGTGTTCATCATTGTTCATCATTTTACCGTCATCTGACATGTTAATTTAATTATTTGTATTTCTTTTAATACTGAGCATTCTACCTTCCATTCTATATTAAATTTTTTATTTTATTTTTATTTTTTTTAAATATTGAGCATTCTGTTCTGTGTTAATTTCTTTTTAATTGTTGGGTATCCATTGTGTTAATTTCCTTTTATTATTGGGCATCCATTCTGTGTTAATTTACTTTTATTATTGGGCATCCACTCTGTGTTAATTTCCTTTTATTTATTGGGCATTCATTCTGTGTTAATTTCTTTTTAATTAATTAGCATCATGTATTTGTATTTGTATATTCATTCTTCATTGACACCCATTTTACGGTTAATTACTTATATCCATATGACCTGCCTTAATAATTATGCATAATTTAGCATCCTGTATTTGGTAATACTCATTCTTCATTGGCACCCATTTTACAGTTAATTACTTATATCCATATGACAACATGCCTTAATAATTATGCATAATTAATCAATTAGCATCCTGTATTTGGTAATACTCATTCTTCATTGGCATCCATTTTACCGTCTTTGTTAATTACTTTATTCATATATCCATATGGCAGTACTACGTTAATAATTACTGCTATCCATATATTATCCATGTTAATAATTATCCATGATATAATTAATATTTGGCAACACCCATTTTTCATTTGACCTATTAATTAATTAGCAACTTGTATGTGACATTTTCACTTTCACTCACTCATTCTAATTATTTGCATGATGTATTAATTAATCAGTATGCATCTGACTATAATTATTTGATATTCATTTTGGTGTGATTATTTATTTGCAATATTATTTATTTGAATATCGGGTCAAACCTACTTTGGCATTCAACTGTTAATTATTATTTGATATCCATTTGACCCTCGTTTAATTATGCATTAATCAATTATTTTGCATCATGAATTAATCAATTATTTTGCATCATGAATTAATCAATTATTTTGCATCATTTTGAATTAATTAATTATCTTGCATGTGTTGTATTAATTAATTATCTTGCATCCTACATTAATATCTTTTACATTTTGCATATATTATCAATGTATTTATTTTATCTAAGCATATTACACTTAAGTATTTTTCAAATTTCATAATGTTTTGTCATTGTTATTATTCATTTTTTTTATTTTAATATAATAATGTAAATTGGAGAAAAAGTATTGTTTTTTTATGGATTTTATAATTTAAAATCCATGAATACATGAAATTTTTCCGTTTGAAATTTAATTAATAGATTGTTTTTTAAATTAACACATTTCATATTTTAAATGAGACTGAGTAGTATTTTCTATGAATTTATTAATTCTAGATACATGAAATTTTTCATTAAACACCTATGATATAGATTAAAATATCAAGTTTTGGTATCTTAATATTCTTAAGGTGAATAAAAATATTTTAAAACAAAGTAAACTTCATTTTTCTAATGGCTCATGTGCCACCCATAATTATCAATTCATGCTTAGATTTTACTTTCTTCGATATGAATCGACAAACATGGGACATTTAAACAAAACCTAAATAAAAACTTTGTTATGTGAACCCCTATATTTAATTTAAAAGATAAAATTGGGTAACCATTTTGTGGGTGTTGTAGGGTGCTAACATTTTCCCTACACACAACTGACTCCCGAACTTAAATATCTGAATTTACGTAGACCATTCTTTTTTTTTTTTGGTGACAAATCACACCTTAATATGATTGGTGGCGACTCCAAAATTATTTATTAAAATAAAATAAACCGGGAGGTCGGCCGCTTCGCGTAACGATCACGTCGCGACAGAGACAATCTTAACTATTGTTTTTAAAATGGAATTTCAAAATAACCTAATTATTATTTTGAATTTATGAGAATTTCAACCATTAATTTTATTTTAAAATAAAATTTATTGGTTGAATCACAAAAATAACCAAATTATTATTTTGAATTAAAAGTTTCTTATGTTATTTTTGTTTAACTCAGAACTCACTTATTTGTTATAATTAATGTAATTATTTCAATATATTACGTTCTTATAAAAAATCTTGTCTTTGTAATTAATTTGTGATATACAATTATGAGTTTATCAAAATCTTGTCTTTCTAATTAATTTGGGATATACACTTATGAGTTTATCAACAGTCTTTCCAATATAATTAATTTGTGATATGCAAAGTATATAATTAATTTTGAGTGTTAATAACATAGATAACCCTATCATAACCTCCTCCAAATATCAACAACTTTATTCATTTTTTTATTTCACTATTGTGTTAAGATTTTAACTGCTTTATTCATTTTTTATTTCAAAAGCAATAAAATTATTAATTTATTTTAGCATTGGATTTTAATTTATTTTTAAAATCTGAATTTAGAATTTAAAAATTAAAATTAATTTTCCTATTAAGATCTCAACTTTTTTTATTATTATTTGAAAATTAAATCTCAACATTTTTTTATTTCAAAATAAGTTGAATCTTCATACCTTAATAATTTAAAATTTAAAATTAGTTTTTTTATTAGATCTTAATTTATTTTTTTAAATTATTTTCTTCAACAAAATAGGCTAAGATAGTGTGCTTTTGGATAAAATCCCCTAAATTTGATATACATTTTATTAAATAAATAATATTAATTAAAAAAAATGAGCTAAAATTCCTCTACGAGAATGGAAGATAACTTTTGTATCTTTCTGCTTTGAATGAAGGTTTTTTTACAAGTTGTAGACTTGAAAATCAAAGATGGAATATGGAAAATGAAGATAGTGTTTGCGTGCTTCAAATGTTTATATTCTTTTTTCTCGAAAATGCATGAAGAAGATGAAATTCAAACTTCAAATAGAAGAAGGTGAAGATTATAGTTTACCCGCTTGAAGAAGATGATATCAAAAAAAAAAAAATGGAAAGTGAAGACGAAGGAAGATGAAGCTAAAACTTCAAATAGAAGAGGGTGGAGATTGAGGTTTGCTCGCTTGAAGAAGATGAGATCAGAAAAGAAAAATGGAAAGTGGAGATGAAGGAAGATTTTCAAAATGGAAGATGAGAAACGAAAAAAAAAGTGAAGCATGAAGATCGTTGCAACTTTTCGGACAATTACGTATTCAAGATTTATTATTAAGGTGTATCTGTTTTAGTCTTTATGTATTGGGGTATTTTGGGTTTTTTCAAATTCTTATTTATGATATTTTTTCTTCCTTTTGCTATTTTTGAAAAAAAAAAAAAAAAAAAACCCTTTTGCTATTTTTCAAAATGGTAACTTTAAAATTGCTATTGTTCTAGTTGACCATTTTTTATTTTTAAAGAAAAAAATTAAATGAAATTTGATATTAAAAAATCATGTTTTCTAAATGAAATACAAACACATCAAAGAACCTAAGAGAGTATTAATATTAACCATGTGACTATAGGTTATAAATTTAATTAAACTGATAATCTCAAATAATTTCTTTGTTAAGATTGATCATTTTTAATAGACCAAAAATAACACGTGAAAAGTAAGACTTTATAACAGTGTCTAGTTATATGAAAAAAATGTAAAATTTTAATTTAAAGTTTAAAATAGTATATAATTTTAATTTTTTTAAAATATTCAAATATTATAAGTGGGTAAAGTAAAATATTTGTAATTATATAATATAAATAATTTATACAAAATAGAAGAAAATTTAATACAAAGCAAAATATCTATTTAAAATTTTTAAATTATACTTAGCTTAGAAATTAAACATTTTTCGTGATATTTTAATTTGTTGTACGAAGTTGGTTGATTAAAACATCTTATTATTCTTTTGTTTGAAAATTTTGTATTATTTTGATTATAACCATATTATATGATAAAATCATATAAGACCAATTTTAAAATATTTTCAAACTAAAATATTATAAACTATGTCTAAATTGTAGGAACTAAATTTGTTATTGAATCAATACAAAATTAATAAACTTATAGTATCATAACTTAAAAACTATATAACTACAAAATTAATAATGTTGTAGTGCAAGGTAAGTATTGTAGGAATATTGCTTATTTGACATACAGTTGATAGTGTCGTCAGAGGCCTCCTTGCATCTCTATACATTTGTTGAAAAATACAAAAGTACCTCTCACTCTACACCAAATTCTCCAATATAGAATTTATTTTTATTGCGCACAATTTTATTAGATTTTATCTTACACGCAAATATTGAGAGAGAAAATGATTGGGAGTGTGAGCATTAGTGACAAGGAAGAAGATGGAGAATGTGTGAGTGATAGAAGGGAAGAAGAGAAATTTATATAGTTTTAAAATTGAGCTAATGAATGATCATATATTTTTTCTTAATTTAATTTTATGTGAAGAAGAGAGTTTAAGGCATTACAAAAAAATTAATTAATTGAAAGATAACGATGGATGTAACCGTTCGTTGACAAAGGGTAGATGCACGCATTTATTGAAAACCCATAATAATTAGAAAAACGAGCAAAGTTAAAAATTCAATTACAATAAAACCAACATAGTAAATAAAAAATCAAACTATGAAAAGGGGCAAATTTGAAAGAAAAGTTTCTCCCTACTCCCACTTTTATACATACTATAGATTATATATTATAATAGATATAAATATAAAAATAACATGAATATATAATAGATAATCAAATCTTATGTTTCTTTAAGATAAAAATTGTTGAGAATGAATTTTGTACCTCTAGTTCTTCTGATGTTGTACGTTGAATCGAGAGTTGGGGTCTAAATGTTGAAGATGAGATGTTACCCTTTGGAAATTTAGTAGCTTGTGTTGGAATTTATGTCCTAAAATTCGTAGTTTATAGTTTAAATTATATTTTATTCAATAAAATAAAGAGGTTATTGAGGACTTATTAGTGAAAAAATAATACTATAATCTTGAATTCAATAAACTAAGGTTTCGAGGCTATATAGTGTAGACTTGAAATTTATGTAGAGATATAAACGTAAATCAAGTTCACGTATATAGCCCAAACGGTCTATAGTATATGAATAAGCTTGGATGTCTTATTCTAGGGACACGATACATGCAGTCTGCTTTGTAGTTAGTATAAATGATGTGATCCTAAATCATTCATGCAAAGATATGGACCTGGGAGCATCCTAGGTAAAAAGTTTACATAAGACTAGAACTATAAAATAATCACTTTTAAGTTATAACACCGTCTACTGTATAGAACTGACTATTTTGATTATTAATGACCTAAATAACTTAATCTTAATCTTGAACTAACTATGAACTTTTGTTCAAATAGAATTATCCTTAGATCTGCATAGGTGAAGGCAGCTCAACAGAGATGGTCCAATAAGTCTCCCATTTCAAGTGTAAACCGGATGGATGGTTAGGGACATAGGTGCAAGGTGAAACTCACTCCTACCCGTTTTATGTTCAGTAGATAGATTGTTTCCTTAAGAACTAAATTCAAGTCTTGAAAAATGGGTCTTATCCTCTCATTGGTTTAATGACTCAACTCTTTATACTAAGTTGATGCATTACCATTAAAACAATAAAGACCTTTTTATTTAAAATAAAAGAATATACTAAATTTTAAATGAAAAACTTCAAATATTCATTTATAAATTATAAATAAAGTATAAAGAGATAAATAATAAATAAAATATTAGTTCAGACTCTATTTAAAATAAAAAGAAAATATCATAAGAGTACTCATGAATTTTGAAATAAAATATTGTAAATTAAAATACTGAAAACATAAAGACAGAAGCAATCATAAACTTTTTCCTATGGTGAACCACAATCACTTCTTGTCATTCACCAACTTTTCTCTGCCTCTACCTTTACCTAAAAAATTTAAACATAGAAAGAGTGAGTATAAACATATACCTGGTAAGAGATCCACTACTAGTCCTGTCAGGTGTCTGTTAACTTCTCGTTACGATCCTATAAGAAGGTACCTCATACCTATTGTGCTCCCAAACGCACACTATCTAGCGATCCCAAAGAAACATATCTAGTCTTCGGTGATCCTGAATGAACACATAAGAGAAACTGGTCTTCAGTGACTCGAAGGAACACCTAAGAGAATCAGGCTGAAAGTAATCCCGTCAAATCACTCATAAAAGTTAGCCACACAGACATCAATAGGTGGTGATCCCAAGGGACATCCATATGGGTACGACTCTAACAGAGAAAGCTAACAGAACACCATAGTCTATACATGTAGCATATCATAAATATCATATTTCAGTCATAGATATCTCAAGCATAACATATCTAAATTATAGCATGTCTCATTCATAACATATCTCGGTCATAATATATCTTAGTCATACATATCTCCGTCATACATAATGGTCTTCTATGTAACCATCTATATCAGTCATCTCTAACAATCACATTATACACCCTAGCTACATTAATTCATAATAAGAAAAACATAAATGCAAGCTCTTCAGTTTACTATCGAATGTCTAATAGTAGAATTTCTTACCTCGAGATTAGCTAAAGTCTTGTTAATAGTCAATTCTCAATTAACATAGTCCTAAACATAAACAAAATTAAAATTATTAATTTTGTCAACCAATCACCAAATTATTTACACAAGTGACCAAAGTTACCCCAAGACTAAGGTTGAAACCAAAACAACCTTGAAATTCCACGGCTCCAATCCTTCAATTAAGAAATTTAGCCAACAACCTTTCAGGAACAAAAATCCCACTTAATTCCGCTCTTTAAAAATTACTTAAGATCCAAGGAGTATTTATTTGGGCATACCAAACCTAACAAAACTTATCAAAATAGCAAATGGCTCAATTTGGTGGTTTGGCTAACAAAAGAAGCTCAAAACGACTCGACTAGGGGAAGGAGGCTCGGGTTTGGCTGGAGGTGGCTTGTTTCCACACATGCGGCTCAAAGTGGGGAGGAAATGGTTTGGCTTGTTCGGATGAAGGATGCGGCTTGTGAAGATGTGTAGCAGCTTGGACGTTGCTTCGTTGTCGAAAGGATGGCTCACGATGTTTAACTCCACATGAGACAGAGACAGAGATGGACGACACCGCAATTGAAGGCTTCAGCAACGTTAGACAGAGAGAGATGAGCAATGAGCGACGAGAACCTCATGCACGACAACATGATTTTCTTTTCCCAAATAGGAAGATATCAAATTTCTTTCTAAATTTCAATGATTCTCTACAAGGAAGATAATTTGATTTTTCTTCCTAAATTTCAATGATTTCCTAAAAGGAAGATAATTTTTTAAAAAGAGGGAAAAAAATCATCTAAGATAAAACCCTAACATATTTCCTAGCCCTCATTTGTTATCTAACAAATATTTAGAAAAAATGCAACAAAGTCGATGAAACTCTAAAATTTGATTTTCTAAAAAGAAGATAATTTTTTAAAAAGAGGAGAAAAAAACCTATTTAAGATAAAACACTAACATATTTCCTAACCCTCATTTCTTATCTAACAAATATTTTTAAAAAATGCAACAAAATCGGTGATCCAAACTTCCACTCTCTCAATAATATTCCATGAAAAAGTTATTATTATTTCTTTTTTCTTTTTTTTTCGATGCAATTTTTAAATCCACATATTTATATTATAAAAAAAACATGTGAAAATTGTCGGTTTTTCTTTATTGCTACAAATGTAGTGAATGTTATGGAGCATCAGTTAAATATCGAAATATTTTTTTAACATTTTTTAGTGTGTTTATTATAGAGTACTCGTTGCCCCCTCTTAATAAAATTTCTGAATCTGCCACTGCTATTGACTATGGCATTATGCGAAAGCCTTTTGATTGATGAATGCACGGTAAGATTAGCGATGATTGTTAACTCTTCTGACAAGCTATGTACATCTTATGTTTTGTGTTCTTTCTAGATCACTGCCTACGCCATGAACTGTGTTCTTTCAGTATCACTACTTACGCTATGTTTTGTGTTCCCTTAGTTTCACTACCCTATGTTATGATTTGTGATCTTTCATGGTCATTACCTATGTCATATTATCAATCGTACATTATACATATGGAAACTGTTTGGTTTATGTTTTCGCTATTATTTTTAAAAAGTTAAGATAATTAGATTGGTAATGGCCTCAACTTAGTTTTAAAAAATTTGGGTCGTTACAACTTGGGATGCTTTCCACGTTTCCTAACTAATTTCCATGCAAGAAAGTTATTTAATTTAATTTAAATTAAATTAAATTCATAGTAATATTAAAATTATTAAGTAATTAATTAAATTAAATTAAATTAATAGTTAATTGTATCATATTTAATTAATATTTCATTTAAATCATATTTAAATGAATACCTCTCACATCACTTATAGTTTTAATTTAATTTAATTAAATAACATTAAATTAAGAGTTTTCTTTTTTTTTAAATGTAACAAAGAGACAAATTATTTACATTGTATAGAACAATTTTAAAAATGAAAAAAAGCTCATAGGCCCACAACGAAAAATACCAAAAATATATGTCACAGTTAATACACGATTAATTGGCTAATCGCACACGTAATATATTTGGTACACAATCTAGTATAAAAATTGTTTAGATTTAGCTATACAACCGTTTAGATTTGGCTACACGATCGTTTAGATTTTGCTACCTAAATCTGAACGATTTTTTTAAAGATTTTCTGCTACACATTTATATTTGGCTACATGATCGTTTATATTTGGTTGCCTAAATCTAAACGATTTTATCTCGAAAATGTTTGGTACAACATCGTTTAGACCTTACTACACGATCGTTTAGATTTGGTAGCCAAATTGAAACGACCAAATCTAAACGATTTTTTTCAAGATTCTTTGGTACACAATCATTTAGATTTGTGTAGATCGTTTAGATTTGACACTAGAAGAAAACCTGTCTACTATGACAGTTATATATCTCAAAAAATGAATGGGAAAAAAAAACTGTCACAAAATAGAAAATTTCGCGTTTTTGGCGGGAAAAGACGGAATTTTTCGGAAAACACTTTTCGCGACAGTTATTTAATGTCATAGAATGTTAGGGTTAAAAAATTTATTATTTTATATTTAAAAAATTAAATTTACATATTTATATTTAAAAAAAAAACCCAAATTCCCCAAAATTTTCCCCAAATTCTTCCTCCCATCCGCGTGCCCTAACTTTCCCCCAAATTTCCCCCAATTTCTTCCTCCCATCCGCGTGAAGTCGTCCCGTCGGCTTTCTCCCAATTCTGACCGTCTGAAGTCCCGTCGCCACCACCACCCCCCTCCTGCCCGTCCGTCGAAACCTTCTCCACCAACCCGTCGCCACCACCCCCGTCTTCTCCAAACCTCTCCAATCAACCCGAAGCTTCAAATCGTGGGCGTCGGTCGTCACCCCTCCCCTCCGTCGGTAAGCTTCTCTTTCCTTATCTCTTTCTCTCTCTCTCTCTTCTCTCTCTCTTCTCTCTCTCTCTCTCCTCTCTCTCTCTCTCTCTCTCTCTCTCTCTCTCTCTCTCTCTCTCTCTCTCTCTCTCTCTCTCTCTCTATGAAGTTCTTCGTTGTCTCCATTGGATTGTTTCGTGAGTTTCAGTTTATCCCAATTTCATTGGATTGTTTCGCCGGTAAGATCTTATCCTCATTTCCAAAAGAGATGTCATGGCTAGTGCCGATTTCTTTGCAATCTTTAAAATTATTTTCTTTGTTTTCAAGAATTTGTGTAGGTTGGTGATGAAACATTTTGGTAGCTTACAATGTGTTTGATGAAATGCCTCAATGAAGCATTTGGGTGATTTTTGATTGATTTTTTCTCGTTCGAATTAGGAAATCAAGGCCAAAGGAGATGTCATGGCTATGGGCTGAAGCTTTGAGAAAAAAGAATGAAAAATGAAATGTGAGATCTTAAACTTTGATGGTGTGTAGGGTCTTTTTGTTTGTCTATGCATTTTTCAAGTGAATTTTAGTACTTTTGATTTTTCTATTGATATTTTGTTTATGGTTGCTATTGAGTTGCTTTGATTGAAGGATAGAGGGAAGTGATTATTGATAATTATAGGTATGTTTTCCTTAGTATTTGAACATTTTTGTATTCGTAGCAACCTAACTTTGTTGTTTCTCTTAGTTTGGTTGTGATTTGAGTATTTTATATTTGGGGTTCAGGAAAGGCAGTATTTGTTGAAGGAATTCCCCGTGAACTGGTTTCTTGTAAGAAGTATTGTAAAGTTTTGAAGGTTGGGTTGTGGTAATGGAAGCACCGTTATTCCAATCTTGCGGTAACCTCCAACGTATTCTACTTTTCCTCTACTTTACTTCTTAGTCATGTTCCTCAATTTTGTTTGTTTTTTTTTTTTAGAAATTTAGTTGATAAATACTGTTTGTGTTTGCTTTGTGCTTGCTTATATGAGATATTATTAAAAAATCTTATCGTTGAAATTAATTCGAAAGTAGAGAAAAATCAGTGTCAACTGGAGGAGTCTTTTAGAACAGAAGAATAAAAAGGCAAATGTTATTGAATGGGCTCTTAAAGCTTCCACATTTTCTATCCTGCTCTTTACATTTTACTGTTTAGGTTAGCTTTCATATTCTATAAAAAAAAATATAGAAACAAATGTGGAACTGTGAAGTGTACATTTGAGAACTGTTATAGGACTGGACTTTTTGGTGTTTTCAAATATGAATATACAATGCCTTATATTATGGTATAAGCGTGTTTTCAGATTTTTCCCCATTCTACTTCTCAGATAATCTCCCCCCTCCTTTCCACTGCCATTTTCTTCTCCTTTCTCTTCAAATGCTTTGATTTTACCCACAATATGAACGTATTTAACCAAAGTTTCATTATTTCTATTGTTTGTACTTGTATAGTAATATGTGGTTGTGGTTGTGACATTGCTTTCTTTTTTTTCCTGTTTCTTTTGTATTACTCTATTTTACAGCAAGCTAATTTTAAAGGTGTCAAGTGTATTTTGATGTATTTTGATTTTGGGGAAGAATTCAGATGACAAAAGCATCAAGAAGTCGATCGTCGGTCTGGAAAGTTAGTGATAAACATCCAGGTTGATTGTTACAATATAAATCTCTTATTTGTTAATGTCTTTTCCTTATCTTATTATCCATCCTCTTTCAACATATCTTGCTAATTTCATAAGCTAACATTGATTGCGATAGACTATAATGCTAGTGATTCAGATTCAGATGAATTGACTCGTGATTCTTAACCACACCAGTGTTGTTGATTTCTCTATGTCATGTCAAAACAACCACTTGTATCTCCTCCACGACATGTCGTTTTAGAAATTTAATTAACTTGTAATTCTTTGACTTTATGTGTGGCATCAATTATTCTTTCTTGCACATGTGAGAGTAAAGCATGCATAGTTCATTGTTTGTAGTCATTCCTTCTGTCATCAATATTTTTGCTTATGCTGATTTTTTTTTTGCAGTAATTTATGTGTTTCTTTGGGTTTTATGATTTAATTGTTATGTTGTCTTCCTGAATTTATAGGTTGGATATGCTTCAGCTGAGACTTTTTAGTTCAATAGAGAATCATACAACATTTTAGTTGGAGGTATATCTTTTCTGTTAAATTTTTCATGTAGGATTTTGATATTTTTTTTTTCGATGCAGATGGTCGTATCAGGTACGATTTTCTCAAATAATTCTCGGATTTTTGTTTTTCGCTCATTAACTTGTTTAATTTGTTACTGAATTCTACCTTCCAATTCTACCAATAATATTCAACCAGGTATTTATTTGGATTAAATTTGCTGAGATAAAATTTCTATGGCTGGGCTGGGATGCAGGGGGAGGAATTCATTAGGTTGTTATTAGCAAATACCACTATTTGTTGGGCTAGGATGCATATTGGTGCTTAAAAACTCTTTCTTCACTCAACAAATTTTATCAATGCTTTTAACTCATTCCTCCATTTGTTCATGGAATTATGTAATGATGATTTGATGTAAATCCTTACTAATTAAGAATCTTGGCTACAATCTTCTTGGCTTGACATTCAGCTAAGTTAAAGTTAATTGTGAAATCTTCATTTCTTTCATTTAGAGTTCTCTTGGCATATCGTTAGTTTAGTTGATATGTTTGTTTGCTACCATTCATTATTGTAGTTTTTCACCATTCTTCACTTGTGGATTGTTTGGTAGGAAGTTTTGTGAGATAATTCTTTGTGGAATGACTAGGTGATGTTAGGACAGTTCTTATGCAATTTTTGTATGCATAAGCAACCTTTTTCTCCCCTTCCCCCATGATTCATTTCAATTCTGAAAACCTCGGGTAGCTTCTATGTTTTCTTTCCTCTTCCCATGATTACTCTTTTATGTTTTCTTTCATCATCGTCCCATGTTTACTCTTCTATGTTTTCTTTCCTCTTTCCATGTATACTCTTGTGTCTTCTCTCGTGACTATATTTCTATATCTATACATTTTGTTCTTCTTTTATCACAACTTTTTGGTGAACTTTTCACCTTCCTTGAAAACACATTTGAATCCTAAGTCATATTTTAAAAAAAAAATGAAGCGAGTTTTACTCTCTTGTCCTATAATGGATGCTTATATTCATGTTGTCTTTGTAGGTTCAACTGAAATCGACAACTTCATGAGTTTACTTTCAAAGAACACTTTCAGAGACGAACATTCTCGGTGGGTCGTTTATGTTTTAGCAGAAAATCTTGTTATATGTATTCTGATGCAATTTAAAATATTTTTTGATTAAGGGCTAGGATTCCGTACTTGTAAATTGTTAGAAGTTGATTGGAAATGTACGAATATTATAAATTGTATTATAGCGTATATATATTAAAGTGTCGGCTATTTTTTTCTATATGGGTGTCAATATTATAAATTCAAAATTGTCATTGTCGGCTACATTATTGTCATTCAAATGGTTCGTGTAATGGCGGGAGTGGCAAAGAGAACAGAAAAAAATTGTAGTAATCGAGTAATTTGCAACAGGAAAAACATGTCGTAATATATGAATTATTAATTGTTGTGAATACCAAAACAATGACAGTTTTTTTACAAAATTAATTGTCACGATTGTCTGTTCTTTGACAGAAAAAAAATGTCGTCAATAGCAAAATAATGACATTTCTTTAAAAAAAAACTGTCGCGATTGACATATCCATGACATTTAAAACATGTCACAATAAACGAATTCGCGACATTTATTTAACTGTCGTTAATACATAAATGATGATAGTTATTTATTGTCATAAAATAAAATATGACAGTTATTTGATGTCGTAGAATGCTAACTAACGACATTTATTTTATGTCATGAAATAAGTTATTGCGACAGTTTTTGAAAACTGTCATGGAAGGACTTTCCATGACTCCCGCTTCTATGACTGAAAATAACTGTCATGGATTTTGTTCGCGACAGTAAATAACTGTCGTCGTAGACCATTTTTCTACTAGTGTGACTACACAAATCTAAACAATCGTATTTTGAGCTCCAACCATTTTTTTCAAGATCTTTTGTATTTGGTACACGATCTTGAACCAAATAACACGATCTTTTACATATATACATATGTATGTAGAAACCTATATATATATATATTATATATATATATATATATATATATATGTATATGTATATGTATTACATACATACATTTAAAGAGCATGAAGTTGTGGAGGCTTGAGCCCATTAACCAATATTAAATCTATCGGTGTTCTAAAGCCTCTTAATTAAATCACCCCTCAAATCTCGGAATCCTAACTTGCAAACTTAGCCTTAGGAGATGTTTAGGGAAAAGAGTGACTTAGTATGACCCTAGGTTATTCTAGTTTGATTAGAATAGTTTGTGTTTAAGATGTAGATTATTTTAGTTTGAGTTATAATAGTATGTGTTCATTGTGTAGACTATTTTAGTTTGATAACAAAATAGTTAAACATTGTAGCTAAGAATAAAAAAACTATGAATACAAAATAGTAAAACGACAACAAATAATAAATATTGTAGCAAAGTAAAGGTATTGAAATAATGTTTATTAATGTAGCTAACTGAAGACTTTTAAATAGTATAAACTATAGCAATAGGTAGTTTTATAGTCTTAGATAATTTTTGTCCCATAAGTGACCCAGATTGAGAGAATTATAAGATTGCTAAAGATGCCCGAGTATTATAAATCTTAGAATAAGATTGTTGAAAAACAAGGATGTATGTGTTTAGTTATGCATGAGTAAGTGTATGGAAATAGTTTTTTTTATTTGTAAATTTAATCACGAAAACTCTATAAATTATATTATATTAATTGAAAAACAATAAACCAAATTCAATTTTTTTGAGAAAAAATAATTATTTAACAATCAATCAAATAAAAATATTAATTAAATTATTAATTACAATAATTTGATGAATGTATATAATTATGATGTATTAATCAATAAAATAATTAATCGAATCATAAACTAACAATAAAATTATTAAGAAGTAAATTAATATTATATCAATCATCATGATTATTAACTAACTACAAATAATTAATTAATAGTTTTATTGCATCTTTATGGTCTATTTAAAAGTACTATATATTTAAAAATAAGTATGACTATATATGTAATATAAACTAATTTATTAAATTAAAATAAAAGTATTGGACATTTTTTAAAATAATAAAACTTAGAATTATATGAATGATAGCAATTGATAGGCTTCTATCATTGTCTATCAATGCCACTAAGAAGCATATCGGTGACTATCAATAATTATTATTGATAGAATTTGAAAATTTGTTATATGTTATAAATATTTTGTCAAATTTGTTATTTTTTACAATCTCCCCTGCAAAGAAAGTATATATTAATTTATTAAATTAGGCAGTACACGTACTATAATTATAATTTTAATTTAATTTTATAAACCACAAATTTATTAATTTTTATTAAAAAATATATTAAAAGAGAAAAATGAGTGAAAAAAAGAAACATATCCTTTTAGATGGGTATAGTTTATGGACATAAATGATGCATACAAATAGTTTATTCTCACGCCTGAGCTATAAAAACTTATACCAAACAAGGGTGTTTTTACCGGGTACACATTTTCCCATTCACATTCCAATTTCAATTCCCTCAATCTAAACAACACTTAGTGTATGTAGGACAAATTATGTATAATATATATCTATTTCAAATATATGAAAATAGTCTAATAGTAATTTTGTGTATGTGAGGCTTTCTTAAAGTAGCTCGTTAGATTGTCCAATCTAATATTTAAGGGTGTGTTTGGAATTGATAGTTCGGTATTGATTTTTTTTAAAAAAAAAAAAGAGTGATATAATTATAATATTGATTTTTGAACAATCAAATTTATTTTTGGTATCAAACTCTTAAAGGTGATTTTCATATATTTAGAATTAATTTTCAATTATTATGTTTTGTTCCAAAATTAATTTAGAGTTATTCAATTAGTAATTGTTTTTTCGACTACAGAAATAATTATTTAACCAAATAATTGATTATTTTCATAAATATAATAAAACACTGAAATATTTTCGGTCTGTGTAACAAAATAAAAAAGCTCATGATATTTTCATAAGTTTTAGGTTTACCTTTGAATCATGCTGACGATTTTTTACTTATTTTTCTTCTTCTTGGCGATTTATTAATCTCATCTTCCTATTATTAATTTCTTTCTATCATTACTTCTTCTTCATTTTACAATGTTATGGTTATTTAGGTAAATATTTACCATTTTATTCATTTCCTCATCCAGAATTTCTTCCTTCTTCTTCATTTCTCATTTTTTTTTTTTTTTTTTGGTACAAGATTTAAATGATATCGGTACAAGATATAAACGATCGTGTACAAATATATAAATGATCAGTTGTCAATCTCAGATAAACAGAGATAGACTGGTATCACTAATAGATCGTTTTGATTTGGTACAAAATCTTTTAGAATGGGTACAAATTTGTTTAGACTAGGTACAAAGGTACAATATCGTTTAGGCTGGGTACAAGGATACTAGATTGTTTAAACTTAGTACAAGATCGTTTAGACTAGGTACAAAATCATTTTTTCATTCGTGTATGACTGATTAACCACATGGGGTTTTTTTTTTTTTGTTATTTAACGTTGTGGGTTTTTTCCTCTTTTAAAGTTCTTCTATACGGTGTAAATATTTTTGCGTTTTGTTCTATATTTAAAAAATTCTCTAAATAATTTCTATTTATTTTAACGTTAAATTCTTATATGCATGGTTGATATATGTTTATATATAGATATTGAAAGAAAATTTAAATCTTTTGTAATTGTTGGTTGTATTAACTTTATAATGAGAGGTGACTTGTTTCAATATTAAAAATTAAAAAAGTTTACAAATGATCAACAATATAATATTTTGCACAAAAATATTCATCTTAGGAATAATCGACCAGAAATCTCTAAACAAAAATCAACTAAATAAATTTGAAATGAATATTTGAATGCTCATCCCTAATTTTGAATTATTACTAAACATCAAGACATAATAACAAATAGTAGACTATTTCAACATAATAACATAATAACAACTTTGAACGTCTATCTCTAGCTAAACATCAGTACATATTTGCAACGCCCTCAAGTTTTGTAGTATGCGATTAAATAAGACATGAAGAATAATTACAAAAAGATTTTGACAAGGATAAAGTCGATTTAAGTTGTCGGAAAGTACTAACAGTTGAATATTCTATGTGCTTCGAAACCGAATAAATGCAAATTCTATAGAGCTCTGCAAGAAAAAGAACCATAGCACTTGAAACCTTGACTAAAAAATTTGATTGCATTAGCATAAATAGTAATTGTATTAAAAAAAGTATTAAGCACAAAGGGATGAAAAAAACAAATATGACACAACACGGTAACACGTTATTGTTCGCATATATAAACTAAACTAATGTGAAATATATATTATATTTAAACATTGAGATAATATATCATACAATTCATGAAAAATATATACTATACGTATTAGTTGGTTGATATATTTAATTACTACGTGATTTTTATTTTATTTTATGCAGTTCGTTGTAGTATTTTTAAGTATATGAATTATACAACTGAGTGTATCATTATCAAGTATATCAACAATATATTATTAAATCATATTGGCATATAGATCAGTAAAGTTAATCATTATCAAATTATGAATCAAGTTTACAAGTGTATATCAATAGTGTATCAAGTGTATAAGTAGGACTTCAAGCATATCATATGTATTTAATGTACCTATAGTGTATCAAACATTCACTTGTATCAAGTGTATCAAATTTGTTGAGTGTACAATGAAGCATAACAAGTTTACTAGCAGTGCATTAAGTGTATCAAATTTATCAGTGAAGTCTTTAAGTGTATATATCAAGGCCTAAAGGGTATCAAGTGTATCATGAAGAATGTAACGCCCCACCCCAAATGCCACTTCTTGCGACCAAAAGGGGGCATGCCACCTAGACACTCACCACGCACATCCCTGTGAAATGATGCGTTAAACGCCTAGTAAGCGGAATATCTTCCTCAATTTATTTTTTAGCGAAGCCCTTGCCTCAACTTAGACTTTTTCATTGCAGGAGAAATTTACAACTTTTGAAACTTACTCTGCTGCCTAGAACAATTACATAACACAACTCAACTTTAACTCCTAGGCGAAAGTCTCAAGACATAATAATAAAATAGTGAAATACATAACTACGTACTTCTCTTTATTAACTTAAAAACATCTTTATAAGGTTCATGCGTTACAAAATCACATTCCTTTTCCTCATGGAATATAAAACTAAAGTTTACTTATGGTCCACCTTTCCTTGTCCACCCCCTAACGTTACTTCTTGAGGCAAGGTACTTAGAGGTGTAAGACCTTTCTTCCATCCTTCTCTTTGATCGCCTAGTCAATCCAACTTAAGGACAAGCTGCAGAGCTTCCTTTTCCTAGCTCAATTTTTTTTTTTTTGTTCTTTTGATTTCTGGTCTGGCCTCACCGACATAGGTGTAGCACTTGCCTTCCTTCTAAACTGAGCTTTTGGGCATTAAGGAGCGATGTACTTACCAACCGACTCCTTAACGCGAGATAGGATGACACAACTTGCATGCCACACAAGTCTACACAACCAACCTCTACCTTCTCACTTACTTGGCTTCCACGCCTAACTCCCATCCCTTACTTGGCTTCATTGCCTAACAATCTAGAAAGGAAAAAAACTTAAAACGTAAGTCAAATACTTAGTGAGTGATGAGTTTAAAAAACATCTTTTGGAGAATCAACAATTAAGATATAAGTAATATCAAGGCCAAAACGCAAACATATATATATAAACACATAACATAGATAAATAAGCTCATCACTTCACAGTCACAGGCTTTCATAACATCAAACACGGTCAGAGCCATGCATTACAGGGATCCTGCACGATTCACATCATCGCACAATCATTTCTCATCACTGGGACCTAGGATTCTCCCATCACTTGAACCTGGGACACATCTCAACCAACATCTTGCAAGTTTCCTGGGATATCCACCAGTGGCTCACAAATTATTTCTCACCACATGGGTCTGGGAGTCTCCTCTCACCTAGATTTGAAAGTCACTCTCAACCAGCGTCTTACGAGTTTTTTGGGTTATTCATCATCATTTCACAAATATTTTATTTCCTCAAGGTCATGGGACTCTCCCTTCACCTAGACTTGGAATTCATTCTCAACCAGCACCTTATGAGTTTCCTGGGATACCTATCATTATTTCACAAATCGTTCATCGCCTCGTAGGTCTGGGACTCTCCCCTCACCTAGACCTGAGACACGTCTCCACTAGCGTCTTACGAGTTAATTTAGACAACAAAACATATAAATCAATATAGTTAGAAGTTGACGTTTATAGACTTAATTTTCAAAAATAAATGATTAAGAAAAGGGGAGAAGGAGATTAAAATTTTCAAAAATAAAAATGATTTTGCTAGTAAATCTTTGATTACAATAAACTTTTTTCATTTATACATGTTCAAAGTCAGCCCAGCATTGCATAGTTATGATTATTAATTTTCAAGCAATGCTGGAACATTAACTTTCTTTATATTTTTGGATCATTGCATGAGGTTATTCTAAAAACCTCAAAATTTATCTTCTCATCTATGCCAATAGATCACTATGCTATTCACTAATTAAGTATGTGTATATCAAAAATGGGTACCATTCTTCTCTCACCCAAGAAAATTAAATATTAGAATTTAAGAGAAAATTCATTTTTCTTGTTCAAGTTTCATGTTTTATTGAGAGTGCCTATATACTTTTATGTCAAAACTATATTCATGTTGCAAGGAAATTCAATTTTAAAAGACAATAGACAAGAATTCAATCGTAATTACCATCAAAGAGCACAAATGAAAAGTAAAGTGAAAATTAAGATAAATAACAGTTTAGAATGTTTTTATAACTAATATTATTATTTGAAAAAAGCCTAACGTTAAGTAACTTCTTAAAATTTATTAAAAATATATAAACTAAACTTATTTTAAATGAAAATGACCTATGGAAAGAAATATAGCTTTATGATAAAATTACCAAAATAACCTTGGGGAGGATATCCTATGGGTGGACAATGAAGAAACTATAAAAGGGAAACGGATAACTGAAATTAGAAGCTCTGCTTCTTTCTTTTGCTAATTTCCTCCATTTCTCATCTTACTCTTCCCATCAAATGGCTCGTCTTGCAAATTTAAACGGGAAATTCTCCGCCATTCCCAATCTCCCAAAGCTTCAAAACATTCATAAGAGACTTAAAATTACTGGGTTCCTCAAGAAACAAACAGATGTTTCTTCTCATCAAATCTCATTGACAAGAAGATTGGCTTTAACCAGCCTTGTCTCTGTTGCTCTCTTTGGCAATGCATCCCCCGAGATTGCTTCTGCTAACGAGTATTGGCTCGACGGCCCTTTGCCTGTCCCTTCTGTTGACAACAGTAAGCTTTTTCATTGAACAAGTTTGAACTGTTTGTGTGTGTTTTTGTTTTCCTTATCTGGGTGTACCTCCAAATTGGAAAATTCGAATTGGTTTGGTTAGTTTGACGGCAAAGACTAGAATTTGCTATGAATTATTTGTTACAGACATTGTGAATGAGCAAACGGGGACGCGATCGTTTCTGAAGACAGGGATATACATAGCTAACATAGGAACAAAAGGAAGAAAATACAGATTGAAAAAATATGCATTTGATCTTCTGGCTATGGCAGATTTGATTGGGAAAGATACTTTGAATTATGTCAGAAAGTATCTTCGACTCAAATCAACCTTCATGTACTATGATTTTGACAAAGTTATCTCAGCAGCAGCAGACGATGAGAAGCAGCCTCTTGTTGATTTAGCAAACAGATTATTCGACAATTTCGAAAAGGTAAAAAGCAGAGAATTTTTACAAGTTCCTTCAAATATATGCAAAATTTCAAGCTGAAGTAGCTCCTTTTGTGCTTTGCAGCTTGAAGATGCAGCAAAGCAAAAGAATCTGAGTGAAACTGAATCCTACTATCAACAAACAACACCCATACTTCAAGAAGTCATGGATAGAATGGCATAAATTGAACAAATTTATTGATTAGAAAGTTCGGAGGATCTGCTTGATTTTCCATAATTCTTCTGTGGTGCTTGTTCATAATTAGTTTCCATTTTTCCCATGTCTTTCAATGCGGCTTAAAGATGCAAAATCAAGACAAACAATGCAGTGAGTTTCACAAATTATAGTTCAACTATCTGGATTTTGTCTTATAAGGAAATGAAGACAGATAATTTGCTGCATGCTTGGCACAGTTAAAGAGGCTTAATTGTAAACAGAGTGAAGAGAAACAAAAAAATATTACTTTCATTGATACAATCAGATCTCTTTTGCTATACATAACTAAGCCTAAGTCAGAATCATTCTCATATTTCATTATCAAATAGTTGATTTGCCAATGTATGGGCAATGTTTGAGCATAAATCTTAAGGTCGTGTATTGGTTAAACGCCGAGGAGTACCGATCTCGCAAGCATTGACCCGGGCAGCAAAGCGAAGCGAGCAGAGTGATTCATTGGCCGAGGAGGAATCAGGAGAGATATTTACAAACATCAACGTCTTTGAATCCCCACCGAGACATGGCTGTTTAACCATCCATATTGAGAATTAGAACGATCATATGCATGTCAAATAGAAGAGTCCAGACGAGAAGTTGGCTTTCTTAATAAAGTTGAGAGAAGAGAACTTATGAATAACTAATAGTAATCATTGAACAAGTACCTGAAGAAGATAGGTAAGCTTTGAGTTTCTAAATGGAACATGCTCTTCCTTCTTTGCCAAAGCAAATATAACATCACTTAGAGATGATAAACTTCTATTTATGGCCTGATTGCAAAGTAAAATAAAGGATTAAGAGCATATTTTGCATAATGAACAAATTAAAACAAAAATATAATAGTAGTGATCAATTACTTGGGTTTCTTTCAGTCGATCTCCAGTCGACCCACTCTTGGAAAGACGTTCGCTTCCAGCAAGATCTATTAAATTCAAAATCCCTTGTACTTGTTGATCGGTACTCTAGCAAATACAAAAACTTTAGAAGTGAGTCTATGGATGGCAACGTAGCAGTAGAAAGGAACCATATTCAAAATATAAATGGCCAACCATTTCCTACCTCATTGATACCGGATATTTTGAGAGTAAACACAAAATGACTTCTTGATGATTGCTCGTTCATTTGAGTTTTTCCAACAGATCTAAGGGGAAAATAAAAGTAATGATGTATTTTATGATTTGAGAGGTTTGGCGTCGATATCATGATGAAGATGTATAATAAGCAATGGTTTAATAAAAAAATAAGGCTCTGACCAAAAAGCATACATAGAAAAACCAAGCATTGAACATTGCAGATTAAGATCACTATGTAAGGACACTAATAGAGGTTCATGGGTAGTAGTATAAAACTAGTAAGGATACAAGGGTAATTAGCTAGAGAGTTTCTTCGTGTAATTAGTATGAATATAGAGCGAAGGATTAAGGGATGGCTGACAATTGTAGAGTGATTTAGGATTCGAGTAGTATACTCAAGAGAGGGGAGGTTTCAAGTGCCTTATATGTTGTTTATTTTTTTACCTTTACATTTCAACATCTTTCAATTCTTGATTATTGTTATGTGGTACCACCTAACACACTAGTGAGAGTCCAGATGAATGCAATGAGGAAATTAATGATACCTGCTCCGAGAAGCTTGCTCTAATAGAAATGAGACCTCCCTTGCGCTACGAACATCAACAACTGTAAGATCAGAAACTAGGGTGTTTCCACTTGCATCGTGTTTGATTGAGTACGGTTTTATAGGAGAACCATTTTCTGCTCGTAGCACATCTGAAGCTGATCGATTTGTTGATAGTAAATCACGGATCGTTTCATTGTATATTTCCAACATTGACACCTAGAAGATGTTGAGAAGTTCAAAAATGTCTGAGAACATGAGAACAGAACGGAAGAGATACATATAATAGGTAGAAAAACATAAAACTTCAACTTCCCTCTCACCTGCATTTCATATTTCCAACCCTGAGGTTGAAGAGATTGCCTAGTTTGAAATATTTGTTCCAACGATCGAGGTATCAGTCCCTTCTCCTCTAGGAGCCCTGGTCTACCCATCATCGTATAGGTTTTTCCCGAACCAGTCTGACCATAGGCGAATATACAAACCTAAAAGTAGAACTCACAAATGAACTTCAAAACAGTCTGATGAAATAACTCAGTTGTCCTATCTTGAATTAATATCCCGGAAATAACTCTTTTAACAGAGCAGAATACATGTTTACACGTCTACATGTCATATCCATTGTTTTCATAGATCATTCAAGTTACCTTTTTTTCATCTTGTCAAAATTGGATAGATATTCCTAGGATTGTTCTCGAAAATCGGCTAAAATATAAAAATAATTACTTGGTGCTATGTATTACCTTGTAACCATCAAGGGCGCTTTGTACAAGCTGGGAAATTTCTACAAAGACGTCTTCCTGTGTCGCTTCTGGTGAGAAAACCTTGTCATATGTGAAAGAATGTCTTTGCCCTGACAATAAGTAAACAAGGTGGAAGGTGAATCATTCAATATCACATTTGAATAAAGAGAGCTAGCGGGAAATGTATCACATGGAAATAATTGAAAAACTTGAATAACAAGAATACCATTTTGCACCAGATCAATTCCTCGTCCAAGTGATTCCACTGATGATGGATAGGTGATAAAATTTCCTTCAGGACTAGAGCGTTCATCAGGTAACAGAGGCCGCACTCGACAAAATACACGAATGTTCCCTTTTAATTCCTGTATTACAAGAGCAAAAAGGCCCTGTGAACAACAAGAAGATGGTGGTTAATGTAATGTGTGAACAACAACAGCATTACCAAGATAGTATTATGCAATTTTTTCCGAAGCTTCTCTCCTTCCATAAGCTTATTTTCTGCATCTGCAAGTCGCTGTTGTAAATCGAGAACAAGTCTCTTTTGATCTTCAAATTCATGCATTGTCTCCATTGCAGTTAGATCAGAGACCTAGCATGAGAAAAACATGTCAAAAGATTTACACTTCGCTGCTTGAATTGCAAAACCCACTTGATATCTGTAGTTTATCATCACCTGCAGCTTGTTCTCTGCAGCAGCTAGATGATTTTGCAATGCCCTTAGCTCAAAACTTTGAGAAGAACATGTTGCCTGCAAAAGAACTTCAAGATTATTAAAGGGTTTCTGAGTACATGACAAGTTTTAAGATCTTTACAAATAATATACAAAAAAAATAAAATAAAAAAGGGATCGATGAAGGTCAATGTAAAAACCTCTAATTCATTTGTTTTTGCCTTCATTTCATCCAACTCCTCACAGTACTTTCCTGCAGACTCTCTGCACTTCTCTACTTCATCTGACAAAGTCTGAACCAGAGATAGTTGACGATCTCTATCATCTCTAACCTGTTGTATTTCTCTTCTTAAACATGTAACTTCATTCACCATCGCATCCTTCTGCTTTACTGCCTCATCTTGAGATGCCTATAATCACAATCCAGACATTGATGAGTCTCACCAGACCAATATTCACCAGTAAGAATGCATGATGACTCTTAGCAGAAAGAAACTCACTTTAGAAAGAGCAAGTTCGCCCTTGATCATGCTGAGGTCCTCCACCACAGCAGCTTTTTCTTTCTCTACACGCTTAAGGTCATCCTCTGCGGTTGAAAGCTCTGTATGAAGTTTGCCATTATATTCCTGTAAACTTGTAATATAATCCTGTAACCGCTTGTACATTTCATTAAGAGACGATATCTGCAGAATTCCCACAAGTCAATGTCAAAACATATGTTGTGTTTAGTATATTGATCAATTCTATTTCAATTTTACCTTTTGATTTGCACTTGAGAGTTCACGTTGAGCCCTTGCAAGCTCCTCGGAGATTGAAGCCTGTGACCTCTCCATAATCAACCTAGCCTCTTTCTCCTTGGTGAGAGATTCTACTGCAGCCTAGGAGTGATGATCAAATTCTAAGTAACACACCAAGACCTCCAATCTATTAAAACTTTTAAACTCGGAAGCTTACCAACTTATCTGATTCTTCTTTTGTAAATTTCTCTAGCAAAAAAGCATTGTTCTTTCTAAGTTCCACAATGAGAGAATTCAATTCTTCCTCTTTCTTCTTCACTATCATTTCTATTGAACAGGAAAATACAGAGAATAAAAAAAAGAAGGGTCAATGAAAATGAAGAAACTAGGCTCGATAAATTATATCCAATACCAAGAAAGACATGAGATCTTGGAGATACCCATTTCACTGCACTTGATCTCAGAAGATTCCAACTCATCTTGTAACTTCTTCTGCTCTAATAAGTAGCTATATTCAAGCTCTTGAAACCATCTGATGCATAGTTTAAGCTTTTTAATGTATTCCACCATGTTGTCACATTTTTCCTGAAAGCCACAGAATGGTCTCATCAAAATGCAATTGCCACGAAAGTTTCAAATTCCAACAACCTGATCTAACATTTTGACTATCAGCTAATGTAAAGAAAGCAAGGAAAAAAAATAACCAACCGTAGAAAAAAAGAAAATGGTCTCAGCTCTGAATTACCTTAACTGCTGAAAAGGAGGGACTGACCTTAAGATTAAACCTGTCCTTCCTTTTAAGCTTCTCGTTCAACAAAGCCTCAACATCTTCTTTACTGAACTCAATGACACCGCAATCGGAGCCCGCAATGCTGGTTGGGGTACTTGTAAGACAAAGTTCCTGTCCACCATTAACCATTGAGAAGGACAAGCGAGACCTTCCATTAGTTGGAGTTCCAACCATTGTGGCCTCTAATTACTCAAACCCCTCAATCTATAAAGCCCAGTTCATCACCAATACCCTTCTTTCAAAAGAGAAAACAAAGAGCTGATGGATCATAATCCAAACCAAAAGTGGGAAAAAACAAGAAACCCAGAACAGGGAAATTGCTCAAATCTTCTATAAAACCCAGTGCCCTTCTTACAAGAGAGAAAACAGAGAGCTGATGGGTTATAATCCAAACCCAAAAGAGAAAAAAACCAAAAAAAAAAAAAACATACACATACAAAAAAACAAGAAACCCAGAACAGGGAAAATGCTCAAATCTTGCAAAATGGAAGGAAAGACTGAATCTAAGACATGGGGAGAGGGAATGAAGCCAAAAGAAACAGCAAACACAGAAAAAACAATATAATATTTGAGGAAGAAGGAGAGGCAAAAAAGAGTTTAAGCATGTAGTTGTGGGGCCATTGATTGCATTTAAAGCTAACGATTATGTATATGTAATGTAGCCGCTTGCTTGAACGAGCAGGAAAGATTGATGAGCTCCCACTCCCAGAGAGAGAAAAGAAGAGGGATTACATGAAATGTACAGAAATTAGAAATGAAAAAATGGAGTTATGGGGAGCAAAGATTTGAAGTGTAAGTTGGTAAAAAAAAAAAAAAACCAGAAAGAGGGATTTTGTGGGTTTGTGGGTGGAAAAATGAAGGTGGGAGTGGGGATTTTGGAGTTTACGAGCAGAGATTTTAATGGGTTATTTTTGTTTGGTAGAGAAAAGCACGGATTCCTGGCTTTGTTATTTTACTGTTATCAACGAAGGAGTGTGAAATTTTTTGAAATGGGGTTTTGGGGAATCAGATGGGAACCATGTGACTTGTTCTTTAGTAAGATGAAGATCATGAAGCCACGTTTGTTCTTGGCCCTTTCTCTCTCTCTCTCTCTCTTTCTGATCCTATAAATCCATTTCAACAGATCTCTCAAAAATAATTATAACAACAAAATGAAATCTTTGTTTGGATAAACATTTGAGCTAAATATATAGTATATTATAGCTTAGTGTTTCCCATGTTTTTCTAGTTTATTATTTTTTTTTCAAAATAAAAATTATGAGTTCAACTATGGTTGAGTTATTGTTCAATTATCTAGCTTTACAGTCTTGATTAGTGTTTTTATTTGTTGAACTACTTTAAGATGAGTTTTAGAATCACAATTAATGTTTTTATTTATTGAAGTGTGTTATTAACTTGTGTGTTGGAGAGGATAACATTCTTATGTTTTTAACGTAAAAATTCAATTTTTATTTTAGAATTTTTATTACATAAATGTTCCAACTTTTATTTTATTTTTTAAATATCAACCGAAGATCAAATCATTGACTTTTTAGATGATAATTAGTGTTTTACATATTATGTTATGTTATCAAATATGTTAAGAATAGTGAAGAGCTAATTAAAACTTTGAGCTCATAACCTTTCCAACTTTTATCTATTAATTAGACTCTAATTATCATTATACGAAGATTAAATCTTTGAATATAATCCCCATAAAACCTTTCAAAATTTATCAATACTGTAAAGACAAGACAAAATTGAAACTTTTAAGAGAGGAAGAACCAAAGTGATAATAGTCGGAATGATAGAACTACTAAAAGTGTTACGTGTACTAAACTTTTATTATTATTATTATTGTTGGCCATTCAAAGAAAAAAGGGAGGTTGGTGCCTAAATTTATGTGGGAGAGGGGATTTTTAAAATTTAAAAATAGTGTTTGGTTGGTTAATAATAATAATAAATAGTGTAAAAGGTGAGAAGTGGATGAGGAAAATAATATGTGTAGGCATTGTAATTAATAAATGAGAAAAATAAATATGGTTGCAACTGAAAAGACAATATCACCTGAAAAGAAAAGAAAAGAAAAGAAAAATCAGTAAAATAGTATATGAAAGACAAAACATGACCATCTCTATTCTTTTCTTGCTTTCCCCCCTCACCTAATAATTGAATCACCAAATTTTATGAAAATTACAAAATATATATAAAGTAATTATGATCACTAATCTTATTATTATTATTATTATTATAATTGATGAGATTTGACAAAAAGGCTGCCACTAATGAGATTAATTAATAATGTTTGAATGTATTGATTAAATAAATAATTACTTTATTTCATTTGCGTCCATCGGAGGTCAAGAATTTTTCACTTTTATTTTGGAAAATTCTCTATCATCCAATGGTGGTGGAAGCAGTTGGTTGGTATCTCAATTCATTTTTTGGTGCTCTTCCCTGTCTTTTCATTTACAATCCTTTTTGGAGCCTTCTCCTTTACCCCATCTCTCTCTCTCTCTCTCTCTCTATTCATTTGGGATGTTTACTAAGTTGAATCCCATATATTCACCTCCATTCCATTTTCATCTCCTTTCCTCACTCTCTACTTCCCACCTAATCCTTTCCATACCTACACGTACGCTGATATTTTTCGAGTAACGTCTCCTAACCATCTTCCTACATCAATGGATACCTTTTGTCTCAAACACTTTAATACTTTTTCACTTACTTTTACGGTCACTAGTCTATCATTCTTAGAGTGACAAACTAGAAACTGTAGTTAGAACATCTGCTTACTAATCCACTTTTATTTTACATGCAATTGAATGATTTTCTTATAATTTTAAATCAAATTGACACTTAAAAAAATCAAAGACATTTTAACAAACACTCCTAATTTGTATTTAGAATTTTTAAAATTTATCTATTTATGTATAGTTTAACTAAATTTTGTTAGATGGTAAACAGGTTATATCAATTTTAATCCCTAATTTTTCAGTTTTACAAGTTTATACCTTAAACTTTAATAATGGCATATTTATATTCTATTAAGTTTGATGTTTATATTGATTAGATTGAAAATTTAAAGTTCAAATTCATTTAATTTATCAAAATTGAGGTTTAAATGGATGAAATTGAAAATTTATGACGAAAATTGATACAATTTTTCAAGTAGTTCAAGATGAAAACGGTTTTTTTCCCTTAACGTTTCATGAGTTGAATGAGTTTGTAGATTAACTTAATTAAATTAGGACTTGATTAATTATTTTAGAACTATATTTTAATTTTTTAAATAAATTATTCTCGTAATAACCAATTCAACTGAAATGTTTTGGGGTTGAGTTCATTAGAATTTATTATTTAATAAGAGCCATTACAATTAAGTTGATATAAAAAGTATTTCAACTAATTTGAACATTTGAATAGTGTATCCACTCATTTTTGTCCAACTTTATTTAAATTTAATTCAATTTTTAATTGAAGATTAATTTTTACTTTAATTTGGTTGTCTTTTAATTTTGTGACCAACTTCGAACAAAAATGTTATTTAATTACTTTTAAAGTTTTGTGGTTTGTTTGGTTAGAGTAACTAAACCAATTAGTTAGTGTAACTAAAGGTAGATGGAGAATTACTCAATATAGTAACTTTTTGAAATTGGTTTTGTTAATAAAGACTTCCTGCCATTTTGATATGATGCTAATGTTGGTATTATTTTTAAATTTAAAAAAAAAACTACATTTTGAAATTTTAGTCATTTGAAGAAATGATTTTGACTATAAATAATCTCTTTTTCATCCATAAGGATAAAAAAATAACCCTAAATTTTTACAAACTTCTCATTTTCTCTTGTTCGTCTAAATCTCTAACCTCCATATTCTTACTTCTCTTAACTTTTGTATCTTCTTCGGAAAAACATAAATAAAAAGATCTACAAAATTCATTTTATTTTCTCTTCTAACAACCCATAAATCTTCATCTTTCTCCCAGAAACTTCATACAATGCCAAGAATACAACACATACAAAAAAAAAACTCAACTTAGTTGGAGGTGTATGGTAAGACTTTGGTCCCAATGATCCACATTTCAAACAACAAATGAGTTTAGTGCGTTGAATTTCAATATTTCTTTCTTTTCTCTTTTCTTCTATCTTTTTCTTATTATTTATATTTTCCTTCAAAGCCTTTATTCTTTTATATATATATTCTCATTATTCTGATTGTTATATTTATCTTTCTTACTATTTCTTAAGATTGAGTAGAATGTCAAAGACATTCACGGGGATTGATCGTTGATCTTATATTGATATAGTGTTCAAATCTTGGATTAAGGAGACTTGTTTTTGCCTTGAAAACTTTGATTTTAACACAATTTCTGTCTAATTCAATTGTTAAGATTGAATTCATATTTATTCATTTGGGAATTTAATTTGTGAGAATTAAGAGTTACCAAAAGGTTTTCTAACTAAAATTTGCAAAAGTTTTCATGTTGGAAAATGTAATAGAATTTTAGGAAAATTAAATCCAAAAGTGGTATTTAATAGCTTTTGCACGTTGGAATAAATTCGAAAGTGAGTATGGTAGACAACTCATAACATGACAAGTGATTACGTAACCAAAATTATTAATTAAATTGGATGGAATTTTTTATGTTACAATTTTTAAAGTATAGAAATTAAATTGTAGTATATTAAAGTTCAATCACTAAATTATTACAAATTTACAAGTATAACAACTTATTACTACCTTTCTATGAAAGTTGACATGATCAGAAGTAATTTTTAAACATTAATATTATTTCATAACCTTAAGTAGAAGTAATTTTTAAACATTTATATCATTTCACAACCTTAACTAGGGGTGTAATTACAGATAATTTTGAGATTGTCAAAATCATTTTTTGTTTTGCTAAAATCACTTTTTCTTTCCGCAATCGTAGCATGAATAAATCTTGGTTTTAGAAAAATACAAATTATTTCAAATAGGTAACGAGTGATTTTTGTTGGATGATTATTGTTCAATCACTCCCAAAATGGTTATCTAATATAGTTTTTATGAAAATATTGTTAGTTTGTCATTTCTGAATTTTCTAATAAAACAAACAACTATATATATATTCCTTTGAATATTTACATATATAAACTTACAGTGAATGATGCATAAAAGAATTTGACAATAAATAAAAAGAAATATATCTTTACAATAATTGTTGATGGTTATTAATTGAATAACTCTAAATTAATTTTTTAACAATCGAAAATCAATTATAAATAGACGAAAATCATTTTAAAAAAATTGAGTACCAAACATAAATTTGATTATTTAAAAAAACATTTTTTTTTTTAATCACTCCTAGTCCTACGTATTACTTGAATGAATGATTTTAAACAGACTCTAATAGGGAAAAAAAAGATAGGAATTAATTTAGATTTGATTGGTGTATTTGTGTTTAAAAGGAAATTGAGTTGTATCCTTATTTAAAACAATGAACTACACCTTTCTTCACCAAACCCAACAAAGACAACGACGGATTTCCTTCTGTCATATTCTGTATGACGTTAATGGTGGAACCCCTCCTTTCGCCCTTTTCCTTTCTTTTATTGCCTTCCATATTCAAAACTCATATACAATTCATCTTCCTTTCCTAATCGTCGGTGCTTATTTATTATTGCTTTAATCATACCGAAATTATCCTTCATCATAAAACTACTAAAATTCTCAATTTTATCACCTGTAAACTGCTTGTATGAATCATTTTTGCATCTCATAAACAGAAAAAAGAAGATAAATTTACTTCTAACAATTTGTATTACATCAGATAAACAGAATAATAGATGTTACTGTTGGAAGTCTACAATTCTATAAACTGGTTGATTTTTTTAATTTTTGTATAAAATTTAAACATATATTTGTATTGAAATTTTGAAGATGGTGTAATGGTAGTAGAATAGGTTGTGGGTTTAAGTTTTCGAATTCTGTGCAACTTCATGCTTTCTTAACCACTAGAGTAGCATGCTCTTACAAAAAGGTTATCTCACCTTAAATTTTTTACTAAAATAAGAAAAAATTAATAGCAATTTCTTTTCATTAATATTTTTTATCTTTTTTTTCACTCTCAAATCTGCTTAAAAGATGTTCATTTTAATTAGTATGTATTTATTTTAATTAATTTTAAAGTTGAGTTATAAGATAACTTTTTCGTTCATTGTCAATTATACTATGTATCTTTCAAACTCTTATCAATATTTTTTACTTTTCATTTTTTTCAATACCTATAAGAAATCGTAATACTTTTATGGTTAATACTTTTATAGGAGTTAACTTTATATCAAGATGGATAGGTATTTTAAAAGAAAAGTAACAATAAAAATTACAGTATATGACCTAAATGGTCTATAGTACATGAATAAGGGTTGAGTACTTTATTTTAGGGACACTATAGTTGTGGCCCGCTTTATAGTTAGTACAAACGATATGATTCTGAATAGTTCATGTGGAGACATGAAAGTGGGGGCATCCTATGTAAAGAGTTCCATGAAATAGTCACTTTTACGTTATAAAACATTGATGATTGTATAAAATTGGTTATTTCAATTATTGATGACCTAAGTAACTTAATCTTAATCATGAGCTAACAATAAACTTTTGTTCATGTGGAGTTATCTTTAGATCTGCATAGGTGAGGACAACTCAACAACACTGGCCTATTAAACCTTCCATTTCAGAGGTAAGATTGGGTGGATATCTAGAAACATTGGGTGCAAGAAGAAATTCACTCCTACCTGCTTTAGGGTTAGTAAATAGGTTGTTCCCTTAAAGACTGAATCTAGGTCTTGAACAAGGGGCTCCACCTTCTCATTGGCCATAGAGAGATTCAGTTTATTGGTTAGACATAAGATCAATTGTTCAATAGTAGATTAGTGGGACTTAAGAAACAAGATGTAATCTAGGGATAGAATGGTATTTTGACCCAATCGAGGTTACGAACAACCTGTAAAGATTAACTTACTAATCATGGTTATGTTAGATGGACACAAACATATTTATAGTGAGAGGAGTGCAACTACAAGACTTTAGTGGAATGACCCGTTAGTTAACGGATGTTGATTAGTTCGGTTTAAAAGAGTTTAATCAGTTAATCTCGGATCATTAGAGCCCATGATCTATTGGTCAATTAGATTCTTCTACTAGCTCATATGGAATGAACTTAGAACAATATATTTGATTAGTTCGAATAGTTTGAATTAGGTAATGAGAGAGAAACTGACATGCAAGTATATGTGACATAGTGGTCAGTTATCAGTTTAGAAATAGAGCTTTTATATTTAAATATGATTAAAAACATCAAAATATGAATGCAAATTCATATTTGGAAGTTAAAACATGATGGAAAATGTCAAAGTTGAAAAAATCAAAATGTTGATTTTTTACTTTGGAAAGTCAAACTTTGACCAATTATATATTCAAATGTGATTTGGATTTCAGAAAAATGAATGCGGATTCATGCTCAGAAGATTGAAATTAGTCAAGAGGAACAAAATGATAAAAAATAAAAAATAAAAAAGTCAAAATGTTGACTTTTTTACTTTAGAAGTCAAAGTTTGACTTTGCCTTGAATGGTCAAATGACCATTTTCCCCTTTAGCTAAAGTTAGTGAAAAAATCCAACATCTTGTTGTATAATCTCATTAACACTTAGTGGGATAAGTGACTGCATGAGATGTAAACACCTAGCCCACTAAATCCCACTAATATATGGTTAATGGAATGTGAGGTGTTGAACTTAGGTAGATTTTCACATGCAATAGTTGCATTGCATCTTTTGTCTATTTAAGGCTAGTTTTACAAAACTGTAAAAACTTTTGAGCAATTTTAATTTTTGACATTAAAAAAAAGTGAAAATTTCACCTAAAGTTATTCCAACCCTAATTTAATTTTCATCTCTCGATTTCTCAATTCCTTCACCCATCGACTCCTACAACCTGGTGTTAAGTCTGGAGAATGACGGGTCAACACTAGTGGTGGTTCCAGATTCGTGTTCATAAGAAGATTACGAGTGTCAAAAAGCTTCAAAGGCATAAGTTTTTCTTAACCCTGATTTCATTTAATTAGGGTAATGCATGTTAAGTTCTAAGTAGTTTGGATGAAATTAGGGTAAAATTGTCAACATGAGCTTAGCTCAACTGGCACCTGTATAAGGGTAAAATTGATCTTGTTTTCTGTCGCGTATGTCTCATTTTCCATCATATTATACATATTAATGTTTCATATAATTCAGAAGTGAGTAATTTAAACTTTTAATTTTATTCTAAATTGGTATCCCTTAACATAAAATTATTGCTACGCCACTGTCTATCGGTGCCTATAGTGATAGAGTATGAAAATTTCCTATATTTTGTATATAAAAAAACATCTAATCTTTTTTTAAAAAAAATGAATTAAGGGGAATTTTTAAAAAATATAACAAACTGGTAAAATATTTACACCACATAGAACAATTTTGACAAAAGGAAAAAGCCCACAATGTGAAATAAAAAAAATACCCCTCGATTAATTGGTCACACACACTCGCGAAAAGCTTCTAATCTAAATGATCGTATAATATAGTCTAAAAGATCGTTTAGATATTGATACATGATCGTTTAGATGTTGATAAACCATCGTTTGAATTTATCACTTATCTATCTATAATAGATAATGATAGTGGTCTATTTGTATCTACTGTGTACCAACATCTAAATGATCTTAATACATAATCTTGTACCAAATCTAAACGGTCTTGGTACACGATCTTGTACCAAATCTAAAAAAATCGTTTAGATATTGATAAACAATCATTTAGATTTATCACTCTCTGTCTATTTAGGATAGAGACAATTGATCGTTTAGATTTTGGTACACGATCGTGTAGTGAAAAAAAAAAAAAAGAAAGAAGATTAGAAATGACGAAGAAAGAATAAATTCTGGAAGAGGCAATAAAGAAATCGCAAACAACAAGAAGTGAAAATATGAAGAAAGAGAAATAATAATATGAAGAAGATGTGCAAGAATTCAATACTCGTCCCGTGAAATTCAATGACAAATATGAAATTTATGAAAATACAATGGTGGCTTCATAGGCTTTTATTTTTTGTTACACGGGCCATAAATATTTTTGGGTTTTGTTCTATATATGAAAATTAACCTTGGATTATAGTTTATGACTAATACAATTTAATGTTTCTTTATGAAAATACTCCATGCAAATTAAAATTCAAATAAGTTTTTTGGGGTGCTGAGTTGATATAGCATGTTTGGAGTTCATATGTTTGAGGAGTTTATATGTCTGAAGAATTCAAATATATGTGTTTGGGGTGTTAAGTTGATATTGCATGTCTAAAGTTCATATGTCTGGAGAGAGTTCAAATGTTTGTGTGAAACCCTAAAATTTCTGAAACTTTTGGAATTTGTCAAGCTTAGTCAAGGACAAGAGAAAATCAAATTTATGGAAAAAGAAGGTAAAATTATTTAGAATTCAGGTTTAGAATTGAGAAAAAGAGAAAAGTTGGAAAAATTGGCTAAGTGTCAAAAGGATGGTTTGGAGGTTATCTAGGCGGCAAAGGAAGGCCAAAGAACCTCCAAAAGTGTGGCATTGAGCGGCAAAGAAGAGGCTTGAAAACCTCCAAGGCTAGGCGTTTAGCATGGAGTTGGCGGCCAAAGTAGTGAAACTAACCTCTAAAGGGGATGCTTAGACGTTTGGAGGGCTAGGCGAGAAGGCTTTGGTAGCTAGCCGTTTGAAACTTGTCATTGGGCGTCCAAGGACCATGCGAGGAAGGCTTTGAGAGGTTAGTTGGGCGTCCAAGCTAGGCGAGATAAGCTCGAAAGAGGTTATCTTGGCATTTAGGTGGCTAGGAGAGGAAGGAAGGTGGCGACGCGAGGAAGAGTTAGAGGTTAACAATGCTAGGCAACCAAGGGTATGTGAGGAGAGGCTATGCGGCCAAGGGCTATGCGAGATGACCTGGAGGTTAGCCATATGAGTAGGACAAGTATGTGACATGTTGTAGGCAAGCGGTGTAAAGTTAATCCAAGTATTATAACCACGTCATCATGCATTTTTGCGACCAAGGAGGACGTGGAGGAGTTTTTGAGGTGTTAACAAGAGCTTAAGAGGTGAGTCTAATCAAGATTAAGTGTCACCTAGCAAGAGACTCTATAAATAGGCCAGCTTCAGCAATGAATTTCTCACAACTCATTCGTGAAAAATCCCTCATTTTGATGTTGAAAGTTCAGAAATTGAGTCTAGTTTATGAGAGAGAGCTACTGTGCATTTTGGATTGAAGGAAGTTTGAATTTTGATCAAGGAAAGGTGAGAATGTCATTTATCGGGTGAATCTAAGCAAGGTGCATTCCAAGTGGGCTACAAGACTCGTCTTTTGAAATTTGATTCTAAAATTTTGAGATAATAAATTTAACTCATTTTAGAGAAACTTTGAAGAATGAAGTTTTATCAAAAGAGTTATGGTTTTTCAAATATAGGTCATGATTCTGGAAGCTAATATGTGTCTGAGTAGTGGCCCTGAGTCATACATGTGTGGGCATGATGGGTGTGCATTTTCTTTATAGAGGTTATTTTGGCCAATTTGGACGCACATGGCAAGACCATGGCACAGTCGAGCGGCAAGGCCATGCGCTCAGGTTGCACGCATGACGTTGTCTTAAGAGGTTAGCGCGGCACATGGTGCGAGGAGAGCACCAACGCGTACTTGCCATGCATGCAAGGGGCATTGGGTAGGTGGCAAGCATGTGTCCGGCATACCTCTTGCGAAGTTAGCACACGGCAGGCCCTAAGGCTATGTACACGCGGCCAACCCCCTACACCATGTCAATGGGCACCAATGGACTGTTTTCATGCTATTTTGGGTTGTCTTGATGTTTTTTGGGAATTCTTAAGGAAGTTTTGGATAATTTCATGTTTAAGAAATTAATTAAGCATAAAATATGAATTTTTTAGGACAAGGAGGATTAGGAGGAATTTCTAAGACCACAATTATATTCAAATGACTGTGAGTAACAAAATGTTTTAAATGTTATTTATTGAACATGATTTCAAGCTCCACACGCAATAGCTTGTGAGTAACACATTGATTCCTAAATGTTATTGTTATATAAGTTTTCAGGCTTTACAAGCAATAACTCATAAAATGATTTGCTAAACATTATCTCAAGTTCTTATATAAGCTATGTTATTGATAAATATTTATTGAATGATATTTTCAAGCTACATTATGGTTTCATGATTCAATGAAATATTTCAAACTTTCGAAGAAATATTTCATGTTTTCAAATGTTTTTTATCTATGCACGAATATTCCATGAGACCTATTGTATACATGTGGTTAACTTCATACTCATGGTACGATTGACGAACCTATTTTTAACTATGGACCATCAGAAATGGTATATTATTATGCCTTAGAGGATGAGGATTAGCTACCCATCGACTGTTTCGTCTTCGAACGAAGGGGTAAATATTGCTTGTGGCTATGGAGGATTGTCTTGGAAAAGTTATGCACATTTTCAAATTTCATGTTATGACTGGTTACTGATAAATGTATTTAAGTTTCAGTTTTATATTAAAATGTTTATGAAAACCTATTTTATAAAATTGTTGCTCACTTAGTATTTCGACTTACTCTTTCAAAATGTTTTCCCACTTTTCAGATACAGATTATGGATCTCTGTGTGCTAAACTTACTGTTGTTATGTCAACTTAGTTTTCTTTATGCAAGAGCATTGGTTTGTTTCAAATGAATAATGTGATTGTTCAAATACTTATATTCATGTTTTGTTCATTATCCATGATTCACTTTATAAAGATTTCAAATGGGACACACTACGTTTTTAAAGTATTTCAAGTTAAAAGAATTTCGTCGTTGATTGTTTCACGTTTACACGTCATGTGTTAGTTGAGATTGTTCTGGAAGTGAACGACTTCAGCTGACATCACGTCACGTCTTGGGACAAGCAAGCAAGTGCCTAGGACAAGGGTGTGACAGTTTGTGTTTGGGAGTGCACAATTGTTTTGTTTGAATTCATATGTTTGTGTTTTGAGTGTAGAATTGAGTTCATATGTAGGGGCATTTTATGCTAATGGTGGCTTTTTTTTTTTAACTATTCATAATCAATTTTTGTGATTACTATTTTTGTTTCAATTTTTTTTTTCAATATCTTTGTTTGAATAAAATATGTCTTGCAATTTTTTAAAAGTTTTTTCTTGCTTTAATCTTTTAATAATGAACAGGAAGAACAATTAACTAACTACATTTTTATGGAAGAATATATATCGTTAAGTAAAGTGGAAAACCAAGGAGAAATCAAAACTTTTGATTCAAAATTCTCGTATTTGGATTTCATTTTCAAGTGTTTAATTTAAAAAATAAGTTATTTTGAAGAAAAAAAATTAAAGTGTATGTACGCCACTCAAAATATATTTTTAAGTGTGTTTAAACAATTTTTAGGAAAAAGAGTTTAAACAAAAGTGAATTTCTTCAAAAACTTTTTTGTTATTTCAATCGAAAGAGATCATTCTTCAACTTCTCTATTGTTGGTTTGTACTTTTCCTTTGCCACCATTGATTTTTTCAATGGAATCTCCCACATCTTAGTGGCTAATACAATATCATTACTTTTTTTTCAACAATTTCACTTGATAGAAAATGCTTTAGAAATTTAGAAAACAAATCTATAATTTATGTTTTTTTTTATTTGTTACTTTTGTTTTGAGTTTTTGTTTTTTTTCTAACTTTTTGCACCAACATTGTGCTACATGCATTTTTTTTCCAAATCCTTAACACCAATTTGATATGTGAATTTATTTTCATATAATATTTCACTTAAAGTATAAAAAATTACAACTACTTATATAATCAACCACTCTACCACATATTTTAACAGTCATATAACATATGAATTGAGCGTGCACAAAAAATAGAACCTGAAATTGGCCATTGAAGTTGGTCATCTTGAGGTGGTTATCGAAGCTTAAAATTGGTTGTCGGAGTTGATGTCATTAGAGTTGTCGAAGATGGATATCAACACCAATAATTGACAGTTGCAGTTTGCATCACAAATGAGGTCGATGAAGATGTCATAGGAGTGCTTGTCAAAGTTTGAAATTGGTTGCCAAAATCAATTGATCGAGTTTTCGTTGGAGCGATTGTCGGATCCTGAAATTGATTGTCATAATTGGTCATCGGAGTTATTATCAGAGCGTTTGACGGAGCCAAGAACTAGATGCTAGAGTTGTCATTAGAGTGATTTTTGGAGCCCGAAATTGACCATAGAAGTTGATCACCAAAATTTCCGTCTGAGACACAAGATTGGTCATCAAAGTTAGGCGCATGCAAGTAGTTGTCGAAGTTGGTTCCCGGAGTGTGGCAATGATACTTGTCGACAATGGCCAATGAATAGAAAACATTATTAAGGTAGCCCATTAGCTAAAGAGTGTAAACCATGTAAAAATCTTGTAAATCAAAGCAGTTTAGTTGTTATAATTATTATTATTTTATCCAAGAATGTTGCCTATTGAATCGAACAACCCTTCAATCACATCCTTTAATGAAAATCATATTCTCTTTTTTATTGTATATCTCTTGTATTGAATTTGTTTGATGGTATTAGAGCATCGGCTCAATGATGATGGCATCCTCCAGTTCAACTCAAGTGAATGAAAGCTTCCTAGTTACGAACAAGAACAATGGTGTGATAGTAAACCCTTGGCATCACCTCTCGGTAATCAAACTGAATGAGTCCAACTATCTCACCTGAAAATTACAAATTCTAATTATAGCATACATTCCTTGGAAGATCATATTCTAAGTGATGTTCAATCAGAGAGAAAAATCCCAAATAATGTGACCATAAAAAGAACTGCAAAAACAGTAGAAGAAAGCTCGAGAAGAAACATAAAAAGATACTCACTAGAACTTGTGGATGATACAGAGTACCATTCATAGATGTCACAAGATCCTTTTCTTTGCTCATGGTTGATGGGTTCAATGAACAAAGATATTGTTACATAGATGGTGGGATGTACCACTACAAGAGAAATCTGGGTAACACTTGAACAAACCTATGCTACTTCAAATACGACAAAAATAATGCAACTAAAAGGCCAACTACAAAGCATAAAGAAAGATGTTAGTCTATTAAAGAATGTATTAAGAGAAGGATTTTATTGGTACTCTAAATGAAGTTGGGTGTTTAATCCTTCTGTAAGAACACATTGTGTACATTCTTTTAGATCTAGGTGCTAATTATGAATCAATTATATCAACTATCTCTGTTAAAACAAAAACAAAATCTTTACAAGAGGTTGTATCACTACTATTGAGTCATGAAAGCCGATTAGAAAAAAACTCTTTAGTAAACATGGATGGAACTCAACCTACGACGAATGTTGTCTCATAAAATATGGATAAGAAACAAAATACTCCTAACAGTGATAAAAGAAATCAAGGACTGTCTCAATGGAATAATTCGTGACAAAATAATGAAAACATAGGAGGTAAAAACAATGCTCGTGGAAATCAAGGCAGAGGAAGAAGGTTTTGGAACAATTCAAAATCACAATGTCAAATCTACAACAAGTTTGGGCACATAACAAGGAAATGTGACTCACTATATAACCCAAATTTCCAAAAATAATTCACTAACAATGCAATACTAAGCCTAGGAAACAATCCACAGAGAATGAAATGAATCAGTAACCTCGACAATCAGAATTAATCTAAAAGCAATCCCTTTCAATATCATAGAATAACACTAATGGATGGTATCTAGACACATGAGCCTTAAATCAATAAATTTTACTCCAAGGACATCTCCATGAAGGCTATATCGATTCTCAGTGGTCAAGACTCATCCCAATCTCAATCCAGCACAGCCCACTCAATCCAACAAAAACAAAGCAACTGCTATAATGACTTCCACTACAACATTTTTCCTAAAATTTGCTATACAAAGCCTATGGCACAATCACTTGGCCATCCATCTCTTTCTACTATTAACAAAATTCTACATGATTGTAATATTCCATCTTCAAATAAAAAATAAAATTTTCACTACTATTAACAAAGCCTAAAATCCATTACACAAAACCTATGGCACAATCACTTAGCCATCCATCTCTTTCTACTATTAACAAAATTCTACATGATTGTAATATTCCATCTTCAAATACAAATAAAATTTTCACTACTATTTGTCATTCTTGTGCTATTGGCAAAAGTCACAAAGTACCTTTCTCTAACTCTAAAACCATATATACAAAACTCCTCGAACTAATAGAATCTGACTTATGGGCTCCTCACACCAACTTTCAAAAAATGGCTTTCAATACTATATAACATTTTTTGACATGTACTCTAAATACACTTGGATATACCCCCTTCAATCCAAATCTTGAACTTCAAATTTTTGTAACCTTTAAATCTCAAGTTGAAAATCAATTCAATACCAAAATCAAAGCCTTACAAACAGATGAAGGAGGAGAATTCATGTTATTCACCAACTTTCTTAAATCAAATGGGATTCTCCATCAATTCACTTACCCACACACAACATAACAAAATGAAGTTGTTGAAAGAAAATATCGTCACATTGTAGACACAAACCTTACACTCCTATCCCACTTCTCCTTACCGTACGATAATGCCTTCTCCAATGCTGTCTTTTTAATAAACAAACTACCATCCAATGTTCTGCGTAAAAAAAAGTTCCTTAGAACTATTTTTTAAAACAAAACTATATTATTCTATTCTTAGAGTATTTGGATGTGTGTGCTTTCCATACTTAAGACCATATAACAATCATAAACTATATCTGAGATCCACCCCATGCACATTCATCGGCTATGGTGTTAACCACAAAAGCTACAAATGCTTAAATCAATCAGGTAAAATCTTTATTTCTAGACATGCCATATTTAATGAACATGTTTTTCCTTTTGCATCAAAAGTCAATCCGCCCAAAGAAAACAACCCAAAATTATCTTTCCCATTAACCATTCCAATACATCAAACCTAACGAATCTCACTCATTCGATTACAGAACAAATTTGAAACAATTCACCCTAATCACAAAGCCTGAATTCCAACCCACATATTATTGGAAAACGAACTAGGGTTAGATGCAGTGCAATTAACATAAAAAAATTTCTCTAACCTTAGAACGTAAACAAATCGTGCATATATAAACAATTAAATCACTAATAAAGATACCTTTGTGCCAACTTATCCATATCAAATTGTCTTTGTTCTTGATAAGAATGATCCTCCAATTCGTATCACCAAAACACTTTGAAATTACAAGTGTTCTCTGACAGTATCCACACACGAATTGGAAATCCAACTCCTCGAATTTAGGTCTACTAGAACCTCACAAAGTGAGAATTTCGACTCTTTTTATTCTCTCTATGTAGAACGAATTTTATGTCTTTTCTTGTATGTAAAATACGACCACTAATGACTTATTTATAGACTTTCTAGGACTTTCTAATAAGCTTAGGACTCTTAATAACCTCTCAATTCTTAAATTGAGCTTAATAACTAAGTTTCCTAATAAGTTTCTAATTCTCCAATTTGACTTAATTATGTTTCCTAATAGGATTCTAATTTTTCAATTGGACTTATTAATTACTTAGCCTAAAGAAAAATTCAACCCAGTTCTTTCATGTGCGACCCGTGAAGTTAATTTAATATGACAATGGACTCATAACTCGTTTTATGATCCATAAGTCATAATTGGTCTCTAGCAAGATATTATGGCTACCCTATTGAATTAAGTAGGTGATCTAATATAGCCTAATATAATTATTATTTTAATCCTTTTATCACACGATATCTATAATTGAATATAAGGCATAGTCAAAGTCACCTTATTTAATTTAATTGCTTTCTCGATCAATAAGCATACTAAAATAATAAATGACATTAATACCCTTATTAATTCATTTATAGCACGATCATGCATTTCCACAATCATGCTTAATCAAGGGGCCTAGAGATATATCTCAATGACAAGAGGGATAAATTTCATCTTTGATTAGTCATTGTCAACTACATAATTCACAACGTATTTGAATACAACCTTTATAATTATCCGGTTAAAGATAACATTTGATTACATTAGAATAGATTAATTCTTGTGTTTGACACTACGATAATCTCAGGTCTAAGAATAAAAAATAATCATTTATTTGAGATTATTTATGACATGTATCTATATAATAATCTCAAAAGAGGTCAGTCCAATTTTTATTCTCTTATAAGAAAATATGATTATAAATAATATCTCTACATATATAATCATTATATGATTACAATTATAACTCATACTATTATTCCCACTGACACTAATGGTTTAAGGACATTTAGAATATAACAACATATTCATTAGTATTATTATACATTAACATGGAATTGAATAATAATAAGAATAATAACTTTTCTTAAATAATTAAACAATAGACTAATTATCCATAAAATTATTGCAGAACAGAGTAAAAAAACATAACATATTGACCCAAACAACTAAATAAATAATAATTGTAGAATGACCACCCAAATTAACATACCTACGCCACCAAATACCTCGTACATTTATCGAAACATTATTCAAACTAATGTTCCTACTACACGAACTTGTACTGTTACAATGCTCATAGTAGGGTTGCAAGATCAAAAATATAGTCACAATTTTTATGGCAAATCAAACTCTAGTGAAAAATTAGCATTAAAATAAGCTTTACTGTCAAATTTTTATTAAATTTTTACAACATTTTAGGAGTAAAAATATATTAAAAGTATTTTTAAAAAATAAAATTACTGTGTTGAGATGAAATTGAAGAAATTTTATTAGATAAAATGAAAACTTTTAATAAATTTAAGATTAAAACAAAAAATAAATAAAAATGCAATCAAAATACACAAAACCGACCATGCTCTAAAATTATAAATGGTAATTATAAACATAATAATACCCATTAGCTACAAGGTGATGATTGATAATAATTAAGCATGATTAGATGAATTAATTATTAGTATATGATGATTAGGCATATATTAAGATAGAGAATCAATATAAGTTGACATAATTTGCTGTAGTTTCAAGCATTGCAGATAAGAGGTCCCAAAAATTTCTATGATTTAAGTGCTTTTCCCAAGATAGAGTTTGGTGTGTGTTTCAAATTTTAAAATAATATTTTTGTTTTTGTTTTTGTTTTTTCTACACAATAAGGAATCCTAAGCCTAACAACCACTTTAGGGAAAAAGAAATGGACTATACTATAAATGTATACATTCATATATTTGTAATTCCATCCACTTCCATTAAATAGTTTGCAATTTGTGACATGATTACAATGTTGAATACGTTAAAAATATATATCTATACACAAATTTAGATATATAGCTTAAAACATTAAACATTATCGGAGTGTTATTCGATTCGATAGCATTTTCTTTTTTTTTTTACAATTAAAACAAATAAATGTAATTAGTGACAAAATTGTGATACACTTAACTAAAATCAAAATTATTATAATTCATTGGTTGATCAAATAAATAAACATTTTGTACAAATTTTTTATTCTTGTGATAGGATTAAATAACTTAATTTAATTAGTTTAGTGCTATAAAAAGATTATACTTTGTTTCCCATTTAAGCAAGGCATTATTTGAGATCATGTTGAACGTTCACCTTGTTTCATCATTTTTATAATTGTTATATAATTCTTTTTATTACATCTTGAAATTACTTGTTTTAATAATTTTTCCACATCATCATTTTTCTTAGGTAAACTCATGGTAGCTTCAGCTACATTTCATTTTAAGATTCACATATACTTTCTCTTAAAAATATTTAATGTATATATTCTCGCAACTTTTATACTAAAATGTAAACTCTTATATATACATTTGATTGATTAAGGTAGACTGTATTTTTCCGTTTGCAAACTACATGTAATGAAAATAAAATAAACAAATAAACCTAACCATGTTTTTAGGTGTTAAGAGTGAAACAAACTAGAGATGATCATAAAAATCAAATGTTAAAGTGGGAATGAAAGAAATATTATAGTGATAGAAGACTATCATTGATAGAATCCAAAAATTTTGCTATAACTTGTAAGTATTTTAATTTATTTTTCTATTTTTAAAAATGACCCTAATACAGATAATAATAATATTTTAAAAAATAGAAAAATGCATCGTTCTATACTATGAATGCTTTCAGAAAAATTGTTATGGATAGTAAAAAAATGAAACTACTTACAAAATATAACCAAAAAAAAAAAATGGTTAAATCACTGCTATATCTTGTAAATAGTTTATTTTTGAAATGGCTTCCCTTTTAATAAATACACATAACTTTAGTATGAGGATAACAATTGTATCCACTAAAATATATATGAGTATATATATGAAAAAAAATGAAAATTGGTACAAAATTGGCAACTTTGAAGAATAGGGGTATATTTGGTATATGCATGTGTTAAATATACTTTGATTTTATTCTTAATTTTCAAAATATATCTTTTCAATATATAAGTTTTCTTATGTATAAATTGAAGTTGGGTGATCTAAATTTGAGAACTTTTGTGCTTGACACATACATGTGTTAGAAAAGCTAAATTCTTGTTGGTAATCTATATCTTTTGAAGAATAAGTTTAAACGTCTCTTAAGTCATTTTTATTTATTATTTTATATAATTATATGATATTTGAAAATAGAAAATAATTTTTAGAAAAATATGAAAAGAAAAAGATAAATTGTTTTATATTTTTGTATTCATAACCATTTCTCTTTTTATAACTGATTATTGACTTACTCGTATTTATTATAAATGTAGTCAATATCAATTTTTTTAAAAAAATCTTTAGGCCATGAATTCATCAATTGGTATTTAAACAATTAATTAATTATTGGTCCGTATTTGGAGAATTTTAGAGTGATTTGTGAATAATTTTTCTTTTTTAAAAAATATTAAAGAAAACGTTTCCTAAATATATAGAATGAAACAAAAATGAAAGATGGCAAAGGAAACAAATTGATACAAATTCACTTATATATATATATAAGGTGCCTAAATAATGGTTCGTCAAAATAATCTCACCAACAACTATAATATTACTTTAACTAATTAATTTTTTGTTACTAAGATGGATTACAAAGAAAATAAATAAAAATATATTAGGAGAGAATATAAAATTAAAGTAATAAGTAATAAAAGGCAAATTATGTTATATATATATATATGAGAAAAATTGGAGTGGTGGTAGATTGGATATGATGTCTTATTATTATGTGGGCCGAAGAGGGCCAAAAATTGAATTGGGGTCAACCTGAACCTCAATTCAAATTCAGCCATATTCAAAAGCGCTAACAAGAAAAACAAGCTCATACCCAAGAATGTACACATTAAAAGGTTTATTTTGCGAAATAGCAAATTTATTTTTAAATTGTTAGAATAGCAAAACTGAAAATTTTGAAAAATAAATAAACGGAACAATGTCTCAAAGGTCTCTACCCAATTCAAAAACAGTTCTAAATACAATTGTTCACCTGAAATTCAAATATCCTGTAATTAAATAACACATCCTCGTTGAAATTGTGCATGTTTAAGTATTCAAAGTCGAAGAGAATTCAGCTTCATTACCTTTCATTTTCGTAGATTCCATCAAATCTTCAAAGTCTTCGATCATTTGTAAAAAAGATTGGAGCTTCAAGTTTCGTTCTTCTCGAAACCTTCAAAGTCTTTGTACATTCAATGCAAATCAAAGAATTTTCTTCTTGTCAACCTTCTTCTTCTCATCAAACTGATTACAACCATCTTCTTCATCAAACCGATTATAGATTCTTTTTGGTTTCACACAAATGTGAGCTTCTTTAACGGATTTTCTTCTTTGCTCATTTAAATTACAACAACAATATATCCACTTGATTTTTAGAAAAGATATAATGTATGTCACAATACCCCAACAACAACAAAGTCAATAAAATCTGACGACTAACAGTGGCTGAAAGTTTTGGCATAATCGGTGAACGAATGCAGACGAAGGAGACTGATGCGGTTGGGTGTGCGACGCGCGAAGGAACAATCGGCACAACAACGCTCGACTTCAGATGAAGTAAACATGCAACTAGCGGCATGCCGCGGAAGAGATGTTTCCTTGCGGCTTAGTTCTCGATCAACATAATGAAGAAAATGGCTACAAAGGTGGAGATATCGACTAGACAAAGAACGCTCGAACGGAGATGGAGGTGTCGGCGACGGCTAGGGTTTGGTGAGAGTGAAGAAGATGATGATGAATAGTAATAATAATATTATTATATTATTATTTTTCCTTAAATAACTTCCTTCTCCTTTTTTTTCTTTTCCAATTTAAATAAAACAAACCTTTTTTTCTCAATTAATTACTTTAAAAAATAAAATATTTATTTTTTATAAATATTTTGGAATATAAATAATTCGAAAATGTTAAATTTATGTTTGCTATTATTTTGGAAATATAAAGATAATTTTAATGTGATTTTAGGGATGATAAAATTTTAAATTCAAATTGTTATTAACAATCACTATTTTTATAAATTTTTAAATCAATTTTAATGTTTCGACGGTTTCCAATCAAAATTTAAAATCTATTTTTAAATAAAAATTATGAAAAATAGATACAAGATATTAACAAGATAATTCTAAAATTTTGAAATTATGTTTGACTTATTTTAGGAAATCAATCAAGTACCACGACTATAGGAGAAGATCAAAATTTTCTTAGAATACTCATATATACATTAAATGCATCATAATTATAGGGGTAAGATATGATTTTAATTTTAACGACCACAACAAAATAAATTGTTAATTACTTGATTTGAAACCTACAAACAAGAAAATCTGGAATAAATTACGTTTAAATCTAGGGGATGTTGATTCAATTAAATTTATTTCGAAAATAAATATTTATTTAATATTTTTACACAACTGAATGATTTGTAAGTACAATGTATTCGTGATTCTGGGTTATATTTCATCATGTTCCATCATTTTAACCCACACAAGTACACTGTATCTATCGGATAAGAATTTTTCTCTATACAAGTAAAATCGGTTAAAAATATAAAAAAGTGAAATTGTTGTATTTATATTTGACATAATTTTAGGGAATGATCTAAAATTTAAATTCAAATTGTTATTAAAACTATATCATGTATTATTTAATAAATTGTACAAAATAACATGTTTAGTTAAGATTTACCAAATTTGAATGTTATTTACAAAATACTGTCAGTTTGTGTTATTTTCAATATCATGTCTCGTTTTTTTAACCTATTGAAATAAATTGTATTTGGAATATGTGAAATCAAGATGTAGTAGGTAATGATACTACATCTTGATGACCAATTTTTTTTAATCTTTTTTTGTGTGTCCCAAATATGTTGATTGGAATATGTTTGTATAATAGATGACTATAAGATTTGAAAGATTGTGGATCACAATTATGATGTATTTGAGACTCTTACCATATGAAAATAAACGTAGATATTAATGTAATTTAAAAACACGTCTCAAAATAATTATTCCTACCATTGGGCACCATAAAACAATTTTTTAAAAATAAAAATCAACCAATTAGCACGATTTTAGGGGAACATAAAATTTTAAATTCAATTTGTTATGAGCAATACGTATTTTGGAGGTATTTAAATACAATATTTAAATTCAATAATTTTATAAATATTTTGAAATATAAATAATCCAAAAATGTTAAATTTATGTTTGTCATTATTTTAGGGATATCAATCCAATAACACGATTTTTGGATAATTTACAAAAATTTAAAATCAATTTTTAAATGGTAGTAAATAATATCTATATAAAATGTTCATAATTTAATGATAATTACATAACAAGATTGCATTTCCGTTATGTTGCAATTTATTCCCTAAAATAATGCTTAACAATTTATTATTATTAATATGATCAATCCGAATATGAACTATATGCATAATTATAGGGAAGATACACCATTTATATGAAGTTGTTATTATATAAAAGGTATAATTTTAAGTAAAATATATTATTTTAAATTCAAAATTTTAAATCTTCCAACGAAACCTACAATTAAGCAATAGGATAATCTGTTATAAATTTAAGGCATGAATCTATAATTTAGTTAAATGAGATCAATAGATAAAATAAATATTTATTTAATATTATTATAAAATTGAATGATATCTAAATACATCGTAATCGTAATTATGTTTTACGGTTCACAAATACATTGTAATTAACAAAATGATATTCATTCTATCAAGGGTAAAATCGGTTGAAAAATTCTCAAAAAATATATACCTTTTACAATTTGGCTAAAAATCAAATTATTTTTTAAGTTTGCTATTTTTCAAACTGCACTCTATTATTTTGTCATTCTCACAAATTTCTCAATAACATAGGGTTGACGAGATAAATAACAAATTAGGAGGTTTATTTCGTAAAAATAACAAAATTATTTTTAAATGGTTAAAATAGTTAAATTGAAAATTCTAGAAAATAAATAAATAGAAAAATGTATGAAATGTCCATACTCAATTAAAAAACTTAGTCCTAAATACAATTTCACCTAAAATCTAAATACCGTGTAATTAAATAACACCCTTGTTGAAATTGTGCACCTTCAGATATTCAAACGTTATCACTGTTCACATCTTGAAACCTTTGAAACTTTTCAAAGTCGAAAAAAATCCAACTTCCCTATCTTCCACTTCTGTAGATTCCATCGAAAAAATCCTACAACTCTTTGTCCTCTTCAAATTTTCAAAGTCTTCAATCAGTTATAGAAAAGATTGGAGCTTCAAGTTTCGTCCTCCTCAAAACCTTCAAAGTTTTCATACATTCGACGCAAATCAAATGATTTTCTTTCGAACCGATTACATATTCTTTTTTGTTTGGCGCAAAGGTAAGCTTCTTCAAGGTTTTCTTCTTCACATTTCTTTTCGTTCGTTTGAACTCTGCTTCTTAAGGAATTTTATTCTCAACATGATTGTACTTCTCAATTGTTGCACGCACATCCGGTGATCTCTGAAATTTTGTTAAGGTCATAATTTAATTGTAGGTTATAAATAGATACATTTGTGAATATAAATTATTTTTTTTATTATTTGATTATCCTTTTAAATTACAACAACAATATGTCCCATTGATTCTAGGATAGATACAATGTAATACATCCAAATACATTGTATTCGAGATCGAACATCAACCACATACCTTGTATTCTACGTATTATATCACGCATACGTAGTGCTTTCCCTTTCCGTCTTCTATCCTCTTTGACCTCTTTCCAAAAGATCTAAAAATTCATATGATTTTAACTCCAAGGGATAATTAAGGAAAACTTCAACAAGATCCCAACAATCACAAAGTCACTAAAATCCGATGATTGACGATGGTTAAAAGTTTTGGTAGAACCATCAAACGAATGATGATGAAGGAGACCGACGCAACTAGGCGTGCAACGCGCGAAGGAACAAGCAACACAAAGGCGTTCAGATTTGGATGAAGTAAAAACGCGTCTAACGACATGCAGTAGGGAAGGTGTTTCATTTCGGCTCCATTCTCCATCAATGGAACATAGGGGATAACTACGAAGGTGGATATCTTGATTGGACAGAGAACACTCGAACAGAGATGGAGGTGTCATCGGCGGCTAGGGTTTGGTGAGAGTGAATAAGATGATAAATAGTGAGATGGATGAAGAAACGGGACTGAGAGGTATATTTAAAATAGTAATAATATTAATAATAATAATAATTATTATTATTCTTTTCCCTTAAATATCTTCCTTTTCCTTTTTTCCAATTTAAATAAAACAAATCATCTCTTCTCAATTAATTCCTTCCGAAATAAAATATTCAAATTTTTTATAAATATTTTAGAATATAAATAATTCGAAAATGTTGAATTTATGTTTGCATTATTTTAGAGATATGGAGCAAATAGCACGATTTTAGGAAATGATAAAAATTTTAATAAAATAAGTGGATAATCATAGTACAATTTTAGGGATGATAAAATTTTAAATTTAAATTATTATTAACAATACATATTTTAGAAAATAAATAATTCTTAAAATTTGAATTTATGTTTACTATTATTTTAAGGATATGATAGTCTAATTCAAAAGGTTATAAAATCTAAATTCAAATTCTTATTAGAAATAAGACAAATATGTATTATGTATTATAAAATAAAATATTAATAAATATTATGGGAAACTTTATTTAACAGAGAGTGATGAAATTATATTAGCCATCAATTTAGTGGTAGCAAAAAAAAAAAAAAATTGAATTCAAATATTTATTACTAGATATATATTATGAATTATAGAAATAAATTGTTAATCAATCGATTGGAAACCTAAAAATCCGAAAATTTGGTATATCCGTTAATAAATTGTTTTTGCAAATACCATGTATCCGTGAACCTGCGATATCCTGCATCATTTTTAACCTATACAAATACACTTTATCTGTTGTAATCGAATTTTCCTCTATAAAAGGGTTAATTCGTTAATAAAAAGTCAAAAAATGTCCACAGCTAGCGGTTTGCCATTAATCTTAATATTTTGGAGATTTGCTATTTTTCAGTTTGTCATCCATTATTTTGCCATTCTCACGGTTATCTCTTTTAGAAAGTTAATTTTCACAAATATAACAAAATACCAAAATATTTACGGTCAAGTAACAAAATCAAAAAATTCATGAAGCTGACAATTTTTTAAATATTATAAATAGTTGATAAAACTATTTAACTTCTACGACTTTTAAAACTCTAAAATAAATTGAATTTAAAGTTTTTATTATTGTAATGAATTTCTTATGACAAAATTGAAAAGACTAATTTCATATTTCTACCCTTACACATTGAATTACCTTTAACTATAATTAATAATTAGATTCAAATAAAAGTTACATAATTAAAACACAATAAAAAATTATTAACCATACTTCACCATTTTATCAATAAAACAACTATAATAGAAAACAAAAATTAATTAAATTAAAAAAACTATGAGCAAATAATGTATTCTTTTAAAATGTTCAAGATTTCCTATTGTTACGTTCTAAAAAAAAATCTTCATGGTTACACAACTCAAACATATCTCATGACAAAATGCATAAGCATATATTTAGATCATAGGTTTACATTCCACCAAAAAAAAAATCTAAGATTACATGATTTAAACATCTATGAAGGAATACATATATATTTTTATATAGAAGTTTTAATTACAACAAAAATGAAAAAAAGAAAAAAGAACATGAGAATGATAAATTGATTTCTTCTTCACATCCTAGTTTTTTTTGTTGTAACTTATGATCAGTTTAAAGGGAATAAAGGAATAAAATATTTATACTAAAATAATTGAAAGAGGAGGAAATTGAAAGATGGAGAGATCGTGTAGAAGAGTTAATAAGAGAGAAGAGGACATGAATATTTGGAAGATAAAAGGTTGAGAAAGATGAAAACAATCAATGTGGAAAGTAGAAGTTTTAATAAGAGAATTAATTAATTAAAGAGAAAAGGTGAGTTTTTTTAGATATGAAGATAATTATTTTTTTACTTTTAGGAAGAAACATTAGAATGGGAGAATAATTAATTAAATAACATAAAGGTAAAATATAGACCATCAAAAGATTGAACAATGATATTAATAAAACAACTTTGAAAAACTAATTTAATTTATCAATTAACTATATTAATTTTTGTATTTAAACGACAAAATTGCCTTATAATGAAAGGACAAAGTTAGAACAAAAAAATGTCTTCTCATCCATGCGTTTATCTATACTATAGAAAAAAAATTAATAGAAATTAAAGAGGTTAGCTTCGTGTGAGTAACAAACTCTATCATCCTCTATTCCCTATGTTACTTATGGAAATAAGAAAAAAACCAAGTAATAAATAATGTTGTCTTCCTATGGAGTATGCATAGCTAGAGCCTAGGGGTGTCAAGAAATTAACTGTATCTTTGCCTCTTTACCCTCTCTTTATATGTATTTGATATTTTTCAAATGAATTTTCATCTTTACATGCTAAATATTGAACTTTTGAAGAAAAAATAGGGAGAAAAAGAATAACAAATTAATGGAATAAAATAGGGTAGAATGAAATGAAGAAATAGTTTATATAGTAAAGAAAGTTGAATAAATGTAAATAAAAAACTAATAGTTTTGGTAACTAATTATATTATAAAAAACAAAATTAAAAATGAAAAGATATTTTACCAGTAAGCTTTCGTAATTAACTATATTATAAAAAGAAATAAGAATTTACCATAAAACCAAAAATTGAATTGAAAGAACCAGCCAAAATCGGAAAGTTGCCCTGGCCGATAAACCCCGAAAACCCAGCTGAGAGCGGTGCAGCTCAATTCGCCGGAGACCGGGAAGTTGCGGACCTCTTGGAATCTGATTCTCCAATGCGTTCCAAACTAAGCTCACTAGTCCGCTCCGCCATCATATCTTCAAAATCTTCACAGAATGCCCAAGATGCCGCTCTTCAAAACTACGTTTCCACTATTGATCCTTTATCTCCCAGCACCTCTCTCTCTAACGCCATCAACTCCCCGACCTCCAAGAAGCTTCCTCAGAACCCCAATTCTGACGTTCAATTTCCTGCTCTCATTCTAGAAGAGTCTTCGGATTCTGGTACGTGTATTGCATTTTATTACTTTGGTTATGTTTACATCATGTTTTTGTTATTTTGGTTAATGTGTCTATAGTTAATCTTCAATCCAGCTTAATTTTGCCGTAGGCTTCGTGGTTTAGTGTTTTGTTGAAGCTGAAAAGAAGTTTTATTTTAATTATATTTCATTTGCATTGAAGGGCATGTGAATGACATTTGATTTGTCTTGTTTTACTTATCCCAAAAGTTCATGTTTTAATGCAGGGGATCCTACGAAGCATCTAGCCAAGGCCATATCTTCCGTTCTGTGCGGTACGTGTCATTGAATGTTTGTTGTAGGAATTCAATCTCAATTTGTTTTAGATTTATTATAACTCATTAGTTACAATTTCCTTCTTTAAGTTGTTAATAACCTAATAAGCATATGGTAAATATTGAAGGTCAACGGCTAAAATATCTAATGAGTTTCTTTGGCTACTAAACGTAGGGTCAGGCAATTGTCCAATCCTCGAAGGTTTGGTCCAGCTCACGTATTAAAAAAAACATGTAGTGCCTTAGAAATTTTAGAGTGTATTCCTCTTGATGTATCTTTCAGCATTAGTCTCTTTTCATTTTACTAGTTTTCTTTAAAAAAAATAGCCACCTTTTGGATCTTACGTTTCAGATTTTTATGTTGTCTATTTCATCATACTGAGAATGAAGGGATGTGAGTAATCGAATTAATTTCCTGTCCAGTTATACAAGCTGATTAAATAAATTCTTATGTAGTAATACGTTCTATAAATTATAATAATTTTGATGATCAAACTGTAAACTAAAAATTTGGTTTCTTACATGGGCAGGTTTCACCATCCTAAACAGGTTTTAAAGTTGCATTTACTATTTATAATTATTTGATTTGTAATTTTCATAGACATTATTTCATATGTTATCGTCTTGTTTTGCCTCCAATTATGAATCTATCTTAATGCAGTTCTCAGTTTTTCTGTTTTCTCCAAGTGAACTGCTTTAGTAACGTATTATTTCCTTTTGCAGAAGGCTCATCTGTTATGTCTCCTGAAGCACAAGGAAATTGTGTTGAAGAATCTTTGGAAAAATTATTAGATATACCATGGTTTTCCATCAAAACAAATCATAGCTTAACATTACATCGCAAAGAAATATCCCGGGAAAGAAAGCATAACTGGGTATTAAAAAATACCCAGAGCGATAGATTTAGACGATTAGTTAGAAGTTGCGCAAACAGGCTGGGGAGTGATGTTACTCTAGAAGTCTTTGGTAAATTGGGACGAGAAACTGGTGTGAAAGAATACAATGCACTAGTAGGCATATGTTTAGAGAAGGCTAAGGCAAGTAAGGACGTGGAGGTTGTATTGGAACAGATTGGGAAGGTTTATCAGCTATTTAAACTAATGAAAGAACAGGGTTTCTCATTAGAAGATGAAACTTATGGCCCAGTGCTTGCGTGTTTAATTGACATGGACATGATGGAAGAATTTAATTTTTTCTGTGAGGCTATAAAAGATGGAAATCCAGGCTCAATATCAAGGTTGGGTTACTATAAGATGTTGTTCTATATTAAAATCAATGATGAAGAAAAAGTTCAGGAGCTTTGTTACCGTGCTACAGTTGATGATGGAGTGGACAAGTTCAGTTTACAAGGTACGGCCAACTGTTTATGGATACACAAACCTCAGCTGCACCTTTTGTCTTCTTGCTCTGAAATAAACAATGGGGAAGTTTTGCTTATCGGGAAACTCTATTTTTGTTTAAGATAATTGTTAAATTGGCGCCAAACCTAGAAGTTTAAGCTGATGGGTTTGGGTAAAGTTAATTATAATTTATACAAATACTTTTAACCATAAGAAATAACCTGTTGATAAAAGCATGAATAACAAGGGATCTTTTTTTGGCTGAGAAATTAGTAGAAAGCTCTCAATCAGCTATAGTAAATAACAACAAGAAATAACTAAATGTCTTGGTTGCAGCCTAAAAGAAATGCATATAGTCAGGTGGCGAGTCTTTGATGTAACATGTACTATGTTTGAGACTTAAGGCTGACGAGTATTATGTATTTTAAGCTTCTCTGATTTGTAGGTCCCGTTTGGTAAGCATTTCATTTTTGTTTTTGGTTTTTGAAAGTTAAGCCTATTTCCTTTCATTTTATTACCATGACATTAATACGTAAGAGTTGCATTTATAGTTAGACTCTAAAAACAAAAATGAGGTTTTTAAAAACTGTTTTATTATTATTATTTTTAATTTTCAAACTTCGATTTTGTTTTTAAAAAAAGGGTAAAAAGTAGATATATCAAAACAACAAATTTAGAGGTGGAAGAGGTGTTTATAGGCTTAATTTGCAAAAATCAAAACAAAAAATGAAATGGTTACCAAAAGGGACCTTAGTATTTATTGTTTTTACGACAAGTTATTTTTTCAAGTTGTTTTTGCAGCAAGTTAAATTTTCAAGTTTGGTTTAGTTACTCCTTAGTTCATTATTTTAAGTTATTCTTTTAAATCTCTCAAAGGCTGGTTTGTAGCCTTGAAATAGGGATCCCCAGGCTGTAAGAGGCATTAGTTCTAAGCGAGTTCTTCAAGAATTCTCTAGATTTTGTTCAAGAAATTAGTTCTACACCAGACTCTCTCCCACCTCTTTCTATACCCTGGAATATTTTAGCTTTCCTTTTGAGAATAGGGTCAGCAATGATATAGGACAATTCTTGGAAATTATATTGAGGTTTAGAGTTCAATTTTGAAGTTGTGATAATTTTAAGGCTTTAGGGACAATCAAACTTGAAGTTGAATTCTTATTTAGCGTTTGCAATGAAAAATAACAAGCTATGTGAAAGAAATTTATAATAGAAGGAACCTATAATAAATAACACCTTTGGCATCCTCCTTGGGCAGCCCATAAAAATTCTTTGAAGTGATTAGAACAGTGTTTTCTCTGTTTAACTATTTCTGGAAAAAGGTTGTAGCTATTGTTTTAAAGATAATGCAGAGTTTAGCACATTTATCAACTGGGTACATACCAAAGGGAATATGACCGAGTTTCCCACTTTCCCACCCTTCGTTACCTGTACGGATAAAATGATAATCTCTCTAGATACTTTTACATATTATATAGTAGCACACACTACTTCTATCCACTCCTTCATCAGGTCAGTTAGTCTTACCAGTCATGATGGATATGATCTTCTACAGGAGTTCAGTAGGTTGTCATGGTTGTTTCATATGATTTCAGTACTTTCTTACACATTAAATAAGAACACACCCACACCCACACCTACACCCACACCCACACACAACTTCTATCTAATCCACTCATTCATCAGATCGGTTAGTCTTATTGGTCATGATGGATATGACCTTCTACATGAGTTCAGTAGGTTATGGATGTCCCATATGGCATAAGCAATTATAAAATTGAAATTTACATTCACAAACTTTTTTTATCAGCTATGTTCATGTTTTTGGTGAGGCATATATCTTACGATGAAATGGATACATTTCAGAGATAAACCTGTTTGGTTAAAAATTTGGAACCTTTGGTTACAGAAAATTATTTGTTGGCACTCTGTGGAAGTGAGCAGAAGAAGGAACTTTTACAGATGCTGGAAGTTATAGACATCACAAAACTTTCGACAACTGTAGTTGCACCTAACATCTTCAAATCCTTAGGGAGGCTATCACTTCACACTTTTGCAGAGAAGTCACTTTTGGCGTTTAAAACTTCTGGTACGTTGATGATTGCCTTAAAATTTTATTGACAATGAATTTGAAGCAGTCATTTCTTTGTTTTGGAGTGTATATTGAATAAAGTCAAATGCATTGATATAGAAATGTTTAGAATTAGTGGACTTGACCCTTAGGGTATTTATGGAAAGATTATGGAAATATTTACCCTAATTCCTAAATCTTTTCATTTTTTATTCCCTTATGTATTACATTTATTCTCCCTCATTATAACTATCGTATAATTCAATTTAGAAAATAATAAAAGAACAACAATATCGTGGTTTTTCTCCCGGTACTCGGGTTTCCACGTAAGTCTTGGTTTCATGTTTATTGCTTTCAATATGGTATTAGAGCAAAGCAACAACAAAACCTTAGAAAACATTTTAGGAGGAGCCTAGACCAAACCAGCCGCTGCCGCCGCCACCATGGACGCCGTCATGAAAAAATTAGTCCTACAACTTCAGGAATCGTCGATCTACACAGTGGGACCACCCTCGTCGCCGTCCGTGCAACCCTCCGGCCAGAATCTCTTTCACTCGCTGCCATCTGTTTGCCTCACCGCCAACCCAATCTCTTCTACTCACTATCGGTTGTCCAACAGTCATACCCTTCTGGACAGTCGCAGCCCCACACACTGCCCATGCTCTCCGATTATGGACAGCCACCACAAAAACTGTCAGATTTGTTCGTTTGCGCGCTGCTATCCGTCGACCCTTATTTATAGTAACGAGATTGATGGTAGATCAAGGGTTGAAGCGGGTGAGTCTTCGGCACATTCCAAACCAACCGAGTTGTCGATGTATTCCAAGAACCCAGTAATTTCGCTCCTCAATTTGCCTTTGAATTATATAACTGACTTTGCTGCTGCCTTTAGTGCTCGATCCTTGACCCATGATAATGAAAAGAATAGTGGAAAACCAATCCTTGTAGCTAGCACTGCAAGAAACAATGGCACACCAAGGATCAGTGTTGGAAACTCCACGATTGTTCCCCACGATGGAAGAAACGTTCCTACAATGACAAACTGAACTTAGAACGTGCCTATGTTAGTGAGATTGCTAACACCTCTTAGTTAATTGGCCCCACTGCAAGCTAAACCAGCTTTCCTACTCTGGGCGCCATTGCTCAGTCAGGTATGCTTCAGTTCCTTGGCCTTATTAGTGTTGATGGGAAGAATCCTGGATTTTAGACTCGTGGGCTACAAATCCTTTAATAGGTTCTTCGGAGCACTTTGTCTCTTATACCCCTTGTGCTGGTAATGAGAAAATCCAGATAGTCGATGACTCTTTAGTCCCGATTGTTGGCAAAGGACAAATAGTTCTCTTCAACGGTCTCTCTCTCCATAATGTTTTGCATATGCTTAAGCTTTCTTACAATTTGTTATCTATCAATAAGATCACTCGTGAGTCGCATTGTAAAGTTATTTTCTTACCTGAATCTGTTTGTTTCAGGACTTGAGCTCAGGGAAGACGATTGAGATTGTCATACATAGCAAGGAACTTTACATCCTTGATGATGATACCTCTGGTAGTAGTATCTCTAGGACTAGTTTACTGCCTTCCTATTTTAGCACTTTTCTAAACATGACTTTATGTTGTGGCATTTTCGGTTGGATCACCCGAACTTTACTTATTTGAAATATTTGTTTTCCCATCTATTTTCTAAAATTGATGTCTCCTTACTATCTTGTGATGTGTGTATTCGGGCAAAACAACATCGAATTTCATTTTCCTCACAACCATATTACCCTTATCCATAGTGACGTTTGTGGTCCTTCCAAGGTCACCACCTCATCTGGGAAATGATGGTTTGTGACTTTCATTGATGATCATAACTGTCTTACCTGGGTCTACCTTATCGCCAATAAATCTGAGGTTTCATCTATTTTCCAAAGCATCTATCACACCATTGAAACACAATTTCATACAAAAATTTCCATTTTTGAAGTGATAATGATCGGGAATTCCTAAACCATAACCTTAGTGAATTCCTAGCCTCCAAGGGGATTGTTCACCAAAACTTGCGTGCCTACACTCCTCAACAAAATGGGGTGGCTGAGCAAAAATACCGTCATCTTCTAGAAGTAGCCCGTTCCCTTATGCTATATACTTCCCTTTCTTCATACTTGTGGGGAGATGCTGTTCTTACAGTAGCTTATTTAATCGATAGAATGCCTTCTCGTATCCTCCACCTTCAAACTCCCTTAGATTGGCTTAAGGAGTCCTATCCTTCTACTCACCTAATTTATGAGGTTCCCCTTCGTGTGTTGGGGTGTACCGCTTATGTCTATAATTTCAGCCCTAATTATACCAAATTTACCTCGGGCTCAAGCATGTGTGTTTGTTGGGTATCCCTTTCATCAGCTCAGTTATAAATGTTTCATCTACCGTCCAGGAAATACTTCGTCACTATGAATGTTACTTTTTGTGAGGTCCGACCCTACTTTTCTGTTAGCCATCTTCAGGAGAAGAGTATGAGTGAAGAGTCCAACTGTACCTTAGAGTTTACTAAACCTAGTCCTAGTACCGTGTCTGACTTCGATCCTCATCTCATTATACTACCCACAAACCAAGTTCTTTGAAAAACGTATTATAGAAGGAATCTTAGAAGGAAGTTGGGTAGACCTAAACATGTGATAGAACACCAAGTAGTGTGTTCTACTAATTTATTAAACAACCAAACTTTTACAGAAAACAGTACTAACACAGTCTTGAAAACAAAGTACAACACAAGAACTAATACAAAGATAAATCAAGTTCAACATAAAACATCAAAACAGTAAAGTACTTCACGATAATGGAAATAACTTGCTACAGACTACAGAAACTGAACACTTTCTGCATTCCCTGCTCTCCAGGAAATTACAGCCCTCCACTTCCAGAAACTGATTAACCACCCCCTCTCTTCCCTTCCTTCTTTCCCTTTTAACTCCCTCCCGTGTAACTAATCGTGGTCCCACCAAGGTGGTCTCCATTTCTTTCTCCATTTCTCTTCTCTTGTTCAGGTGCAACTGCTCCCTTTTTCCTCCTACTAAATTGTAAAATAATTGGTGGTCTATCAACATGTTGAGATTGATTGACATTTCATCAAAGAAAGACTTGACAGTGGAGCATATGCATTCCGTACATCCCTTTGAGCCAACAGGTTGTTGATGTTCTCACCAAGGGGCTTCTCAAACCAAACTTCGACTTTTGTGTTAGCAAGTTGAGCCTCATTGATATTTACGTTCCAACTTGAAGAGGAGTTAGAATTAGTGGGCTTGGCCCTTAGGGGATTTATGGAAAAATTATAGAAATATTTACCCTAATTCCTAAATCTTTTCCTTTTTTATTTCCATGTGTATTCTATTTATTCTCCCTCATTTTACCTATTGTATAATTCAATTTAGAAAATAATAAAAGAACAATAATATTGTAGTTTTTCTCCTGGTACTCGGATTTCCACGTAAGCCTTGGTTTTGTGTCAATAGAAACTAAAATCAATATCTTTTTATCCTTAATTTTTGAAATGGAGAAAGATTGATCAGAAGCTACTTCATTGATGCAAGCTCACTATTCACTATACTTACTATTGACTTTGATCACGTATGATTTCTGTTGGAATTAGTGGGCTTGGCCCTTAGGGTATTTATGGAAAGATTATGGAAATATTTACCCTAATTCCTAAATCTTTTCCTTTTTTTTATTCTTTTGTGTATTCTATTTTTTCTCCTCATTGTACCTATTGTAAAATTGATAAGAAAATAACAAGAAGAAAAATATTGTGGTTTTTCTCCCGGTACTTGGGTTTCCACATTAGTTTGTGTGTTTTTTGTCTTTACTTTCAACATGTTTTCAGAGCAGGACATTAAACAAACTTTAAACAACCCAAGTTGTGATGGAAATTAAACAGATGAGATAGCTGCCGGTTCTAATGTCTCCGTTGTCGATGCTCGGATCAATGCTGCCATGGACGAATGGCTACGCTGCCTTCAGAAAACGTTGGAAAACATAATTCAACAGATTTTCTTGTCGTCCGCGTCGCCAGAAACCACCCACGTGACTCCATGCTTTGGCCCATTCTGTTTAGATGCAGTGGACCAACCTAACTGTGCCACCCTCGTCATCATTTGTGGCTTGTAGTGTTCCCCAAGTGTCGATTCATGTTCTGCCACCTAATTCCGACCGGCCACCATTGCTTCTATAGTCAAATCGATATGCCCTGCCACCCATTAATCTTAGTTATTATCCCGATGTTAAGAATCCTCAAATTCACTTGACATTTGAGGTTGGTGAATTTTCGGCACATTCCAACCTTAACGTGCAGGCTTCCTCTTCGGGAATAACTCAAGAACAACTGGAAGGGCTTCAACAACAAATTGTTTCTTCCTTATCTTGTGATGTGTACGTACAAGCTAAACAACACCGAGTTTCGTTTCCCTCGCACCCTAAGCCAACCTGACCTTTTACTCTTGTCCATAGTGATGTATGGGGACCATCCAAGGTCACTACCTTCTCTGGAAAATGATGGTTTATGACCTTTATTGATGACTATACTCGTCTTACTTGGGTTTTTTCTGATCTCCGACAAATCCGACGTTACCTCTACATTCTAGGACTTTTATCACACCATAGAAACACAATTCAATACAAAGATTGCAATCCTGCGAAATGATAATGGTCATGAGTTTCAAAACCACTTTGTCAACGAGTTCTTATCCTCTAAAGGAATTGTTCACCGAAGTTCCTGTACTTACATCCCCAACATAATGGGGTTGCCGAACGAAAAAATCGTCACATTTTGGAAGTTGCTCGATCCCTTATGTTGTCCACTTCTCTTCCTATCTTTGGGGTGATGCCATTCTCACTGCCACTCATCTCATCAACCACATGCCTTCCTCGCACAAGAAGATGTCGTACCCGAGAACTCAAAAGTCAAAGAAAGGTCTAAACTGTTGTTCTTCAGTTTTAGACACCATTAGATTGCCTCAAAGAATCGTATCCCTCCACTCGTCTCATACCTAATGTTTCCCTTCGGCTGTTCGGATGCTCTGCCTATGTCCTAGCCATGGTCCTAACCAAACTAAATTTGTCCCTAGGGCTCAAGCTTGTGTGTTTGTTGGGTATCCTCTACACCAACGAGACTATAAATGCTTCCATCCATCTTCACGTAAGTACTTTGTTACCATGAATGTCACCTTTATTGAAGATCGCCCTTTTTTTCCCGTTAGTCTACTTCAGGAGGAGAGTATGAGTGAAGAGTCTAACTATATGCTTCCCTTAGAGTCTACTTGTTCTACTGTGGTTACCTTAATTGATCCTAGCCTTCACAGTACAGTGCTACCAACAAATCAAGTTCATTGGAAAACCTATAATAGGAATCTCAGAGAAGGAGTTAAGTCTCCTGTTGTTTAGACGACTTCAGTTCAGGATTATCAACCAATAAGAGATCAAGGTATGGCTGATTCCATTAACTCACATAGTAATAACATAATGGGTGAGAATGACAGATCTAAGACGAATTCAATTGATTCACATATCAACAGTAAGGCAGGTGAGAACGACGTGTTTGAGACAGTTGTTCTGGAAGATATGTGTGAGCAGGGCAGTATTGATGGAGTCATTATAGACGGAGAGGACAAGATTGATGAGAACGAGATTGTTGCTGAACATACTGAAAACAAAACTAAGTCAAACCATTATGGAAATACTAGTAAGTACGATCCATCTCTTAATCTTCCTATTGCACTGAGGAAAGGTACTAGGTCCTGTACAAAGCACTCCATATCTAATTTTGTGTTATACGAGAATCTCTCACCACAGTTCAGAGTTTTTACTACCCCTATTGACTCTACCACAATTCCCAAGAGTATCCACCTTGCCTTAGAGTGTCCGAAATGGAAAGCTGCTGTCATGGAAGAAATGGGAGTCTTGGAAAAGAACAAGGCTTGGGATCTCTACACACTCCCTAAGGGACACAAGATTGTTGGATGCAAATCGGTGTTTACACTTATTGAAAAGAGAGACAACGAGTTCACACCAATTTACGTGGAAACCCGAGTACCGGGAGTAAAACCACGATTGTTTGTTGTTATTATTTTCTAATGAATAAAACAATAGGTATAGGGGAGAATAAATAGAGTACACAATGGAATAAAAAAGGAAAAGATTTAGGAAAATAAGGAATACATTCCCATAATCTTTCCATAATTATTCTAGGATTCTAACAAGGAAAAAGCCTAGAAAAAAGGAAAGAATTCCAACACTCCCCCTCAAGTTGGGACGTAAATATCAATGAGGCCCAACTTGCTAACGCAAAAGTCGAAGTTTGGTCTGAGAAGCCCTTTGGTAAGAACATCAGCAACCTGTTGACTCGAAGGGATGTACGGAATGCATATGCTCCCACTGTCAAGTTTTTCTTTGATAAAATGTCGATCAATCTCAACATGTTTAGTTCTATCATGTTGAACAGGGTTGTTAGCAATACTAATAGCGGCTTTATTATCACAGAAAAGCTTCAATGGTGTCTCACATTCCTGATGAAGATCTGTCAAAACTTTCTGAAGCCAAATTTCCTCACATATTCCTAAACTCATAGCTCTTGTATTCAGCCTCAGCGCTGCTCCTGGCCACAACACTTTGCTTCTTACTCCTCCAAGTTACAAGATTGCCCCAAACAAAGGTACAATAACCAGAGGTAGATTTTCTGTCAACAACAGATCCTGCCCAATCCGAGTCAGTGTATGCCTCAATGGTCTTTCTGTCTGTTTTTCTAAACATCAGCCCTTTACCAGGTGTTGATTTTAAGTATCTCAAGATTCTGTTGACAGCTTTCATGTGTTCCTCATTAGGGGTCTGCATAAACTGGCTGACAACACTCACAGCAAAGGAAATATCAGGACGAGTATGAGATAAGTAAATTAATTTACCCACGAGGCGTTGATACTGTTCTTTATCAACTGGAACTTGATCATCAGAGTTTCCTAGTTTGCAGTTGAATTCAATAGGAGTGTCAGTGGGACGACATCCTAACATACCTGTCTCGGTTAACAAATCAAGGATGTATTTTCTTTGAGATACGGAGATACCTTCTTTAGATCTGGCCACCTCCATTCCAAGGAAATATTTCAAATTTCCCAAATCCTTGATTTCAAACTCATCGCCCATTCTCTGCTTTAGTTGACTGATTAAGCTATGTCCCAAGTACAGAGCATATGGTACAATTGACAGACATAAGGCCAGACTAATTGCAAAAGGGTTCACTCAGATCTATGAGATTGACTATTCTGAGACTTTTTCTCCTATTGCAAACTTGAAAACTATTAGAGTTTTGTTGTCTGTGGCAGTGAATAAAGATTGACCCCTATATCAACTTGATGTTAAGAATGAATTCTTGAATGGAGATCTTAAAGCAGAAGTGTATATGAGCCCGTCTCTAGGATTTAAAACTCAATTTAATAATCAGGTTTGCAAGCTTCGAAAGTCCTTATACTGGTTGAAACAATCATCAAAGAGCGTGGTTTGACAGATTTTCCACTTTCATCAAGTCTCGGGGTACAATCGGGGGCACTTGCCACCTTGTTCATCAAAGTATCAAGGTAGGGAAAATTGCAGTATTGATTGTCTATGTCGATGACATTGTACTATCTGGGGATGATACTGATGAGATTGTTCAACTAAAGAAAAAGATGAGGTTTGAGTTTGAAATCAAGGATTTGGGAAATCTGAATTATTTCCTTGGAATGGAGGTGGCCAGATCTAAAGAAGGCATCTTCGTGTCTCAAAGAAAATACATCCTTGATTTGCTAACTGAGACTGGTATGTTGGAATGTCGTCTGACTGACACTCCTATTGAATTCAACTGTAAACTAGGAAATTCTGATGATCAAGTTCCAGTTGATAAAGAACAATATCAACGCCTTATAGGTAAATTAATTTGCTTATTCCATACTCGTCTTGATATTTTCTTTGCTGAGTGTTGTCAGCCAGTTTATGCATGCTTCGTATGAGGAACACATAAAAGATGAATTACTATAAAGCTGGCCCATTGGGAAACAAAGAAGAAAAACTACCCTTTTTAAAGGGGTGTTTAAATTTACAACAATTCAAAGCATGAAACAAAATTATGTCTACAAAATTATAGAAGTTTGAGAAAAAATGTCCCTTTTTTATATCTGGGAGTGTTCATGCCAACTTTTTTATATCTGGGAGTGTTAATGCCAACTTACACGCACCTCGAAAAATCGTAGGAAATTAATTTCTAAGTAGGTGACCGTCATGGATCAAGTCCATGACCGCTTAGTCATATTTTTTGAGACCATGTCTTCTTTTTTACCACTAGGCTAATAATACCCATTGTGTTTGAGAAAATGTCCTTGAAATTCCTTCCATTCCTATCACACTTCAGAATCTGGAATCTGAAGGAAAACTTGATTAAGAACTAACCAAGAGGACTTTTTTCGATACCATGGAAGTGACCCACAAATTCTGAATCAAGAATAGCAAAGATACTGTTTGTCAACACTACATTCCATTCTAAAGCATTCAACACTCTTGACCTAATTCAACAACGTGACCCAATTCCTTTTCTCTCTCTCTCTCTCGTGAATATTCTCAAATCTTATATTGTGTGCAATGAGGAACACAAAATTTTAAAAACCAAAAGCCCCAAAACCACATAAAACCCATAGAAAGGGATCCTCCATACCACAAGGAGTCAAACGAATGTTTCCCAGTGTAGGCTGATGACGAAAGCAGAGTAGTTAGAACCTAACTGTTGGAAGGTAAGTTCTCTCTCATCTGTCTCCTTTCTCTCTCTTTTCTCTTTCTACCTGTTTGCTATTCCCCTTCCGTCGATTTCAACTTTTTGATGCCCTCCCTGACATTCTCTTTGTTACTCCATCCGCTCGGCATTCGCTCTCACGAGCAGTCTTCATCAACACTCCCACAAGTAGAGCAATTTTCCGAGTTTGGGTTGTAGTCACAATGGAAGTAGAAAGCTGCAAGCTGCTAAGTTCTTTTTATTGTATTTGGTCAGAGAACGGTTTTTTTCATAGAGAGGATGTGGAAGCTCAAAGGGATGCAGTCTCAGAAGCTCAGCTGAAATGGTTTTTGGTTGCTATAGCAGAGCTAACAAGTGGCTGAAAGGATCACTTCTTCCTTAAAAATGGGGGTGGACCGTGGAAGAACAAAACTTTCAAAGTTTAGAACTGAAGAGGGATGGATTTTAAGTTGTGATTTAGGGTGGGGTGATTGGATTGGTTGTGAGATAGGGAGTCTCCCCTCTTTTTATCTATGCCTCCCTCTTGGTAATAATCCAAAGAGCGTTTCTTTATGGGATCCAGTGGTGGATAAAGTCCGCAGGAGGTTGGCTTCGTGGAAAAAAGCTTCTTTTTTAAGGCGGGTCGTCTCATTTTGATTAAGTTTGTGCTAAGCGGTTTTTCAAACTATTCTTTTCCTTTTTAAAGCTCCGGAGGAGGTGTGCATGTGTTTGGCGGGGTTAATGCGGGATTTGAAGGGCTGTGTGAAGGAAAAGCTCTTATCTCATAAGGTGGGAGTTGATTGAGAAACCATTGTCTTTAGGAGGTCTAGAAACTGGAAACCCAAGAATCCCTATCAAAGCCTTTTAAGTGTTTGGGGTGTCAACCTAGTTGAGATGCTTAGGTGTGCCTCTTGGTCCTTAGGTTTCCTTGTTTTGGTGCTCTTTCTATAACTCTTTTGTACATTGAGCATTAATCTCGTTTTATTTTTTTATTAATATATAATATAGTGGTTGTTCTCCTTTTCAAAAAAAAAAAAAAAAAAACACTGTGACCCAATTCTGTGAACTAAATGAACAAGAAGCTTACATGGAAAGGAGAAATGATTTTGAGAAACAGTCCCATGAATGGAATGGTTGGAGTGTCAGGTAGCTGAATGAACTTAAAAAGTACACATAGGTTAAGCTATGTCCCAAACTTTCAAGTTTGTATCTATTTGGTCTCCAAAATTTAAAATGTGTCTAATACATCCCAGATTTTCAATTGTGTCCAGTAGGGCCCTCAACTTTTAGTTTAGTGTCAGGTAGGTCCTTTCAAAAGTTTTAAAAATTAACTGAACTAATAAAACTCTAAACTCTCAATATTTTGTCTAGTGCATGTACGTCCATCAATTTTTAAAAAGAATGCTGATTAGGTAAAATTGAAAATTCAGGGACTGTTTGGGCATAAAGTTGAAAGTTCAATAATTGACACTTTTTGATGTTTAGGTACTAAGCTGAAAGTTCGAAGAATGAACTTATAGTTTAACTTTTCAATAAATAGGCATCTTAAAGCAAATTCTTTTCTTATATAAGGTGGAGAAATGTCTTAGGCTTTTGGATATTCGTTAGTTGTTTCCTAAAAGAACCAGATATTAGCACGTCACTAAAACATTTTAATATGCATATGTACTATTTTTAATTGACTTTCTTCAGCCGTATGATCTATTGTCTTTTATTGTTCTCTGTTCAAATCACTTTCTTCCAGCAAGAATTGTGTTTTTGGCTCAGTAGTCATTGATAAGCACATCGTCATCTGAAGGCCCATATTGTATTACTTAATTAAAATTGCAGGGAATGGAGCAGATGATATCTCATATCTTATATATAATTATGCTGTCAGCATTCCAAATTTAGCGGTGAGATTCCCATGAACTATGCTGGTAATGTCCTTGAGTCTACCACCTCTGCTTCTCAGGCAGTTGGATTGTTTTTAGAAGTGGGTGCTCTTTAACTTTTCCAAAGTTTTATTTTGGAAGTCATTTTGTTTTTTTCCATCTTGTCACATTAGTTTTTAAGATTTATACAAATTTAATAATAAAGCAAAAGAAGAAGAAAGAATTGGTTTCAATAGTAACACATCGTGTTTGATATAAATTTTAAATGAGCAAGCTTTTTTTTTTTGTGGGGGGGAGGGTCTTTCTGCATTTGTTTGGGTACTGTTGCTGTACATGCACGAGAGTTTTGATGGATGTTCAAGATTTTTTCTTTTTAAAGGAATTGCTTTTTTATTCTATTATTGATTTATTTCTCAATTTGTTTTTGATAACGTGGAAGATTGAGGATGTGGTTTCAAAGTTCAAGAGCATGCACTTCGAGTTAGTTATCAATCCTTCATCTGCTTCATATGAGAAGCTCATCTGTTATTGTTGTGGTTTATTTAAGGTATGATATTGGTGAAAAGACTGCTAAACAGAAATTTCTTTTGAACTTTTGTGAGACCCTTTATTTATTTTGAATAAGACAATTTAAGTTTGTTTTCCTTATTATTTTTTTAGGTGTAGTTTGTGACATTGGCTTTCTTTTTAAAATCCGATGTAGGTTCACATGGCCCTTGACATAGCAAATGAAATGTGTGATGCAGATTTCACACCATCAACAGGTGTCTTGCACTCCATTTTGCATGCTTTGGATGAAAGCTGTGAATATAATTTGGTAAGTGTTTTGTCGATTCTATTTTTTAACCAATATTTAAAGTGAACTTGATACTGTATGTCACGTGGTTGCTAATGCTCACATCTTTCGCTTTTGCTTCTGATCATCTTGATATGTGCACTTTATATTTTGAATTTACACATTTTCTTTAGGTAATAGAATAAGTTTTGAATGTTAATAATGTGATTTTGTGGTTAACTGTAAATGTATATATATACTATATGGTAAAAGACAATGTGGCATCTACTTGGGTTTGCCCCATGATTAAGGGGTGTCCTGATATCTTTTGGGTTTCCAACTTCTACCTGCCTATTTAAGATATTAACTATTCTATGAGTTACATAATACCAAATATTGTAGGCATCTGCCCCTTGTTTTTATATTCAATCCAATTTTCGGATGTTGCATTCATTTTCCAGTTATGAGGAAGTTCACGCCTGCAGAAATGGTGAAGAGCAGTGAGGAGAGGTATTATTAACAAGAAAGAAATAGATGGTAGATGATAAGGAGGAATAACTTGAATACCGTTTAACTCATACTTAAAAGTTTGTCATCACTAGGATAATTCAAAATCCTTATCTTGTTTTGCCACATATCATTATTTGCTTGGCTTTTTATATATTGTCAATTGTTATGGAGGATCATGATGAACTTCAGTGAGATTATATCTTTTGATCCATTTATGTGTGACTGATGTTGCGATTATGCTTCCATGTGATTTCCTTATTTTCTTGTTTCAATTATCTTCCCTGTGTTCTTTTCGAGACACACACACACACACACAAAGGTTTATTTTGTGTGTGCTGGGTTTTTTTTCTCCATATCAATATTGTTTAAACACTAATCAATGAAATGAATTATTGTTATAACACTAGATGCTTCTCTTTCTGCTTATTGCCAAGGTTCATCAAGTGTATTCACTCATATGTCGCCATAACTTGAAGCCAGATAGTGAAATCTTGAGGGGCATGATAAATCTGCACGTGAAGATGAAAGATGTAATTCCTTGCTCAAATTTTGTTTTGTTTTCCCTTTTGGCTATTTTGCGTGCTCAAATCTAATTGCATTTAAAAAAAAATTGAACTTTCATGGATATAAAATTTTAAATTTCTTTTTTGCAGTTTAAAGGTGCCTATGATATGCTTAAGGAGTGGGAGAAAATGAACGTAATTCCTACAACTAACTTGTACAATGCTATCATGGCAGGATACTTTCGAGAGGTACCCAACTCCTCAGTTCTATCATCTGTGGTCTTCCTCTTTTTCTTTGCTCGCTGATTTCTCTCCGTAGCATATATCTGACATGTGAATATAGTTAGTGTATGTTCTATTGCTCGCAATCAAGAATTTCCACTACATGTATTTGTTCTCTTATTTTCATTTGATGATGTTATGTTATGGAAGTGCTAGACAACAGGTGGCTCTTGCTTCTTCTAGATTTGTGTATAACAAACACAATTGTGTTTAGATTAAACTATTATTCTTTTATTTTTTTTTCCTTTTATAATCTCTTTTCTTTGGTAGAAATTTCTTGTCTTACATTTATCCTTTATTGGGTCTTTTGTTTTATGAGTAATCAAACACTGAATCAGTCCAAACTACTAAAATCAACTAGGCATCTGAGAAGGAGCTCTTATGTTCAAACTCCTTGTTAGTTAACTCAAGCTGCAAGTCTAGTTTTAGTAGTTTTGAATTAGCCCAACGTTCAAATGTCTAGGAAAGTTGTTAAGTATCTATATCCAGAGTTAATGGCCAGTTTTGTGAAGTTCAATTAGTGGACATTGTTTGATGGAAGAAGAATTGGGGTTAATTGGGTAATTAGTTAATATTTTAGGTTAGTTCCTTTTTTACCCCACTTGTAATAAAATTCTATTAATAGGAGTCTTTCCCTCTTGTATGAAACATATTATCATTTTAATAAAAGATCTATATTCTTAGTTCTTGGAAACTACACCTTGAGGTTACTTGGTGCCAAAATAAAATAAATTTCTGTATATTTCGCAAAGAGAGAAGAGTTTTCTTAAATAGAAGAACAACCCCCTACAAAGATGAAAAACATAAATTTGACAAATATATTTTTTAGAAAAGGATGCGAGTCTCACTATTATTAGTATTGAAAATAGAGAGACAAAGCTCAATGTACATGAGAGATATACAAAGAGCAATAGGGGGAGGGGAGGATTAGCAGGCGCAGGCATCTCAACTAGGCTGACACCCCCTTAGCGCCCTCATCACATCCAAAATGCGAAAATAAACTCACATATCAGGTTAATAAAAGCAATACAACAAAACAATATCAAATTAAAGGCCACAATACAAGGCCAAACAAGATGATAGAAAAAAAAACTATCCAAAACAGAATCACAAGGCACCAAGCTGAGTCCTTGATTGAGCAAAAACATATTGAAGTAGAAGGCTGATCCGGGAGACATGATAATCTAGAACTTCAAGGTGGGGAGACTATAAAGGCTGGCCAATTTAGAACAATCTCCTGCGAAGAGTAATCTTGAAAATATTTAGATAATGAGCACCATGAAGATGCATTCAAACAAGCAGAATCATAGCGTTCCATCCAAGTCAATGAGTTATCATGGAAGACTCTTTGGTTTCTTTCAAACCAGATTTCAGCTAAAAATGCTTTTACTGCATTTGCCCACAAACATTCAGCTGTCTTCTTCTTCAAGTCTGGACCAGCAAGAATTTGAGACACATTGTTCTTAAAAACATGATAGAAAACCCAACAAAAATTGAATGCTTGGAGAAGGTGGACCCAACATTTAAAACCAAAGACACAATCAAATAAAAGATGCCGGATGTTTTCCATGTTATTAACACAAAGGGGGCAGACATAAGGTGAGAGGGCATGGGAGGAAAGCTTTCTTTGAAGTACTGAGGCACAGTCTAAATTTTCGAAGAGCATAATCCATATGGAAATATTTATCCTTCTTGGACTGTTAGATTTCCAAAACTTTTTGTACAAAAAACTTTCCAATGGAGAAGATGTCGAAAGATGCTTAACCAGTGATTTTACCAAGAAGGAACCTGAGGTTTCAAGGGACCAAAACCTTTGATCTGGAAATGAGGCTGACTGTGAAGGAGAAATCTGACTCAACAAGATCTGAAAATCTAAAATTTCCTCATCATTTAGCGATCTTCTGAAATAGATGGACCAAGAGTTGGTTGAAGAGTCCCAATGATTTGAAACAGACCCATTTGGATTGAGTGCGATCCTAACCAATCTTGGAAATTTACGCTCCAAAGTGATAATGTCCATCCAAGGGTGCTTCCAAAACAATATTTTGCTGCCATCACCTAATTTGAAAAGAGCCAATGAGTCAATTTTGCGCTATTGCCTTGATATGCTAAGCCAAGGACTTCTTTAGACTCACGGTTTCTTTTTCATTTGAATGCCAGTTGAAAGTACTACTTCCATGGATGCTTATGATCACTTGACACCAAAGTGAATTTTGTTCTTTTGAGAAACGCCATCCCCACTTAGACAATAGGGCCATATTCTTGTGCTTCAACTTGCCCAAACTAAGTCCTCCATCTTTGTAGGATTTAATTACAGCATCCCATTTTACTAGGTGGTTTAGCTTTCCTACCTTGTTTCCTTTCCAAAAGAACTTTCTCATGATTCTTTCCAAAGAGCTTAGAGCAGATTCTGGCATGAGGAAAACAGACATATAGTATGTAGGGAGACTGGACAAAACTGATTGGCATTGTGTAATCCTCCCACCCCTAGAGAGATTGTATCATCTCCGTTTATCTAGCTATCCATGGACTTTGTCAAGAATGGGCTGCCAAAATCGAGCACTTCTTGGGTAACCACCCAAAGGAAGACCGAGATAAATGAAGGGTAGACTTTCTACCTTGTAGTTTAAAATGTTTGCTGTTGAAATAACCTAGCTGTCGTCAATATTTAAACCACAAATAGCTGTTTTCTCCCAATTAATCTTTTGACCGGAACACCATTCAAAGACTAGTAATGTTTTCCTAAGATTTTCTATCATTTCCTCGTCAAATTTCCAAAACAAGAGTGTATCATCCACAAATTTGAAGATAGGAATGTGAATCCTATCTTTTCCAACTACAAAGCCTTCAAACATTTCTTTCTTATGAAGGTTGAAGAAGAGACTGCTCAAAACTTCACTAACCATAAGAAAAAGGAAGGGAGAAAGAGGATCTTCTAAATACAAAAACACTGCTAAAGAAAGGGTTCCAACTAGGTAAGATATTGAGTGTAATTACAAAATATCTTTGAAATTGAAGCCCAAAGAGAAACATGAAACCTCACCAAAGACTAAACCTCACTAGGTCCCTCACCCCATGAGCACTCTATTCTTTCTCTCCTCATAGATCCCACAATATAGCACACACCCCAGCAAACAAAAGAGTGCACCTTTCTATTTAAAAGGTAGATGAAGAGGGAACTCCTTGATCATCAACCAAACGTCCCACTGGCGAGCAAGCAAAAAATCAAACTCTTGCAAGAAATAGTTCTTAACAAATCTCAGATACTAACACTCCCAGAGAAGATGATCCAAATTTCCCTTCCCTTCAGTCAAAGAATTCAACAAAAAGGATCCATTAACGAAGACAACTTTCTCAAAATCCTATCCATTGTATTCACACAAGACAAGCAAAACTTGCTAGGCGAAGAGCCTTGCTAAAACATCAAAGACCAACTCGACAGTAGGAGAAGGATCCACTAAAATCCAAAAGAATGACTGATAGAACACTGATATAGTGTTTCTATTTTATTGATACCTTCAACAGAATTACAATATAAAAGAAGTAAAAGAACAAGTAAAAGAACTCCAACCCTCTACCCTTCCTCCCTTTCAAGGAATGTTGCGGTCCTATTTCTTCACCAAATTCTTCATGTCCTTCTTCCCTCCCCAACTGCCTATTTATAACCAACTAACTACCAACAAATCTAATTACCTTTCTACCCCTACCCTATATTAATCTAGGTATCTAACAATGACTTACAAGAGTAGCTCTCCACCAGTTTAGGACTCCAAACACGAACATTCCTTCTCCCCAATCTAAAGTCAAATCCCTCGATCAAGGAAAGAAGAGACCACCTCCATGTTTCCCTGTTGGACAACAGCCAACAGAATGTAAAAGAGAGGGAAACAGAATCCCTATGGGATGGGTTCATAGCTAGGGCTTGGGATTGCCTGACTATTGGCAATGTCGAAGCGTGGGAATTTGGTAGTAAGCTTTTGGAGAAGACAGATGAAGTTCGGCAGTGATCTTTTTTGAAGTGATGTAAAGCTCGAGGGGAATGTACGGTCTTGTTTTAGTTCGAAGTTGTAAGGGAATGTTTCAGATGTTTTTAGAAGATGGAGTTGATCGACTCCTGCTTTGTCTTTCTCTCAATGTCTCCCCAAGGCCCCTGTTTTGGCTTCAACTTTTAAGCAAGTCAATCAGAAGGTTGAATATGAGAAGCAGAAAACCTTGTGGATGTTGTAGTTGGATCAAGAAAGTCGGAGGTTCATGGGCCAGTTTTGAAAAATGGAGTATGAATCAGCGATGAATATGGAAGTTGATGTTTCCATTTATTGTGTCACAATGGTGAACGTTTAATGGGGTTGTGAGGTTATGTGGTATAAGTATAACATCAAAGAATGCATTCAGGACTTTGACTTTGGGCTTGTCTTGAAGAATTTTTGCATGATATCTGTGGGTTTATGCAAAAGTAATAAGGAGAGTAGGTAAGGTTGTTAGTAGTGGAAGACGATCAGAGTCCAAGAATTTTTTCTATCCATATGTGGAATTTTCGTAATTGAGGGCTGGAGATTGGGCAATCTCTGAAGGATGGTTCACGAACTTGTAAATTATCCTTCCTTAGAACAAAAGGTATTATCTCTTTGATGATTGACTTAGGCGTAAGGCTTGTTGTGTTTGAAGAAGATGATGGAGAGGTGTTGTGGATGATGTCTTCTTTATTGGACGAAACCCATTTGCTGGCACTTGGATAATTGGAGATGTGGTTCGGTGTGAACGAAGAAGAGGAATATGCAGTTGAATGTATAATTGTGTTTAGTTTTTAATATGAGTCTTTTATATTTTTTTATTATTTTTTGCCAATGATAATTAGTTTCCTCTAACTTATATTTACCTAGATTTTTGTTAATGAGAAATAATTCCCCCTCCAAAAGTAACGGTGTTAGGTTTGGACTCCTATAGGCTATAACTAATTCTTCCAATACTCTGCAGAAGAACACCTCTGATGGATTCATGGTTCTTAAGCAAATGGAACTTGCGGATGTAAAACCAGATTCCATAACTTTCAGCTATTTGATCAGCAATTGTGAATGCGAGGAGGATATTATCAAGGTATCAAGGAACTCTTCAAATTTTATTTCTAATTTTATTTGTGACAAATTTTAAAAGCATGATATTATTTGTCGTTTTTATGCCAGAAGTGGCTGCCCGAAAATCAGTTATTGTTCTTGAATACTATGGTGAAAACTAGTCTAATATCACTGAAGCATTTAACATTCTAAAAGCCTTTCAAAATGGTAGGGAGAATAAAACTGTAGACTACAGGAAAATGTAAGTACCAAGGATATTCGTTCTAGTTTAGAATCACAACTAGCTAGCATTCCTACAAAATTCTGCAATATGGATAATTTGAACTTTTGTTTACAGTATACCATGCCTGGTATGGAAGAAAATTTCAGAGTATTTGTGATTTAGAGTTTTACTTTTATTTCACGAAGTAATTTAATTCTATTGTTGCCAACTTTGTCACAAGACATACTCTTGACCAGAAGGTTAGAGGTTTGAATCTTCCATCTTTCAGTTGTTGTACTCGAACAAAAAGAAAAATGAATTGTTGTAAGTTTATATACTTCAACCCGTGATTGTGCATCGGGTCTCTTTCCAGCATGCATAACATTTTTTATTAGCGTTTCTTTTAAGTTGATGGATATTAAATGAGACTTTATCTTGACCTTATGCATTTGTTAATTTCAATCCTTTAATTTTATCCATAATATTCCAACACTAGTTCCAACCTGCACCTAGTAAACTCCTCTTCCACAGTTGGGACTCTGATAAGCTGCCGACTGACCATATAGTTAATCCTTGTATTGACTTTGCCGTATAACTAACCTAAATGCCTAACAAACTATACTTTGTACCAATCACTCAGTACGTTGTTTTTACTAATCTAATATTATTCACTTTACTCTTTAACCTATAAAAACCAAGTATTATATGAATTTAGAAATAAGCCACCTTTCTTCCTGCTGCAGTATTACAAAGAACTGAATCATTCTGGAGTTCAAGCAACAAAGCATGTTTTTATGGCACTTATAAATGCATATGCTGCTCATGGACAATTCGAGAAGGCAAAACAGGTACTTCATCTGGAGGTCCATGCTTGTATTCATATGAAGATTTTCATTAAGAGTCGCCTGAAGTGTGTGGTTTGCAATGTAAGATTATTTAGACGTCATTTTATCTTCTAGGTTATATCAGATGAAGGAATTCCAGTCAAGAACTTGAATGAAGTTAGATGTGTGCTAGTCTCTGCTCTTGCATCAAATGGCCAAACGGCTGATGCCCTGAAAATTTATGATGAAATGAAACAAGCTGGATGTGATTTGGATTGCAAAGCTGTTTCCAGTCTTATTGTAAGTTGAACGGCTGTTACTGTCCTAATGGATGATTATTTCCTCTTTAGTTTTGTAGACTAAAAGTCATTCCCTTTTGTTTCCAGGAGCACTATCCATTCGATGGGCCATTGAATAGAATGCTTCAGTTACTTGGTGATTTGCATCATGATCTTAATGGCTGGATACATTGTTGTAGCAGGATTATCTTATTTTCTGTAAAACACAACGATCTGAGGTTCATCCTGAAAAATTCCTTGCTTAGTTGGATATGATTTGATTTAGATTTATTATTCTCCCATGATAGAGAATTTGATATATGAAGAATCATTGTTTTTTTATCATTTTTGTAGTTCAACTGTTGATCTATTGAAGCAGCTCAGTTACAGATGCACTAATGATGAAACCATAATGGGAGTGACTTTTGATGAGGTTGGTTAATTCCTTTCCGGTTTGTATTTGCAATACAAGACTCTCCACTGAAAGCGATTTTTGATATTTTCGTTGAATGACCTGACTTCTCAAAAATGATTATAGAAGCGGTTTCACCCAAAACACTTTTTCAAACATCTCCTCAATCTGGCGAAGTAATGAATTTTCGTTGAGTGACTTGACCTCTTGAATGATTATAGGAGTGGTTTCATCCAAAACACTTTTTCAAACATCTCCTAAATGTGACGAAGTAATGAATTTGGTTATATGCTTGTGTGCCCTTATTACTATCTAAGAGGCAAACACAGACGATTCAATACAATTAACTAATTCTTCCTTTGTAAATCTCATTCAATTCTTATAATCATATTATGAGTTCTACAATCTGACATAAATCTCCCAGCTTAACTTACAACTCGTTATATATCTCCAGGTTTTCTGCCTCATTGCAAACTCTGAGCCTACATATTTAGAAATAGGCTTACAATTGCTTAAATTTATAAAGAACGATCTTGGTCTTTCTCCGCCGCGGAGATGCCTCGATTTTCTCCTTGGCACTTGTGCTAATGCCAAAGATGCAGAAAGCTCTCGCCTTATCTGGAAAGAATATGAAAATGCTGGCCTCCTTTACAACACCATTAGTTACTTGAAGTGAGCACTGTGATGCTGTTGGTCATTATGTTTCTTTCCTATGCGTCTTTGCTCTAACTTGTTCTTATTGCTTTAAGTTCGCCTAACCTGTACATGGGGCATTTTTGCAGGATGTATCAAGCTCTTTTAGCATCTGGGGACTCAAAATCTGCAAAACTTTTGCTTGGTAAAATTCCAAAAGATGATGCTGATGTTTGTTACATAATTAAGGAATGTGAACGGGTTTATTCTTCTACAGCAAAGAAGAAAAAGGTGTTGAAAATGAGCAGAAATAAGTGAGAGGCTTGAATAGGAAAGTAGGATGGGTTTTAAAATTAACTTGTAGGAGTAAATAAATAGAAACAGGCAGAGATGAATGACAAACCCTTTTGTTTGCTGAATCCAATGCCATTTTGGACTGAATGGTGGAAAAAAAAAATGAAACATACATGTAGATAGAGATAATTGAAAAGTTGTAATGAAATATTTGTTATCAATGAAATCATAGAGAAAAATTAATTAACAAGCCATTTTCTCTTCCCTCAGGTTTAATTTTTACAGTTTTATATCAATTTAGATGCTAACATTTGAATTTCAACAAATTGGATGTTAAGTTTTAAATAGTGTTGCAATTTTATCCCTAGTTGATTTTCGAGGATTTGTCCACTACTTTTATGTGTATAAAAGAACAAGTATTCGATCTTTACAAAATTTATTAATATTAATAAAATAAAGTGGGGGTTTTTTATTTTTCAATGTCCAAATTAACAATAAAATAATTTTGATATAATTTATAAAAAAAAAAAAACTTCAATAAAGTGGAACTATAGAATAATTTTAATAGTTGAACATGTTTGTTAAAATTGATTGTTGATTAATTCACCTAATACCATTTCTCAATTTCTTGTTATGAGCAAAATTGTGCGCCTAATTGTTGTTTTTTTACATTTTTTTTCAAGCTGATGGATTGACTATTGAGAAATAATTGATTCTTTGAAAAAACTCTTTTTGTTTAGATTTTTTTTGAAAACGGTTTAAAATACTCTTGAAAGGTGTTTTTTTTGAAATAAAACACTTAAAAATATATTTCAAACACACTCTAATCATAAATAATATTTGTGATTAATTCAACCTTGCATGATAATTTTGTTGTTTTACTCTATCGTTATTAAATAACTTATAAAATTATTTTTAAAGTATATCACAAAAATATTTATAATATAACAATATAACACTTATAAATGTTGATAGACATTGATAGACTTATCATTTATCACTAATAAATGCTAGTGAACACCGATATAATTGACAGACTATACATTTTGTTATATTTGTAAACATTCTCAATAGTTTTGTCATTTAAAACAAATTTTGTGATTTATATCAACAAACTCATGTATCATTTAAATCATATTTAAATAATTAAATTATATTAAAATGGATGCATCCTTAATGTAAAAATAAGGTTAAAAAACACTTTTAGTTTCTAAACTTTAATATAAGTAATAATAATGGGGAAATAAATAAATATGAACTGAGTGCATTAATAAATTCAATGCACGTCAACTGTGAACATACACTTAATTTACTTAATTTATAATAATTTTTAAGTATTTATGATTTTTAAAAATATTTATAAATATAACAAAATATTACCATCATAATATTTTTCTATATTACATATATTTTTTATATTTTATAAATATTTTTATTTATTTTGGTATATTTAAAAATAGTTAATTGAAAATTTTAAGTAGATTTATTTAGTTTTTCTTGTTAAAATATCATTATATTGCTCATATTTGCAAGATTTTTAATTTTAGTTATCACTCATTCATGTAGTTCCAATCAATCTTACTTTTTAGTCCCTCATAATTAATTTTTATTAAATTTAGTTACATAATAATACTAATTTTAATGTAAGAAAATAAAATTGTCTGTATGGAGTTTCTTTTTAAAATAAAAAATCAACAATAAATTATAAGCAGGACGAACCATTCAATTAATGCAACTATGGTATGCCTAGTCAATTTCCGTTAATTTGGATAGATATAATAAAACATCAAAATATTTATAACTTATCTAACAAAATATAAAAGTTTACAAAGTTTTTATAAATTTTAAGTTTATCTTTGAATAATGCAGACGACTTTTCATTTTTTTTTCTTTTTTTTTTTGCGATTTATTTATCTTCTCTTCATCTTCTTACTTCTTCTTCATGTTACAATATTATGATTATTTATGTAAATATTTATCAATTTTTTTATTTTTTTTCCAGAATTTCTCCCTTCGTCATTTTTCATCTTCTTTTTTTCTTCTTGATACAAAATTAAAATGGTATTGGTATAGGACCTAAACGAATTGTGTACCAATATCTAAATAATTAGATTTCTATCCCAGATAAACACAGATAGACCACTATCACTAATAAAATCATTTAGATTTGGTACACAATTCGTTTAGATTGTACGTACAAGTAGTTTAGATTTGATACAAGATAGTTTAGACTAGTACAAGATTTTTTAGACTAGGTACAATGGTACAAGATCGTTTAGGCTGGGTACATGATCGTTTGAACTTGGTACAACAGTACGAGATTGTTTACACTTGGTATGCGATTGTTTGGACTATGTACAAAACCATTTTTCATGCATGTGTGATCGATTAATTGCAGAGGTATTTTTGTGATTTCACGTTGTGGGCCTGTGAACTTTTTCCTTTTTCAAAATTGTTCTATACTATAAAACATTTTCGTGCTTTATTCTATTTTTGAAAAAACCTCTTTTATATATTTATATTTATTATATATCATTCTCCTTGTATATAAAAGGGAGTTTTTTCAAAAATAGAACAAAACGCGAAAATATTTACACTGTATAAAATAATTTTGATAAAAGAAAAAGCCCACAAGCCTATAACATGAAATAATATTTACATGTTAAGTTTCTCTTCTTTAGGTATCAGACGTTGAGGACAAGTATAGAAGGGTAAGTTGAACTGCTACGCGTTAAGTCATGCAAGTTAAATGTTTAGTTGAAGAAGTTGTGCTAAGTGTTGAAGACCCAAAGTTTATGTTTTAAGCTTTATTGTAAAGAGAGCATGTTCATTGTATTATAGAACGCATGATGTTAAGTTAATAATGAGAAGTTAATTGTTTATTATGTTGTGTTGTGTTTATCAAAGTTAAGTTGCGTTGAGATTGGTGGTTAAAGTGTCGCTTACTAAGCATTCAACATGCTATCTTGCGGAGAGATATGCATTGAGTGTCTAAGCAGCACATGTCTCCACTTGGTCATGTAATGTGACATTTGGAGTAGGGCATGCCATTGTTGTTGTAAAGCAAACTCTACCGGTGACAAGCATTAATCCTAACTTCCTTCAAACTACAGAATACAAGCTATAAGCATATCCTCCAATGTCTGAATAGTACTTTCAGATTGACCATCTATTAAAGGATGAAATGTAGTGCTAAAACGCAACTTAGTTCCTAATGCTTCTTGCATCACGTGGATGAAATGGAACCTTGTTATTCAATTTAAAAGAGGACTTTGTACACTCAATAACCACCCAAGATGTTACTTGCCTATGATCATCCTTGACAATGTTAACAACACATTGGTTCATTTGTGAATTTATGGACCACTTATACACCACCTTTGTTATAGAACGATGCACGTAAATACCAACAAGACAAATTCTTACAAGAAGCATATAGTAAGTTCATAACTATTATTCAGAGCAAGCAAATAAATAGCTTTTCTAGAACATATTTGCTCCTAAAAAATTCACCTTTTTTAACGAGGATATCAGATTATGGGATTCAAAAGCTTCAAACTCAATTATTTTGAAATTCAGCTCTGACTGATGGACACAATGTTTTGTTCTTGATAAATTAGAATTCAAATACACGACATTTTTCAAAGTGTCTGACATCATACAGTTAACAACAACATATAAATCATTCACTGTATTTTTCGAAGTTTCTGACATCACAGAGTCATCAACAATAACCATAAATCATTTTGAGGGAATTTTGATAAAACCAACATAAGCTATGTGACATCCTTATCTTCAACAATTTGAATAAGATTAGAACTATTGTAGCCCAGCCATTAAACCATCAAATGAGACATAACAGGATTGGAAGAGGGAAAAAGTTTGCCTTTAATACAATCAACAAATTGTTGGAATGAAGAATAAGATGAAATGTAAACATCAACAAAATGAAAATCATGATATTGTGAACTTTCATTCTATTTACCATAAAAAAAAAAAAAAAATCAACATTATTTGTCGTAGAACCATACCAAACAAGAAAAAATTGAAAAAGAAGATAGAATCTTATTTTGTAAAAATTAAGAAGAATACAAATTTTGCTACTAGTTTGAAATTTAGTTAAGAAATATATTGTTTTCCAAAATAATCAAAACTTTTATATTCATGAAAAAATTATTTTGATATTTTAGACAAATTAAACTCAATCTAATAAAACAATTTATTGAATATGTTTTTCCTCTGTAAAGGATTATAATCAGTAAAAAAAAAAAAAAGTTGATAGTTGACGATTTTGCCACTAATCTTAATAGGTTTGAAAATTTGCTATTTTTTAAGTTTGTTATTAAATATTTTGTGATTGTGGTTGTTATCTCTTTCAACTTAAACTTTGAAAGCCCACAACCAAAACTACCCGTTTGGATGACGTGCTTCTCCCACTTGCTCCTAACATTGGTCGATCATCTGCCAGCGCTACCCTCAAATCCCTAATCTTCTTCATTTCTTGTCGTCCTCTAAAATTCACCTTCTTCCGTTTTCTCCCTCCTCAATCCTTCCAGCCCTAACCCTAACTCTCCTCTTCTCAATCTCTCTTCAATTTTCATTTCCATCTTTTTTCCAATTCTTCTGGTTCTTCTCCCACAATCTCGCCTTCTTTTTTCCAATAATTCTTTGAGAAATGGTATCCCCCGAAAATCCCAATTGGTTGTTCGATTATGGTTTGATCGAAGACATCCCTGTGCCCGATGGGAATTTCCCGGTCACGAGCTCAAGCTTCTCTTGGCCTATTCAGCCCTTTAACGGCTCCCATGATTCCGGGTAATCTCAGATTTCTCTCAATTCTTCTTTTAAGTTTTCTTTTTCCTTCTTATTATCGAATCTATATTGGGGAAGACATAATACTTTCCGGATTTTCTTGTGCATCCCGAATTGTGGGAGCTGGGCCTTTCTATCGCTGCCCAGATTAATTTTCGAGAGGATTTCTTTTAAGCAAGTTCTCAACCTGGTTTTGAACATTTTTGGATTGAGTTAGTTATTGGTTCAGACGTCCGACTTATGAATGAAAGTTTAAGAGATTTTGGGTGGGAAATAGGGTGTACAGATACTATACTTCTGATTATGTTTGGTGAAGTATCATGCCGTTGACCGAATTAATTTAGTATCCACGGGGATGATGGGTGTAGTTAACCAGAGTTTCTTTCTTTTTTTTTTTTTTTAGGGCGAAAACTATTTGTTATTGTATTTTAGAAACTTTAAGATTATAAGGATGATGAGCAGAGAATGTCATACCATTGTGCATCTTGGTTTCGATGTTTATGTGAATTTGTAAGTTGACCGTTTGGAAAGAATTCTGATGTTATTTTTAATCCTTTTGATATACGAAATAATACGTTTACTAGTTTGCTTTCATGGACATGTTGATATGAAATTTGTGTGTACTTATTTCTTTTGTCCGTACATGTTACTGCAGTGTAGAAATTGATGGATCGTTGGCAGATCTGGATGGCCATCTAGAATCAGGCTCGAAGAAGCGGTATGAACCTATATTGTTTCTTTTTAATCTATTCTGTATGGATAAAATTATCCTTTTACTTCCTCCCACCCAACCTGTTGTTGAACTCGAACAAAGATCAGCCTTTTGCCTCTTAAATAATATGTCAGATTTGAATGTCTTTCCATACGAACAGATATTAGCCATGGGGCTGTATTATTGTCACAAGTAAAGCAGCATGGTGTGAATAAATCACAAGACTTCAGGACTTTTTAATGGACTTTCGGGAAGCATTTAATTAAGCATCACTTGTATTTTTGAGTTCCTTTAATTTAAAATTGCCTGAAATTTTCATTAGTTTTATGTTTTGATGGGCTTAAAATTTTGTACAGGCCAGTTACTATGATAATTAGTGGTTTTTGGGGTAATATAGGTAGATATTGCTTTGGTTTACGTGACTAACAGAATTTGAGTATCTTTTTGCTGAGATGCAAGGCATTTGCCCCGTGCACAGCACATGGTATAGATGTTTCCTTATTTGCTATGAGTTAACTGTAGAGTGGAGAGCACTTGGTTTTGTGGCTTAGATGGGGAGTTAGCGACAGCCACGATTCTTCATAGTTTGTCCAATTTGAGCTTCAACCCAATTTATTTTTATTTACATTTTATGAGAATTTTTATAATTATGCTGTGGATCCATTTGTGTTTGCTTTCATGTATGTTCTCTGTGTGAAATTTGGTTATACATGTTAAAGATATTGAGGTGGTTAAAGTAAACCTAGATAGAGAATAATAACAGATTAGAAATTAGAAAGGAAAATTCCATATGGCATTGAATAAAGTACACTTGTTTTCTGTTGCAGGGTCAGATCTGATTCATGTAGTGCATCAAGCTCCAAAGCATGTAGGGAGAAATTGCGGAGGGATAGGCTCAATGACAAGTACTTACTCTGACCCAAACCAATGTGCAACCAACATATTTCTCCTTCATTTATGTTTATAAGGATTATATGTTGCCCCAGCAAAGTATGATTTTTATGATGAATCCTCAAAACAGGTTTCTGGAACTGGGCTCCATTTTGGATCCTGGAAGACCACCCAAAACTGACAAGGCTGCAATTTTAGTTGATGCAGTTCGAATGGTGAATCAGCTGCGTGGTGAAACGGAGAAACTAAAGGAATCGAATTCAAGTCTCCAGGAGAAAATCAAAGAGTTGAAGGCAAGTCTCCATGGATTTCTTTGCCAAATTTGTTTGCATTTTATGCATTTGCATGGAGAAACATAAACCAGCGAATCGTAACATAATTTCCTTTCTTCCAATTGTGTAGGCTGAGAAGAATGAACTTCGAGACGAGAAGCAGAGGCTCAAGGCAGATAAGGAGAGGCTAGAGCAGCAAGTAAAGTCCATGCCTGCACAACAACCTGGCTTCTTACCTCCACCAATACCTACATTTCCTGCTCAGGGTCAAGCTCCCGGTAATAAGTTATTTCCTTTCATTGGTTACCACCCGAGTGTTGCCATGTGGCAATTCATGCCACCTGCTGCGGTGGACACGTCACAGGATCACGTACTCCGGCCACCCGTCGCCTAACTTGGTGGCAACCAAGGTTGCCAAAAGGAAACCATTGGGCAGGACCCGATTCTTGGGATTTCCCCGAATAATCCCAACCTTCATTTTTACTGTGCCATTGTCAACTAATATATATTAGTATTTTTAGTTAGTAGGCTGGTCTGTCAGTTGATTTTGAGGGCTGCCTATGTTATTTGTCATTGGATACTTGAAAGAACCCTACCTGTTTTTCTTAAGTTTTGTAATTGTAAATATGAATAAGCGAGTGATTTGGTAATTGGTTGTCTTTTCAGAATTCTTGAGATGAAGTTAGGAATGGCATCAACTTTTGGGAAAATTTCCAATGTTAAAAACAAAAACTGTCAACCAAATGCTTCTTTAATGTGAATGATATTTGCATTCCTAATATATATTTAGATGATCAGTTTTTTAAGAAATTTTGGAGTTTTGGGGAAGTTTGAACTTAGATTCTCGACTATTGCCAACTTGTTTAGACTATACGTAAGAAAAAAGAAATCGTAATGGATTTGTATTCTCATTCAAATTAAGTTGCCTACTGACAGATGATTTATTTATTGTTTTGTGATCCACAAACGTGAATGTTAGATCAATCATAAGGATCTGTTCAAAGTTCGAGAAAAAAGGGAGAATACTACTATTTAATTATGATGGTTTTTCTTTTTCAAAAACATAGGAAAAAGAAAACAAATTACCAAACAAACTGCTCTCTCACATCTCATAGAGAGTTTACAAATAAAAACAATACTTCTTTCTAGATCAAAAAAACAGCTTTAAGAGAATCCCAAAACTCCTATGACACAATGATATTTATTTTCCTCTAAAAATATGACAAAAACGACAAATATTAACTGTATTTCCAACCTCTTTTATTTGCCATACGAATTTACTGTATTTTTTTGTTTTCTAAATTAATATTTTATTTCTAATAAAAAACAACAATTTTTTTTTAAAAAAAAATCTTCAAAACTTTGACACAAATTCTTAAAGAAGTATTTTTTTGTTTTCTAAATTGGTATTTTATTTCTAATAAAAAACAACATTTTTTTATAAAATTAAAAAAAATCTTCAAAACTTTGACATAAATTCTTAAATAAAGAATAGTACAAAGATTAAAAAAAATTATCAAAAATAGAACATTTAAAAAATTGTATTTTAGCGATTTTGTTGTATGAAAGTAAATAGTTGTGTCAAAATTTTTTATTTTCGAAAAACTCGAAAAAAAAATAGTGTTACTAAATTTAAGTTTCAAAAACCAAATTCTAAAAAATAAATAATTAACAAACACAGTTGTCTTAGATATAAAACATCAACAAAAACTACTTTTATCAGCCTATTAAATACAAGGTTACTTGCTTTCTCAATCAACTGGTGAAAAAAAAAATACAAATTGACCTACTCTATTTAACTCTCTATTCATTTTACTTATGCGTTGAAATTATCCATAGACTGATTTTTGTTGAGTGAGAAATTGTATTGTAACAAAATACATACATACATATATATATTTGAGATAGACCTAATAAAATACATAATAAAGTTTCATGAGACTAAATTTGTAATTGAAGGTTGCAACTTTGGCATATTTTCAAAAGTAGAAGGCCATAATCCGAGATGTCAATCTTGGTTGGTTGCACTAGAGGGAACTAACACTCACATTTTCCTACCTGCTCATCATGTAGCCAAACTCTACTCATGATAAGGTGGATGTTTGGCTCGACTAAGTAGCATTACATTGGTCAAACTTTTTTTTTCACAGAAAAATGTTGAACAATTTGAAGGAATAATGAACAGACATTAGTAAAAAAAAAATTAAAAAAATATGTTCAAATAAAATGAAGACTATATACATATTCTTAAAAACAAAAATGCAGGCCATCGACGCATAAGAGAGATTTGAAGCTAACAATGTACAATACTTTGAAGGAAGCACCTGGGGACGAGGCTCTCAAAGGCAAATGGAGTTTTGTCCATGAGTACTAAAGTAGGAAGTTGCATTAGTCATTTGAAAGGAAAAGTCACTTATTCATGTGACAATTTGATGAACAAAACCTCGAAAGGAAGAGTGTGAAAGGCTATTTTGAGTAAAACCAGACTCTGACCAACCAACACTGATTGTTGGATATTTTGCTGGTCATTTGTGTAAAACCAACTTCAACCATGACTCACCTATTAGATGTTTTGTTGGTCATTTGTGTTAGAATCATTGAATCCTTCTTGAACTCATGTTCACCTTTACTATATCAATAATTAATAAATATCAACAATATCGTTAAAATCGTATCGTTAAAATCGTTATCATCAACACCTTGCAAATGTCTCAGACAATCTAAATCTTTAAAAGTAAAGGTGCTTTCCACCCTAGAGAAAAAAAAGAAAGGCCGACAACGTAAAAGATAATCGTCTTCCACTTTTAGTGGATTTCTAATGATCTCACAAGACAACTTGCCTATCCTATATCGTTTGGGTTCCAAGGAATATGATAAAGAACCTAGACTAGTCACCATAGATTAAAGAACCTAGACTAGTCACCATAGATTGAACCAATTCGCTTTCAAGTACTTAATTGACCCATTAACTTCTATTTTCGTAGATAGATGATAATCATGAATTTAAACTCAATTAGTTTAAGCCCTAAACGTATCCCAACAATGATGGTTCTGGTGGTCCCTATTCATGTAGGGGCAATGATGGAAGGTGATTCTTCAACTAAAAGGTCAGAAATTATTCAACCAAAAATTGACACCATAATAGAAAAGAGAAATCATAGATAAAATGAGACAACTCTGAAATAGACCAGCACATAACATAAATGCTCATGTTCACTGTCACAGTGAATCGCATTCAAATGATTCATAATTTCATATCCAATCAGTTATAATGGCAGTTCTATTATTTACATTATAAAACTGCTAGTTGGAGTGGAGATCGTATAACTGTGTTATTTACAAAAGGACCATTTAATGAAAAGCCATTAAAAACACTGTATCCACATTTCTCCATCTTAACTCCTCTACATTTCCCTTATATACCCATTAATAAGACTTCCAGGAGAAATAAAAGAATAAACTGCAAACCAGAGTGATGATTAGAAAAAAAACACCATTGTTATGGGGCCAACACTTCATCAACAGGATAGAGTATTAACTAGAGAGATGAGAGTTGACCAAAGTTTCTAGAATTATTTACCTCTACTCAAACTCATCACCTAGGTCTTCAAAATGATTCTCCACCCTGAGACCACTTTTATGATGATTATTTACAGATTTGGGTTGAGACTCCATGCTTATGCTCTCTGTACAACTATTTACATTACTGAACTGGGTTTGTGACCTTGGGCACTCAGGCTCATTTACAATGCCCTTGGTTTCTGTCACCCTCTTGTAACCATGCCTACCAGTTACTTCACGTCCATTCCCGACAACAGAGTCATGGGGATTTGCAGCACTCCTCCACGATTGCCTTCCATTTTCAAATTGGCCAGATTTCTGTTGCAGCAACAGCTGGTCACTGTTGCTATTTAAATACCTAGATTTCAGGGAAAAAGTTTATAAGAACCAAAAATTCTTACATCGAGCATTGTGTATTGGTAAGCATTATTGGCAGGATCTTCGGGTTCCCCACAAGTCAATTAAAAATAGGAAGCTTGAGAAATTCTATAACTTAGCTCACCTTGGCTGTGAAATTTTTGAGGACTGAAGATAGTCAAAAACTGGAACTAGGTCTTTTGACCTAGCTTCAATCATACGAGTGGGTATCCTTTCAATATCGAGTTCACCTGGATGGTCAATTTCATCAATTTTGACTCCATCTCTTGCCATTACTTGAAAATATATCTGATCATCAGAAACAAAAAATACAGGCATGTAAAACTCCAACAAACATAGAGATGCCTACTTAAAAACGGGAGTCGAACAGTATATACCTCAGGTTTTGTCCACAGTGGGGTTCGAGCAGCATGCATCTGCAGTTCTGCTTCTGAAATATACAGGTGGTATTGTTCCTCCCTGCAAGCCTTTGTCTTGAAGATATTGCCACCAGCTTCAAGGACAGGGTTCCCATTCATTTCCTCGCAATAATTTTTATTGCAATTGAAACCTCCATTGTCACCGTATATGTCAATGCTGTTATCTTGAGATCTACGGTTTTGCTTCTGAGATATATTCCATTTCTGGATAGCTTCAACTACTAGTCTTGAATCCAACTCAGAGACTAATTCAAGAGCTGTGCTAGATCTCGGCAAAACTACGGTTGAATCTAAACCCACTCGCAATGCATACTGTATCATACTGCCAGATGGAGAAAAAACTAATATGTGGTACCTAACCTCAGAAGATCCATTGTCCACATGCACAGTGTTTCCCTTGCACTCATGGAAAGCTGAAGCAATAGCTCCCGAAACAATACCCATTTTACCAGTTGCAGCAGCTGCAGCACTACTAACAGTGCCTCGCCAGCCATTACTTCCATGATGTATTCTAGTAACAGCAGAAAGTGTAAGTGGACTACCAGTAGTGCATTGGTTCTGTTTACTAGGCATGTGCAAACCAGAATCAACTCGTCGAACAGTTTGTCGTGCAGGAACCACTGGCCCTCCATTTCTAGCAATAATGTCAGCAGATGGGAAATTCACCTGTCCCCAGAAGGGTTTATAGCAAAAAGATGGCTTGTCCCTCTAGAAGAACTTATCATGATCCAGTTGCTATCGTAGCTGAAACTGATGTCTTGTATGACCTGACAATAGATCCAGAGATATGATAATGACAAAAAGTGATGACTTAGTCAGTACAACAATGGAATAAATTTGCATCATTCTTACTGCATTAGTGAAGCCTCTTTGGAGTCTGTACAAATGGCTATAAGAAGCAGCAGTACTAGATATAGATGACTTCGAACAGGAACTTGGCATAATTTTGAAGACATTTATGCTATGACCCTGAACAGAAGCAGTCACCAAAATAGTGCCACTTGGATCAAAGCATAAAGCAGAAATTGGGCTCTTATGAGCCTTAAACTGGGTGATGACCGCTTTGCTGATAATATCTTTCACAATAGCCTGAAAACCAAAAGTAGAAGGGAATAACAAGGTCAAACATTGGCAAGAAACAAAATTAGATCTCATTAACTATCATAACTGAATCAGTTCAGCTGCGTAACTGAAACATAGTCAAAATATAAATCATTAAAAGGAAGAAAAGAAAACAAAGCATTAGGTAAAGAAAGTAAGAAACAAACTAAAGATCAATACAGACCATTCCAATGCTATCTGCATCTGCCATATGGCCGTTAAGAGTTCCAATGCCCTTCAAACCTTGAGCACCTGATTGAAGAGAATTATTGCTTTCTGGTAAAAGCTCGGAGTAATATCTTGATAGCTTCTTAATACCCTTGTCACCAAGGGTAACAATACCTGCTGCAAGATGCTTACTCGACTCCTTTGCATAGTGAGCAACTAAACTTCCATTTGAAGAAGAATGAGAAAAACTTGCAGAAGGTTTTAAATGCTGCGGAACCACTCGTCCTGTATTTGACAACAAGATCGGACTTCCACTATAAGCCAGCCATCTGGGTCCCAATGCGAGGGGTCCATAACCCATACCTCCTCCAGATCCAGGAAAACCAGAAACCACAGGATTTGTGAGAATGATATGTTCCTTCTCCAAAGTTGTAGCATTGATGCAGTGTATCTGTTATACAAAGGGCTCAAACTCTTACCAACTATACGGTTTACAGTTTTTAATGTATTAGATTAGAAACAAATAATAAGACTGCAATTGCTTTTGTGCAGAAAACATACCTGAGTTGCCAGAGAGATGGCAACAACCAGGGGGCTGCATTTCACTGAATAAACAGCTGATCTAAATTTAAGCTCGTGCACGTAAGTCTGAGATTTCAAGGAATAAAACCTAACAAATGTAGGCATAAAATTCCCATCTACTACTTCCTGGCTCTTTGGGATGGTGGCATTGCCAGAAGAGGCTAATCGATCCTGAATGTTAAAATTAGCCGCAATGGAACCATATGCAGAAAGTACAATCAATGGCCTACTTTCTGCAAACTTATCTCCTGATCTCATTGATGGTATTAATCTGGGTAAAACTTGCATGTACGAAACAGAACCATCATACCGACAAACAAGTTCTTGGACATTATTTGCTTCCTCAACATCCCAAACTTGGAAACCAGAACGAATACCCAACAGAAGAACCTGTCTAATGACATTGTCGTCCCACTCTAACTTGTCAAAGCCAGCCCAATTCACCTTTATCATTTAGCAATGGAGTTAGGAATCAATAATCACCCATTTATTAAGATTCAAACACTAGAAACTAAAACTAAAACTAAAGAGTCACAAATTTACAGTTCCATTTTAGACTGATACAGACACAAAAGACCAATGATCATTTATCATACAAGGATGAAAATACAATTGGAACACTGAAGCACAACTTATTTCTAATTCCCAGAAAATTTCACAAAGCTTCCATTGCTTAATCAATAAAGCTTTTAAACTAACAGCTTCTTTTTTGTTCAACTATCATATACTAGAAAAATGGCAGGAATTCCCAATTTCGAGCTATCAAGAACATGGAGTAGTATTGCGATAGATTGTGAAAATCAAGGTCAATACATGGATGAGCTACAACGTTGACAATAAAGTAACAATATAAATTCCAAAAGACAAAGTCATTGTAGATGGGAGCTGCAAACGAAGAAAAAGTTCCAGCAACCCATGTGTGATGATCGTGCACGTTTCAATTTCAAATGCCGTATTAAGATAAACAATTTTCGATCAAATAAAAAGCAATCAAAACCTTGTGCCCCTCTATACAAGCGTCAGCCTATTATAAACTTGTACCAAATAACGTTCTCTCAACCAGAGAAACAAAATAAACCACAAAAATCAAAATTTTCCAACAAACTAGATAAATAAAACACAAGAACTCGTCACAATTCCAAGTATTAGATAGAAGTTTCATTAAAGTTGGGCACATACCTGGGATGCATTTGCTTCATCATCCTTATCCACCAAAGAAGATGCCACTGAAGCAGCCGACCGAGCAACAGTGGATGCACCAGCAGAAACAATCTTCATGTAACTAGAAAAAGCACGAAAGGAAGTTGATAAGAACTCATGAGCCCGGCCAGAGCGGGCTACAGTTCCCTGTTGTTTCAGAGTTCCATCATTCCTCATCCCCAGAATCAAAGTAAGAAAAATAGCCAATACCCAAAATACAAGAATCACCAATTCTCCAACATCCACTTTAATCATAACCCCAGGCTGTTTCTTCTTCAATCCCCAGCAATTACTGAAAGGAAAGAAACAGCCCTTCTAAATATCAACACATTCAATATCCAACTCGCTCTATCTGCTTCAATCATCAGACCCCTTTTTGAGGCCTCACATATAAAACCAAAAAGAAAGAATCCCCAAACAAAATCGGTTCAATTCTCTCTGATCCTGTAGCACCCCAGTTTTAAACAAAAAAGAATAAAGGGTGGAAAAATCTCAATAACCCAGAAAAATAAGGCAACAAAGATACAAAATTGGAGGTACCCTTTTTGTATCCTGGAAAGAGGTTTTTAAAGTTGGGAAAATAACGAAAAATAAATCAAATAAAAACAGAAAGGAGATAAAAATCAAATGAAATCCGAAAAGATTTTTTGAAATAATGAAATCAATCAAATATAGTACAAAGAGATGAAGATTAAGTTGAAAACGGATTTAGAAAGGGAATTTGGAGAAGAAATCATCCTGGAAAAAGATCTGAGAAAAGAGAGAATAAAGGGAAGATGAAAAGGGTATTGGGGGTATTTGGATAACGGAGAAGAAAAATGAAGAAAAGTATTTATCTTTCTATCTCTATCTCTTCGAAAAACTATATATAAATATAACAAAATCAGGACTTTATGAGTTGGGTTTCTTTCTCACAGCCGAAATCTCGAAAAACCAAAACGCCAATTCCCTCGCACGTCTCTTCGTTTTCTTAGAGTTTCTCAAATTCTCTCTCTAAAAAGATCGTAACTTGGAGGCCAAGGAAGAGCAAAACCTCCACACAAACAACTAATAAATGAACCTCCCAATGTTCAACTAAATTTTATGGCAAAAAATTATTATTACTTTTTTCGTCCTTCCTTTTTTTTCTGCTCCACTTTCTATTTTGTTATTATAACTCAAATAAACATTAACTAATAATTAATTATATCCTATTATCCATTTTTACGGTATACTTACATCCATTTTTAAATTTTGAGATTTTCAACTATACACATTTTCATAAATAAATATTAAAACTATTTATAAAAATATACTATACATAATTAGTTTCATTTTTTCTATCAATAACAATTTTCACCTAAATTAATACAACTTCAAACTTATCTATTATTTTTCTATTTGGTTTCAATTTAGTCCTATATTATAATTATACTTTTCATTTTCAATATGTAACTTTGTTGTTAAGATTTTACACTCAAATCTTTTATTTTTCATCTTATAGTCACAGTTAGATGTAGTTTAAAACAATAAATAAATGGATATAAATTAATTTTGTTTGTACTTATAATTTCTTTCTACTTTCAAATTTGTAAACTAAATTAGAATGAAGCACCAACTCAAAGGTTGAAAGGTAAATTTTAAAATGACATTATTTCATGTTCTCATTCTATTTAAGTTTTGAAAGTAAAAAGTTTGAAAATAAAAATTATATTAAATTAATATAAAAAATATTTATACATTTGATATTCATATTATAAACACAAATACTTTTCAAAAAATAATATGAATTATAAATTATGTATATAAATAAATCAAAAATATTTTATTGTCAAAATATTAATAGGTAACTATAGTTGTTATAGTCTATAAATATTAAGAGAAAATTTTGAGAAATAGTAGCTTTTTTGTTTTATATTTCAAAAGTAGCACAATTTTAGAAAACTTGTAATTTTAGCTTTCTCGATCAATCTCGACTAAGATCGACCCTAAGATTCATCCCAAATTTTAAATAACTCTTTGAAGAAAAATTTTCAATCCCTCTCGGCTGAGTGCATCACAGATTTTTTATTAAAAATTTGAAAATAAAAAGATATATCAAATGACCAAAATATCCTCGATAATCCAAACGTTACATATTCTCCAAAATCACAAAACTCCAAACATTGTGCTCATTTCGATCGAGAAGTGAACAATTTCGCTCTACAATTCAAACGACTTTCAATGATTTTTCCTCCATTAAACTTTTTTATCTCATTTGTCCTCTTAAATCTCTCAAAGTAAAGCATGTTTTTAACGATTTTCATAGTTTACAGTTTAGTTTTTAGTTTATGTTTTAAGTTTTTAGTTTTTAGTTTTTAGTTTGAAACATGAGGGGATGGAAAAATTTATAGTTAGTGGTCTGATGTAATTTTATAGATGTACAACATTAGGTTTAGTTAATGCATGTGGTCTCCTTTAATGAATCTCGACCATTTAATCAATCTGGGCTGTGCAAACGAAGAATCTCAAGCGAGATCTATGAAAATGCCTTGAGATTTGTTGAAGGAGTCCTGAGATATGATGCGTTTCACATGCAGTTTGTAGGGCAATCTCGAGGTTAATTTTACCCAAGATGGGTTCGAGATTACCTTACAAAATTCATATGAAACCTATATCTTGTGGCATCTCGAACAATGTTGTCCAAGTTCAATTGGTGTTTCATGTGATTTTCGACCGAGATTGCCCCAAGATTAACCCGAGTTTTAACACATAATATTTATTTTCTTCAAAATTTTCTATTTTGCATGTCTCTTATTACCAAAATCAATTCCAAGGACTTCATCCTTGTAAACTTGAGTTGCTGTTCACATCTATCGAAGATCGTGTCAAGTATAAAAAATAAGTTAACATCAAGGAAACTTCACATGTTTAGGAAAATTGTCTTTGGACACTTCTTGGATGTGAAGTTGGTGTTTAATGGACCTCTCTTGTCATTACATTTTGTTGAGAGCGGTTGAGAAGGGACGGGAGAACATTATTAGTTTTAAGTTGCAAGGTGAGAAGATCTCCTTCGAGTGGGAGGACTTTGACATAATAACGAGGATAAGGTATAGGCCCATATGTGAAGTCCAATTTGAACAAGACGAGACCCTTCGATTAAGAAGGCTATATTTGGGGGATAGGACTAAGCATGAACAGGTCTAAGTTCAAGAAGAATTACACAACCCTTTAGTTTGAAAACAACGAGAATGCGGTGAAGATGTCAGTATTCTACTTCATCGAGCTTGTGATGATGGATCAGGAGAGGAGAGCACATGGATTGGATGATGTTGGTCTTGATTGACGACTAAAAGGACTTCATCAGCTACAACTGAGTGAGTTGGTATTGACTGACCTTTGTTAGTTTGAAAGGGACACTTTATGGAAAAGTAGCCTTGCACAAGAAGAAACCTGTGAATAACAAGTCCCTGAAGTGATATAGCCTCTACGGATTTTCCTCCGCCTTTTAGGTTTGTGATCATATGCTCACTGTGTTTTATTGTAACGATTCAACTCTTTGTACTAAGATGGTGTCATTATTACTAAAATAAATAAAGACTTTCTTATTAAAATTAAAAGAAGACACTAAATTTTAAATGAAAAACTTCAAATACTCATTTATAAATCACAAATAAAGTATGTAGAGATAAAACAGTAGATAAAATGCTAGTTCAAGCGCTATTTAACTTTTAAAGAAAATAACATAAAAGTAAAATATAAGTTCAATAAATCTAAATAAAATACCAAAAGTCAAAATATTGTAAACATAAGGTGGAAGCAACATAAACTTTTCCCTATGGCGAGTCACAATTACTTCTTGTCATTCGCCATTTTTCCTCTACCTCTACATTTACCTTTGCTTGAAAAATTAAACATAGAAAAAGATGAGTATAAACATATACTCAGTAAGAAACCCAATACAAGTGTCGTTAGGTGTCTATTAACTTTCCATTAGGATTTCGTTAGGAAGTACTGCATAACTATCATGCTCCCGAACAGACGTTATCTAGTGATCCCGTAGGAACACATCTGGTCTTCGGTGAACACGAAAGAACACCTCAAAGAATGGGGCTGTAAGTGACCTCGTCGAATCATGCATAAAAGTTATCATAACAAACTAGTGGTTCTGTCGAATACATACAATCATAAAAAGGTGGTGATCCCGAGGGACACCCATATAGGTACGACCCTAATAGACAAAGTTAACAGAACACCACAATCCATAGCATGTAATATATCATTAACATCCTATCATGACATGAATATTAATCATAACGTCCTTATCATTTTATTAACATACCATGTATCATGACATATCAGTCATCTCAATCAATACATATCTCGGTCATAACACATCAATCACAACATATCCGTCGTAACATATTGGTCATAACATATCAATCATCTATAGTAGCCATCTATACCAATCATCCATATCTGTCACATTAAGCACCTTAGGTACATCATGCATAATGGAAAAATACATGCAAGCTCTTAATTTTATTTCAAAAGTTTAGCACTAGAATCTCTTACCTCGAAATTAGCTAAAAATCTTGTTAACATTCAGAATTCAAATAATCAAATACTAAGCATAGACAAAATTAAATTAATAATTTTGTCAATCAAAACCAACCAACATTTTATTTACAGTTTTCAAAATTACGAACAAAGAGGTCAAACCAATTCAACCTTTGATCGGAAAAACTTTCGCAGCTCAAATCTTCCAATTAAAGTTTAGCTAACGTTCCAGCACAATATAATTCAACTAAATTCCATTATTAAATTATTCCAAGCCAAGAATTACCATTTGATGGAAAAATCAAAACTCACATCAAAACTTACCAATAAAGATGGCTAAAAGTATGTGGCTTGGAGCAAACAGTGGCTCAGCTTGGGTGCAATTGGAGAAGAAGGTTGACTCGGCTTGCAAAAAGGAGAGAGGGCTCAGACGGCTTGCAGCCAAGTTTAGATAGAGAAGAATGGCTTGCATCGACTGGGTTACTTGCAAAAGAAACCGACGGTGACGAGGTATTATGGTGTTGACGACGATTGAGACTGAGATACTTGGTGATGTTCGATGGAAGAGATGGAGACGACTTGGGCGCAACTTCAAGCATGGTGGCTCACGAAGAGAGAACGGACGCGCGAAGACCGAATGATGGGTGGAACGGCTTCATGGTGACAGACAAACGGAGGAGCGACCGATAGCGTGACTTAACGGACAGAGATAGGTAATAGAAAGGGTGGCGGTGGCTAGGGTTTGCTGTCACACCCCACTCCGAGCACCTGCTTGCTTGTTTCGAGACGTGGCGTGATGTCAGTTAAAGTCATTCATCTTTGGAACAATCTCAACTGACACATGACATGGAAACGTGAAACAATCAACAATGGATTTTTTTAAACTTGAAATACTTAAAACCTTAGTGTGACCCACTTGAAATCTTTTATAAAATGTAACATGAATAATGAAAAAATACATGACTAATTTGAATAAAAAAAATATCCTTGTTTGATGAAAAAGTAAGTTGGCTTGGCAGTAGTATGCTCACGCGGAGATCCACAATCTGTATCTGGAAAGTGGGAAAATATTTTTAAAAGAACAAGTTAAAAGACTTAGTGAGCAACGATTTTATAAAACAAGTTTTCATAAACATTTTAGTATATAACCAGAGCTTAAATAAATTTAACAATAAATAATCATATCATGAAACTTGAAGATTTGCATAGCTTTTCGAAGACAGTCCACTAGAAGAAAACTACCTTACAATGACAGTTATATATCTCAAAAAATGAATGGAAGAAAAAAAAACTGTCACGAAATATAAAATTTCGCGTTTTTGGCGGGAAAAGACGAAATTTTTCGGAAAACACTTCTCGCGACAGTTATTAACTGTCATAGAATGTTAGGGTTAAAATTTTTTTCTTTTTTCCTTCTCTTTTCTTTTTCCTTTTTCTTTCTTTTCCCTATTTCCTTCTTCCTCCCCGTGCGTCCTTCCCCTTCTCCCCAGCCGCAACCGCCGCGCCTCTTCTCCTTCCTCCCGTACGCCGCGACGACTCCACCGTCTCCTTCTCCCTTCCCTTCCGTTTCCTTCCCACCGCAGCCCAGCCGCAGCCAGCCGTCTTTCTCTTCCCTTTTCTTCCCGCCGCAGCCCAGCCGTAGCCCGCGATCTGCCGTCTCCATCTCCGGTTCGCGAAGCAACCTTGCAGCAGTCGTCCGCGCGCCGATCTGCCGTCTCCATCGCCGGTTCTGTCTTCGTCGAAGCCCGAGCCGCCGTGTGAACCAGTAACCGCCACGTTCGCCGCTCACAACCGCCGGTCGTCGATCCACATTCTGTTTTCCTCTTCATTCAATTTCCCTTGAAAAAACCCTCACCCATCGGATTTCAAGACAATCGAAGCAACCTCAAGAGGGAAATCAAGACAATCAAGCCGTCCCGATGGGTGGTGCCTGTTTTTGATTGGTTGCAACGCGAAGGGGCTTTGGCTTTGGGCCCTGAAGGCCCTTTGGTTGAGGAATTTTGGGATAATGTTAGAAGATACGCAATTTACGCCCTTACTGTGAGTACCGGTGCTATATATACTATTCTTCACTTTATTTTGGAACTGATTTTTGGGGGTGCCATTCTCCAAGGTAAACCACATATTGCCTTCTCTTTCTTCGTTCTTTTCTTTCTGCGTTGGAGTTTCAGAACTGACAATTTTATAGTTTGTAGTTTATAATTTCTCATTGAAATTGGATAGTAGTAGAAAGAGAGGTCTTCCGATTAAGATGGATAAAGTTTAAACAATAGTAGTATAATATTATTGTTTATTTTTTTACCATATTAGTTTGATGTCACTGTCAATTCACGAATGCATTTGATGCTTGTAATGGTTGAAGAATTAAACATATTTTTCTAGAAGAAGAAACCATTGTTTAAATAATGATCTCAACGAAGTTCTACTTCCTATGTTTGTTTCAGTTTTTTGAAGTGGAATGAACAAAACTACAAATGTTTATCAAACTGCCTTTCAAGTGTATGGTATTAAAAAGTGTAATGGAATTGGAGGCTCTGATGAAATGAAACATCAAAAGATAGACATAAACTTAAATTTCTTTAGGTAAAATTCTGCGTTAATTGTATTTACTAGTTGAAGTGAAATTTACTTTTCATTCAATTGCATCAGTGTCTGCATGAAATATTGTGATGTAGCTTTGATGTTCCACACTGATATGTTAATTTTGACATTTTGAATAACATTGAGAACTTTCCACTTTTCAAACCTCTATTTGGTTTGTATCTTAATTAACAGTTGTTGAATTATGAAAATGGTCACCTACACTTGTAAATTATTTAATTATCGTTTATTTCTTCTTTTCAGTGAAATATATATTTTGCACCTATTCTTTGGCAAGAAGTTTAAAGTCACACTCATATTTATTGTGCTAAAAATTTCTGATGTGTTGCCATAAATATTTTGTCTTTTTTCTACTATTTACTTTGAAAGAATATTTGCTTTTTTTTTCTTTTTTTTTGTAATGGGTGTTTAATGATTCCTATGAGTTACCACATTTGTGATTTTCTATGTTTTCTCAGGTTTGTGAAGAGGCATTCACCATTTACCTATATTATTGTGGACAATAAAACGTAAGTATTTGGATTTCCATGCTCCTCCTCTGTAATTGAGTGTAAAGGTCGTCTTGTTTTTGGCTTGTTTTGGTTTTCATCTTGCCCCTGTATATTCTTTATCTCTTTTTTTTCGTTACTGGTGTTAAACTTTACTCTAAAAAAATATGGACGGTGTTGGAACTTTGGAAAAATGCAAATGCAGTATCCTTTGATTTTGATTGCATAATTTGGATTTAGTGATAATCATTGAGGTAGCCTTGCACCGTTTGGATTTTGATAGCATATTGCAAATGTGTGTATTTTGTGGCGAAAAATCTATGTGAGAATATGTATGGTTATTCTCTATTGTCCTTCATTTTTTATGTTTGTTGTCCTTCAATTTTAGAAATTTGTTATTTTCTTAGAAGATCATCATTGCTAAACATAACTTTATTTTTTAGAAGATCATCATTGATAAACATCATCGGCCATGTTTATGATCATAGAAAACTTATCTTCTGATGCATGCTAATATGATTCTTGTACCAAGATTTTCAATATCTTCAACTCATGTAGCATTTTTTTTATGTGAGATCTTAAGACCCAGATATGCAAGCAGCTTTAACTCTCCTTCAAACGCTGTTTGATCGTTTGTATGTTGACAAGCAAATGCAATGGGTCTTAAACCCTTTTCTTCCATTTCTCTAATCTTCTTTTCCAGGTTTAACCTCTTTGTTTACTTGTAAAATAACATATTTATCTTTAATCTTTAAAATGTGTTGATTAATTTTTGCCATGTTTTCTAGTGGATTACTTTGGTGAGGAGACATGCTGAAGTTGTATTGAATGATGAAATAATATTCTTCTCTTTATGAAATTTTGTAAGGTGCAGAATAAAAGTTTCAAGTAGTTCAATTTAAGCTTCGGTTTAGTAGCTATTTTTGTTTTTAGGTTTTTAAAAATTAACCTAACGATTTACATCTTTCTAAAGTACAAAAGTTAAACTTTTAGCTAAATAAAAAAAAAGTTCAAAACAAAAACTGTTTTTTCATGGTTTTAAAACAAAAACAAAAAACCAAATAGTTATCAATGGAAAGTATTTTATATTGTAAGAACGTTTGATATCCCAAACTATGGACCTAAGTTTTTGATAGATGATATGTTCTTATTCTCAAATAGTTAATATTAGTTTCTACTGTAGTTCAAAACTCTAAATGCAAAGTTTTTTATTTTCTTTGACATTTGTTGTATGGTATTGTAGTTCAAAACTCTCTATTGTAGTTTACAAAATGTAACTTTTGCGTTTTTATTAGGTTTTGCATGAATATGATCTACTATAGTGTTGAAGCTACCAAGTAAGTGATTATATTTACACAACAATTATGAGGGTCTTTTTACAACGAGTTATATTGTTATGTTTAATGTTACTCTTATGAGTTTTTATTGATATGTTTAATATTACTTTGTTGCTTCATACCCAAGTTGTTGATTCGTATCTCTCTATTGTTTGTCCCTATTTTGATATTGATTTTTCCTTTGTTTTTTTGTTTATTACCTAAATTGTGCTATTTGCTATCATTTTCCTTCTTTTAAATATTATTTGGCATTTGACCTTTTGATTTTGTTTGGGCACTTTTGGTGTCCTATTTGTTTTAGTTTTGTTATAAAACAGAAGTTTTGACTTCTATGGTCAACATGAAAGATGAATACAAAGGTCGTTGGTTCATAAAGCTAAGGTTTGTTCAACTAGTTATGAATGTTGATATATTGTTCTCGTAGGATCAATTGATTTTGGATGATTATCTGCTTTTGGGTTCTTATAAAATGATTTGTACTAGTCAAAAATGATTTTTAATCCTCTGGAGACCACTCTCCAACATTCTCTTTTTTTGTGTCTTAAACAGCTAAATTGAGATATTGAGAGTGTTGTTTTTGGCGACAGATTAGAGCGATTTTCAGGTGAGTTTCAGTTGTGTGTGTTCTGTTTTAGTTGTGGGTTCTTTTAGGATTCTTCTAACCTGTGCACATTTTTAGCAGTTAGTATGATAAGCATACTATCTATACACCTAAAACCCATTGTACTATTTATTATATTGACGTATTCAATATTGATTGTGGACTGTGTATTCTAGAGAGAAAGAGTGAGTTGGGTATGTTTTTGGTATGTGTATCCTAGAGAGAAAGAGTAGCAGTATGTTTTTGTTTGCTGTGTTTGCCTAATATAGTCCTCATGGTCTTCTCTTTTCATTTCATGGAATCAAGTGTTGAAGTTCTTGTTTGTGTTCTGTATTTTGTTGAGACGATGATTTAGTTATTCATTGACTGTACGTATGTGTTATGGATTCTTTGTAGGTTCAACTGGAGTCGACAAGTTCATGAGTTTTGTTTCAAATATCATTTCCAGAAACGAACATTCTTGGTTGGTCCAGTCAAATATATTCGAATGCTATTTAAGATATTTTTTGATTAAGGGTTAGTATTTCGTACATGTGGATTACTGAAACTTGTATTAAGATGTACAAATATTATAAATCGTATTATAGTGTATAAATATTAAAGTGTTGGCTATTTTCTTGTACATTGGTGTGAAACTTGTATAATTTCAAATTTGTCATTCTCAGCTACATTATTGTCATTCTAATGGTTCGTGTAATGGTGGAGCTGCATGGAGAACAAAATAAAACTATAGGAAATTGAGAAATGTGATAGTTAATAGTTGTTGTAAATTGGAGAACGATGACAGATATTTAACAAAATAAATTGTCACGATTGCTCTATATGTGACAGAAATAACATGTCGTCATAAGATAAACAATGACAATTTTTTTTAAAAAAAACTGTCACGATTGCATTATATTTGACTGGAAAAAAATGTCGTCAATGGCAAAACAATGACATTTAATGTTATCGAAAAACTGTCACGATTGCACAATCGTTGACTGGAAAAAAATGTCGTCAATAACTAAACAATGACATTTTTACAAAAAAAAACTGTCGCGAGAAAAACATATTCATGACAATTAATACATGTCACGATAATAGAATTCGTGACAATTATTTAACTGTCGTTAATAAAGAAATGATGATAGTTATTGAATGTCATAAAATAAATTATGACAGTTATTGAATGTCGTTGAATGTTGATTAACGACATTTATTTCATGTCATAAAACAACCTATTGCGACAGTTTTCAAAAACTGTCGTCGAAGGCCTTTCCATGACTCCCGCTTCTATGACTGAAAATAACTGTCGCGAAATCCGTTCGCGACAGTAAATAACTGTCGTCGTAGCCCACTTTTGTACTAGTGGTCCTCCATAGCCACAAACATTATTTACCCTTGGAACAGTCAATGGGTAGCTAACCCTCCTTCTTTAAGGCATAACAATATACCCTTTCTGATGACTCATAGTTAAAAATAGGTTCGTCAACTGTACCATAAGTATGAAGTTAACCGCATGTATACAATAGGTCTCATGGAATATTCGGGCATGGATAAAATCATTTGAAAACATGAAATATTTCCTTGAAATCATAACATAGCTTGGAAATATCATTTCAATAAACATTTATCAATAGCATGGCTTGTATAAAAACTTGAGATCATGTTTATTAAATCCTTTAGAAATCATGAAATTATAACATAGCTTGGAAATATCATTTCAGTAAACATTTATCAATAGCATGGCTTGTATAAAAACTTGAGATCATGTTTATTAAAGCCTTTAGAAATCATGAAAATATAACATAGCATGGAAATATCATTTCAGTAAACATTTATCAATAGCATAGCTTGTATAAAAACTTGAGAATTGAGATCATGTTTATTAAATCCTTAAGAAATCATGAGTTACTCACAAGCTATTGCTTGTAGAGTCTGAAAACATGTTTAACAAAAAATCACTTTGAAATCATGGTGTTACAATAACACCAAAAAAATTAAGGTAATTTTAAATTTAATTATCTTACTTAATTTAATTATGTTGGAGTTAATTGTGTGTTATTTTTGTAGATAACTAATGAGATGGTTGATTTTATGGAATTTGGGTTAATTAAATATTTGTGGATAATTATTGTTTAGGAAATTAAGATTTACTAGATATTCATTGGAAGAATATATAATTAATTTGAACATTTAGAAGTAGATTGATTAAGTTGATGATGGATTGGAGGGAATTAAGAATAATTATATATGTATGTATGTATATGTATGCATGTGTGTATGTATGTATATAATTAAATGGATTTTTGGATTGGAAATAATTATATTAATATAATATAATTATTTAAGGAGTATTTATTTTTTGAAAGATTAAAAGAGATGATGTGATGGGAGGATTTAGTGAAGGGAGAGATTAAGATTATTGAGTTATTTTGTAAAAGAATTAGAGAAGGTGAAAAGAAATAATAATAATAATAATAATATTAAATAGGACTTCTTGCACTTCACCTTCTCCAATAATCTTCCCCACACCAAATACCCTACCCGCCGCCCATCATAGTACTCACCAACCATCTTCTCTCGAAAGGCTTCGTCTTTACTGTCGTTCGTCCAACCCATTCTGCCCAAGTCATTTGGTTGTCGTGCGTCGTGGAGCACATTTCGGTCATATCTCTTTGTCTACAAGCTTCGTTCGCCATCGTGTCTTCGTTTTGCCAACCGTTCGATCTTTGCGCATTTTCACCGTCGCACGCATTCGTCGACCATTTCCATATGTTTGTCTTAGGTGAACCCGAGATGTTCAGCTTCGCGAGCCGCATCCTCCATTCGTGCAAGCAAGCTGATTCCTCTCTACTTCAAGCCGCATGCATACCTTCGAGCTGTTTCCTTGCAGTGAGCCAAATTGAGCCAATTTCCTATTTTTGGTTATTATTTTGGTAAGTTCTTGATTGAGTTTAGGTATACCCATCAAGTAACAAATTTTTGGCTTGAAATAATTTAAATTATTGATTTGAGTTGTATTATTTTTGCTTGAGGTTGGGTTGGGATTTTTATTTGGAGGGTTTGAGCTGTGAAATCTTTCCCCAACCAAGGTTGATTTGGGTTCAACCTCTTTCGTTGGTGAGTTGGAACCTAAGTAATGAATTGTTTGATGTTGGGTATCAAACTATTTATTTAAATTTTATTTATGTTCATCTGCTTGAAAATCTTTGATTGTTGCTGTTAGGAATAAATATTGTTTGAGCTAATCTCGAGGTAAGAGATTCTAGTATATTGAAGAGCTTGCATGTATGTTTTTTTTATTATGCATTAATGTAGCTAGGATACGTAATACGTAATGTGACTGTTAGAGATGACTTAGATATGTTATGACTTAGATATGATCACCTTTGACAGTATATTGAAGAGCTTGCATGTATGTTTTTCTTATTATGCATTAATGTAGCTAGGATACGTAGCTAGGATACGTAATGTGACTGTTAGAGATGACTTAGATATGTGACTTAGATATGTTATGACTGGTATATGATATGTAGACATGTTATAGGCTATGATGTTATGTTAACTTTGTCTATTAAGGTCGTACTCATATGGGTGTCCCTCGGGATCACAATCTATTTATGTCTGTGTGGCTAACTTTTAGGAGTGATTTGATCGGGTCAATTTCTGTTTGATTCTCTTATGCGTTCCTTCAGGTCACTGAAGACTAGTTCCTCTTAGGAGTCCCTTCAGGATCACCGAAGACCATATGTGTTTCTTGAGAATCACTAGATAGCGTGCATTTGAGAGCATGATAGTTATGAGGTACCTTCTTACCGGACACCCTAACATGAAGTTAACAAATATTTAGTGAAACTAGTAGTGAGTCCCTTATTGGGTATATGTTTGTACTCGCTCTTTTCTGTGTTTAATTTTTCAGGCAAAGTAAGAGATAGAAAAAAGTTAGCGAATGACAAGAAATGATAGTGGTTCACCATAGGGCCAATTTATGATTGCTTCCGCTATTTTCAGTATTTTGTTTTACAGGATTTTATTTAAAATTTCAGAACTCATGAGTACTCTTATGATATTTTCTTATTTATTTTAAATAGGGCCCGAAATAGGATTTGACTTTTATTTTTATTTCTACAAAATTTATTTAGGACTTTATAAATGAGTATTTAAAGTTTTTTAATGAAAAGTTTAGTGTCTTCTTTTATTTATTTATTTTCTTTTAGAAAATCTTTATTTAATTTAGTAGTAACGATCTCAGCTTAGTGTAAAGAGTTGGATCGCTACAATTGGTATCAGAGCTTCAGTTTTTAGGTTATGTAGAATGACTTACGATGTAAGTCTTTGATTTTATCCCTATGGCTAATACATTCCTTTGTCACTCACTAGGTATGTTTTATGATATAAATTTATGATTATGCATACATGATCTTGCCTAAATTAAACTAGATACGTATGAATGTTATGAATGAATTTGTTGTAAAAGACTTTTGGTGGTAGAATTTAGGAAAAATGTCGCCATGTAGAAGTGTTCGTAGAGGTGGTAGGGGAGGTAGAGGAGTTAGATGTAACCAACTTGAACGACAGCCTACTACACACACTGTCGACCCCACTTGTCACTCATGTAAACCTTGCTTCCATAGAGCAAAAGTACAGAGATTTGTTATTCGAAGCATTGGCACAATGTCAACCTGTCTAACAGACCCCAACTGCAGGTGTTCAGATCCTGACTGCAAGAGTTCAGGCCCTAGTTGTAGCCCAGAATGTACATGATCAGTTGTCAGCAAAAGCCAAGCACTTTAGGGATTTCAGGAAGTATAACCCTTGAACTTTCGATGGATCCTTGGACGACCCTACCAAGGCACAAATGTGGTTGACCTCTATGGTTATATTTCGCTATATGAAGTGTCCCAATGACCCAGAAGGTTCAGTGGGTCGTGTTCATGTTGATTGACAGAGGTACGACCTGGTGGGAGTCTACTGAGAGGATTTTAGGTGGAAATATAAACTAGATCACCTGGGAACAATTTAAGGAGAATTTTTATGCTAAATTCTTCTCTGCTATTCTAAGGGATGCCAAGCGCCAGGAGTTCTTGAGACTGGAGCAAGGCAATATGTCTGTAGAGCAGTATGATCAGGAGTATGATATGTTATCACACTTTGCTCTTGAAATGGGAAAGATCAAGCCTGACAGAGCCGACAAATTCGTTGGAGGCCTTAAGTTGGAGCTTCAGGGTTTCGTTCAAGCTTTTAGGCCAGCTACCCAAGCTGATGCACTACACCTTCTTGCTCGTCCCAAGACATGGCGTGATGTTAGCCGAAGTCATTCGCCTCTTGAACAACCTCAACTAACACATAACATGGAATCGTGAAACAATTAACAACATAAGTCTTTTAACTTGAAATACTTAAAACCGTAGTGTAACCCACTTGAAATCTTTTATAAAATATAACATGGATAATGAACCAAACATGAATAAATAAGTGTTTGGACAGTTACATGACTATTTTGAAACAAACAATGTTCTTGTACAATGACAAACTAAGTTGACCTGACAGTAGTATGTTCAGCATACAGAGATCCACAATTTGTACCTGGAAGGTGAGAAAACATTTTTTAAAAGGTAAGTCAAGAGACTTAGTGAGCAACGATTTTATGTAGCCATATAAAGAAAAAATATGTCATGTGCAAGAACCTCTCAACTGTGCCATGACCTTGTCATGTGTATGTAACTTGATCCAAAATAACCTCTATAAAGAAAAAATATGCCCATCTTGCCCACACATGCCTAACTCACGGCCACTACCCAGTCAGTATTTAAATATATTCAGAAACATGACTCATCTTTGAAAAATCATAACATAAAATCCACAACTCTTTTGACAATCCTTAATTCTACAAAGTTTCTCTAAAATGAGTTATCTTTCTTACCTCAGAATTTCAGAATCAAATTCTAAAAGCCGAGTCCTATAGCCCACTTGGCATGAACCTTGCTCAAATTCACCTAAGAAATGACCTCACCTTCTCTGGATCAAAACACAAAATTTCTTGAATCCAAAATGCATAGAAGCCCTTAATCAAAAACTAAACACAAATTCTTAACTTTCAAGACTAATTTGAGTAATTTTGCACAAATGAGTTGTGAGAAATTGATTGCTTGAAACTAGCCTATTTATAGAGTCCCTTACATGAGATTATTGTGACACTTAATTCGTGATTAGACTCACCTCTTAACCTGGTAATTACACCTAATCACCTCCTCCATGTCCTACTTGGTCGCAAAATGCATGATGACATGGTTGTGATACTTGGATTTACTTTACTTCGTTTATTCACAACATGCCACATACTTGATCCAAACGCCTAGCTACACTAAAAATTTTACCTTTGCCGACGAAACGCATGTCAACGCCCCTAAATTTCGTCGGTAGAAGTGGTTTACACCAACATATTATTTTGGCTTTGGCAATAAGTGGAATCGTTGATAGTCTATTTTATAGCGTTGTCATAGATAGGTTTTGTCGACGACATATTTTTGTTCTGTCGGCATATTTAGACATATGTTGACAATGTATTATCACCGTATGCTTAAGTAAAAAAAGGCCAATGAATTTAAAATAACCGTTGGTAGTTCGTTTAAAACAAAAAATTTCCTAGTTCACGATTTTCCCCCAAATCTCCTTCTTCTTCTTTCTCTTATGCTGCCACCCCTTCCCTTCCCCTTCACGGTTTTTGCTCTCTTTTCTTCCTCCCACACACGCCGACCACCCCTTCCCTTTCACCATTTTCCCTAATTTTTCTCCTTCCCACATAGTCACCCACCTTTTCCCTTCCCCTTCACCATTTTTCCTCATCCTTCTCCCTCCCACACAGTCGACCACCCCTTCCCTTCCCCATCGCCATTTTCCTCACTTTCCCACGCACGAACTGCCCAGGCTTAACTTTTTCTAGACAGTGTGGATGATTGTGTGCCTAACATTTTTTTGGACAGAGTGTGGACGGCTGCCTCCCTCCATCGCACCCTCTGCCGCCCCCTTTTTTTTCTAGACAGTGTGGACGGTCGCCCCTTCATTTTTCTCATTATCCTTTTTATTCTAATTAAGTAAGTTTAACTTAGATCTATTTATTTATTTTACATGTTTTATATGAAAAAATAATAGATCTGCTATGATTTACATGTTTTTATAAGGAAATTATAGACAATTATTTTGAAATGTATAATCCAAACATACACATGTTTCTTATTTCTACGCTCTATGACACACTTTTGGAGGTGACTTTACCTTCTTTTGCTACCCACATAACCTAAATATCTTAAGACCTAATTTTGACACTTAGCTAAATTTTTCCAACTTTTCTCTTATTCTTAAACCTAAACATGAGTTGCAAATTTTTTACTTTATTTTTTCATTCTCTTGTCCTTGACCCATCCTAGCAAATCCAAAGGTTAAATAAATTTTAGGTTTCACATTTACAAAAGAAGAAAAATTGGGGAAGATGATGAATAGTGAAAGTGCACGCTTTACGAGATCCTTGATACAATAAAATAATAATAATAACTATTACTATTATTAACTCATTTTTACTTTCCCAAATATTTTCATCTACCCTCTTTAAATTTAAAAACTAATAAATCTTATTCTTTCTCCTCATTAAATTCTCTATCATCCAATCAACTTTTTCTCTTTCCCACACTATAACAATATATTATTCTTAATAATTATATTATCCTCAATAATATAATTGTTCTTAACCTTTCCCTATTAACTATATATATATACATACATATATAATTAATCAATATCCTTAAAACTCGCCAAATCAAATTACCAATTTCAATAATTAATTAAATATTCTTCCACTAAATAGTTAATTAATCCTAATTTTCACAAAATCAACAATTACCATCGATTATCTAAAATAACACCAAAAAATCCAACATAAATAAATTTCACTAAGATAATTAAATGTAAAATTAACTTAATTTTTAGGGTGTTACATTTATTGATTTCATTAGTTATATGCTTGTGTTAATGATATCATTGTATTTGTAAGTTTGGGCCTACGAGATAGTGTTGTCCATCAGTGGTCGAGTTGTCTATAGGGAGTTATCATCTACGATACCACGCATCATGCAATGAAGTTGCACAAACTCACCTGGGTTGAAGGTGATTAGGTCTCAGGTTTTCGAGTCTTAAATGGTACATTATGATTCATTTTCTTCCTCCACATTCAATATAGTATTCTAGGGTTTTGTATCTTAATTAACACAAGTTGATGTTCCAATTCCAACCCATATACATGAGATTGAACCTACAGATGACTAACGTACTTACCTTGATCGGAGTCTTAAAATTCCTAGCTACAAGGAAGGCCCGCATGACCCTCATCCTCAGCACTTCGAGCATGCCTCACCACGCATTCATGTCGAGCATCCCCCCTCCTCCTCATATCCAGCATCCCCATTCTCTTCCTTGGGATGATGGTTACCCCTCCACATCTACGAAGCGGCCTATTTAGACTGATAGACTCTGGATGATGTGTGATTGCAGCCAACATATACGTCACCTAAAAGGGAGATTAGATTAGATGAAGGACTTTTTAAAACGAATGGAGTCATCAGTGTTATCAATTATAAATGAGCTTTTGATGGCATTGATTAAGGTATTATTATTATTCACATGGAACTTTTTTATTATTTTTGTCTTAATTAAGTATTAGTCCTTACTTATGTTTCTACTGCTTCCTTAATAAGGTAAGGTAGTTGACTCCCAACCATGCTATGATGGTGGTGAGAGTACGTCCTTCAATGCATCAGAGGCTCAAACTCTGGTTGGCAACGTATTCATTAGATGTTCCTACTTTTATCAATGATGAACAGCCTACTGACAAGGAGACAGGAACATCCGTTAGTGACAACCCCAAATATGGTATCATATCGATCGACGTACCATCAAGGGGCGAGGATGTGCGACCACTACCTCCCCAACCCATGCTAGAGCCGAAGGATGAGGTAAATGATTTCAAATTTTGCATTCCTTTATATAGTGACTTTAGTAATAATAAAACTAACTAATAAACTGAATTGCAAATTGTGCAGTCTATTGAGTTTGATGTGGAGGTCATCTCACCTTTAGTTTTTCCAGATGTCATACTTAAGGAAAGGACGACAAGGAAGAGAGGTATACCCTGGAAATTGTGATTCTCAATTATCGAACAAGGACAAGGGGCTAAGATAAGAAAGAGGGTGCGCCCCTACAATCCTGTTTGCAAGATCCTCATGAAGTTTGATAAACAATTCTCGGCATACCTCACTGACCCTTGGAGAGAGGAGTTATAGAATAGGGTTAGATGCTCGAGGGCCCTTTTATGGTTCCTAGACCTTCTAACCCCACAAACATTCACGGACGACAACGTATGTATTTAGGGGTGTAAATGAGTTGGGTTGGGGGACATTCTCAACCTAACCCATACATTTTGGATTGGTTGGGTTGGCAACCCGAATTGTATTACAAACCTAGCCCAACCTAACCCTTAAAATATGGGTTGGGTTGGGTTTTGAGTTTTTGTTTTTTTAAACGACGACTTTCAAATTTGATACATGATCTTGGGGTCTTAGTTGCACCAAGATACCTCGAGATGAAAGAATTATATCTTTAATTTATTCAATCTTGGACATACATTGCCCCTAAATGCCCTATGATGAAAGAATTCTTCTTTTAGTTATTGGATCTCAAGCCTTAATAACATCGAGAAAGCTCGAGATAAAAGAATATATTCTTCTTGAAGGGATAAAAAACTATGGCAGCAGAAGATTTTACAGAACCATTCCTCAAATTAATTTGGAAATTCCAAAATACCAGTATATTGGCAAAAATTTAGAATCAAAATTTTAAATAAAAACTAAGTATGCTTTTAATTTAAAAGATACAAAGAACTTACTTTTGTTGACGTCTCTGAATCTACAAACCACCGAATTGGGGGACACCACCCGTCGGAGACCTTCCTAGGATGAGATTAGTTTGTGGAAAGCAATTGAAATGGGAAAAGGTTTAAAGGTATATTTGAGAGAAACTTGTTTCTTTTTACGGAGAGCAGCAAAAACGCTAACTTTTATTTTTTTTATTAATTCGTTAAAAAAATTGTTTTCTTCTAGATATTTATAACTTTTTTTCATTCTTGGAATAAGAATTGGAGTAGGAAAGAATCATGAGATTCTATTAATTTAAAAAACATTAAATCAATAGAAATTTCAAATCTACAAATTAATTAACAATTAATCAATTAGTTAATAATTAATTAATATTTTATTTAAATCTTATTTAATGAATATCTCTCCAATACCTTATAGTTTTATATTAATTTAATCAATCAAATTTAATTAAATAATATTAAATTAAAATATTAATTAATAACTAAATTAAATATCTTATATTTAACCTAAGTTAAATCTGAATCATATTCAAATGTAAATTTCTCTCGTAACCAATAATTTTAATATGAATCCAATTCACATTAAATTAATATTTGAACTCATTCAACTATTTTATCTCTCATAAATTAATTTTGAATCATATCCAAAATTAAATTTATACAATAAAGTTGGATAAACTTTATATTATAATGTATTATTATACATTATACTAATTCCTAAAGTAAATTTAAACATTTCAAATTATAACCATTATAAATAAATCTTATTACCCTTTACGAGCTAGGAAGGGGACTTAATGAACCTACAGATAAGAAGCTACAACGATATGAGATTAACTGTGTGTAGACTCCACTAAAAACTCACAGTTGAACTCTTCTCACTCTAGATATATTTATGTGGCCACGGAGATGGACGATTAACAGTAAGTTGGTCTTTTACGAGTGTTCGTAATACCAGTTAGGTCAAATTACCGTATTAACCCTAGGTTACCTCTAATCCTTAAATACTAGTGCTCCTCTAATGAACAACCTGTTTACGATCCTACCAATAAATAAAAACCCCTCTCGTGTCATAGAGAGGGTACGACATTTTGTTCAAGTCTTGGAGAAACCATTTAAGGAAACACTCATCTACTTACCCTAAAGTAGGAAAAGAGTGAATTCCATCTTGTGTAATTATGTTTCCAGCTCCTCACTCGGTCTTGTCCCTAAAATGATAAACTTATTGAGTAAGTGATCTGGCCACTTTCACCCGTACAAATCAAAGGACAATCCATCACAAATAGAAGTTCATAATACACTCATAGGATTAAGACTAAGTTACCTAGGTCATCCTTGTGAAATAGAAACCTAACTAGTTAACGAGAGTTACGTCTAGTGGTTACTATTTTGTAGTCCGATTTTATGCAAACTCATTGCATAGGATATCCTCACTCGCATGTCAACTACACGAACGTGTTGGATCATTGCGTTTGTATTAAATACAAAGTGAGTAACATCCATAGTGTTACCAGGATAAGGTACCCATCCCTATCCTTATACTATAAACTCTTTAAGCTGATCTTGAATATTGATCCTTGTATGTCTCTACATACTGTTCAAGACTCATTAAACAACTTAGGATATTAGTTTATTGGATTTGGGTTATATTTAAGACAAAACTAATAATATAATTAATAACAATTATTACAATAATAACACTTTATTAATATCGGTCAATAGATTATATTTACAATCTACGAGTTTGAGGACATAAATCCCAACAATATGTGGCATGTCACATCATCTCCAACTACCATTCTTGTCTTCTAGTGAATCTTCCTCGGATAATAACATAATTCCTCACCTAGAGATTGTTGGTCGCCAAACAAGTTCCCATTGCGTAGCCTTTGCGCGAGATGTCTCCTGCGATTCACTAGTTTCTTCATTTCTAAACATCTTGCATTAAGACATAGAAATTGCGTAAAACAGACATGATGCTTATGTAAGATGTATTTCTAAGTATTTATGAATTTAGAATATAAGTTGCGCATTTTGGTCCTCTTCTTATGTGTTTTTGACCTCATTATTCTAATAAAAGAGGCTATAATAACGAGTGTTTATACACGTTATGATCTTCATTGGATATATGTTTTTAAAGATAGTTATGCAAAAGTCTCATGTCGGGAGTACTATTGTTACAAGATTCAAATAAAAGATTCTGACAAATCAATTCTTTTACAATTTGGTCGCCTTTTACAACAATACATAGTTGATATTGCAGAAAAAGGTAAGTGTTACCATTGTGGCCAAAACGGGCACTGGTTAAGAAACTGCCCAAAATACCTTGCAGAAAAAAAGGCAGATAAGGAAACACAAGGTAAATATGATTTACTAGTTGTAGAAACATGTTTAGTGGAATATGAAAATTGTACCTAGATACTATATTCAGGAGCCACTAACCATATTTGCTTCTCATTTCAGGAAAATAGTTCTTGGAAAAAGCTTTCAGAAGGCGAGATCACTCTCAAGGTTGGAACATGAGAGATGGTCTCAGCTTCAGCAGTGGGAGATTTAAAGTTGTTTTTTAGAGATAGATATGTCATACTTAAGAATGTCTTATATGTACCTCAAATGAGAAGAAATTTAATATCTATCTCTTGTATTTTGGAACAAATGTATAGAATATCTTTTGAAATTAATGAAGCGTTCGTTTTCTATAAAGGTATTCTAGTTTGTTCTGCTATACTTGAAGACAACTTATATAAGTTAAGACCAACCAGAGCAAATTTTGTCTTAAATACTGAAATATTCAGAACAGCTGAAACTCAGAATAAAAGACAAAAAGTTTCTTTTAATGCCTATTTATGACACTTAAGACTTGGTCACATAAATCTCAATAGGATTGGGAGATTAGTTAAAAGTGGGCTTCTAAGTCAGTTAGAAAATAATACTTTACCTCCTTGTGAATCTTGTCTTGAAGGAAAAATGACCAAGAGATCTTTTACTGGAAAAGGTCTAAGAGCCAAAGGACCCTTAGAGCTCGTACATTCGGACCTTTGTGGACCAATGAATGTCAAAGCTCGAGGTGGATATGAATATTTCATTAGCCTCATTGATGATTATTCAAGATATGGTCATATTTACCTAATACATCATAAGTCTAATAGTCTTGAAAAGTTCAAAGAATATAAGGCTGAAGTAGAAAACGAATTAGGTAAAACAATAAAAATACTTCGATCAGATCGAGGTGGAGAGTATATGGACTTACGATTCCGAGACTATTTAATAGAAAATGGAATTCAGTCACAACTCTTTGCACCTAGTACACCTCAACAGAACGGTGTATCAGAAAGAAGAAACCGGACCTTGTTAGACATGGTTCGCTCTATGATGAGTTTTTCTCAGATGCCAGATTTTTTTTGGGGATATGCTTTAGAAACAGCTGCTTATATTTTGAATAATGTTCCCTCTAAAAGTGTTTCAGAAACACCTTATGAGCTATGGAAAGGGCGTAAAGGAAGTTTACGTCATTTTAGAATTTGGGGTTGTCCAGCACACGTGTTGGTACAAAATCCTAAGAAATTGGAACATCGTTCAAAATTATGCTTTTTCATAGGTTATCCAAAAGAATCAAGAGGTGGTTTGTTTTATGATCCTCAAGAAAATAAAATACTTGTGTCAACAAATGCCACATTCTTAGAGGAAGACCACATCGGGGATCATCATCTTCGTAGTAAACTAGTATTAAAAGAAATTTTCAAAAGTGTTATAGATAAACCTAGTTCATCCACTAAGGTAGTTGATAAGACTAGGAAATCTGGTCAATCACATCCACCTCAACAGTTGAGAGAGCCTCGACGTAGTGGGAGGGTTGTTCATCAGCCTGATCGCTATTTGGGTTTAATTGAAACTCAAGTCATCATACCTGACGATGGCATAGAGGATCCATTAACCTATAAACAGGCAATGAAAGATGTAGATCGTGACCAATGGATCAAAGCCATGGACCTCGAAATGGAGTCTATGTACTTTAATTCTGTCTGGACTCTAGTAGATCAACCAAATGACGTAAAACCTATTGGTTGTAAATGGATCTACAAGAGGAAACGAGACCATGCCGGTAAAGTACAGACTTTCAAGGCTCGACTTGTGGCAAAGGGTTATACCCAGAGAGAGGGAGTAGACTATGAGGAAACTTTCTCTCCTGTTGCCATGTTAAAGTCAATTAGAATACTCTTATCCATCGCCACTTTTTATGATTATGAAATTTGGCAGATGGATGTCAAGACAACTTTTTTGAATGGTAATCTTGAAGAGAGTATCTATATGTCTCAACCAGAGAGGTTTATAGAACAAGATCAAGAACAAAAGGTTTGTAAGCTTAAAAAAACCATTTATGGATTAAAACAAGCTTCTAGATCCTGGAATATAAGATTTGATACTGCGATCAAATCTTATGGCTTTGAACAAAATGTTGACGAGCCTTGTGTTTACAAAAAGGTCGTCAATCCCATTATAGCATTTTTAGTCTTATATGTAGATGATATTCTACTTATTGGAAATGACGTAGGATATCTTACTGATATCAAGAAATGGCTAGCTATGCAATTTCAAATGAAAGATCTGGGAGATGCACAATACGTTCTCGGAATCTAAATTGTTCGAAACCGTAAGAACAAAACACTAGCCATGTCTCAAGCATCTTACATAGACAAAATGTTGTCTAGATATAAAATGCAGAATTCCAAAAAGGGTCTACTGCCGTACAGATATGGAATTCATTTGTCAAAGGAACAATGTCCTAAGACACCTCAAGAAGTTGAGGATATGAGAAATATTCCATATGCTTCCGCTGTTGGAAGTTTAATGTATGCAATGTTATGTACTAGACCTGACATTTGCTACTCAGTAGGGATGGTCAGTAGGTATCAATCCAATCCTGGACGTGATCACTGGACAGCCGTTAAAAACATTCTAAAATATCTTCGGAGAACAAAAGACTACATGCTCATGTATGGTACAAAGGATAAGATCCTTACTGGATACACTGATTCAGATTTCCAAACTGATAAAGATGCTAGAAAGTCTACATCAGGATCAGTATTTACTCTAAATGGAGGAGCAGTAGTTTGGAGAAGCATAAAGCAAACTTGTATAGCTGATTCCACAATGAAAGCTGAATACGTAGCGGCTTGTGAAGCAGCAAAAGAAGCAGTATGGCTAAGAAAATTCTTGACAGATTTGGAAGTCGTTCCAAATATGCATCTACCAATCACTTTATACTGTGACAACAGTGGTGCAGTTTCAAATTCAAGAGAACCTAGAAGCCATAAAAGAGGAAAGCATACTGAACGCAAGTACCATCTTATCAGGGAAATTGTACATCGTGGTGACGTTGTAGTAACCCAGATTTCTTCTCAGCAAAATATTGCCGATCCTTTTACAAAAGCCCTCACGGCTAAAGTGTTTGAGGGTCACCTACACAGTTTAGGTCTACGATGTTTGTAAACTAGGACAAGTGGGAGACTTATTGGCCATGTGCCCTAGTTTCATATATATTCTCTCACACCACATCTCTCATACCACTAGGAATTTTAGTCCAAGTGGGAGTTTGTTGGAATTTTTTGTCCTAAAACTCGTAGTTTGTAAATCATATTCTGTTCAATAAAGTTATTATTGAGAAATTAAATATTATAATCTTAAATCCAATAAATCAAGTTCCAAGGCTATTTTTGAATAAACTTGAACTTTATGTGTAAATATAAACGTGGATCAAGTTCGAGTATATAGCCTAAATAGTCTATAGTATATGAAATAAAGGTTGGGCGCCTTATTTAGAGAAACTATGGATGCGGCCCACTTTGTAGTACAAACGAGGTGATCCTAATCGTTCATGTAGAGACATGAAAGTGGGGGCATCCTATGTAAAATGTTTACATAAGACTGAACCATGAATTAGTCTTTTTTACATTATAACACCGTTTACTGTTTAAAACTGACTATCTCAATTATTGATGACCTAGGTAACTTAGTCTTAATCCTGAGTTAACTATGAACTCCTGTTCACACGAGATTATCCTTAGATCTGCATAGGTGAGGGCAGCTCATCAGCGTTGGCCCACAAGCCTCCCATTTCAGGGGTAAGATCGGGTGGATAGCTGGGAACATAGGGTACAAGATGGAATTCACTCCTACCCGCTTTAGGGTTAGTAGATAGGTTGTTCTCTTAAGCACTGAATCCAAGTCTTGAACAAGGGGCCCCACCCTCTCATTGGCCCGAGAGGGATTAAGTTTATCGGTTGAACCTTAAACCAATTGTTCAATAATGGATTAGTGGGACTTAAGGAGCAAGATGTAATCTTGGAGGTAAAACGGTATTTTGACCCAGCCAAGGTTACGAGCAACCTGTGAAGGATTAACTTACTGATTATGGTTTTATCAAATGGACACAAATATATCTATAGTGATGGGAGTGCAACTACGAGACTTTAGTGGAATGACCCGTTAGTTAACAAATGTTGATTAACTCGGTCTAAAAGAGTTTAGCTAGTTAATCTTGAATCGTTGGAGCCCATGATCTATAGGTCCATTAGGTTCCCCTGCTAGCTCATATGGATTAAACTTAGAACATTGTGATGAAATAAGTCGAATTGTTCGAATTGGGAGAAGAAAGAGAAACCGACAATATATAGTGATATAGTCGTCGGTCTTCTAATTAGAAATAGAGCTTTATGTTTTACATACTATAAGTATGAATGCGGATTCATACTAAGAAGCTCGGAATTGATGGAATTGGTAAAAAATAGTAAAAAGTCAAATTGTTGACTTTTGACTTTGAAAAGTCAAACTTTGACCGGCCTTATATTCAAATGTGATTTGAATTTTGGAAAAATGAATGCGGATTCATGCTTGGGAGGTTGGAATTAGTCAAAGCGGACAAAATGGTAAAAAGTCAAAATATTGACTTTTGACTAAGAAAAGTCAAAGTTTGACTTTTGACTTGGAATATTTAATGACCATTTTACCCTTGGACTAAGTTAGTGGGAAAATCCAACATTTTGTTGGATAATCCTACTAACTCTTAGTGGGATATGTGGCTATATGAGATATAGACACCTAGCCCACTAAGTTCCACTAATTGTTAGTGGAACATTAGGTGTTGAGATTTGGCAAATTAATTACATGCATTTTTGCATGTAATTAGGTTATAAATAGGGGTGTTTTCAAATTGTTGAAGACTTTTGCCTTTTTTAATTATCCTTCAACATCTCAACAAAAGAAAAATTTTCTACCTTCCAATCCCATTTTATCTCCATTTCTTTCTACACCAAATTGGGTCCCACAACCCGGTTCTTTGTCCAAGAGGATAGTAGTTGAGTACTAGTGGTGGTCTCGGTTTGAATTGACAAGAAGGTATCAAAGTTTTTTGAAAGCTTCAAATGTAATATTTCCTAAAACCCTAACTTGATTAGTTTAGAGTTACATGTTAATTGTGGCAATTAGGGTAGAAATTCGATTTTTTTTTTCCGCTGTGCATGTCTTAGTTCTATCACCCCTAACTTGTAACATCATTTCTATTCTTTATATTTTTGTATTTTTTACATTGTATGTTGTTTATATTGTATAATGGTCAAAGGCCTACATTCTTTAATACAATGTATACTTATACCATTTTTTACCCATCCACGTCTTTGCTATTCACTTGTCTTTATGTTATTTGTAGTTCAGGTTTGTGATTAGTTATTGACAAGAAGCCTTGCTTATAACTCTTATCACGTTTAGCTGAGCTATGTTTATCATTTAACCAGTGTATATCGTCAACTACACAAAAGGACAAGTAGTAGGGATAAAGCTACCCTATGCAAAGAGGTGTTTGGAGACAAACCGCATCTTGGTGAGATAACTTCCATCATTTGTATCCCGACATTAGGCATGATAGGTTACTTCCCTTAAACATGGAGATTTATAAGTGTTATACGTGATTACTTTTAGATATGCCACGTTTAATTAGGCTTAGTCATTTGGATCCCGAAAGAAGACTAAGTGTGATGTTTAATGACTCCAAGAGGAGTGCGTTTTAATCATAAACTAATCAAGCAAGTTATATCGCGTCAAGGTTTTCATATAGCTTAGTTGCTTGATAGCACTAGACCTTCCTTCACCCATTCTTTCATACAAGTTAGTTCATCCACGCTTCAACCATGCATCCTCATTAAATCATCTTACAGATTCTCTAGGTGTACATTAGTAGGTATAGTCTTTCTTACATTCTTTTATACTATATATTTTATTTTTTTATACCACCTAATTGACAAGTAAAACCCTAGAACTAAGCTTTGATATCAGTTTCCAAGTGTTCGACCGACCTAAATCACCCAGAAAACTTATTATTTCGCTTACACTTGGACAAACAATAGAAAAACTTGTGTACAATGATGACTTAGATATATATGATGGAAGATATTGAGAGTATTTTGCATGCAATGATCATATCCACTCGCATGATGAAGAGATTCATGAAGAGCATTTTGCATGCAATATAATGATCCTGAATCAATGTCATATCATATGGAATAAACTTAAAAGCACTATACCAACATAGGCAACATCACTATTTCTCATGACCCTATGTTGTCTAGAATTAAGAGTTATCACTAAGTCTGTGGAGTTGACCAACTAGGTCAAGTTGTAGGCATGGTTTAGTTGGATGGACTTGTACAAACCCACAAATCAAACATGCAAACAGACAAACTACAACGAATCAAAATAGACTAGGTTGCGCAAGATCGACTCTCAACAAGCGTTGATCTTACCAGAATTGTGCAATATACTCCACCCTAAGTCTAAAAAAGTACTAAGCATAATGCTTCTCAGAAATTTAGACCCATCAAATGATCTTTGTAATGGGACAAGAATGGTGTGTCGAGACTTTGGAAAACATGTGATTTTTACTGAAATAGCAATGGGACAACATATTGGCAAACATGTCTTCATACCACATATACCTTTAAGTCTTACAAATGATGAAGGGTATCTATTCAAATTTAAGAGGAAACAGTTTCTAGTACGCTTTAGTTTTGTAATGATCATAACAAGGCATAAGGACAAACAATACCACATGTTGAAAATTACCTTCCACAAGATGTTTTCTCACACGGACAATTATATGTTCCACTTTCCAGAGGCATCTCTAAGAAAATGACAAAAATTCTGTTGAACATAAATGTTGAAAATGTAACAAAAAAAAAATTGTATATAAAGTACTCATTTAAGCTTTATTATATGTCTTTAGTATTGTTATTTTTTAATTTAGCACTAAATACTATTTATTCATTTTAGCAAACATATATATTAACAAGGTTCTCACGTGCAATGCACGTTTTTAGTTATCTAGTGTACTTAAAAGACTTCCTAAATATGCGTAAAGTCACTCCAAAGGACTTAAGAGAGACATAAATTCGATTTTGGAATGCAAAGTAAAGGTTTGGAATGTGCGAGATGTGTGCGAGATGATACATCTCGCACATTTTAAAACTTTCACTATGAATTTTGAAATTAAATTTATGTCCCTCTTAAGCCTTTGGAGTGCTTTTACGAATGTTTAGGAAGCCTTTTAAGTATATATATATTATCTCACACACATCTCACACACATCTCACACATATTTAATTGTAAGGAAATTGTAACATATTTGAAGGACTTGTGTATTATCTCACACACATCAACAACATATTTTATGGGTTCCTTTGGTCCTTCATGTTTTTTGCTCTTGTTTTTTTCCTGGTATATACTCACCAAGTGTGGTTGAAGAATCAAATAAAAATTATAAAGTATACCTTTTGTGTTTGTATTAGAACTATCTGTGGTGACCTATCTAAAATGGGTCATGTGTTTATGAATCAGCTATTGGAAAAACAAAATTCTACTGTAAAAAATGGTGCAGTTTTCAAATTGATTACAACCCAAATTAAGGCGGAAGCTGGCTTGGATAGGAGTTAGTTTTAGTTACTGATCTACTATAAAAAAAAAAACAGTACCAAATTTAATGATTAAAGTCCCAAATTAATGCAGAATCTGTACATAAACTGGAATTTGAGGTCTATAAAAACATAAATTGGAACTTATATTCCATACAAAATTGGAAGCTGAAAATGAACTTATAAGTAAATTAATAATTAATGTATAATAGTAAAATATATTCTCCAGATCTGACTTATAAGCCCAAAAATTTCAATGATATTCATTACAGATTCAACCCGACTTATGTACAGATTTTGCAACATATATGATATACAACTCCTAAAGATTTCACAAAATTGAATTCATAGTAGTGTTGGACTATAGTTGGAACACCGATTGTTTGCCCTAACACCAAATATCAAAGAATTTAGTACTATCTCACAAATCTTGCATCAACTTATTACGCGATAGTTTACCCTCTTATGTGATCATTTAACTTTCTACCTTTAAACGATTGTTTACTTCTTATACGGTCGACTAATTTTTCATACGATTGATCGTTTAACAAAATACCTCTTCAAAACTGAAAACATAATGATAATGATTTTGAACAAATCATTTCAAATTAAAGTGAAAATTATGCTTGGGAATAAGATGTCTAGGAATTAATTATAATTATGTTTGGTTGTGAAGGAATTTTATCACGATCGTTAGCCCTACAACCTTCTACACGATCGTTTAGTTTTTCACATGATCGTTTAGCTTTCTATCTTCAAACGATCGTTTAACTTTCTACCTTCAAACGATCGTTTACTTAGCTTCTTACACGATCGGCTAACTTTTCATACGATTGTTTAACAAAAATTATTGCTAGTTTTAAGTATAAGTAGAACAGGAGAGCTTTCTTTTCATCTCAGACATATTTTTTTCATCTTCAAAGGCAAAAGCATGGCAAACCAACATACAGAAAATAGAAAAATTGTTATAATCAACAAACAATAAATCTAGTAAGCCATCCCATTTAACACAAAACCAGCATCCATGGACAAGCAAAATATATAAAATCCCTCACAAATAAAGAACAATAAAACAACTCCATAACCACGTGGATAGCCCGCCAAGACTTCAGTGATGACCAAGCCTAAACTACTGAAGCTAGAAATGAAAATTCTACAAATTACCAATAACTGCTTCTTTTAGAATTTTTAACAAACATATGGTGTCCACAACAAATTATTCTATAACTGAACAATACCACCACAACCAATTAACATAACTTCCAAACATCATAATAAACAGATGAAAATGGTGGGGGAAAGGGAATGAGGAGGTGTGGGGGAAAGGGTAGGTAAAATGGTGGGTTTTTGTATGTAGAAGTTTGAACTGGAGGTCATTGAAGATGGAAAATGAGAAAGACCTTGAAAAAGGTGGAAGGGGAAAATGAGTTTGAAATGGAGGTCACCGAAGATGGGAAACGAAAAGAACAAAGGATAAATTAATGAAAATGTGTAAAATGAGAAATTGCCTCACAGTTGCCGACGTTGCAAATGTTCACTGTTGATGTTTTAAGAAAATTTCGTTGAGGACAAAATTGACTAACAGTTTGTCTTAAAATTAAGTTTTTTTTTTTTTTTTCAAACTCAATTGTAAAAGTTATTAATATCTCCAAAATTGGCATATATTTTGCGATGCAGTTTTTACTTAGTGAAAAGTCCTCTTCTTGCTGCCTGCTTAACTAAAGTCTCCGTCCCTATCTCGGGCATTTCCCGCTAATGGCAAAATATGCTTTAGGGTCTGAACCAGTGGTGGGTTTGTTAACGCCATCGAAGAAGAAGGAGTATAGGGTCACCAACCGCCTTCAAGAAGGGAAAAGGCCTCTTTATGCTGTAGTTTTCAACTTCATCGACTCTCGATATTTCAATGTTTTTGCCACTGTTGGCGGCAATCGGGTCAGCCCTTCATTCATATCTTCTACATTTGTTTTCTTTCGATTTTGCAGTATTCAAGGGAAAATTCAAGAGTGACCCATCTTTTCTCTTTGAAGTTTTTGTTGCCTTTCGATTACTATTTCCTTCTTGGTGTCGGGTACTTCAGATCTTGTTTCTCTCTTGATGTCTTGCATTTCCAATTGTGATACTGCAAAATCTGCTACTTCTATTAATCCATTTATCATGATTCTTTAGTAAAAAATTGCCTTCACGGCTCCCCCCAAACTCTGGTGCTAATGGCTATGAAATTGTCTCCATGAAAGTTTTGGTTGATGAATTTCAAACTTCGATGCTGTTTTCTTTTTTTTCTTTTTTTACATCCGTGGGTGTCCTGATCAGTTAGGCACTGAGTAATTTCAGGTGACTACCCGCCTGACCTTATAACATTTGGTGCAGTTTTAGTGATGCTTAATACTCTTGCAGATTACAGTTTACCAATGTCTTGAAGGGGGTGTTATAGCCGTGTTGCAATCTTACGTCGATGAAGATGTGAGTGACTGTGTTGTAGTTTAATCTCTGATCCGTTTATATTCTCAAGTTACATTGAGTTCTCCATGTACTTTGTAGATCAGAAGGATGAATCTTTTTACACTGTAAGCTGGGCTTACAACGTGGATGGCTCCCCTTTTGTTGTTGCTGGTGGAATCAATGGTATAATCCGTGTTATTGATGCTGGCAGTGAAAAGATATATAAGGTATTGCTTTGGATCATAATCATCAGATTTTAGTATTTTCATTTTCCAACGAGAAGTTGGAATATAGTTTTACATACACTTAAAGAATGCATATGCATATCAGCATACGAATGAATGCCTGTTAATTTAGTTATAGGAGATATCTTATTTTTCTCAGTTGTTATATGCATTTTAATGACAATAGTAATTATAGAAAAAGAGGAGGGGGGAGGGGGGTGTGTCAGGGGGACCAGAAAAAAAAAAATCGAAGAGGTTCCAGAGGTAGAGAAGAAATCCACTCACGGAGCAGCACAAACTGAGCATATTCAGAAAGTCAATAATTGAGATAGAGAAACAATTCACTCAATGAGCAGTATCCAATGCCAGTCTATATACATTAGGGAAGTGAATAATCCATCAAATTGCAAGCACCATCCAATTGGTAGCCAAGGGAAAGAGAGGATGGAAGGCTTATAAACATGAAAATGGTTGATGGTCATAAAAAAAAGTTGAAGTTGTCGAACATGATATTTGCTTATCTGTCAGCTAGGTGAACTTGCCATGGAGTTGAACGTGCATTGATTATTTGTAGTAGTTGTACATAAATTTTAATTGTATGATTTACTCTCAGGTATTTAACTTGCTTCCATTCCAACTTTGATCTGCTCTTCTTTGCAGAGTTTTGTTGGTCATGGTGATTCAATAAATGAAATCAGGACTCAGCCACTGAAGCCATCACTTGTGATCTCTGCAAGTAAAGTACGGTGCTGAATATGTTCTTAGATTTGTTTAGGATAAGATATATTCTTACGATCTTTTCAAATTACCTTGATTAATGGTTTTAATTGTCCAGGATGAGTCTGTTCGATTATGGAATGTTCATACAGGTATTTGCATTTTGGTATTTGCTGGTGCAGGTGGTCATCGTAATGAGGTCTTAAGTGTGGTAAGGATTAGACTATATGCATTTATCTCTTTTAATTTTCTTAATTCCTACTCGATCTTCCAATTCTGTGTTTTTTTTCTTTTTGAAGAAATCTTCCAATTGTATGTTAAGTGAACTTTTTGCTTTGAAACCTAGGACATAAAGTGTACTGACGTTATATTTGCTTAGGATTTTCATCCATCAGATATTTATCGCATTGCTAGCTGTGGAATGGACAACACTGTAAAAATTTGGTCAATGAAAGGTAGGGCATTGCCTGTTATGTATTTGTTTAAACCTATTGCCAATGTATATTCTATGAAGATTAAAGTATTGAGACTTGGTCTAATTTGAGTATTATTCATAGTTAACCCAATTGAACCTCAACATAATTTTATGGAATCCTCATTCTATCTTAGTAATCAATCTCGAGATATCTCTTTTCATGCCCTGTGGCATTTTTCCATTCAAATTCAGTGGTCATGAATTGTTCATTGTCCATGTTGTTCCACACTCTTGATTCCGAGCTTTTAATGTCCAAAGGCTAAGTTATGAGTTTTCATTGCATCAATTAAAATTTTTGTTTTTGTTTTATTTTTTATTTTTATTATGTCCAAAGGCTAAATTCCAGCTTCTGTTGACTAGCTCTTTATAATAATTTTTTTCTCTCTATTAATGTTTGCTTCAGAGTTCTGGACATACGTGGAAAAATCTTTTACCTGGACAGATCTTCCATCAAAGTTTCCCACCAAGTATGTCCAATTTCCAGTAAGTATCACACCTCTTTATGTTTCAGATTGACATTTATCTTCTGAATCTAAATTTACTTTGTGAATTCAGGTGTTCATAGCATCAGTTCATTCAAATTATGTTGATTGCAGTAGGTGGCTTGGTGATTTTATTCTTTCAAAGGTGAACAAGCTTCTCTTTCCATTGATAATGTGTTTGACAGTTATTGGTTGATCATGAGAGTATGATGGGAATGGTTTTGCCATGGGTAAAGCACTACTGCCATACCCAAGCGTACATTTCTCTCAAGATCATCTTGTTTCATTTTTGGAAGTATTATAGAATTGATTTTGGATAAGGCTTAGATTACTCTATAAACTAGAAACCTCCCAACACATCCTGAATACGTTTTGCTTATTTGTTTAGTCAAAATCATATTTGTAATATAGGGAGTGCATATTTTGCAGTACCAATCAGAAAAATATTTAACCTACCACGTTGGTGTGCACTCTTAGAAATTTCTGCACAAACACACACGTTTATGTATGTTTGTGATTGTTTGCCGTGGCCTCAACCTACCATTCCACAGAGATGCACATCCTCTAATGTCTACTTCGGGAGACATCTAGGATTTTCTAGTTTTCTACTAGAATAATGAATCTTAGGATTCTAAAACTTGGACACTCGACTCCCTGAACTGCAAGCCATAAGCCTGTGTGATTATTCCCTTGGCACCAAAAAGAAAGTGGATAAATTTTTTATCATGTTTTTTTTATAATTTTTAAAAACAAATTATCATCCGGAGTATAATAAGGACTATCTCTGTGCATTTCAGAGTGTTGACAATGAAATTGTGTTGTGGGAACCTAAAATGAAGGAACAGTCACCTGGAGAGGTATGATCATCAACCTTATTTATTTCTGAAACATCAATTTATTATATTTCTTCCATTTGTGCTCAGCACGGCAATTTCTGTGGATCTAAGTTTACCAATGTTTTTTTTTGTTTAGGGTACTGTGGATATTCTTCAGAAGTACCCTGTTCCTGAATGTGATATTTGGTTTATCAAGTTTTCCTGTGATTTTCATTATAATGCAGCTGCTATAGGTAACTCCATCTCATGCCTAGCGACCAATTCATGCCAAGCCTTTGCAACATAGTCCTTGTAAATCCTAACTACCAATTGATCAATTGAGATCTCACTGTTTCTATTCTTTGCACACCAGGAAACAGGGAAGGAAAAATTTTTGTTTGGGAACTTCAGTCAAGCCCCCAGTTCTCATCGCAAGGTTTGTTCAACATTTTATTATGTTTTTACAGTGGTTTCTTAATTATTCCTCTGACTCGAAGTTTTCTTGTTCATTTTCTCATCTAGGTTGTCTCATGCCCAGTCGAAGTCTCCCATCAGACAGACAGCCATGTCCTTTGATGGAAGGTTGGCAATTTGCGTGTTTATTATGAACCTCTCTCCATTTCCGTTGACATCAAAACATGTAAAACTTAAAATGAATACATTGTTTTCATTGTTTCAGTATAATTTTGAGTTGCTGTGAAGATGGGACAATTTGGCGCTGGGATGCTATGACAACCACTTGAGCCATTTAGCGCATGTACAGATAACTTCATCAAATATTATTTTTCTTCTAATTAGTAATTAGTAATCAGTCATTTTCTTTCAGCATTACTATATCACATTATGGAAGCTAGAAACCCAACTAACCTGCTTATGAAATGAACAATTTGTAGAAAACGTTATAGGTTGCTGAATGAGACAGAGGAACAGTTCAGTTTTTCTTGTCCTTTTCTTCTTCTATGTAGTTTAGGTTCATACTGGTAATTAGTCCATTTCTTCAGCTTATAGAGCTTACAAAGAACCAGTGAGGTAGTTCTTGCTTATCCCTTTTTATCTGAAACAAAACAAGCCGTGATAGCAATCTCACGTTATGGTCACAACTTTGGTTAGCAGTGAAAAGATGTTCCTATTAGAATTTTGATTTGAACAAGTGCATGACTTGTGATCAAATAAGTTGGATGCGTTTTGTAATTCTAGGTGATATTTGACATTATTCCTGCAACTTGTAGTTTATCTAAACATGTATACCTTGGATGTTGAAATTTGGAAAAAGAGACCAAAGTTGGAATTATTTGGCCAAAGAAAAAGGCTGAGAATCTGTACTAATCTTTTGAGGTTAGGAGTTGGGACTGCCAAAATAATCCCTTGCTAAGAATATAAGCATATATACAGATAAAGTTAGTCTAGTTCTTCTAAAATTTAAGTTCGATTGTGTCTATGTAATTGTTATTTATTTCATTATAGGTTTTTTTATTTACATTTACTTATTAAATATGATTAATGAAATTTAACCAATGATGTGACTATGATAGTTTTTATTTTAACAAAATACATTTTTGGTACATGAGGTTTAAGGATCATATCTATTTGGTTTACGGAATTTAAAACAAGCACTTAGTTTTTTACCTTTGTAAAATACTTCGGATTTAATTTTAAATGAATGGAATGCTTATTAATCTAGATTGGAAGGTAATTGTACAATGACATGTTAATTTCTTTGATTAGTTGGCAAAAATAGATTATAAATTAATTTTAAAAAAAGTTAAAATGTTAAAATATCTCCTAAACCATGTTCTGCCATGGCTTCCTCATACTCCCATTTTCTCTCGACTCCAAATTCCATTCTTGTTTTCCCTTGATCTTACCCACTTTCACGAACCATCACAAATTGCATTGAATTAGACCTTTCAATCTTCAGATTTCTTCCAAAAAAAAAAAAAAAAAAAAACTCATTGAATGTATTGGACTATCATGTACACCGAAGTTATCATCAGAGCACATCCGATTTTGATTCCAGCCACATAGCTTTCGAAAATCAGAAATCTATAATTAGTCGCCAATCCCATGGAAGCCAAAATCGCATAGAATAAAGTGAATTTGTTTGTTTTAGATTTTGGGCTTGGCTGAGTGTAGTAAGCTAATTGAATGTTTTGTCTGACGACAAATGGAAGGGTTGTTGTGTTAAGAGTGGAAATGGAGTTTGCTTGGATGGCATGACTAATATATTGTAAGGTTTGGTTCGAGTTGAAGAACATAAAAGAGGGATTCTTCACTATGATGATGATTGCCGGCTTTTAAGTTTTTAAAATTAATTTATAGTTTATTTTTGCCAATTAATCAAAGAAATTAACGTCATCCTACAATTAGCTTTCACATCATGACATGTCTGTTTGATATAAGTATTTCATTCCCTTCAACTTAAATCTAAATCAAATATCGTTTAGAAGTATTTTACAAATCAAATATCGTTTAGAAGTATTTTGCAAATGTGAGGGACTAAAGTATTTATTTTAAAATTTCGAGGGCTAAGTAGACGTAAACCTCAAACCTCGAGGAATCAATGTGCATTTTGCCCTTTTTATTTGAAGATATATATTTAAAAGTTCGGTAAATTTCTTGTTAGGTATAATTTTAGTATAAAGTCATTTTCAAATGCGGTTGTTGTCAATCACGTCATTTACCAAATTATTATAATTGGATTTAGAACTAATTAAAATTTGACATGTGTTTCAAATTGAAATTGAGGACGTAAATTAGCAAATCTTCATGAAGCCACGTGTTTCATCATAATTGTTTGATCAAGTTAATTATTTTTTGTACAATTAAATATTGTTTATTTGGACTAATGTTCAATTGAGCCAAAGATAAGTTTAATGTAGTCCAAATGTTAAATAATGCCCAAATCCATATGACTGAGCTTAGGAGTCTGGTCCGTGAACCAACTAAGCTCAAGCCCATAAAGTCCACCATTGAACCAATATAGTAGAGTTCTCTTAATTTATGGGGTTCATAAATTTTAATTCCAGAGAGCCTAGAGAGAATTCTCCCAACAACAAAAAGACTCAATAGCTCTTAAAGGCGACATCGTTCCTTGAAACTCAAGTTCTTTGGATCATAAATCTTCTTCCAAGACTCCAACTTCAAGAACATCAAACGCTCCGCTTTCATATATCAAGTATAAGTATTCAGTCAAGAGATAATTAGAGGATCAAGTACTAGTTTTGCTTCCATACATCAAGTGTAAGCACTCAGTCGAGAGAAAATCAGAGGATCGAGAACTAGAGATCGAACCACATCACATCAAATCAATACAAACACTGTATACACAAGTTTAACTCCACGAAACACATTTCTTCAGAAATCTCGTGCTTACAAATTGACATGTCTAGTGGAACATTTCTACCTCTCATCTCTCTCTTGAAATTCAAATCAACAAACCAACCAATGATAAAAAAAAAAAAAAAAAAAGTTGCATCAAAATCTTCTGTTGCAAGCGACACTTATACAAGACTTGTCACCTGTAGTTGTTCAAAGGAGATCATCGTGCATAGCATCCTCAAGCAGTTGATGGAATCTCCTAAATTGTTGGGTTTGTCTTCAAGGAATATCCTTTGTATGATAACTTTGATTCTGCCTCTAACAGGTCAAAGAGTGAAACACTTCTGATGTGATGTCTATCACGATGGCTGATGTAACGCTCAAGACCGTCATGACGAAGATGTTGAGAAAAATTAATCGCCTGATGAAAGCGCTCAAGGAGAGAGACCATGGAATCATAACTCTGAGAAAATAAATGCATACTCGTGAAACCACAAAGTTAAGTCAAACTCCTATTGTCAAAGCCATTAAAAGGGAAATAATGTGGTGTAGAAAAACCAACCACAACAACAATCCACTTGAAAGAACAACCCAAAGCAGCACATCGCCATCAATCAAGGTGAGGTGAAGTTGGCTTGGATTAAGGGTAAACAAAAGAGAATAAAATACACTAGAAATCCACTAAAAATAGAATACATGATTATGTTGTTGTTGATTTTTTTTCTCTTTAGTACAACAATCGTGGGATGAGGGATCAAACTTCCAACCTCTAGAGTGGAAGACACCTTTAACCTTTGAACTATTACTTTTGTCATAAATTTAGATTCTCTTTGGACATTTGCAAGGTGTTGATGATGATAACGATTCTAATGATATATTGATATTGATTAATTATTGAAATAGTAAAGGTGTACATGAGGTTCAAGGAGGATTCGAGCTCCCTATGGTTCCAATACAAACGACCAACAAAATACCCAATACGGAAGAGAGTTGGTTTTACACAAATGACCAACAAAATACACAGTAGGGATGAACATCGGTCAGTCGGTCGGAGCTGGTTTAACCCAAGATAGTCTTCCCCACTGTTCCTTGCATATGTTTTAGTCACTCAGATCAGAGGTTTTGTTCATCAAATGATCACACGCATAAGTGACTTTTCCTTTCAAATGACTACAGGAACTTCCTACTTTAGGACTCATGCACAAAACTCCCCTTGCCTTTCTTATCAAGTACTTCTAGCATTGTTTTGTTAGTTCCACTAACTGAATAATATCCACTAACTGAGAGCTTTGTCCCTAGCTAAGTGCTTCGTTCAAAGTATTCTTCCTTAGGTTCAAATCTCTCTTATGCGCGCATGGTCTGTATTTTTGTTTTTAAGAATATGTATATTCACTTCAAGTTAATTGAAGACACACATATATGTAGATATATATATTTACAAATGTCTCTTTATTATTCCTTCAAAGTGTTTGATCAATGTTTCTATGAAAAAAAAAGTGTTTGACCAATGCATGCTACTTAGTCGAGCCAAAAATCCACCTTATCATGAGTAGAGAGTTTGACTACTTGATGATCTGGTAGAAAAATCTGAATGTTAGTTCTCTCTGGTGCAACCAACCAAGATTGACATCTTGAACTTTGGCCTTCTACTTTTGAAAATTTGCTAAAGTTTCAGCCTTTTCAATTACATTTGTGCTAAATTACAAATAAATAAATAAATATATATACATACTTGTTAGAATATAATTTCTCACTCAACAAAAAGCCACCTTTAATAGTAATTTCAGCGCACAAGTAGGATAACCATAGAAAAAAAAACCAATACAAGAAAGAGTTAAATAAAGTAGTCCAATTTGTTTTTTTTTTTTTTCACCTTAACTTAGGTGGATTGAGAATACAAATAACCTTGTATTTTTTAGGCTGCTAAAAAGTGGCTTTGCTCAAAAACATCTGGGTTTGTTAACTATTTATTTTTTAGTTTTCTGTTTTTGAAACTTAAAAGTTTGTAACACTATTTGCTTTTACTTTTCCTTTTTGTCTATGTACTATTTTTTAAAAAATTTAAGTCGACTTTTGAAGACTTCTTTTTCATCTGTTAAAAAATTAAGTTTGTTTTTTTTATTTGAATTAAAATATTAATTTAGAAAACAAAAAAATATAGTAAATTTGTATGAGAAAATAAGAGGTTGGAAATACTGTTAATATATTTCTTTTTTGTCAAGAGAGAAAAACAAATCTCATTGTGTCATAGTAGACTAGTCGTTTTCGCATTCTCTTATAGCTGTTTTATTTGTTAACTCTCTATGCGATAGATTGGTTTGTTTGGTCTTTTGTCTTTTTTTTTCTCTGTTTTTGAAAAAGGAAAACCATCGTTATTAAACAATAGTATACTTCCTTTTTTTCTCGAATTTTGAACAGATCCTTATCATTGGTCTAACATTCACGTTTGTGGATCACAACAATGAATAAATCATCTATCAGTTAGCAACTTAATTTGAAAATGAATACAACTCCATTTGGATTTCTAACAAATTGGCAATAGTCCGCTATCTAAGTTATTTAATTCATAATTTGAAAATGAATACAACTCCCAAATTTCTTTAAAAACTGATAATCGTAAATATATATCAAAATGTTATTTAATTCATTGCACTTATAGGAAGTTAAACTAATGATTGATTAAAAAGCCAGGATTGCAAATATCATCCAAATTAAAGATGTATTTGGTTGACAATTTTTATTTTAAAATTAGAAATTTTCCCAAAAAATTAATGGCATTCCTAACTTGACCACGACTTCTGAAAAGACAGAACCAATTACCAAATCACTCACTTATTCACATTTACAATTACAATACTTAAGAAAAACAGGTAGGGTTCTTTCAAGTATCCAATGACAAATAACATAAGCAGCCCTCAAAAAATCAATTGACAGGCGAGCCTACTAACTAAAAAAACTAATATATATTAGTTGACAATGGCAGGGTAAAAATGAAGGTCCAGGGAAAAATCCCAAGCAATCGCGTGCTGCCAATGGTTTTCTTTTGGCAACCTTGGTTGCCACCAGGTTAGGCAACAGGTGGCCGGAGTACGTGATCCTGTGACGTGTCCACCGCAGCAGGTGGCATGAATTGCCACATGGCAACACTAGGGTGGTAACCAATGAAAGGAACTAACTTATTGCCAGCTTGACCCTGAGCAGGAAATGTGGGTATTGGTGGAGGTAAGAAGCCAGGTTGTTGAGCAGGAATGGACTTTACTTGCTGCTCTAGCCTCTCCTTATCTGCCTTGAGCCTCTGCTTCTCGTCGCGAAGCTCGTTCTTCTCAGCCTACACAAGATTGAAAGAAATGAAATTATGATTTGGCGTTTTATATTTCTCCATGCAAATGCATAAAATGCAAACAAAATTGGCAAAGAAATCCATGGAGACTTGCCTTCAACTCTTTGATCTTCTCCTGGAGACTTGAATTCGATTCCTTTAGTTTCTGCGTTTCACTACGTAGCTGATTCACCATTCGAACTGCATCAACTAAAATTGCAGCCTTGTCAGTTTTGGGTGGTCTTCCAGGATCCAAAATGGAGCCCAGTTCCAGAAACCTGTTTTGAGATTCATCATAAAAATTATGCTTTGCTGGGGCAACATATAATCCTTATGAACATAAATGAAGGGAAAATGTGTTGGTTGCACATTGGTTTGGGTCAGAGGAAGTACTTGTCATTGAGCCTATCCTCCGCAATTTCTCCCTACATGCTTTGGAGCTTGATGCACTACATGAATCAGATCTAACCCTGTAACAGAAAACAAGGGTACTTAATTCAATGGCATATGAAATTTTCCTTTCTAATTTCTAATCTGTTATTATTCTCTATCTAGGTTTACTTTAACCACCTCAATATCTTTAACATGTATAACCAAATTTCACACAGAGAACATACATGAAAGCAAACACAAATGGATCCACAGCATAATTATAAAAATTCTCATAAAATGTAAATAAAAATAAATGGGTTGAAGCTCAATTGGACAAACTATGAAGAATCGTGGCTGTCGCTAACTCCCCATCTAAGCCACAAAACCAAGTGCTCTCCACTCTACAGTTAACTCATAGCAAATAAGGAAACATCTATACCATGTGCTGTGCACGGGGCAAATGCCTTGCATCTCAGCAAAAAGATACTCAAATTCTGTTAGTCACGTAAACCAAAGCAATATCTACCTATCTTACCCCCAACCACTTATTGTCATAGTAACTGACCTATAAGTAATTTTGAGCCCATCAAAACATAATACTAATGAAAATTTCAGGCAATTTTAAATTAAAGGAACTCAAAATTACAAGTGATGGCTAATTAAATGCTTCCTGAAAGTCCATAAAGAAATTCTGAAGTCTTGTAATTTATTCACACCATGCTGCTCTACTTGTGATAATAACACAGCCCCATGGGTTAGCTGTTCATACGGAAAGACATTCAAATCTGGCATATTATTTAGAGGCAAAATGCTGATCTTTCTTTGAGTTCAACATGTTGGGTTGAAGGAAGTAAGAGGATAATTTTGTCCAAACAAAAAAGATTAAAAGGTAACAATAAAGGTTCGTACCGCTTCTTTGAGCCTGATTCTAGACGGCCATCCAGATCTGCCAACGAACCATCAATTTCCACACTGCAATAACATGTCAAAGGAAAAAGAAATAAGTACACACAAAATTTATATCAACATGTCCATTGAAAGCAAACTAGAAAACATATTATTTCGCATACTAAAAGGATTAAAAATAACATCAGAGTTCTTTCCAAACGGTCAACTGACAAATACACATAAACATCGAAACCAAGATGCACAATGGTATGACGTTCTTTGTTCATCATCCTCACAATCTTAAAGTTTCTAAAATACAATAACAAATAGTTTTAGCCCAAAAAACAAAACTCTGGTTAACTACACCCATCATCCCCGTGGATACTAAATTAATTAGGTCAACGACATGATAGTTCACCAAACACAATCAGAAGTATAGCATCTGTACAAAACATTTCCCACCCAAAATCTCCTAAACTTCCATTCATAAGTCGGACGTCTGAACCAATAACTAACTCAATCCAAAAATGTTCAAAACCAGGTTGAGATCTTGCTTAAAAGAAATCCTCTCGAAAATTAATCTGAGCAATGAGAGAAAGGGGTCACCCACCTCCAACAATTCGGTATGAACAAGAAAATCCGGGAAGTATTATGTCTTCCCCAATAGATTCGATAAGAAGAAGGGGAAAAAAGCTTAAAAGAATAATTGAGAGAAATCTGAGATTACCCGGAATCATGGGCGCCGTTAAAGGGCTGAATAGGCCAAGAGAAGCTTGAGCTCGCGACCGGGAAATTCCCATCGGGTACAGGGATGTCTTCGATCAAACCATAATCGAACAACCAATTGGGATTTTCGGGGGATACCATTTCTCAAACAGTTATTGAAAAAAAAGAACGCGAGATTGTCGGAAAATAATAAAATTTTCCGACCAGAAGAATTGGAAAAAAGATGGGAAAGAAAATTGAAGAGAAATTGAGAAGAGGAGAGTTAGGGTTAGGGCTGGAAGGATTGAGGAGGGAGAAAATGGAGGAAGGTGGATTTTAGAGGACGACAAGAATCGAAGAAGATTAGGGATTTGAGGGTAGCGATGGCAGATGATCGATCATGTTAGGATCGAGTGGGAGAAACACGTCATCTAAACGCGTAGTTTTGGTCATGGGCTTTCAAGGTTGAAATTGGTAAAAGTCCTATTAAAATGAGGCAACTAGTTAAATACCAAACTAACTACTTTTGTTTGGATAAATACTAAAATAAATAAATAATTATACATATGCCAAAATCTCAAAATTCATTTAAAATGAATAATATAAATTCACAGAACCAATCTCACTTCAACTAAAAATCCAACCTTCAAATAAAGCTTCATGACACTTAAAAACTCACTCAAATACACCTTAATAAAACATATACCAACCCAAGTAATTAATATATTTATCAATCCTCAAATCAATCCAAATGGATAGATTTGGATTCCAATACACATTCCACCCAAATTTATTGTTCATGAAGCTTTTTGGTTGAAAATCTGTGAAGACATGAAGCTCTCTAATATCTATTCATTACAAATTTATCTGATATCTGTTCATTAGAAATACTCGCAGTGGAGAAAAAAAAATCTTTGATCAAAATTCGTGTAGCCGTGAAGATTTTCATTGACCATTTGTTCAAAATTCTTGCGGTGGAGAAGAAATTGTTTGGTTGAAATCCATGAAACTGTAAAGGTTGTGGAGGACAAACAAAATCTTGATGATGAATGATAGAATCTCCAAACTTTTCAAAGCAAACAATGGTAGTCTTCAAGCAAATGAGGTATCGGGCATTTAAATAATGTGCATAGTTTAAAAGCTAGGGTTTTTTTTTTTAAAAAAAAAGAATTAACAAATGGTTTAAAAGGCACTATTTTAAATCTATGATATACAAACCTACCACTTAAAAAATATTTTGTAAGGTTATAAAAAATAATATATCAAAAACATGAGAGAGAAAGTTGTTAGAACAAAAATAACTTAAATTAAACTTATGAAAAAATGAAAATTGTGCTATGTAGGCCGTATTAATGTGAAAAATGTCACTCGATGGATGGAAGACATTTAGAAGAGTGAATTTCATCACTTTCTTGATATTTGAAAATTCTATAATATATCAAAATACCTTATTTCAAAATAGATTTCAAATCTCAACAAGTTTATTGGAAAAATTATTATTTAAGAGAATAAGATATTACTGAAATGGTAGTAAATTACACTTCTTCTATTTTGAATTACACATAAATTATACATGATACATTAATTAATCAATATTTGGTAAATGGTTATCACTGAAATGGTAGTAAAACAAAAAAGTCCGTGAATGAAGTTAGTACAACCAATATATAATCATATCAATTACTTGTAAACATTTTAAATTGGTAAATGATTCAACAACTTAGAAACAAATTTTGAATTTTAATTTACGAGCGTACTAGACACAAAGTTTAAAGTTTACGTTGAAACTTTTTTATAGTTGTGTTTCATTTTAGTATCCTTCGTCATTCTAATAATAATCAAAAGCCCTCCCACTCTATCACACATTTCCTTTGGAAATGGACTTAGTACCACTTGTTACAAACTAGAATTAATATAAAGTAATAGTTTTATTTTAGATCGTACGTCAACCCGACCAATAGATTTCGATATTTTTATCGTAGTTTAAAATGAGGTTTAAAAATGCTAATAATAATAGAATAAAGAAAATTAATTGTATAGGTTTTCTGGGAGCTAATTAATAATCGAAATAATAATGCTATTAAGAGGTCGATCATCTTCAAATATATTTTACCGTGGCCAATCTAACATATATGTATCCATTTAAATGGCCCGAGTTTGATATTTAAGTTGCGCTTATATAGCGAGACGAGGAAAGCAAATCAAATTCGACTAGAGTTAGCAGTGAACATAAAGAATAAAATTAAATAGAGAAGCCCTTAAATTAAATAGTCATTCACGTACAATATAATGTTTGAAGCCTAGAAGGCAAGAAAGTTACAACACACGTAGAACTCTCAGGCTTAATAGAAATGATAATCATCAAAGGAAAGGAAAAGACAATATAGCCTTTGATTTTTGTTGTGTCGTGTATAAATGAATATTCAAATATGTCCATTGTAACATATCAAATATGGTGCAGAAGGTTTTGTTTTTAGTTGTGTGGAATGGGGCATAATAATTAAGAGAAAGGCAAATTCTTTGGAAGAGTAGATAAAAGTTAATGTGGGAGGATGGGCAACTCAGGTAACTTAGGGAGTTCTGGTTTAGGCAGATTTGGCAATTTTGGCAATTTAGGAATCTGGGGTTTAGACAAGTCATCAGAAAGTTTACGCTTTTCCAAAGGTGGAAGGTGGGGCAGTGAAGGTAACTCAACCTTTGGTAGGGGAAGAAGCTCGGACATTGGCAAAATAGGTATTTGTGGTTTTGGAAGCTCCTTCGGTTCCTTAGGCAATTGCAGCTCTAAGAGATGCCTTGCGCTCGCTTTCGTGATCAAAAACTCAAAATTCATCAACATAACGGCACCAAGGATCAGAGGAATTGCAGAGATTGAGAAGCGATGAGTGGCCATTGAATTTTGAAAGTCAGGTAAAGGAATTGACACTAGATTATAGATGATTGATACAAATTTAGGTTAATTTGATTGTGCAAGTGTTGATGATCTCCCTTTATAGCATGCAAAAACTATTTATAGGTTAAAGGAGAGGGGTGGAGGAAAGCATATATGGGCTGTTAGATGAGAAATGATTGGTACAAAAAGTGTTAGTTCGGCTTTCCCACCGATGCATATGATTATTCAAAGCTAGTTGCAACTAAAGTTACCCCCCAAACCTGTACGTACACACTACGGATGTGCAAACCTTTGTCCAACCTGATGAATCGGGTCGAATTGACATGTTCAGTCTTTTCTTTTCTTCTTAATTTACTTGTTTTCTTTGTTTTGGGCATGAAAGTCGTTGACTTATCGTGCAACTCTCCCACTGCGTTGAAGACGCATCTTGTTTGATCCTAAATGCATTTGATGTTCAAATGATTAACAACGTTTGCCAACTATTTAGTGGATTTACTTGGACCCAAAAGATCAAATTTATTTAATCTATGTAAAGGTCCGTAGTCTTCTATTTGACGTTCCTTAACGACGAAGGATGTTTTTCATACAAATACCTCATTTTGTTATGGATAGTATAAAAACGACGACCGTTTCCATTCCTCTTCCAGGACGACCTACTCTTAGGCATATCTTTGAACATATATATATATATATATATTCCTTCTGCATGCACATCTTCACATACTCAAATCAAGAAATTTGTAAACTTGTTCAACACCATTTCTATAGTCTTACAACAAAGGATCTGTAAAATCTCACGCACTCTTCTTGAAGAAAACAAAGATAAATACTTTGTAAGATATATTGCCAAGAGGGAGAGAAATTAAATGGAACTTCTTGCTTTATTCAATTTGATGGACTAATATCTATAGTCTAAAAAGAAGCAAAAATTAGTAACCCACTAACTTAGTGCTTGGCTAAAACTTGAGATGATTACTTCAATGGCCAAAACATTAAATAGTTCTTCCACCAAGATCATGTAAATTAATCATAGTCCAAAATTCTCTCCCAAGCAGTTTCGAAGGGAACGACGTTTGCAGTGCTATCTCTGTTGCATGTCTCAACCAAAGTTCGACACCGACCTAGGAATTAATTTCCTACGAGTTTCCTTGAAACCAAATATTATAGGGTCAAAAAAGTTGTCTCGTGCGGTTAGTCCAAGGTGAACGCAATTCTTTGAAATGGACTAGTAGAAAGTATATTCAAGGTAACAACCAAAGTTGATTTTAAACAACAAAATCGTCGTTTTAAAAATTATATTGATGAGTGGTGTTTCGAATCGTTGACTAATTGTAATTGATGTTTCGGAACAAACGACGAGGGAAATAGGTTATCCAAGACGAAAAAACAAAACAAAAACTTTGAAGTTGATTAATTTGATAGTTTGTCAAAAGAATTGTTTCTTATACATATATACGAATGAATGTAGAGTTACTTTTTTCTTTAATCCCCAGTCTCTAACGTTCGGGGCACAAACTAGAAGTCGGTGAATGAAGTTATTACAACCGATGTATAATCATATCCATTACTTGTAAACATTTTAAATTGGTAAATGATTCAACAACTTAGAAACAAATTTTGAATTTTAATTTACGAGCGTACTAGACACAAAGTTTAAAGTTTACGTTGAAACTTTTTTATAGTTGTGTTTCATTTTAGTATCCTTCGTCATTCTAATAATAATCAAAAGCCCCTCCCACTCTATCACACATTTCCTTTGGAAATGGACTTAGTACCACTTGTTACAAACTAGAATTAATATAAAGTAATAGTTTTATTTTAGATGGTACGTCAACCCGACCAATAGATTTCGATATTTTTATCGTAGTTTAAAATGAGGTTTAAAAATGCTAATAATAATAGAATAAAGAAAATTGATTGTATAGGTTTTCTGGGAGCTAATTAATAATCGAAATAATAATGCTATTAAGAGGTCGATCATCTTCAAATATATTTTACCGTGGCCAATCTAACATATATGTATCCATTTAAATGGCCCGAGTTTGATATTTAAGTCGCGCTTATATAGCGAGACGAAGAAAGCAAATCAAATTCGACTAGAGTTAGCAGTGAACATAAAGAATAAAATTAAATAGAGAAGCCCTTAAATTAAATAGTCATTCACGTACAATATAATGTTTGAAGGCTAGAAGGCAAGAAAGTTACAACACACGTAGAACTCTCAGGCTTAATAGAAATGATAATCATCAAAGGAAAGGAAAAGACAATATAGCCTTTGATTTTTGTTGTGTCGTATATAAATGAATATTCAAATATGTCCATTGTAACATATCAAACATGGTGCAGAGGGTTTTGTTTTTAGTTGTGTGGAATGGGGCATAATAATTAAGAGAAAGGCAAATTCTTTGGAAGAGTAGATAAAAGTTAATGTGGGAGGATGGGCAACTCAGGTAACTTAGGGAGTTCTGGTTTAGGCAGATTTGGCAATTTTGGCAATTTAGGAATCTGGGGTTTAGACAAGTCATCAGAAAGTTTACGCTTTTCCAAAGGTGGAAGGTGGGGCAGTGAAGGTAACTCAACCTTTGGTAGGGGAAGAAGCTCGGACATTGGCAAAATAGGTATTTGTGGTTTTGGAAGCTCCTTCGGTTCCTTAGGCAATTGCAGCTCTAAGAGATGCCTTGCGCTCGCTTTCGTGATCAAAAACTCAAAATTCATCAACATAACGGCACCAAGGATCAGAGGAATTGCAGAGATTGAGAAGCGATGAGTGGCCATTGAATTTTGAAAGTCAGGTAAAGGAATTGACACTAGATTATAGATGATTGATACAAATTTAGGTTAATTTGATTGTGCAAGTGTTGATGATCTCCCTTTATAGCATGCAAAAACTATTTATAGGTTAAAGGAGAGGGGTGGAGGAAAGCATATATGGGCTGTTAGATGAGAAATGATTGGTACAAAAAGTGTTAGTTCGGCTTTCCCACCGATGCATATGATTATTCAAAGCTAGTTGCAACTAAAGTTACCCCCCAAACCTGTACGTACACACTACACGATGTGCAAACCTTTGTCCAACCTGATGAATCGGGTCGAATTGACATGTTCAGTCTTTTCTTTTCTTCTTAATTTACTTGTTTTCTTTGTTTTGGGCATGAAAGTCGTTGACTTATCGTGCAACTCTCCCACTGCGTTGAAGACGCATCTTGTTTGATCCTAAATGCATTTGATGTTCAAATGATTAACAACGTTTGCCAACTATTTAGTGGATTTACTTGGACCCAAAAGATCAAATTTATTTAATCTATGTAAAGGTCCGTAGTCTTCTATTTGACGTTCCTTAACGACGAAGGATGTTTTTCATACAAATACCTCATTTTGTTATGGATAGTATAAAAAAGACGGTCGTTTCCATTCTTCTTCCAGGACGACCGACTCTTAGGCATATCTTCTTTGAACACATATATATATTCCTCCCGCATGCACATCTTCACATACTCAAATCAAGAAATTTTGTAAACTTGTTCTACAGCATTTCTATAGTCCAAAATTCTCTCCCAAGCAGTTTCGAAGGGAACGACGTTTGCAGTGCTATCTCTGTTGCATGTCTCAACCAAAGTTCGACACCGACCTAGGAATTAATTTCCTACGAGTTTCCTTGAAACCAAATATTATAGGGTCAAAAAAGTTGTCTCGTGCGGTTAGTCCAAGGTGAACGCAATTCTTTGAAATGGACTAGTAGAAAGTATATTCAAGGTAACAACCAAAGTTGATTTTAAACAACAAAATCGTCGTTTTAAAAATTATATTGATGAGTGGTGTTTCGAATCGTTGACTAATTGTAATTGATGTTTCGGAACAAACGACGAGGGAAATAGGTTATCCAAGACGAAAAAACAAAACAAAAACTTTGAAGTTGATTAATTTGATAGTTTGTCAAAAGAATTGTTTCTTATACATATATACGAATGAATGTAGAGTTACTTTTTTCTTTAATCCCCAGTCTCTAACGTTCGGGGCACAAACTAGAAGTCGGTGAATGAAGTTATTACAACCGATGTATAATCATATCCATTACTTGTAAACATTTTAAATTGGTAAATGATTCAACAACTTAGAAACAAATTTTGAATTTTAATTTACGAGCGTACTAGACACAAAGTTTAAAGTTTACGTTGAAACTTTTTTATAGTTGTGTTTCATTTTAGTATCCTTCGTCATTCTAATAATAATCAAAAGCCCCTCCCACTCTATCACACATTTCCTTTGGAAATGGACTTAGTACCACTTGTTACAAACTAGAATTAATATAAAGTAATAGTTTTATTTTAGATGGTACGTCAACCCGACCAATAGATTTCGATATTTTTATCGTAGTTTAAAATGAGGTTTAAAAATGCTAATAATAATAGAATAAAGAAAATTGATTGTATAGGTTTTCTGGGAGCTAATTAATAATCGAAATAATAATGCTATTAAGAGGTCGATCATCTTCAAATATATTTTACCGTGGCCAATCTAACATATATGTATCCATTTAAATGGCCCGAGTTTGATATTTAAGTCGCGCTTATATAGCGAGACGAAGAAAGCAAATCAAATTCGACTAGAGTTAGCAGTGAACATAAAGAATAAAATTAAATAGAGAAGCCCTTAAATTAAATAGTCATTCACGTACAATATAATGTTTGAAGGCTAGAAGGCAAGAAAGTTACAACACACGTAGAACTCTCAGGCTTAATAGAAATGATAATCATCAAAGGAAAGGAAAAGACAATATAGCCTTTGATTTTTGTTGTGTCGTATATAAATGAATATTCAAATATGTCCATTGTAACATATCAAACATGGTGCAGAGGGTTTTGTTTTTAGTTGTGTGGAATGGGGCATAATAATTAAGAGAAAGGCAAATTCTTTGGAAGAGTAGATAAAAGTTAATGTGGGAGGATGGGCAACTCAGGTAACTTAGGGAGTTCTGGTTTAGGCAGATTTGGCAATTTTGGCAATTTAGGAATCTGGGGTTTAGACAAGTCATCAGAAAGTTTACGCTTTTCCAAAGGTGGAAGGTGGGGCAGTGAAGGTAACTCAACCTTTGGTAGGGGAAGAAGCTCGGACATTGGCAAAATAGGTATTTGTGGTTTTGGAAGCTCCTTCGGTTCCTTAGGCAATTGCAGCTCTAAGAGATGCCTTGCGCTCGCTTTCGTGATCAAAAACTCAAAATTCATCAACATAACGGCACCAAGGATCAGAGGAATTGCAGAGATTGAGAAGCGATGAGTGGCCATTGAATTTTGAAAGTCAGGTAAAGGAATTGACACTAGATTATAGATGATTGATACAAATTTAGGTTAATTTGATTGTGCAAGTGTTGATGATCTCCCTTTATAGCATGCAAAAACTATTTATAGGTTAAAGGAGAGGGGTGGAGGAAAGCATATATGGGCTGTTAGATGAGAAATGATTGGTACAAAAAGTGTTAGTTCGGCTTTCCCACCGATGCATATGATTATTCAAAGCTAGTTGCAACTAAAGTTACCCCCCAAACCTGTACGTACACACTACACGATGTGCAAACCTTTGTCCAACCTGATGAATCGGGTCGAATTGACATGTTCAGTCTTTTCTTTTCTTCTTAATTTACTTGTTTTCTTTGTTTTGGGCATGAAAGTCGTTGACTTATCGTGCAACTCTCCCACTGCGTTGAAGACGCATCTTGTTTGATCCTAAATGCATTTGATGTTCAAATGATTAACAACGTTTGCCAACTATTTAGTGGATTTACTTGGACCCAAAAGATCAAATTTATTTAATCTATGTAAAGGTCCGTAGTCTTCTATTTGACGTTCCTTAACGACGAAGGATGTTTTTCATACAAATACCTCATTTTGTTATGGATAGTATAAAAAAGACGGTCGTTTCCATTCTTCTTCCAGGACGACCGACTCTTAGGCATATCTTCTTTGAACACATATATATATTCCTCCCGCATGCACATCTTCACATACTCAAATCAAGAAATTTTGTAAACTTGTTCTACAGCATTTCTATAGTCCAAAATTCTCTCCCAAGCAGTTTCGAAGGGAACGACGTTTGCAGTGCTATCTCTGTTGCATGTCTCAACCAAAGTTCGACACCGACCTAGGAATTAATTTCCTACGAGTTTCCTTGAAACCAAATATTATAGGGTCAAAAAAGTTGTCTCGTGCGGTTAGTCCAAGGTGAACGCAATTCTTTGAAATGGACTAGTAGAAAGTATATTCAAGGTAACAACCAAAGTTGATTTTAAACAACAAAATCGTCGTTTTAAAAATTATATTGATGAGTGGTGTTTCGAATCGTTGACTAATTGTAATTGATGTTTCGGAACAAACGACGAGGGAAATAGGTTATCCAAGACGAAAAAACAAAACAAAAACTTTGAAGTTGATTAATTTGATAGTTTGTCAAAAGAATTGTTTCTTATACATATATACGAATGAATGTAGAGTTACTTTTTTCTTTAATCCCCAGTCTCTAACGTTCGGGGCACAAACTAGAAGTCGGTGAATGAAGTTATTACAACCGATGTATAATCATATCCATTACTTGTAAACATTTTAAATTGGTAAATGATTCAACAACTTAGAAACAAATTTTGAATTTTAATTTACGAGCGTACTAGACACAAAGTTTAAAGTTTACGTTGAAACTTTTTTATAGTTGTGTTTCATTTTAGTATCCTTCGTCATTCTAATAATAATCAAAAGCCCCTCCCACTCTATCACACATTTCCTTTGGAAATGGACTTAGTACCACTTGTTACAAACTAGAATTAATATAAAGTAATAGTTTTATTTTAGATGGTACGTCAACCCGACCAATAGATTTCGATATTTTTATCGTAGTTTAAAATGAGGTTTAAAAATGCTAATAATAATAGAATAAAGAAAATTGATTGTATAGGTTTTCTGGGAGCTAATTAATAATCGAAATAATAATGCTATTAAGAGGTCGATCATCTTCAAATATATTTTACCGTGGCCAATCTAACATATATGTATCCATTTAAATGGCCCGAGTTTGATATTTAAGTCGCGCTTATATAGCGAGACGAAGAAAGCAAATCAAATTCGACTAGAGTTAGCAGTGAACATAAAGAATAAAATTAAATAGAGAAGCCCTTAAATTAAATAGTCATTCACGTACAATATAATGTTTGAAGGCTAGAAGGCAAGAAAGTTACAACACACGTAGAACTCTCAGGCTTAATAGAAATGATAATCATCAAAGGAAAGGAAAAGACAATATAGCCTTTGATTTTTGTTGTGTCGTATATAAATGAATATTCAAATATGTCCATTGTAACATATCAAACATGGTGCAGAGGGTTTTGTTTTTAGTTGTGTGGAATGGGGCATAATAATTAAGAGAAAGGCAAATTCTTTGGAAGAGTAGATAAAAGTTAATGTGGGAGGATGGGCAACTCAGGTAACTTAGGGAGTTCTGGTTTAGGCAGATTTGGCAATTTTGGCAATTTAGGAATCTGGGGTTTAGACAAGTCATCAGAAAGTTTACGCTTTTCCAAAGGTGGAAGGTGGGGCAGTGAAGGTAACTCAACCTTTGGTAGGGGAAGAAGCTCGGACATTGGCAAAATAGGTATTTGTGGTTTTGGAAGCTCCTTCGGTTCCTTAGGCAATTGCAGCTCTAAGAGATGCCTTGCGCTCGCTTTCGTGATCAAAAACTCAAAATTCATCAACATAACGGCACCAAGGATCAGAGGAATTGCAGAGATTGAGAAGCGATGAGTGGCCATTGAATTTTGAAAGTCAGGTAAAGGAATTGACACTAGATTATAGATGATTGATACAAATTTAGGTTAATTTGATTGTGCAAGTGTTGATGATCTCCCTTTATAGCATGCAAAAACTATTTATAGGTTAAAGGAGAGGGGTGGAGGAAAGCATATATGGGCTGTTAGATGAGAAATGATTGGTACAAAAAGTGTTAGTTCGGCTTTCCCACCGATGCATATGATTATTCAAAGCTAGTTGCAACTAAAGTTACCCCCAAACCTGTACGTACACACTACACGATGTGCAAACCTTTGTCCAACCTGATGAATCGGGTCGAATTGACATGTTCAGTCTTTTCTTTTCTTCTTAATTTACTTGTTTTCTTTGTTTTGGGCATGAAAGTCGTTGACTTATCGTGCAACTCTCCCACTGCGTTGAAGACGCATCTTGTTTGATCCTAAATGCATTTGATGTTCAAATGATTAACAACGTTTGCCAACTATTTAGTGGATTTACTTGGACCCAAAAGATCAAATTTATTTAATCTATGTAAAGGTCCGTAGTCTTCTATTTGACGTTCCTTAACGACGAAGGATGTTTTTCATACAAATACCTCATTTTGTTATGGATAGTATAAAAAAGACGGTCGTTTCCATTCTTCTTCCAGGACGACCGACTCTTAGGCATATCTTCTTTGAACACATATATATATTCCTCCCGCATGCACATCTTCACATACTCAAATCAAGAAATTTTGTAAACTTGTTCTACAGCATTTCTATAGTCCAAAATTCTCTCCCAAGCAGTTTCGAAGGGAACGACGTTTGCAGTGCTATCTCTGTTGCATGTCTCAACCAAAGTTCGACACCGACCTAGGAATTAATTTCCTACGAGTTTCCTTGAAACCAAATATTATAGGGTCAAAAAAGTTGTCTCGTGCGGTTAGTCCAAGGTGAACGCAATTCTTTGAAATGGACTAGTAGAAAGTATATTCAAGGTAACAACCAAAGTTGATTTTAAACAACAAAATCGTCGTTTTAAAAATTATATTGATGAGTGGTGTTTCGAATCGTTGACTAATTGTAATTGATGTTTCGGAACAAACGACGAGGGAAATAGGTTATCCAAGACGAAAAAACAAAACAAAAACTTTGAAGTTGATTAATTTGATAGTTTGTCAAAAGAATTGTTTCTTATACATATATACGAATGAATGTAGAGTTACTTTTTTCTTTAATCCCCAGTCTCTAACGTTCGGGGCACAAACTAGAAGTCGGTGAATGAAGTTATTACAACCGATGTATAATCATATCCATTACTTGTAAACATTTTAAATTGGTAAATGATTCAACAACTTAGAAACAAATTTTGAATTTTAATTTACGAGCGTACTAGACACAAAGTTTAAAGTTTACGTTGAAACTTTTTTATAGTTGTGTTTCATTTTAGTATCCTTCGTCATTCTAATAATAATCAAAAGCCCCTCCCACTCTATCACACATTTCCTTTGGAAATGGACTTAGTACCACTTGTTACAAACTAGAATTAATATAAAGTAATAGTTTTATTTTAGATGGTACGTCAACCCGACCAATAGATTTCGATATTTTTATCGTAGTTTAAAATGAGGTTTAAAAATGCTAATAATAATAGAATAAAGAAAATTGATTGTATAGGTTTTCTGGGAGCTAATTAATAATCGAAATAATAATGCTATTAAGAGGTCGATCATCTTCAAATATATTTTACCGTGGCCAATCTAACATATATGTATCCATTTAAATGGCCCGAGTTTGATATTTAAGTCGCGCTTATATAGCGAGACGAAGAAAGCAAATCAAATTCGACTAGAGTTAGCAGTGAACATAAAGAATAAAATTAAATAGAGAAGCCCTTAAATTAAATAGTCATTCACGTACAATATAATGTTTGAAGGCTAGAAGGCAAGAAAGTTACAACACACGTAGAACTCTCAGGCTTAATAGAAATGATAATCATCAAAGGAAAGGAAAAGACAATATAGCCTTTGATTTTTGTTGTGTCGTATATAAATGAATATTCAAATATGTCCATTGTAACATATCAAACATGGTGCAGAGGGTTTTGTTTTTAGTTGTGTGGAATGGGGCATAATAATTAAGAGAAAGGCAAATTCTTTGGAAGAGTAGATAAAAGTTAATGTGGGAGGATGGGCAACTCAGGTAACTTAGGGAGTTCTGGTTTAGGCAGATTTGGCAATTTTGGCAATTTAGGAATCTGGGGTTTAGACAAGTCATCAGAAAGTTTACGCTTTTCCAAAGGTGGAAGGTGGGGCAGTGAAGGTAACTCAACCTTTGGTAGGGGAAGAAGCTCGGACATTGGCAAAATAGGTATTTGTGGTTTTGGAAGCTCCTTCGGTTCCTTAGGCAATTGCAGCTCTAAGAGATGCCTTGCGCTCGCTTTCGTGATCAAAAACTCAAAATTCATCAACATAACGGCACCAAGGATCAGAGGAATTGCAGAGATTGAGAAGCGATGAGTGGCCATTGAATTTTGAAAGTCAGGTAAAGGAATTGACACTAGATTATAGATGATTGATACAAATTTAGGTTAATTTGATTGTGCAAGTGTTGATGATCTCCCTTTATAGCATGCAAAAACTATTTATAGGTTAAAGGAGAGGGGTGGAGGAAAGCATATATGGGCTGTTAGATGAGAAATGATTGGTACAAAAAGTGTTAGTTCGGCTTTCCCACCGATGCATATGATTATTCAAAGCTAGTTGCAACTAAAGTTACCCCCCAAACCTGTACGTACACACTACACGATGTGCAAACCTTTGTCCAACCTGATGAATCGGGTCGAATTGACATGTTCAGTCTTTTCTTTTCTTCTTAATTTACTTGTTTTCTTTGTTTTGGGCATGAAAGTCGTTGACTTATCGTGCAACTCTCCCACTGCGTTGAAGACGCATCTTGTTTGATCCTAAATGCATTTGATGTTCAAATGATTAACAACGTTTGCCAACTATTTAGTGGATTTACTTGGACCCAAAAGATCAAATTTATTTAATCTATGTAAAGGTCCGTAGTCTTCTATTTGACGTTCCTTAACGACGAAGGATGTTTTTCATACAAATACCTCATTTTGTTATGGATAGTATAAAAAAGACGGTCGTTTCCATTCTTCTTCCAGGACGACCGACTCTTAGGCATATCTTCTTTGAACACATATATATATTCCTCCCGCATGCACATCTTCACATACTCAAATCAAGAAATTTTGTAAACTTGTTCTACAGCATTTCTATAGTCCAAAATTCTCTCCCAAGCAGTTTCGAAGGGAACGACGTTTGCAGTGCTATCTCTGTTGCATGTCTCAACCAAAGTTCGACACCGACCTAGGAATTAATTTCCTACGAGTTTCCTTGAAACCAAATATTATAGGGTCAAAAAAGTTGTCTCGTGCGGTTAGTCCAAGGTGAACGCAATTCTTTGAAATGGACTAGTAGAAAGTATATTCAAGGTAACAACCAAAGTTGATTTTAAACAACAAAATCGTCGTTTTAAAAATTATATTGATGAGTGGTGTTTCGAATCGTTGACTAATTGTAATTGATGTTTCGGAACAAACGACGAGGGAAATAGGTTATCCAAGACGAAAAAACAAAACAAAAACTTTGAAGTTGATTAATTTGATAGTTTGTCAAAAGAATTGTTTCTTATACATATATACGAATGAATGTAGAGTTACTTTTTTCTTTAATCCCCAGTCTCTAACGTTCGGGGCACAAACTAGAAGTCGGTGAATGAAGTTATTACAACCGATGTATAATCATATCCATTACTTGTAAACATTTTAAATTGGTAAATGATTCAACAACTTAGAAACAAATTTTGAATTTTAATTTACGAGCGTACTAGACACAAAGTTTAAAGTTTACGTTGAAACTTTTTTATAGTTGTGTTTCATTTTAGTATCCTTCGTCATTCTAATAATAATCAAAAGCCCCTCCCACTCTATCACACATTTCCTTTGGAAATGGACTTAGTACCACTTGTTACAAACTAGAATTAATATAAAGTAATAGTTTTATTTTAGATGGTACGTCAACCCGACCAATAGATTTCGATATTTTTATCGTAGTTTAAAATGAGGTTTAAAAATGCTAATAATAATAGAATAAAGAAAATTGATTGTATAGGTTTTCTGGGAGCTAATTAATAATCGAAATAATAATGCTATTAAGAGGTCGATCATCTTCAAATATATTTTACCGTGGCCAATCTAACATATATGTATCCATTTAAATGGCCCGAGTTTGATATTTAAGTCGCGCTTATATAGCGAGACGAAGAAAGCAAATCAAATTCGACTAGAGTTAGCAGTGAACATAAAGAATAAAATTAAATAGAGAAGCCCTTAAATTAAATAGTCATTCACGTACAATATAATGTTTGAAGGCTAGAAGGCAAGAAAGTTACAACACACGTAGAACTCTCAGGCTTAATAGAAATGATAATCATCAAAGGAAAGGAAAAGACAATATAGCCTTTGATTTTTGTTGTGTCGTATATAAATGAATATTCAAATATGTCCATTGTAACATATCAAACATGGTGCAGAGGGTTTTGTTTTTAGTTGTGTGGAATGGGGCATAATAATTAAGAGAAAGGCAAATTCTTTGGAAGAGTAGATAAAAGTTAATGTGGGAGGATGGGCAACTCAGGTAACTTAGGGAGTTCTGGTTTAGGCAGATTTGGCAATTTTGGCAATTTAGGAATCTGGGGTTTAGACAAGTCATCAGAAAGTTTACGCTTTTCCAAAGGTGGAAGGTGGGGCAGTGAAGGTAACTCAACCTTTGGTAGGGGAAGAAGCTCGGACATTGGCAAAATAGGTATTTGTGGTTTTGGAAGCTCCTTCGGTTCCTTAGGCAATTGCAGCTCTAAGAGATGCCTTGCGCTCGCTTTCGTGATCAAAAACTCAAAATTCATCAACATAACGGCACCAAGGATCAGAGGAATTGCAGAGATTGAGAAGCGATGAGTGGCCATTGAATTTTGAAAGTCAGGTAAAGGAATTGACACTAGATTATAGATGATTGATACAAATTTAGGTTAATTTGATTGTGCAAGTGTTGATGATCTCTCTTTATAGCATGCAAAAACTATTTATAGGTTAAAGGAGAGGGGTGGAGGAAAACATATATGGGCTGTTAGATGAGAAATGATTGGTACAAAAAGTGTTAGTTCGGCTTTCCCACCGATGCATATGATTATTCAAAGCTAGTTGCAACTAAAGTTACCCCCCAAACCTGTACGTACACACTACACGATGTGCAAACCTTTGTCCAACCTGATGAATCGGGTCGAATTGACATGTTCAGTCTTATTTTTTTTTCTTAATTTACTTGTTTTCTTTGTTTTGGGCATGAAAGTCGTTGACTTATCGTGCAACTTTCCCACTGCGTTGAAGACGCATCTTGTTTGATCCTAAATGCATTTGATGTTCAAATGATTAACAATGTTTGCTAACTATTTAGTCGATTTACTTGGATCCAAAAAAACAAAATTATTTAATCTATGTAATGGTCTGTAGTCTTCTATTTGACGTTCCTTAACGACGAAGGATGTTTTTCATATAAATACCTCACTTTGTTATGGATAGTATAAAAACGACGGCCGTTTCCATTCCTCTTCCACGACCTACTCTTAGGCATATCTTTGAACATATATATATTGTACTACGTTGCCTTTCCTCACAACGCACAGTCCGATTCCTTCACCCTTCACCCCTTTCCTCATGTTATCTCCAACACCTACTCAAGTTTAACTTCACTAAAAAAATTAATTTACAAGAAACCCTTCCATTATGACGCGGATTTCACAATGTTGGCGAGAGAAAATTGAAGTCATATGAAGTTAAGGAAAGAAACAAATATATAAGTTAAAGGAAACAAATAAATACATATACGATCTATATCAAATAACAATCATACATCAATCAAACAACCATCGGATAACAAATAAGAACAATTAGACAACAATGAATATCAAATAGCAATTAGACGTGTCAAAGAATAAAATTACAACCAAAAGGCAATCAAACAATATAAAAAATTATTATGATAGAAAAAACTAATCAGATGACAATCAAAAGGCAATTAAGTGACTATCTCAAAAGTTTAACTATAATTGAAAAAAGAAGTAGAAGGTAATCATATGTAATCAAAGGACTATTTGAAATAACTTATTAAAATTGAAATAACTTAGGTGACCGTTGTATTCAATTAATTTAACCCAAGTTGGAATGAACTGAGCTTGAATAATTCAAACTAAAACAAGCCTAAAAATTGAACTAAAAATTTGCGAAATAAACAAAGGGCAAGAGATGAAGTCGAAGATCAACGACCAGTATCCCATAAGAAAACAAAGGATTGGATAAATATGAAATCACTACAGAAGGAAATACCTCTCCCATGACTTCAAATTTATATGAAAAAAGATGGTGTGAACTTCTAATAATTTATCAATAATATAATCGATTCCATATCAAAAATAAAAATAAAAATAAAAATAGTTGACTTAAATAAATAAAAAGAGAAAAAAAGAAAAAACCAAGAATTATTCAATTTCCCCAATCTTTTTGTAAGCCATTGCGTGTTCTTATAATTCTCTCGACTCCATTTCTTCAAAGTACTCTCTCTCTCTCTCATTTCTCAAACATGTCATCCATGGCTTTTTCTTCTTCCTCTCAATTCTTTTCTTCTTTCATTCCCAGAACTATTCTTCTTGTTTCCGTCGTGGCTTTGCTTCTCTCATCACAACCACATGCTCTGAAATCACCTTTTTCCCCTCTCGACCTGCTTCCTTTGCTACCCAGACAGGTCTCATGGCCGGTTCTCAACTATCTCAACAACGCCGCTGACCTTCTTCCTACTTTCGTTGGAGCTGTCACTTCTCCTGACAACTCTATTCAGTGGCAAGGGGCTTGCTTCTATAAGAACACTGCTTGGATTGAATTTCATAACAAGTCTGGCTCCGAATTTGGCGGTGGTACCCTTCATATAAAGGTCTGTTCCAGCTTTGTTTTTTAGTTTCTTGGTTTGTGATATTTCGGATTGAGTTTTGTGGGGGTTTGATCTTTTTAAACTAGGAGATTCTGATAAATTGCTGTGCTGTGGACTGTGTCGTTTATTGATTGTAGTGTAGCTGATTTTTTTTGCTTCCTGATAGAGTAGGGTCGTTAATTTAATAAGATAAGTCTAATTTGAGCTTGTGGGGTTTTGGATTACATTTATAAGTTTGATGGCAGTTGGTAAGTGGGAAGAATGAACCTAACGTTTACTCTGTGGATATCACATATGAGGTCTTGAATTGATCCCTTATGATTCGTATCACTTGTCTTGCTAGATTGAATTAATCGACGAGAATTTTTTCCCTTTGGATTATTTGTTTGTGTCTTTACGAGCTGTGAGTTCCAGGTGATCCTTATCTATTTGTTTTTTTGTGTTTGATCTTTATAATCTGATTTCATCTTTATTAAAAATGTAAATTTTTTGTTCTGTTTTTTCGTATTTTGATTTCATTTTTTGAACGGAAAGAGGATTCTGGGTTTCTGAGATGTGCCATGTTTGAGGTTTCTTTTCGCGCAAATTATTGACTATCGGAAAATAATTAAGCGTTAGGTTTGACAAGGATTGTTTTGATGCTGTCCTCTAGCATGGTTTTACAAAACAGATGTGAAAGAATTTGACTGCCGGTAGAAAGTTTTATGTATCTTCAACAATTAATATATGTCCTATGCAGGCTAGTGATGCACATAGTTGGACGTGTATGGATCTTTATATATTTGCAACTCCATACCGCATAACATGGGACTACTATTTCCTGTCTAGAGAACATACTCTTGAGATTGAAGAATGGGAAGGAAAAGAAGAATTTGAATATGTAAGTTGCTTGCATGATGGTACAAGATGATCTTTTAAAAGTTAGCAACTCTTTTTTTTTTTTTTTTTAAATTTGGTGGTTTCTTATTCTGAGATCAGGTTAAAAGGGCAGGGGTTTCCATTTTCCTCTTGCAAGCTGGAGTGTTGAAAACCCTTCAAGCATTGATTGATGTCCTCCCTTTGTTTGCAACTTCTGACTGGGGTGAGCAATCTAATATTAAATTTCTTGAGAATCACATGGGTGCCACTTTTGAGGAACGTCATCATCCATGGACTACAACTGTTGATGTTGATGATATTCACTCTGGAGATTTTTTAGCACTATCCAAAATTCGTGGTCCATGGGGTGCTTTTGAGACTCTACAGAAGTGGGTTACTGGATCATATGCTGGTCATTCTGCTGTTTTCTTAAGGGACTCTGAAGGAGAGTTGTGGGTTGCTGAATCTGGGCGGGGAACTGGAGTGGTATGTGTGCTTTTATTCTTCTTGCAGAAGGGTGATATGATATTATTATTCTTGCAGCAGAATGATATTATTTAAAGCTATTGTGTTCTTTTTTTCTTCTTGCAGGAAGATGATATTATTGATATTTTACCATGGGATAAGTGGTGGGACTACACACTCAACAATGACTCATCCAATCCCCATGTTGCATTTCTTCCTTTGCATCCTGATTTACGGGCAAAGTTCAATGAGACTGCTGCATGGGAGTATGTAAGGAGCATGGTTGGGAAACCATATGGTTATCATAACTTGATATTTAGTTGGATTGACACCACGCATGGAAACTATCCACCGCCCTTGGATGCACATTTGGTATTGTACTTTCTTTTCTCTTTTACTAAGAAACAACTTCCCAATTATATGATAAAAGGAACAAGAGTTCAATGATACAAACTCCCAAAAGGAGTGAAAAAAAAATACAAACAACAAATATGAGTAAATAGATATCAGCCATGAAAATAAATAAATATTTAGAGAGCTAAGAACTTTTTGAAAATCTTCATCTGAAATACCTAGAGAGCATGGGAATGAATGATGAAACTATGAATAAGACCTTCACCAAAGATTGAGAACCAGTAGCTACTTCAATTGTTTCAAAGAAGACCAAGAATCAACTACTAACAAACATAAAACCTTCGAAAGCCCATCATAAAGCAGCCTGATGCAACAAAACTAGAAAACTTCTTAATACTAATGAGATTGATCCAATCAAACTCCCGAACTTCAATCCATCTCTACACATGACACCTAAAAAAAACCTTTCCCCATCTCAAGGTTTGGAGCTGTTAGTAATGATGCATCATTTTCCAGTATACTGTGCCTTATCATTGTAACACTAATAAACCACTACTTTCTTGGTAATTAAACAGATGCAAGTCTTATTTGTTCTCTTATTCACTATGCCGTTCTCGAAAAACTTTTGGAACACCTTAAGCAAATCCACTTTAATGGTGTTCCAATCTTTTCTCATTAATTTTTCATTGGAAACGTCAGGCCCGGGGATTTGAAGTTTCCATAGAAGACCTAGCTGCAAAAATGTCCCCCTCAAGTTTATTGAATGCTTATTTGATCTGTCTATTGCTCTTTTAAGTGATGTACCTTATAAACTTGAGATGTTATTCCATCTAGTAGTAGTTATAGATTTATTCCATCAACATGAGTGAAAAGGGGTTGTGAAAATTGAGATTGAAAACCTATATGATATTAAATGTATAAACTTGTCTCAATGATGGTTATATATTTAGCTTACCTCTCAGCAATCAGTATGAACCTTGCCATGGAGGCTTCTAAAGAGTTTTATCATTTAATTCTTTGAGTTTGATTGTTGGCGCTATTTGACTATAGGTTGCTTCTGTTATGACAATATGGACACGAGTGAGGCCAACTCTCGCAGCAAACTTGTGGAATGAAGCTTTGAACATACGACTTGGAACAAAGGTAGTTATAATGCTTCTCTGGTTAAAACAAAGAAATCTTTATACGATTGTGTAGTTGAAGAAAAAATGGTGGAAAGGTTTCAGAGAGAACTTCTGTATTCTGTGTCCTTTAAGGCATCCCCTTACTACATATTGATAAAGAGACGAAAGTCAAGCCCTAAGGGATATAAAAACTCCTATCTGATTAGAGATGGCTTGTAATTTTTCTTCACTTCTCTATTGCAACAGCAAAATGTGTGAAAGAAAACATTCCTTACTCCCAAATATATATCAACCCACAACCCACAACCCACATTCCATGCACTATGTAACTAGCTTTTGGAGGGGATTCGTGATTCTGCCTCTTATATTATTAATTGGTGTAATAACATTGGGATAGAGAAATGACAAACAAAACTGATTCTTAGATGCCTTGAATCAGATTTGCTCAATTAGATAGTAAATGTCAAGCGCACTTGGATCACTTTCGGTGAAAAAAGTGCTATACATATATCTCAACTTTGTGTATATAAAATTAAATGAACGACACTTACATGGAGGAAAAAAAATGAAATAATACAAGGGCCTAAGAAAAAGAATCAAGTCCAATATCATTAGTGACGTATGAAATTGGTCCATAGGTTTCTGATCCAATTTTCATTACCAATGTTTTCCCCCCTCTTTCGCAGGGCCTTGACCTTCCTGAGATTTTAGTTGAAGTTGAAAAGCAAGGATCATCTTTTGGCGAACTACTGGCTATTCCTGAACAGGATGACTGGGTCTATGCTGACGGGAAGTCAGCATCATGTGTTGCTTTTATCCTTGAAATGTACAAGGAGGCTGGGCTTTTTGGTCCACTTGCAAGCTCAATTCAAGTCACCGAGTTCACAGTAAGTTTGCTGAGAATTTTCTGCTATATGTTGACTTTTTTTTTTCTATGAAAGGTTGGGTCAATCAGTGTCATATTCCTATTACTTTGTGCTATTTTTGGTCTAGAGACGTTGAAGAAACTAGAAGTTGATGGTGGAGGATTATTTTTTTGTTTCATTAGCCATCAATGGAGTGAATATAGTTTATAATCATTTTATTCGACCTCCAATCCTTCAGTCTTAGATAGTATCGAAAGTAACAATAAAGAACAAACACAAGATTTAAGTGAAACCATAGTGCAGGGAGAAAAACCACGAGAGTGAGTTTCTTATTATTTTCTGATGATGATAAAAGTACAAGGGGAAATATTTATAGACAACACGAGCCTCATTAAAAGAATAAAGATTAGGGCAAAGTAAATTACACAACTACCCTTAGGCTTTCAACATGACCTAAGCCCATTATTTCTAACTTTCCCCTCAAGTTGGGACATAAATGTCGAAAAGACCCAACTTGCTAACACACGAATCAAAGTTTTGTTCGAGGGGTCTCTTTGTAAGTATATCAACAATCTATTGACTTGACGGTATGCAAGGGATGTAGATGCTATCATTGTTCGGTCTCTCTTTGATAAAATGTGTATCAATCTTCACATGTTTAGTTTTGTCACGTTGGACCGGTTATTGGCAATGCTAATAGCTGCCTTGTTATCGTAGAATAGTTTCATGGGCACCTCATAGTTCTGACGAAGATCAGACACCTTCTGGATTCAGATTTCCTCAAAGATTCCCAAACTCATGCCGTGTATTCGACTTCAGTGTTGCTTCTAGCCACAACTCCTTGCTTCTTACTTCTCCAAGTAACAAGATTGCCCCACACAAAGGTGCAGTATCTCGAGGAGAATTTTCTATCTACAATAGACCCTACCCAGTAAGAATCAATATAAGCCTCAATACACCTTCTGTTAGTCTTTCTAAACCTCGACCATTTACCAAGAGTTGCTTTTAAATACCTAAGAATTTTGTTAACGGCCTCTATATGGTCTTCACCATGAGCTTGCATGAACTGACTAAGAATGCTCACAACATAGGAGATGTCAGGCCTAATGTGAGAAGTAAATCAGCTTTCCTACCAGGCGCTGATATATCTCTTTTTTAACAGGAATCCCATGACCTGAATTTTCAAGTTTGACATTGAACTCAATGGGCGTATCAGCAGGACGACATCCCATCATATCTGTTTCAACTAATAAACCAAGGGTGTACTTTCTCTAGGACACGGAGATGTCCTCTCTGGATCTAGCAACCTCCATCTCAAGGAAGTACTTCAGGTTCTCCAAGTCTTTAATTTCAAACCCATCCCACATCTTCTTTTTTGATTGGATGATCTCAACGATGTCATCCCTAGATAGCACAATGTCATCAACATAGACAATCAATATTGTAACTTTCCCAGCCTTGGAGACTTTTGTGAATAAATGTGATCGATGTGCCCCTGATTGTACCCGTGAGACTTGATGAAAGTGGTAAATTTGTAAAACCAAGGTCTTGGTGACTGTTTCAACCCATACAAAGACTTCCAAAGCTTGCAAACTTGATTATCAAATTGAGCTTCAAATTCTGAAGGACTCATGTACACTTCCTCTTCTAAATCTCCATTCAAGATCACATTCTTAACATCAAGTTAATGTAGGGGTTAGTTTTTATTCACACCAACTGACAACAAGACTTTAACAGTGTTTAACTTTCCAACAAGGGAAAGGGTCTTAGAATAGTCAACCCCATAAGTTTGAGTGAACCCTTTTGCGACTAATCTAGCTTTATGTTTGTAAAGGATAGCATCTTCTCTGTTCTTGAGTGTAAACACTCATTTGCATCCCACAGTCTTGTGTCCCTTAGGGAGTGTGTAGAGATCCTAGGCCTTATTCTTCCATGACAACATTTTTCCACTCAGGCATGCTAATGCAAGGTGGATATTCTTGGGTATCATAGTAGAGTCAAAACCGGTAGTGATGGCTCTAAACTAGAGTGAAAAGTTCTCGTACGAAACATAATTAGAAATGAAGTGCTTTGTACAGGACCTGATATCTTTCCTTAGGAAGATCAAAAGATGAATTATACTTATTGGTGCTTCTTGGATGGTTCTGCTGGTTTCGTTTTTAGTAGATTATGCAACAACCTTATTCTCATCAACCTTGTCCTCTCTATCTATAATGACCTCATCAACGCTGCCCTTCTCAACCATATCTTTAGGGACAGTGTCTTAGACCTGTCATTCTCACCCACCTTACAGTCGATATATGTATTAGTGGAATTCGTCTTAGATCAATCATTCTCACTCATTCTATTATTAATATGTGAGTCAATGGAATCAATCATACCTTGATCTTGTAAAGGTTCAAAATCCTGGTTTAGAGTTTGGTGAACAGCAAGAGTCCTAACTTTCTTTTTGAGATTCCTCCTATAGTAGGTTTTCCAGGGAATTTGGTTTGTAGGTAGGACTGTTGTAACCAGGGTAGGACAGGTAGACTCTAAGGAAACTACATAGTTAGACTCTTCACTCACACTCTCCCCCTGAAGTAGGCTACGGGAAAGAAATGACAGTCCTCAAGAAAGGTGACATCCATGGAGACAATATTTACGTGAAGATGGGTGGAAGAATTTGTAGCCCAGTTGGTGCAGAGGGTACCTAACAAACATGCAAGCCTGAGCTCGAGGAGTGAATTTAGTTTGGTTAGAGCCAAGGCTATGAACATAGGTTGTGTAGCTGAACACTCGAAGGGGGACATCGGAGATGAGACGGATGGAGGGATAGGATTTCTTGAGACGTCCTAAGGGGGTCTGGAGGATACGGGTAGGCATTCGGTTGATGAGATGGGCTGCATTGAGAACACCACCACCCCATAGATAGGAAGGAAGGGAAGTAGATAACATAAGTGAACGAGTAAGTTCTAAAAGGTGGGTTCTTTCTCTGAGCAACCCCATTTTGTTGGGGTGTGTAAGCACTAGAACTTCGGTGGACAATTCCTTTAGAGGACAAAAACTCGTTAAGGGTGGTTTTGAAACTCATGACAATAATCACTTTGTAGGATTGCGATCTTTGCATTGAATTGCATTTCTACGTGTGATAGAAGTCCCAGAAGTGGAGGTGACCTCGGATTTGTCGAAGATAAGGAAAATACAAGTGAGACGGGTATGGTCATTAATGAAGGTCACAAACCCCTGTTTTCTAGAAGAGTTAGTGACCTTGGTCGGTCCCCGAACATCACTGTGGACAATAGTGAAAGGTTGGTTGGCTTATATGGTTGTGAGGGAAATGAGACTCGATATTGTTTAGCTCAAATACACACATCACATAATAAGGTAGAAACATCAACTTTAGAGAAAAAGATGAGCAAAGAAGTATTTCATATATTGAAAATTTGGGTGGCCTAAACGGAAATGTCACAACATATAGTATTTTTTAAAAGTAAAGTATGAAGATAAAAGACTAGTCCTAGAGATGCTACTAGAGGAGGTGTCATCATCATGCAGGCAGAGCCCCCCACTGTGTTGGATAGTGCCAATCATACTCCCTGAGCTCAAGTTCTAAGAAGAAACAAAATCAGGTAAGAATGTTGCTTTGCAGTTTAATTTATGAGTAATCTTGCTTAGAGATAGTAGATTATAGGAAATCCCTCGACAGTGGAAGCCAAGGATCCATTTGCAATTTTTATTTCCTCATTACCAGCACATGAATGTAGGACACAAAAGATTTAGAGAAACCTGTCAAATGATTTGTGGTGCCGGAGTTCTAGATTGAGGGGTTCTTTCCATCAACACTAATAAGATCGAAAGACTGAGGTATACCTAACTAGGCAATAGCTCCTAGTGTAGTTGGGTTGAGATCCTTAGGTGGCTGAGAAAGGCTGGCAGTCTCACTCACATAAGCTTGCTTCGTGTTTTGTTTGTCACTGGAAGAGCATCTCTTACCTCTTGGGGGACGACCGTGTGACTTCCAACAACTGCTCTTTGGTATGCCACTATTTCTTACAATGTTTACAGGTAGAGATTGGTCGAAGATAAGGAAATTTTACGTGGGAACCCTAGTGCGAAAAACCATAGGAGAGAGAGTTTCTTATTATTTTCTAAGGATGATAAAAGTACAAGCAGAAAGTATTCATAGGCAACACGAACTTCACCAAGAGAATAAAAATTAGGGCAAAGTAAATTACACAACTATCCTTGGACTTTCAACATGATCCAAGCCCATTAGTTAGATACCGATCTAAGTCTGTAAGTTTTACTAGGAAACTAGAAGGGGAACTGTAACTTCCCCAATCAGTTGTCATATATATTTTATTTCTGCATCTGCTTTAAATAGGAGTGGGGAGTGCTTTTTATATTGAAGTTAACTTTGTAATAGTTTGGGCGAGAAGTTTGACTCTCTCGAATTGTCACCAGTTGATAGGTTGTAATTTCTATTTGTGTAGTAAATAAAGACACTTGTCACATTCCTTGGAGTAGGAATAGCCCATATTTATTACTTTCAACAATGTTTGGTTAAATCGTAAGTTTAGTCTTTGGATTTTTATATTTGTGTCTAGTAAATCTAAATTCTAAAGTTAGATTTTTATACTTTAGAGAGTTTGTATGTCTCTAAATTCTAAAATTGTCTAATAGATTCACAAACTTTTAACTTTGTGTCTAATAGGTTCTTTTATGTATTCTTTTGAAATTAACTATTAGACATAAATTGAATTTTGTGTGAAATAGGACCCTATGTTGTGTACAATAGATGTGTGAATTTTTAATAATGTGAAATAGGTTTAACGTTTAAGGACATATTCAAGGATTTATTAGATAATAAATTGAAAGTTTGTTAACCTATTAGATAGTAAGGGGCATTTAGGCACAAAATCAAAAGTAATCTATAAGAACCTATATCTCCGTTGTCTTGAGAATGGAAGATGTGCTATCTTTCTCTGCTTCCTTTTGTAGACATGGTTACTAACAGTGAAGATTTGTTTCCTATCGGGTAAATAATTTTGGTGAAAAAAATTGTAACATCGATATATTAGATTTTAACATTCTGCAATATATACCTTCAATCTTCTTGCTGTGTTTTGGGTCTTTAATATACAATGGATAAAAAATGCAGATTAAAGATGCATACAGTCTCAACTTTTATGAAAACAATTCATCCCGCCTTCCGAAGTGGTGTCATGGTAGGGACGACGTCAAGCTTCCATATTGCCAGATTCTTGGGAAGTATCGAATGGATTTACAAGGATATAATAGCATTGATCTTTATAAACATATGAATGAAAAGTGCCCTTCTCTTCCAACCGAGTACTTCCGTCCAAAGAATTGTTAGAAATGTCGTGAAAGTTCCTTTCCTGTGGGGTAGAATGTGTAAGTAGTCCATCAATGTAGCTGCTAGAATGTTTATAATACAAATTGTAAATACACCTCCTGATGCCCGATGCCCGATGCAGAGTAGCTGTTATTAATTTAATGTACATTATATGCCTTAAGTGAGACATCCGTATCTGTATTGAGTTTCAAGTATGAGTCTGATGACTTTCATTGTTGCTGTAGCTTTTACATATTCAGCAATACGTACTAATGTGTAGCACATAACGTTGCTTCAGTACTGTTCCAACTTGTCATTCCCATGGAAAATTAAAATAAGGAGATATGTCTCTCAAACAGAAAATAGACTACGTTAACATTTTTCTGTATCTATGGAAAATCAAGCAAACCTATAAAGTTACAAGCTGATGTTTGGGTTAACATTTTTCTGTATCTATGGAAAATCAAGCATACCTATAAAGTTACAAGCTGATGTTTGGTAAATCTCGGTGAAGTCAGCTATTTATATTTATTGAGCTTCTATTTGATCAGGCTCTGTGTAATAACCTGCATTCAACACTAATCGAACATAGCCTTTTCATATTGACAATGCGTAAGTGAACACCCTCAGTATAATTTATAAGTGCATGTTTAGATTTTCGATTTGGTATTTGAATAGTATGGATTCAATATGAGCCCGCGCAGATCCTCAATAACTTCAAGATCAAATTGGTTTGGACTTGTGTTTAGTTCATGGATGGATATAGATCATGAGGCTTGAATCCATGGGATAGATCACGAGGTTTGAATCAATAAGTATCAACATTTTTTCCTACATCAATAATTTCTCATGGGAAGATTCTGGCTGCTGCCTGCCTTGATGTTAGATTTTCAGATGGGTTTTTACACCTTTCTTCATCCATCGTTCCCTCACACTACTTTGGATATTGAAGGTTGAAGAGTGGAACAAGAGCTGGTAGCCTGAATGGTACAAGTTGATGGTATAAAAACCATGGGTTCGACCCAAACATGTCGGGGCTGAATGGTTTGCTTGGCTCAATTTTAACAAACTAGCTTTTGATGTTTTGATATTACTGAAATGGTCCGTTTGAATCGTAGATATTGTTTCATGTGTATAAATATTACAAATATGAGATTCAAATGTCTAAGTTTTAAATGTTTAGAAAATTAATGTTCGTGTTTGGACATGCAGGATAATTAATGTATGAGAATTAAGTGTGTTTGTTTTACAGGTTTTTATGTATTGAAATTTGCATGTTTTGTAGAATATGTTTACGAAGTTAACCAAAATTTAAAGATGTGTTCGTATGAGGTTTTCAAATAAATGTGTTTTGTGAAGTTGAACTTGTGTTGATGTTGCATTTGTGTTGACTTGAAGTGGTGTGGTTCGATTTTTAGTACTTGATCCTCTGATTTTCTCTTGGTTGAATGCGTACACTTGAGATTGAATGTGTACAATTTGTATGGAAGCGAAGCGCTCGATGTTCTTGAAATTTGAGCCTTGGAGGAATATTTGTATCTTCAAAGAACTTGAGCTTCAAGGAGCGATCCAGTCTTTAGAAGCTACCCAGTTTTCTTATTGTTGGGAGATCTCTCTTAGGTTCTTTGGCGTAAAAATTTCTAAACATCTACAAATGAAGAGAGTCTCCCTGTTTATAAAATTTTCTGGTAGATTTTATGCAAGTTTGGTTGGTTGTGTCGTCTAAAAATGTTTATCACTTATGAAGTTGCCAGTTTGCGGTCTTCAGCTCGGCGAGGTGCTCCTAAGATTGCATTTTCAATGGAAGGATAAAGACACATTAGTTTCTTTGTTGTCCTTGTGGGGTAAGTTTGTCATCCAAGTGGATCATTGCCCATATAAAATTTATGGCTCGATTGTTGTCAATATAAAATTTATGAATTTGCCACTAGTGATACAAAATCTTCCAACGTATTTAATAAACAAGCAAAATGAAAATGAATTCTGACACATTCAAACAAACTTCAAGGCTTACTAAACAATTGCCTTTTGGAGCTGAGGCACAAATTCTTTTAGTGCCATACAACAATTTGATCGTCACCAAGGGCAGAGGCTGATTGCACATGAAGACCATAAAACCCAGCTATCCACTCATCCACTGTGAAAAATTGTTCATATCAACTAAAACAAACTATTTATATATCTATAGACAAATATTGTTGCGTTGCAGTGTCTAAGCCATCATAATACACAATAGAAGTGTTGAGGGTTCATGTGTAAGTGTCAAGCTAAAGTTATTTAATTAGCTCTGTTGCAATTGATATAACATTTTTTTTCTAAGACTGAAGATTTGATTCTTCTATCGTCCATACAATTATTATATTAAAAAAACAATATAAATTCACTGTGTTGTGGTTATGATATGAACACTACTAGAAAAAGGGACTCTCTTGACGTTTGTGATTTTAAATACTCAACGGTTTTTGAAAAAAACGTGGGGTGATTTCAAAGATAAAACGTCAAATTTTTTTATGGAAAGCAAAGGTAGGCCAATTTTTAGTTTTCTTGACGTTTTTAAACGTCAAGTGACGTGTACTTATTCTTTCTTGACGTTTTAAAAACGTCAAGTAATCTCTATTAAGTTCTTGACATTTTTAAAACGTTGAACAATTTTATGAAAAGTAGAAATAACCTAATTTTTCTTCTGACTTACTTTACCTCCTCAAAATTTTCACAAAAAAATTAGAAAAGAAACCGTTTTGTATATTTCCCTCTCTCCATCTCAGTACTTTCTCTTCTATCAAACCTTCATCTCCTATCTGATCAAGACTCCTCCTACGGGATCCCTAATGAAGTAACTTGACAAAGACGACCAACGAAGTCACTTTGGATACTATAGACAGACGCACCTCACGAACGGGGCAGCTCAATCAACTCTTTGGTGATTCATATAAACAAATATTTCTATCTCGTGTCAAACATCATATAGCAATTTCATGACTGTGAAAATGGATGACATTGCTAAAAACTAATCAAACGAAGCATGGAGTTTATATATTAACTAAAAAAAAAACTCTATGTTCATTCATAAACAAATATTTCTATGTTTGCTTATCAAGAGTGATGTAACATCCAATACAATTATTTGGTGGCCATCAAGGTGGATGCCGCATTACTCTAAACACTAAGTAATCAAACCAAAACTAATACCACTCATCCACCCACTATGAAAAATTGAGTTCACATCAACTTAATAATTCTATCTCCAACAAATATTTTTACGTTGTGCCGAACACTTTTAACACCCAATTTAATTCTATCGTGGCCATCTAGATGATGGCACATTGCTTTACACCGTTCAAACCGAAACAAAGCTCCACTCATCCACCACTATAAAAAATTGATTTCATATCTACTAAAACGTTATATATTCATTCATAAAAAAATATTCCTATGTTGTGTGTAAAGCATGATAACAAGATGGATGATACATTGCTCTTAGCTCTAGCTCTCAAAACTAGATCCTTACTCATGTACCATTGTGAAAAATATAATTGTGTTAATCATCTCGTAACAGTACTTCAAATATAATTGTGTTCTTTGGCATTGACATTGATATATAACACATTTTCATATGATCATAACCTATGCTTGATTCGTTTCATCACTATGAAAAATACTTTTGTCTTTGAAAAAATTCACAAGGCTAGAGTTATCAAGAGTTGTAACGCCCCAGGCCCAGGATTTAGACCAAGATTTGGAATTCGAATCTCCGATATTCTCTTCATCCTCTACGACCTAGCAACATCATCCTTACTGTCTTTAAGGCTTATTAGAGTGAAAATTCTTCCTACAAACCAACACGAGTCATTCCAACATGCTTTGTCCTCACTCACATGCATCTTAGGAAAATTCTCAAGAAGGTCACTAAACATAGAGTTGTTCCAAGCTTAAGCACACTTCACTTTAGAGTTCCTATTATCGAGCCATCGAAAAGGAAGGCGCATACACCTTGTTGGTATAAATAGTAACTTTTAATTCTTTTAAGTATTTCTTAACATTACTTTCAAATTCTCATTTTATGTCCTCAGGATGCCTCTCATTTAGATGTGATACCGATTCATTTATGTCTCTCTCCTAAACTCAGGAGCGTTACAAGGGTGCACTAAAACATCTCAACTAAGTTGACACCTCTATAACACCCTCATCTTTCTCCAAAACCAAAAGCAATGTCATTGATCAATGAAAAAGTACAAAGTGAGCTAGAGAGAAGCTTGAAAAGTTGTGAAAATATTACAAAAACACATGTCGGTTAAACAATATAGAAGTAATTCTATAGCTACAAAAAAGGAAATTTTGGAGCACCAAAGAGCATCAAGATTAAGAATATCTTTCTAAATGTGATTATCTAGAAAACTTTCCATCATTTTTCAAAGAACGATCATTTCGTTTCAATCATGGACACCACAACAAAGCTCCAATAAGGTAGCCAAATAAAGTGTTCCCTTATTGAAAAAAAAAACAGGTGGATCTAACTGAGGAACAATGTCAAGTACAATGTCACTGATAATATATCAAACAAGAGGGTTGATACAAAAGCAAGCAGAAAAATAACACAAAAATTGACAACCCAGTTTAGTGTAGAATCACGTACCGTCAGGGAGAAGTTGTGTCCGATGAAATGAAACTTCACTATATAAAGAGTTTAACAACTACAACGAAAGTACTTATCTGTTAGACTTCCTCTACGATTACTCCCGCATATAGCTTGCTCTTCCACGCTTCAACTTAGGCTCTCGCTAAGTTTGAGCTCACTTCACTTTCACATAAAGCATCTTCATAAGTTTTGTATGAGATCCCCTTAATACAATATATTTAGGCTCCCCCTAAGAGTGAGATCTCCTCATATTCATAGTTTCCCCCCAAGATCTACTATATGATCAAAAGGGAACAACCTCTCAACATCTACAATGACAACTCGAAAAACAACCTCAATGAGGAACACCAAAGATACTCAATAACAATACATGAAGGTTGAGACTTAGACAAACCCTAAGCTCAAAATGTTCCTGCACACACTTTTATCACAAGGTGACTAATGCACTACTACAAAAACAAACTCTCTTGACGTTTTTTAACTGTCAAGAATTATTATTCTTGACAGTTCTAAAACTGTCATTAAAGCCAGTGTCAAGAAAGTCAAAGTTCTTAACGGTTAATAAAACATCAAGAATAGTGAATGTAAACGTGAACTATGTATATGTTCATGACAGTTAAAACCGTCAAGAGAATGAGTGTTCATGACATTTAAAAACCATCAAGAGTAAGTGTGTTCATGACATTTAATAACCGTTAAGAAATTGATGACATATAAACTGTTAAGAAATTGATTGTTCATGACATTGAAAAACCATCAAGAATGTACTTGTTTATGACATTTGAAAAACATCAAGAATGTACTTTTTCATGACATTTAAAAACCATCAAACTTGTTTTGGATTTTTTTAAAAAAAAGTTGTAATTCAATTATATTTTTGTTTTTGTATTGTGCTTCAATAGTCCCTGTAGAGTGATCTAGCAACAGCTCCATAAATATATATATAAACAATTATATTAATCAAATACAGTTTCGAAACTTGAAAATAAATATGAACGAGGACAATTTCAAAACATTAACATATAGTAACATTATTTCCCCATATATGTATGAACATTTTGAAAACTTTACATATTTGTTCGATATTGTCATATACAAAATATTATTTCTATCAACTCCAACCTAATATGATAATTTCAAAATTACAAAACCAATTCCAAGCATGCTATTTCAAAATTCACAAGACTACAATTTCTAATTCAAGAAACACAAACTTAACTAAAGAAGTTTGAAACTCAATGACATTAGATGAACTTGGCTTCAAATACAAAACTTGCATTCTGCATCCTTTATCTCCAGTTCTTTCTGGCTTATTTCAAACATAAGTGGTTTCAACATGCAAATGAAGAGCAAATTTGATTTTCCAAATAATGCTTAGTGAGTTTGACTGCAAAAATTTCAGTGGGATATAAGAAAATGAAACAAAGCAACAAACTATAGGAGAAGAAGAAAAGAGAATTGAACATCTTTTGTGTTTGAAGACATTAAACATGCAATCGTAAGATGTTGGTTGGAGAATTTATGGCTTTATATGATATCCCAATTCTACCGATCATTTAAAATGTTATTAGATTAAGTGTAAGTTTGCACCTGAATGGTAAAATTTCCACGAATTCTTTGGAACGATCGAACATATGATAAACTTGCCGAAGCATGAACCTAGAAACTTCAGAATATAATTTCTTTTTGGAACGAACATATGATAAACAACTGATGACTTGATAATAAAGCTTATTCGATTAAGTAACTTGTTCAACAGAAAGAATAATGACTTTCTTGAATGGAAGCAAGTAAAATATATATATGACTAGCCTTTAGAATATGAATTTTGCAGATCCACGAAATCTGCAAAATAATCTTTCATGTATTGGAAAAAATTATTTTGTTGAAGATACTGCCGACAATTCCAATGCTATTACCGATCTTTGTAACATATAATAAAATTAAGCATCCAAAGCAGTAACATCTGTGTGTTTGTGTTATTTAAATTGATGAGCTTTAAAAGAACAAAACCCAAAGAAGAGGGACGAAAGATATTACAAGAATCGGACATGTATAAACGACACCAAATTGCAAGAAATGAATAAATGATGGAAAGTTTCAACGTGATTCTCACAAAGGACACACTAATGCAAAGCACACATCACTGTGAAAAATTTAGTCGTTCATATCAACTCAAAAAATACTTCTTTCATTCATAAACAAATATTAATGTCATTGAGCATAACACCCAATACAATCATTCATGGCATTGAGATGGATGACACATTACTTCTAAACTCAAATTATAACCAAAACCAACTCCCACTACCTTACCACTATGAAGAATTGAAGCAATCAGAATAAGGCAACGTTGAAATTTCATCATCATAACCTAATCTCCCAAAATTTACCATGTATCAAGCATATGGTTGGATGAATGAGAAAGAAAAAAAAAAACGAAAACTAAAACACTATAAAAAAAAATGCACATTTCCTCAATCTCAAACATACCAGCAATGGCTTCTTCTTCACTTTTTCTTATTTCCATTGTCGGGTTTCTTCTTGTATCGCAGTCGGAAGCCCTGAAAACGCCATTTTCGCCTCGTGACATGCTTCCATTACTACCAACAAAGGTGTCATACCGGATTCTGAACTATTTCAACAGCGCTGCCGATCTTCTTCCATCTTTCGTTGGAAGTGTCTCATCTCCTGACAAATCTGTTCAGTGGCAAGGGGCTTGCTTCTATCAAAACACTGCATGGCTGGAGTTTCATAACAAGTCTGGCTCTCAATATGGGGGTGGTACTCTTCATATAAAGGTATGTGTATGCAACTATGCATTACATTAACTTCACAATAAATAAATAAATATAGCTAATTTGGACTTTCACTTTATTGAATGAAAGCGAGGATGTCAAATTGAACTGATGGAGTTAACTAACAAAACAGAAAGCAATGGCGGTTCCCATAGTTATTTCTTGTCATCAACAGGGTCAAAGGGACGTATACAACGCGTTATCAGCACTTTGTTATATTTATTAACTATGGTTAACTCTGTTCAGATTCTATGGATCCATTAAAAATGGAACTCAAACTCAAATATTGATGACCACAGACGAAACAATGTCTCCTTTCAAACTCCCAATGACCAAAATAGAAAATAAATTCAAATACAAAATGACAAAACTATTAGTTTCTATATTGAAATTAAATATAGTAAAACTATCGTTGATAAACTCGTATGATCTATCAGTGATAGACCAATATTTACAATATAGTCTATCGGTGATAGACTTGTATCATTCATAGAATTTGACAAATTTTGCTATATTTGTAATTTTTTAAAAATATTGATATATACTAAATTATTTTAAATCTAATTGCTAAATTTGTAATTATTTCTTTTATAAAAGGAGGGTTGCCCCAAATTATTCTAAAAACTAAAATAACTCTAAACTAAGGCTTCGCTTCCGATTGTGTGCTAAGCTTTAAAATTATTACTAGTAACCATGTCCTTAAGAAATTCAGCTAATATATGAATAATATTAGTGTGTTGCGGGAAATTTCAAATTTGAAAATAAAAACACTTTAAACTAGATTTGTTGTGACTTAGCTAGAACGGTGAAAAATAGCAATTTTAATAAAGTATTTATAAGTTAGAGCAAAATTTCAAATTCTATCCATAAAAAATATTTGATAGTCAATGATATATTTCTACCAGTGACGTTGATAACAAGTGATAGAAAGATATCACTATAAAATCTAAAAGTTTTGCTCTAACTGATAAATATTTTAATTATTTTTTTCTGCTAGTTTTGGAAATGCAAGATTAAATTGAATATAGTATAGGTTGATACTTAATATATGAATTTCATAAGTTAATTATTTATATATAATTTTTAAATTTTAAATAACAAATTATATATTTATACTTCTTTAAAATTATATAAAAAAAGTCTATAAAAAAATCATTGCAATAGAAAATTGAAAAGAAATATTTTAATATAAGCCTTTTCTAATTACAATATGTAAATTCTAAGATTGTTTTTAATATAAATGATCTAATAAGCTTAGGATGAAGTAAAGGTAAAAGAACAAAATTAAAACGATCTATAAAAGGATGAGAATTATGTATAGATATATTGGAGTGACGAAAAGTTTAGAGAATTAAAGTTGCAATTACCATTTAAATTATACGTTTATTTAATTATAGGAGTGTTTAGTTGAACTTTACAAATATTTAATTTTGAAAATAGATGCTTTTGAATAATAAATTTACAAGTATTTAGTTTCTAAAATAAGTGATTTTGAATAATAAATTAAAGGGTTTGATAATGGTTAAAAATAATTTTGAAACAGCCTATTTTTATAACAATTTTTATTAAAATGTTAAAATAAAAAGGAGGATTTTTAAAATTTTTTTTTTTTTTTTTTTTTTTGCTTTAGTCGATCGAAACAACCACTTCACCTCTACGTTTGAGATGAAATAAATAATTTAGTAAAATAGAAAATTTTAGGGTTAAATTTGATTAGTGGAGAATCAAAATTGAGTTTTTTTTTCTTTTTTCCTGTAAGTTTATTATAAAATATACGGGAGGATGTATTTTTTTTGACATTTTTTAAAATAAAAAATAAACTAAAATATTTAGGAGCGGTAACTAACATAACTTTATCACTGTCTATTAATGTCACTAATATAAACATATCAATATGTATCAATATCTATAATCGATAGAATTTAAAAATTTTGGTGTATGTTAGTAAATATTTTATCAAATTTACACTTTTTCACCATTTTTTTTATAAGTTTTTTATGATATAATTTTAATTATTTTGATGGTGGGTTGATCTCATATCCTTGCATGGTTAATAACAATAATAATACTATATAACACAGGTTAGCGATGCACATAGTCCAACATGTATAGATCTATACATATTTGCAACTCCATACAGATGGACTTGGGATTTCTATTTCTTTTCCAAAGAACATACTATGGACTTTCCACAGTGGCAAGGAAAAGAAGAATATGAATATGTAAGCATTTGAAATTGAATTTGAATATGGAGAGTTTGCATTTAAATTCAATTGATTAGTTAATTAATTAATAATTATGGGTCAGGTTAAAAGGGGAGGTGTATCAGTGTTCTTGATGCAAGCTGGAGTCTTGAAAACCATAGAAGAATTATACAATGTATTGCCTTTGTTTGTTAACTCAGAATGGGGAGAGCGATCAAACATAAAGTTTCTTGAGAATGAAATGGGTGCCACTTTCAAGCAACGATCTCGTCCATGGGCTACCAACAACATTAATCCCGATGACATCCATTCTGGAGATTTCTTAGCTCTTTCTAAAATTCGTGGCCTTTCAGGTGCCTTTGAAACTTTAGAGAAATGGGTTACTGGCTCTTATGCTGGCCATTCTGCTGTTTGTTTAAGAGATTCTAAAGGCAAATTGTGGGTTGCTGAATCTGGGCGTTCAAATGGTGAAATGGGTGGTGGTGAAAATATTGCTGTTTTACCATGGGATAAATGGTGGGACTATGAACTTAATAAAGATGATTCAAATCCACATATTGCATTGCTTCCATTGCATCCTGATTTAAGGGCAAAGTTTAATGAAACTGCTGCTTGGGAATTTTTGAAAACTATGGTTGGGAAGCCTTATGGTTATCATAACTTGATTTTTAGTTGGATTGATACCACCCAAGGAAACTTCCCATCTCCCTTGGATGCTCATATGGTAATTAATTAATTAATAATCTTATTTTTATTTTTGTGCAATAATAATATTGATTTACTTTGATAATTTGGAAACATAATTAAACGAACAAACAGGTCGCATCTGCTATGACAATATGGAATCAAATGCAGCCAAGCTTTGCAGGAAAATTGTGGAATGAAGCTCTGAACAAACGACTTGGAACAAAGGTATGCACGTCGTAGCTGGAACGATGATGTAGCTAGTTTTAATAATATAATCAAATATATATAATAAATTAAATTAATTAAATTTTGGAGTTCATATATATTATTCGTTTAATAAATGGTAGGGGCTTGAGCTTGCTGAGATTCTAGTGGAAGTTGAGAAACAAGGATCATCTTTTGGAGAACTACTGGCCATTCCTGAACAAGATGTGTGGACTTATAGTGATGGTAAATCAGCAACATGTGTCGCTTTAGTTGTTGAAATCTACAAGGTTGCTGGTCTTTTTGGTCCACTTACTTCCTCAATTCAAGCCACTGAATTCACTGTAAGTACTTAATTAATTAAACCTCTAAATAATCCATTAGTTTTTAATAATTCACAATAGAAAAACTAATAGAATTACATATCATATAATATATAATGCAGGTAAAAGATGCATACACACTAAAGTTTTATGAAGACAATTTAAGTAGGCTTCCAAAGTGGTGTAATGACGGTGGTGATAATTACGAGAATAAGCAACTTCCATATTGTCAAATTCTTGGAAATTATAGAATGGAATTGCCTGATTATAATACCATCCATCCCTATCAACATATGAATGAAAAGTGTCCTTCTCTTCCAGATTACGCCCATCCAAAGAATTGTTAGAAAAGAAAAAACCACTCTCTATAATTGTATGTATATTTGATCATAATAATAAGCAGTCCATCAAATATATGATCATAAGGTTTGGTTGGATCCATTACTTATATGATCACCTGTGTCACATAAATAAGAGACTTAATATATATGTGTTTGGTTATGTATGGAGATAATTGTCAAAACATATGATCTTTCATAGAAATAAATGATTTGATTGTGTGTGATTACTTTTACACCTACAAATAAATCTAATTACAAACATAAGATTAATGATAGCATTCAAAAGCTAAATGGAAATAAATAAACAGTGTAGATTACAATTTAAGTTGTGTTGGAAATCAAGCATGCCGATATAAAGTTGGGTAGTTGTTGTTTGAAATTGAAAATATTTAAATGCACCAGCATCACACTATACTGAATATTATTTTCATAATTTATGGTAAATATAATGTTAATAGATAGGAAAAAAATTATATAAAGACTAAAATTCAACAACTTCAAGAGTAGAGTTAAAAAAGATAACATTTTATAATTATAGTACACATTTAGATTTTCAATTTTCAATGAGACGGGCAAAGTGAATATATGAAAATGAACCAGAACCAACACTTAGCTTAGGCTGCAACTTTATAGACAAAACTTAATTACAAAATAGACATTGAAGAAATTAAAATTATAAATATAATGTTGACCCACACATAAACTATTGGATTTGTGCTCAAGTTTGTAGCATTTCGAGAGTCTAACAAATCTCCATTACATTAATATGAGACTTGATACGACATATATATGTGATTGAGGTTTTTATGATTTGGGAAAAATTTGGATGGGGAGGCCTTTGTTAGGCATCAAAGTTGGATCTCTAGTCAAGAAATCTTGTGAACAGGAGAGGTTCCAAGTGAATTGAGTGATTAGGTAATGGATAGTAACAAGTGTTTCAAGCTTTGCAAATTCATAGCCAGGGCAGATTCTAGGTCCTCCACCAAAAGCAATGAAAGAAAATGGTGGAATTGGTGTTTGGTTTTGATCAAATCTACTTGGTTCAAACTTTTGTGGGTCTCCAAATATTGTCTCATCCAAGTGTGTCATTGGTGCTGCCCAAAAGATCTGAATTATGCATTCATAACACATTAATATTAGTTTAAATTACCTATATATTTAAGCACAAAATTTGAAAATTCGAGAACTAACCTATTGGTGATCATAAACTAAAATGTTTCAGGACTTATTAATTAATATATACTTTTTACAATTTTAAAGAACTGTTGAATAGTAAATTAAAAGATGGAGAGGTATGTTATTAGTCATGTTTTAAACTATAGGGTTACTTAAAAAAAAAAAAACTTTCAAATAATGGCATATACTGTACAATGATAAAACAATGGGATACATAGCACAAAAGAATTAATAGAGACTAATATACTAACGTTTCACTAATAGTTTTTCACATCAAAAGCTATCACTAATAGCTACAATTAGTGAATATCACAAATAACTGTTGTTGGTTGTTATCATTGATGGCTACTATCAGTTATAGCTTGTCATCATTACGAATATTTTTTTTTCTTTTTTCTTAAATTGAATGTTATTATTGATAACTATTAATAACTGTTATACGTTGCTAGCACTGATAGATGTTATATCACTAATAGTTTTTTATTTGATAAATTTGTTATCATATGATCATATAATTGCTAGTCACTAAAGGGTAGAGTAAAACTTTCAATTTGAGAAATATGGTATCAGTTGCTACGGTTAGCTGCTATATGTTGCTGATAACTATCATCAGTAATAGCTTTCAATTTAAGAAATGTGATATCAGTTGCTATCACTTCGATCAACAATGTTGCTATCAATTGATATTTCTAATAGCTATTATAAGTCATTTTTCTATATTGCTATCAACTTAAAATGATATCACTAACATTATCTATCAATGTTTGTATTTGAAGAGTAATTTTTATAAGTGATATCTCCTTGGTAAACATATCAATTTTGAATTGACAAGGTTTAGTTAGACTACCAATTGATATTTTTGACAATTAACTACTATCAATGAATATATCTACAAGTACTCAGCAACAAAATGATATCAGTGGTAGCATCTATAAGCAGTATTCCTAATAGGTTATTATATTTCAATGGTATCAATGTAATGCTACTCTAAAGTGATATTGTGGCTATTTTTAGCCTAAATAGACAAAGAAGAGAGATTGGATTAGCATACTGTTGGTTATAACTTTGAATCACAATAACATACTATCAATATGACAACTTCTATCACAAATAGAATCTATATAAAATTGACATAGTTGCAACTTTTATTAAAATAAATTATTGATTTTAGGTTATGCTATCAACATTTATATCATTTAAAATTCAAAATTTAAGTTATCAGTAAGTAACAAATTCATGAAAAATATATATTGATATATTAAACATGATGTCATTGATAGAAGTCTCACTATAGCATAAGAAAAAGGAAACTGAAGGACAAAATTGACATTTTAAAATTTTTTAAATATGTCCGATAAAAAGTTGTCATTTTTGTAAATATTGTTCTCTTGTGCTATAAATTATATTCATTTTCTAATTTGTACTAGATAGACACTGAGAGAATTTTAAAGACTACTTGAAAAAAAGGAAAAAACTATAATGTGGAATGAAATTTTGTATTGCAAAGATCTTGAAGAACTAAATATGCCATTTTAAAAAATGGAACTCAAAATAAACTGCATATATATGATAGTTTATATAGTAAAAGGAAAGAAACTAAAGGGTGTGAAGTTAATTTAATATGCTTACTTGCCATCCTTTTGGAATTGTGTAGGCACCCAATTGAATGTCTTTAAGGGCCACTCTAAAGCCTCCAAAAACTGGAGGGTAAAGTCTCAAGGTTTCCATTGCTACTCTCCATGTGTACTTCATCTTTGAAACATCTTCCCAAGTCAGTGCCTCCCCTCTTTCTTTGCTTCTACCTATTTCTTCATGCTCTAAAACCCATAACAAATGAGATTTTATATAAAGTTTATTACTATCGGCTTGAGATGGATGACTTCTCACTTTAGTTTGCAACAAATACTCTAGATGAAAAACACTAACTTCAAATGAGAGAGTTCATGTAATTCATGTCGTCAGTTACTATTAAAACTAAATTCACTTTTGATTCGCACAAATATGAGTAGTTTTAACTTTCTAACGACGAATCCGACTCATTTCAATATTTTTTTATCGAATTTATATATAAAGACACATTCACGATAATAATATAACTCACTTAAACACTACATTCTTAAACACCATCCCAATTTCTAACAAAAAAAAATCTTATGTTTTTTCGAAATCGTCCAATATTAGTTGATCTACACCCACACATTAAGATAGAAATAGAAACTTATGGAAATATGCATACCTTGAAGAACAGCTGCATAAACAGTTGGGTTTGTAGCCAAAACCCTAAGCATTAGAGTAAGCAAAATAGAAGTTGTGTCATGTCCAGCAATCATTAGAAGGATGATATTATGCACAATTTCCTCCTCACTCAAAGCTTGTTCCTTGTCTTTGTTTTTTATTCTAAGCAAATAACTAATTAGGTCTTTATCATTTTCTTCTACTTCACTTTCTTTTTCTTCTTCCATTACTTTTGCTTTGTCTTTCAAAAGTTGCTTCAGTATCTGTTGAGCTTTTGCACTTGCTTTCAGGCTGTGGTTATACCTTGTGAAAGGGAGATTTATTGGAATAGACCAAATGCCATCAACCATTGTTTTGAAGCATTCTATTATGCTCTTTCTTGTTGTTCCTTCTTCAATTCCAAAGAGGAGAGAGCATATAATGTCAAATGTTAGAGTTTTCATCAATGGTGCCACCTGTGTTTTTGGCAAAAAAATAAAATAAAATAAAAAAATGTAAAATGTTAAGACCCTGTATCAAATCAGAAAAGGTTAGGACTAGACTCGAGGGAAGCAGACTTTGTTCAAAATTAAACATGTTTTAATTAAATAAGTTAGATGTGAAGTGATTTATGAGTGTTAGCAAAAATAATAATAATAATAATAAGAAATGTAAGTTAAAATGTTAGAGTTAATTTAGTATGAGTTTCACGTTAACGAACTAAGTGTAGGATTTAAATTGTTGTGTGTTTAACTCTCGTGTGAGTTGTGCTCATGCAATCCTATAAATAGGATTGATATATTGTATTGTAAAGTATCTGAGTGTGAAGAAGAATACACATGAAGGAGAGTTGAAGTCTTTCAAATAAGTTTTTTATTTCTTCTCTCAAATATTCTATTTTGTGATTATTTATTTGGGGGTTCATGTGTTCACCATAGGCTTCCGACAACGTATTATTAGAGTTTGAGTTTGGAGTTTAAAACTTGTTTTTGCAAATGGAAAACAAAAATTTTGTTCCCTTCCATGTACTTCAACTTACAACGGAAAGTTGTAGCAATTGGTGTATTCGAATGAAAGCTCTAGCTTTCTTGGTTCGTAAGATGTGTGAAACATTGTTAATAATGGTTACGAAGAACTAGAAAGTGATTGGACTCTGAGTCAAGTTCAACAAAAATCTCTGGTTTTTTTTTCGTAATTTGTTGAAAATAGTCGGGCAAACATGTTTTTACTTTTTAGTCTTTTTTATTTAAAAAGAAAGCCAATAACAGTTACCAAACATTTATTTAATTATTTTGGAAATCTAAAAACCAAAATCTTGTTTGTTGCCTTGATAATACATGTAACAAATTTTTCAAAAAGAAAAAAGATTTGGTTGAGAACTCACAGTGACTTCGTTGTTGCCATGCCAATACATGTTCAAATGTCTCCTAACCTCTCCATCCATTTTCCCCACATAACTTCTCAGAGTCTGAGGCCTTAAGAACCAAACCAACGCCCCTCTAACTCTCTTATGATCCTCACCACTCAGCTCTGTCAAATTCCTTTTCCCTAAAATCATCTTCAACGACTCGACCTGCCGATTCGACACCGTCCCCTCCTCCCCCGAAAACACAACTGCCTTGTTTGCTGCCGCCCCATGTATAAACACCGTCGGTTTCCCAAACAGGGTCATCTTTGAAACTGGGCCGTACTTGTCCACTCTCTTCTGCAGCCATTTCTCAGCTGTGTTTGTTCTCATGGCTCCAAGAAGGCTCAGGCTTTGCCCTATAAATGGGACCCCAAGTGCCCCCGGAGGAAGGTTTTTCGCGGCAGAGGACGATAACCTTGTTCTAAATCTGTGGAAAAGAAATATGGTGAGGACAAGAAGGATTATGACCGTGATCATTTTGCAGCTGGTTCAAATTTTGAGAGAGAGAAAAAGAAAAGTGATGTGTCTTGATTTTTTCAGGTCATCACTATTTATTGGTGTGGTTAATTGGGTTTTTTTTTAAACAATTTGGGTATAGAGATTTCAACTCCGAGAGTTCAAGAGATAGCATATATTAATTACTCTTAAATTATGCTTATATGGGCTATAGTGTCTTTTATAAGATTCCCAAGTTGATCTATTGGCCTATATATCATATATTGAGCTGTAAGTTTAAGTATATATTATGAGTTTGGTTGTTGAATTTGGAAGAGCGACGTTTCTGTGTGTTGAAAAAGAATTTCAATAGTTTATAAAACTTTTATTTGGCAAACAATGATGATTTATGTAACCAATTAAAAGAATATAGTTGATGAGAATTTGGAAGGTTAGCCAAATTATTAGTGGAAGGAAATTAAACAAAATTAATTGAATTAGGTCCTCCACTTTAGTGGTTGAGGATTCAATAATCTCTCGTCTCATCAATTATTATATCCTTAAAAACACACCAAAATTAAAAAAACTAGGTGAATGAAAACTTAAAATACCAAATTGATCAAAATGGGGACTAGACATGAAATCAAATGAATAATGTAATAATTAAAAGAGTGTGTCCTTTTCCTTGTTGCCGGCAAATACTAAGTTTATTCATTGTTGGGATATATGTTGCCATTGATGCAATTATTATTCCCTCTCTCTCTATGTGTATTTCACATCTATATATTTTATACGATAGTAAGATTTTGTTTGTATTGATGTAAGTGCAAAAGTCAGCAAAATTGTCCACAATACAAATTTGTTCTTATATGGTTGGAGATTAGTGAATTAATTTAATTGTGGGCTTCTAGAAAATTATAAGTTGACGAACTTTGGATTCTATACGGTTAGACATATGGAAGATAGGAATTGAATTAAAATTAAGAAAATGTGTGGGAAAGGTTACAGAAACAACAAGACAAGACAGTAGCCAAATTATTTAAATATGATGATTCTAATCTTTTGATTTTGAGGAGGGTTGCTCTGTTAGATTTATTTAAAAAATAATATTATTAATGTGACCTATCTACATTATATGGTATTAAATGTTATTTTATCTTTTTCGAGTCTATTATTTTATTAGGTCAATTAGGTAAAAAGATAATGTCTTAATAAACTCCATGATGTGTGGTGTCCATAAATAGAACATTAGAGATTGATCGTGGGAAATTAACAAAAATAGGATAATTTTTAAGGGTTTAAAGAGTTTTAGGATGGATTTTAAAAAGATGACATTTAGGACAAATTAACTAGGAAAAGTCTATATTACCCTTTAGTTATAAAAAAAACCTAGAAAACAATTTATGGAATTCCTTCTCCTTCTTCCTTCATTTTCTCACTTCCAAAAAGAATATTTCATTTTTCTATCTCTCTCTATCCGTATTCCATTTTTCCTCATTTTCACAAAACCTTTGATTTCCTTTTTCTTCCTTTCTCATTTTTCATTCACAAAACTACAAAAACAAAGGTAGTTCCGGTGATTTCATTGTGGAACATGACTTGATACTCGTGATCTTGCTGCAAAAATTGGATTCCGACGAGGAGGGGTAACAATTTGATTTTGAAAATAATAGTAAAAGTTTTGAAATGTGCAAGATAGGTGCGAGATGTGTACGAGATAGGTGCAAGATGTGTACGAGATAGGTGCGAGATGTGTACGAGATACGTGCAAGATGTGTACGAGATACGTGCATTCAACCATTCAATGAAAATGCACAACAACAAAAGCAATCCGATCAAAACAATCCCTAAACAGAAAGTGCGTGGTTATAAAAAAAAAGACTGAGAAAGGAGAATCTTGCATGCCGCATCTTCGACGGAGAATCTTGCACGACGCGTACAAACTGACCACCAATGGATGCCTGAACGGTTGACAATGGTAAATGAGATGCGACAACGACTGAGAAAGGAGAAGAGTTGAAGTCGGGCTGCCCTTTGTCTTAGTAGAAGAGAAAGTGAGGGAGAAGGAGAAAGCCGCAAGAAGAGAACGTGAGGGAGAAGGAAAAGGAGAAAATGACACAAAGTTAATTTTTAGGGTTTTTTAAATTAAAGGGTAATATAGACTTTTCACAACTCATTTGTCCTAAAAGTCTTCTTTTTTAAAATCCCATCTCAAAACTCTCACTACCCATCCAAATAATCTCATTTTTGGCAATTTCCCATTGATCATCTCACTATCTCATTAAGTATTCGTTCTTTCAATCAAGAAATCTAATTAAATTCTAAAAGAAGAAGGTGAAGTGAAAGAAATACAATTTCTAAGAAGATTATTCATAGATCAAGGTATATTTTATTCTTTAACTAAATTTAATTTGTAAAATCATCTCGTTTTGACACTTATTGTTATATACAATGTTAGAGTTTTATTGTATAAAAATAAAGCTAAAGTTTAGCTGTCGTATCAAAACCAAGTCAAGAACTTTATGATTTTATATAGATGATTAATAATTTATTTTTAATGTTTTCGTGGCATTTTAAATTAAAATTAAGATTATTTGATTATCAATTAATTATCACTTGAATTAAAGATTCTTTCATCATCGATAGTAAATATGTGAATTTTATTGAAAGCCGGAAGGAAGGAAATAAATTTTGCATATCACCGCCGGCCAAATGAAACTCACCATCGGCCATTATGTTTAGTTTTTTCCATTATTCAATTACTAATTGCAACCATTATGTTTCTTTTCTTCCATTATTCCGTTTTCAATTTCAATAGTTTTTTAAAGAAAGTGGTAAGTGTATTTAAGTCAATATTCTAATCCATAGTTAAAGAAATTAGATCAATATTCTAATAAAGGAATTAAAATATACTGAAGGTTTGGATGATTTCTAATTCATCCTAAAATCAAATTTAAGTTTAGATTTTAATGATTTTTCGAAAGGTCACTATTTAGTATGCATATATTTAGTTTATGTTCAAATAGATGATTATGTATTAATTATATTTTACGTATAACGTATATGTTATGTTTAAAGTACCTACTTATATTTGAAATTTAAATTATATAATTAAATTATAAAAAATAATGTATGATTGTAGGAAGTTTTATGAAATTATTGTAATATCTAATTGCAAATTGTAACGTAAATCAAGTGAAATTGTTTTTATGATGATCACATCAATTAAATTATGTTTTATGGATATAATGATAATGATATAAAGTATGATTTAAAGTATTCACTTATGATTTAAATTTGAGGAATTTTTAAAAATAGTAGGTTCCATTTTCCATTCCCCCTAACTTGTGATCATTCCTAGTCTTTCGTCTCCCCTTCTTTTTATTATTTGTGTAATATTCATACGGTTTATATTGTACATGATCGAAAGACTACATTATATATTACATGTAGGGTTGAAATCAGATTGGGTTGGATTGGGAGACATTCTCAACTCAATCATATTTTTGGGTTATAAGATGACAACCAAAATAATCCAAATTTAGTTTCTAACCCAACTCAAGGTTGTCAGATTGTATAGGTTTTTTTTTTTTTTCCATTTCTAATTTCTAATGGTTATAAAAGTTCAAAATTGTTACATTTATATTTCAAACATATATAATTCAAAATTTCATACAATAAATTTAAAGTTTATATACCTAATTTGTTCTTTATATTAAATAATATATATATTATTAATTTGAGTTGTTTCAACCCAACCCGAAAAAATTTAAAAGTTTTAACAAACCCAACCCAACCCTTATAGTATGGGTTGGGTAGTCTGGGTTCAGTTGCCAACCGACACTAAAAGCCATTAATGTCGGTTGAATTTCAACCGACATTAATGGCCATATTTCTTCTAGTGAGAGGTTAAAAGAAAGGATGTGGATGACGTTGAAGCTAAGGATAAGAAAAAGGAAATCCCAACATAATGTGTACAAGACGAGGAGGAAGAATTAAAAACGAAGAGAGGACAATCCCATAAGGCTAAGGATTCCAATGACATGTTGTCGCAAGGTTCCACAAAGAAGAAGTAGAAAGTCCACTCACCTAACCTCTACTCTCCAGTTCAACTCCTCTGAAGGAAACTACTCTCAAACTCCCGAGGACGATAAGACAACAACCTTCTATTCTCTAATTCAAATCAACCAACCAACAAACTATAAAGAACCTACTTTCACCCAAACAATCCAAAAGCCTCAAGCATTGTTCAGCACTCCCGTGATGCACCCCGATTCAGCGGTACAAGTGAGGACACATCCACCAGAGCCATCTCCATAAATTAAAGATGCCCTTTACCATTGAAACTGTTGGAATTTATGTCCTAAAACTCGTAGATTATAAACATAATCCATTGACCGTTATTAATAATGTGTTATTATTGTAATAATTTTGTTATTGAATAAATTATTAGTTTTGTCTTAATAACCCAAATCCAATAAACTAACATCCTAAGCTGTTTAATGAGTCTTGAACAGTATATAGAGAGATATAGGGATCGGTGTTCAAAATCAGCTTAAAGGGTCTATAGTATAGGCATAAGACTGGGTATCTTATCCTGGTAACACTATTGATGCAGCTCACTTTGTATTTGATATAAACGCAATGATCCAACGCGTTCGTGTAGTTGACATACAAGTGAGGGTATCCTAAGCAATGAGTTTGCATAAGACCGGACCCCGAATTAGTAACCACTAGATGTAACTCCGTTAACTAGTTAGGTTTCTATTTCACTAGGATGACCTAGGTAACTTAGTCTTAAACCTGAGTGTGTTATGAACTCCTGTTCGCGAGGAATTGTCCTTTGATTTGTACGGGTGAGAGTGGCCAGATCGTCGACTCAATAAGCTTATCATTTTGGGGACAAGACCGAGTGGAGAGCTGGGAAAATAATTACACAAGATGGAATTCACTCCTTCCCTACCTTAGGATAAGTAGATGAGTGTTCCCTTAAATGGTGTCTCCAAGTCTTGAACAAAGGGCCCTACCCTCTCCATGGCACGATATGGGTTTCTATTTATTGGTAGGACCATAAACAGGTTGTTCATTAGAGGAGCACTGGTATTTAAGGATTAGAGGTAACCCAGGGGTAAAACGGTAAATTGACCCAACTGGTGTTACGAACACTCGTGAAGGACTAACTTACTGTTATTGGTCTATATCCGTGGACACAGAAATATATCTACAGTGAGAAGAGTTCAGTTGTGAGTCTTTAGTGGAGTGTACACACAGTTAACGAATATTGATTAATGTGGTTAATGAGTTTAGCCAATTAATCTCAGATCGTTGTAGCTTTTGATCTGTAGGTTCATTAGGTCCCCTTCCTAGCTCGTAAAGGGTAATGAGATTTATTTATATTGGTTGTAATTTCAAATGTTTAAATATACTTAAGGAATTAGTTTAATGTATAGTGATACATTACAATATAAAATTTGTGAAACTTTATTATAAATTTAATTTTGGATATGATTCAAAATTAATTTACGAGAGATAAAATATTTGAATAAGTTCAAAATTAATGTGAATTGGATTCTATGAGATAAACTTATATGTGAATCATCATTTGAATATGATTCAAATTTAATTTAAGTTAAATATCTTATATTTAACTTAGCTATTAATTAATTGTAGAATTAATTAATAATTAAATTTGATTTAATTTAATTTGATTTAATTAAATTTATAAAATGATATTACAGAGATATTAATTAAATATGATTTAATTAATTATATTAATATAAATAATTAAGATATTGGAGAGATATTTATTCAAATAAGATTTGAATGAAATATTAATTATATATAATTTAATTAATTATTAACTAATTGTTAATTAATTAGTAGATTTGATATTAAGAATCTCATGATTCTCTCCTACTCCTTTTCCTATTCCAAGAAGGAAAGAAAGCTATAAATATCTAGAAGAAAACAGTTTTCTTTAACGAAATTTATTAAGAAAAAAGCAAAAGCTTTTTCTCTCTACAAAAAGAATTTCTCACAAATATCTCTAAGTCTTTTACTATCCACAAACCAATCTCATCCTAGAGGATAGGAAGGTCTCCGACGGGTGGTGTTCCAATTTGGAGATTGATTTGTAATTCAGAGACGTCGTCGAAAGTAAGTTCTTGTATCTTATCCTTTAAAAGCATGTTTAGAATTTTGATTCTAAATTTTTGTCAATTTACCGATATTTTAAAATTTTCAAATTAATTTGAGAAACGGTTCTTTAAATTATTCCGCTGCCATAGGGTTTTTATCCTTTCAGAAACTTCAAAAGGAGTTGCTAAACTTTAAAATTTTCAATTTTGTCTTATGGCTTTTTTATTTCTTTTTACTTATGTTTTTTTACACAAATCACAAATTTTGGTATAATTCTTATGCATTTAATCTTTCTTGTTGCAAGCTTGGCTCCCTGGTTTTTAGTATTATAATTTTTCTTGACAAGTCATTAACACTTCAATAAAATAAATTATGCGAAATAAGTTCCATTTGTTATTAAAGCGTCTAACTTGTTAAGGAACATTACTCAGAAAATATTTCTCTAGTTTATTAGGCGAGCAAGCTTTACCTCAAACCTCTTTTGTAATAAAATTTTTGCCAATAATCTTATCATTCACTTTTAACAATGAGGACATCGCTAACCTCTAAATTTGGAGGTGTGCGAGGTTTGCGTTAAAACCTTTGAAACTTTTTAGAAATCCTCTGTAGGTGTTTAAAAACAAGGCATTTTAACAAAAGTTAAAACTAAGCCAAAAAGTGAAAATTTTCTAAATTTTGTATTCCTTTATTCAAGTAAAATAACAACTTGTATGTTTCCTCCTCTCGCAAAAATAAAGAAGCAAAGCTTCAAAAGTAAAAATTTAGAGAGTTAAGTAATAAGAGGCGATAAGAGTTACAATTGCGAAGAGAAACGAACTCATAGAGTACCTATGATTTTTCACTCAATGCCAAGCCAGAAGTGTATAATACAATAAAAAACATTCTTTCGCTAAACAAAAGGATTCAATTTGTTTTGAAAATTTTAACCATTTATGAAGTTAAAAATAAGATTTGCTTTAGGGAAAACAAAGGTATTTTGAGTATTAAGCTTGCCGCATTCTAAACTTAGAAATATTTTCATAGCAAGAAGTACAATGTGGGAGTGAATCCTGAATAATGAATAAAACATGCCTGCATTTTTACAGAGTGATGCTTGAGAACAAGCATTATTCTAAATTTGAAGAGTCTTGGGGAAGCTGACAAGTGTACAAATACAAAGGGGAAGGTGAGTCTTTGAAGAGGAATGGTGCTTGGGGACAAGCATGATACAGAGTGATGCTTGAGGACAAACATTATTCTAAATTTGATGGTGTGATAACGTGTAGATATACCCGCTATTATAACCTCTTTTATTATAATAATGAGGTCAAAACGCGCAAGAAGATGATTAGAATGCATAACTTACGTTCTAAATACATAAGTATTTTGAAATACATCTTTCATAAGTATCATGTCTGTTTTATGCGATTGTCATGTCTAAATCCAGGATAATGAACAAAGAAAGAAACTAGTAAATTGCAGAAAATATCTCGCACAAGGGTTACACGATGGAAACTCATGGGGCAATTAACATCTTCTGGCAAGGAACCATGTCATCACGCGAGGAATGCTCACTAGAGGAGAAGAATGGTCGTTGGAGTGATGTGAGCACCAAATTTGGCATTGACAATCTTAGAGGAATAGAAGTTTCCTACCCAAAAGTTACCTATATAAAGCATCCTCATTCATCAAGGAACACATGCCTGTATGGGCAAAAGAGGACTTGCATGGGCCAAAACCTCAAGAGTTGGTAAAAAGGATTAGCTTCACTATCGTGTGTACAACACTCCTTCATCTTCTTTGACCAGATTGTAACGTGAAAGTTTAGAGTTTGAGAGGAGAAGAGTCCTTTTTTTTTTTATCTCTTTGTCTCTTTCCATTTTACTATTTCTTTACATTGTATTGAGTCACATATTGTACATCCCTCGTTCCCCCTAACTTGTATTTCACTTTTTATCTCTTTCCATCTTACTATTTCTTTACATTGTATTGAGTCATATTGTAAAATGGCTGACGACCTTCAATCTTTAATACAATAGATCTTTATATACTTTTCAATCCATCCATGTCTCTATTGTTCATCTGTCTTTGTGTTATTTGTAGTTTAGGTTTATGATGTGTTCTCCATAAGTAATAATTATTTATATCGCTTAGTGTGTTAGCTGAGCTACATTCTACAACTTGGTCAGTGTATATCGCCAACTATCCGAGAGGGTGAGTAGAAGGGACGTGGGTAACACATGTAAGGAAGAATTTTCTCAACTTTGTGGGAGGACATCCTTCATTTGTATCCCGAAAGGCAAACAAGTGTGGACTATAGATACCAAGAGGTTGTTGTCCTTAAACGTGAAACACTCTAAGTAGAATAAATAAGTATTTCTAGATATAAACCATTTTGACATCTTAGTCATGGTAATTCCATAATGTGACCATGTATAACGTTCAATGACTCTAAGACAAGCAGGCTTAATCATAAAGATAGTGTGGTGAGTTATATCACATTGAAGTAGTCATATAGCTTATTCACCTGATAGAATGAGACCTTCTTTTTCCACATTTTCTTACGCAAGTTAGTTCGCTCAATCTTCCATCTTGCCATAATTTATTCTCTTGTGCATGAGTCTCTAGGTGTAAGTAAATAGTTTTAGTTCTTTATATATTCTTTTAACTTAATTGTCATAACTCCTAAACGATAAGTAGACCCTAGAACTGGTGTCTGGAACTAAATCTTTGTGTTTAACCCTAGATCATCCAGGTAAACATGTTGTTCACTTACACTTGGGCGAATAGTAGGAAAACTTGTACTCAACGAGGACTTGGTTGCTTTGTAATGAAGAGGTGCATAGTGAGCATTTCACATGCTATAATCTTGACCCATGACTTATTGCATAGAATTAAGTACACAATACATAAAGATATGGTGAGCATTTTACATGCGATGAACCTGCTTCGTGATGTATTGCGATTAAAATATACAAAGGTAAAACCAGTAAGTCCTAAAAAACCAACAACCAGTGTATAAGCTATCTTCGATTGCATGATTCTAACATGTATGAGCTAACTTCGGTTGCATGATTCTAACATGTGTGAGCTAACTTTGATTGCATGATTCTAACCTGCAACAGCTAATTTCGGCCGCATAATTTACCATGTGTAGGTTGTGTTCGACCGTATGCTCGAATACCTTGTTATGATAGTCCTTGTATCGTGCATTTTATACTCTGAAATGAAATCCTTGTTAAGTAGTAGTGTGTTTACAGTGGCATGGTTATGCCAGTGTTGATGAAAAGGCTAAGCTACAATTTGAAGTTATCTTGTAGGAAGCAGGAAACACTATGTTGAGAATATGGAGAGAACGAACTAGATCACGAACTACTACCAAGCCTACGATTGATGTGGAAGCTCGCTTCATTAATTAGGATGCGAGAAGAGATAGAAATAAGGCGCCACTTGATAGAGCTACTCGGTCATGAGTAAAGTAGGTAAGCAGTTTAGCGTTAATGACTGAAGGCCTTGAGAGCCAAGGTCTTTGAAGGAACCACAAACTCAAGTCAATGTGGGGAAGTGGTTGAGTTTATTTGAAAAGTTTTTTGGAGTAATGGAGTGACACACCCCGCCCCAAGATTACTTCATACGATCATATGGAAGTGTGACCACCTAGACATTCAACACGAATCTCCTCATGAGATAACACGTTGAACGTCTAATACGTGGAATAAACACAAGATAAATTTTAACGCAGAATAAGAACTCATTTTGGAACAATAGATACTTCATTGATTTTTAACCAAAAGTATGTTTAAAACAAATACAAAGAGTTCCTCATAATGAAAATATACGTCTCAAAATAACACTTCATTCTTCTCACCTAACTCTACATATTATGCGAGCTGACAGAGATTACTATCAAGATGATGTGATTTGAGTATGGCATAACAGATGATCAAGACGACAAGTCAAATGTTGGATATCCTTTGCTGCCTGGGGAGTGGGATAAAACAAAACATTTGAAAGATTAGACAAACGTGTCTAGTGAGTGGGGTTTTTCACCAACATCTTTAATGAATAATTTTCTGCTATAACACATTGTAATTCTTTTCACAAAACCACACAATTTAAATAAAGATATAAGCATTTCAATAGAAATATAAATCCAGATCAGATCATTTCAATCTACTAGATGATTTGCACATTCAAATTTATTCGGTAAGTACTTATAGATCACATGAAGAAACCATTTTCTTGCAAGTCATTCATCCTAATCATATCGTTAGAAACTTGCTTGTTTGTTGATTTATGCGTTTTGTTATCAAGTATTAGTCTTTTGATTTTAGCATGCATAACTCTTAATTTGATGACTATTAGGCGACTCAATAGGAAGATGCAGTAAAAGGGGCATTCCTATTCATGCATTGCTAGTTTGATGGAATTAAAAATTGTCGTGCAAGTTTTCCTCTTTATCGCCCAAGTATAAGCGAAGAGAGAGTTCCTGGTAAGTCTAGGCTCGAACATAGGGAATTTAAGTTCCTAATTTATCTTAACCGTACTAATTCATGCGGTATAATCTATACAGTATATTTATGGACAGTATACTAATTAACCTACTATTTACACTACAGTCCTGGATGGCGTAAGGTGAGCATGGAAAATTGGAATTGTGGAATATGATCTCATTATAAACATGGCGATGAAGGAAAGTTTAATTATCTAATGGCGATAAATTATCCTTTAGTACTTAAAGGTGATAGAAAGCATATATTAACTAAGTATTAAGGCGAGCAACCTTTCAGGCTTCATGCCATACTTGCTCGCTTCTCGTGATGCAAATATACAAAGTTATGCCATGATATGTATCTAATAATCTTACGTGTAATATTAGCAACTTATCATTTATTAAGTCAGAAAAAATCTCGGTGCTTTCATCGTGCACATAGTTTCCTCTTGATAATGTATGCAAAGGATAAGTTTGACGATAAAATTGCATTGCTACAATCTTTTTGCCACTTGCTTAGTTAAATGTGATCCTCACTTGTCAGATGATTACAGTCTATACCACTGGTCTTCTCTCGAATATACAATGTTAAAATACTCATGTTTAACTTAGCAAAAGTTATAATACATCCATTCTGATTCTTTAAGCATTAAAACACAATGTATCACTATTTATCTAACCAAATAGAAGAACATGGAAGAGATAAGAAGTATGGGAGAATGAAAGAAGAAATGCATTACTTTGCTAAAAATAACTTTAGGCTTGTCGGTTATAGTGTTTATCTTACAACACAATACAATAAAAAGATATAAGTGAAGTATACAAGAAGTGTTACACCGCAGAGTATAATTTCTCATACTCTTTAGCTCTAATTTTTGCCTATTAGTGAGGGGGGAGATGAAGGGGATGAATCTCTCTCTCTCTTTTTGTTCTAATCTCTCACCTAAAACTCAAGGGAAGGGAGAAGATGAGCGATGTAAGAGCTTACTCTCCAGCCAAATTGGGCACTCCGAGTTCTAGAGTGGAAAGCTCAATTTTAAGGCGTGCATTGATGTTGCCAGAACTCCATGTTTATTTATTTATACTTTTGTAATCTTCTTTGCTCAAGCGTTTACTACACTCTTTTACTGAGTTGTGGCTATGTGGAGTAACCTCAATGCATACAACAAATTTTCATCAATTTTATTATGCATAGTGCATCTTCCAATGCTAGAACACACAGCAAGCAAAGGGCATCTGGTGGTTGGATTTACAAGCGTAGATTTGTCATTTTGATATTTTCTTCGCAAAATCAATGGATTCAATGGTATGTCATTGAGGTTCTATGTATGCGACTATGCCACGTGAGAGACATGGTCATCACATGTGATATGCTCGTTTTGTCTCTAGTTGAGGATTGTGCAATAAAAGATACACATCCTTTCCATGTGTAACTACTTAATATGCGTTAAGTACAAGTTTTTCTTACTTTTGCCCAAGGGTAAATAAAGCGAGAGATTTCCTAGGTAAGTTAGAGTCTAACACAGGAAATTTCTATCAAGCATTGTGATGGTGCTTACTTCTCATTTCAGGCATTATAAATATCTATACAGTACAATGTGTGTTTTTTAATCCTATTATGTACACTAGAGATTTTGTAGAAGGTGGCATGGAATGACGTGATTATGGAAAGTGAACTAACTTGTAAAAAAACATGAAGGAAGGTCTCCGTGTTGTAGGCGATAGCCATGAGGCAGTCTTTGACGCATAGATATTACTTAACTATCTTTTAATTAAGGCGAGCAAACTCTTGATTCCTAAACACCACACTTATTCATCTTTTGGGATACAAATGATTAAAATAATTATGCTATAGCTATCTAGGTTTTCTCACTTTGTAAGAATCACATTGCCTCTTTATTTAAGGCGAACAATCTTTTGACGTCTAAACACAACACTTGTTCTCCTTTTGGGACACAAATGATGGAGGACAAACGCAAGATCTGATCAGCTTGTCACCAAGCCCCTTTCTACACATGTTTAATGTGTTTTTCGCTACTTATTCTCTTGAGTAGTTGGTGAATAGCACCTCATTTCTTCTCTTAAAGAGAATTAAGCAATAGGATGTAGTTTGGACTCAACATGGTGAACCTTATAAATTAAGATCTCTTATCACATACATAGATTGCTTATAACACATCAACAAGATGGAAAGTAAAGAAATGATAGAATGACAATGAATAAAATTGTATTTATTGATTAATGTAGGTCTCTCGATCATGAAAATATAAAAGTTAAAACAATACATCGAATATACAGAAATGGAAAGTAAGAAATCATCATCCAAGTCGCAGAATGCATTGTCATGCATTCTTTGTCTCTTTTACAAGTTAGAGGAAATGGTTAGTCAGTTTCTCTCTCAAATCTCTCACTTTAAAAGTTGACCAAATAAGAGGTGAAGAGGGAAAAAAAACTTCTACATAAAGGAAAAGATTATTCCCTTTCACCAGTCACCGGAGAGACAAACCTTTCAGAGCCTCTTTATTTCTTTTACATAGTAAAGTTGGAGGTATATATAGGCTTATTTGAGCGGGAAGCTTTTATTCTTTATCCTTTGCACTTGTTCACATCACTCCAACTACCATTCTTGTCTTCTAACAAATCTCCTTACGTGATGAGGTGGCATCTCGTCTAGCGATGTTAATCGTGAGGTAGCTTAAGTTCTTTCACGCGTTTTTCATGTGATTCGCTATATTTCTTCTTTTCTTTATCATCCTGTGATAAAAACACTAAAAAGCATAGCTAATCAGGTGTGGAAACTTATTTAAGTTGTATTCTCTGATCTTTATAAATTTACAGTAAAAGTTACGTGTTTTGGTACTTTATCATGCATTCTAACTCTATTGTTTTACCTAAAAGGTTACAGTAACTTGTATTTCTACAAGTTATCAGCATTCTTTACCAAATCACATAGTAAGTATAAGACATATGGTATCATATCACACAACAAGTATGAGGCATCCTATTCAAGATCACACAACAAAAATAGGGCATCCTACACTAGAACACAACAAGTGTGAGGAATCTCATCGCATAGGGTACCAAAGATCATTTCACCACACCTTTCTAGTTCATTTTCAAATACAAATCATTTGCAAACCAAATCCATTTTATGAATTTGAACATAAGAGAAATCATGAAATTGAATAATTCAATGGAGAAACATATAATAATTTCAATACAGTGGAAATTCTTTTAGTTTAAAAACATTTTAAGAAGAAACCACTCACAATTGGTAACCTTCTCCTTGTGAAGCTCTTAGCCTAAATCTTTGACACTTCCTTGCAAATTCTTGTCGAATTTGAGCTTGTGGTAGCTCACTGAAAATCCTTGAAATTGTTTCAAATCTTTCTTAAGAAACAAAAGGTAGAAAAAGAACTCTTAATTTGTCAAAAAAAAAATATATTTATAAGCTTCTCCCGTGAAGCTTTCCATATTGGAATGAATGCTTTGCCCGATGGCGAGAATCACCCAATGCAAGATTGTCGCCTAGCTTCTGCCACCTACATACACACACCGTCTCCTAGTTTGTGTTGAAATTTGAAGGTGAATACAAAACATTGGGTTTAGACTCGAATCTGGAGAGGTTATGGTGTTTTGGGTAATTTGAATTGTAGAAGTGGTGTTAGAAGCTCTATTTGGTATAGTTGAAAAGCTTCTTGAATTGTCTACAACTTTCATGAAGATCTTTGAGCTAAAACTGATTTGAAGTTGTTGAATCTTCAATTAGAAGGCAAAGGGTTACTGAAACTGTAAAATTTGAGTAGTTCATGTTTTAGAGGATTTCTGAGAAAATATATTGTCAATTTTCACTTCTTCAAGTAAGTTGTAAAGGACTTCAAAATGAAGAGTGTGATATAAGGTACAATTATTGTGATTCAGTAAACAATGAGTTATGAGTTTCTGAAGTTGGGTCTTCGAATCTTGAAATTTTTTAGCAAAATTCTAAAACTTTGATTTATATTTCTTAAATTAGAATCTACATATGACATCTTTAGTATGTCACATTAGTACGTCATAGAAGAACTAGAAAACTTAAAGTTCTGATATCTAGTTATATTGGTTTGTTTATCAGGTCAAGTCTACAGACCAATGATCTAGCCAAGATTGTGAGTGACAAAACGAGTTTCAAAAATAGATTTCTAAACCTATTTATTTAAGTTTAAATTTTATACATGCTTGGATTTATGAATACGAATGAAACATGATTTCTAGTAACGGTTCTCGAGCATTAGTTTCAAGTTTAGATTTCTTAACGAGATTTATGTGCTAGCATGTAACTATTGACTTACTAAAAAGTATTTCAGACGATTTTGTCTTAAGCAAAGCATAATTTATGGAAAGTATTTAGTTAAAGATTTACAGTTTTCCATGAACAAGCTGAGTAAGTTTGAGTTTTAAGCAAGAATGATATAAACATATATGTTTTCATGTTTTCATGTGATTTTTTAGATTTTCATCAACTACATGATTGTGATATTATGTCTGAGCTAGAGGATACCATGTGCACACATGTTATATTTTGTTGTCGACGTTGAATGTACTCCATGACAATGATGTTGTTGTGAGTGATAGGTAGGCCCCACTAAACAAAAACAATAGGAGTGTTAGACATACCTTACTACATGTAGAGCTAGTAAACGTTGGTTGTATTGGGCGTGCACTACACAACGTAGTGATTTCATGTTAGTTATACAATTTTATAAGCAAAAAATGTCTTAATAGAGATTTTTAAACAGGCGGTTGCAAAACTTGCAAAAAAATTATGATAATAGGGCCCATGTCACTACATTTTTTAAATTATAAAATTAACAAATTTAAAAGTGGATAGATGTCTGATAGCCCTCTAATAGCTATCTAATAGCCTTCTAATAGCCTTCTGATATCCCTCATATAGCTCTCTGCTACATCTAATTACTTGTCATATTGTCATATTTGCAATATGCAAAAAAGAAGTACGAGTTGTTTTTTCTAATTTTTTTTTTGTCATCTAATGCATTTTCCCATTTATAGACATACTATATTTGAGAAAGTTGTTTACATTAAAATCATGTGTTTTCTTTGCTTTACATATATATCTATATGTCATTTATGAACATACTATATTTGAGAAAGTTGTTTACATTAAAATCATGAGTTTTCTTTGCTTTATATATATATATCTATATGTTTAAAAGTTTATAACTTGCTAATTTCTAAGAATATTCGTCGTATAAACCAGTCACCCACTTGGCTTAATAGCTTACCCTTTCCAAAAGTTTTTTCACTTTTCAAGTAGAGATCGTGTTTTTGGTGTTTGACACACTGCCTCAGTTTGTTAGAAGTTTATCCAATTCAATTTTTAATACTTGTGTAGAGTTGTGCATAAGAGCTTGTATAGCCACCTAAGTTTGAATTTTGTAAACATTAAGTGTGGGTAGTGAGGGTTAGTCTTGTAGATTGTTGCACTTTAGTATTGAACACTAGTTGTAAATGTTTCTACTAGCTTATTGTTCTTTTTTAGTTTATTATATTGGACCACATCCCATAATTGCATTAAGTTTATTTTAGAGTCAATTGTGTTGTGTTTGCATGTAATATGTCTTTTACGAAGGAATGAAATTTCCATAACGGAAGCATATGAATGTCGTGCAAATGGAATTCAATTTCAAAGATAAAAAAATCAAAGAAAACAAAAGTAAAAACTAAACATGCTTCTAAGGAGGAAAAGGAAAAAAAAAAAACTAACCTTTGTAGAATCTCTCAAGAACACCTCTTTGAATCTCTTAAGAACACAAAATCTTTCTCGTTATTCTTAAAGTGAAAATCACACAGAATTGAGAGCTTCTGTAATTTGGTTTGGCGAAGGGAAAACTTTTGAGAGATTTTTTTTTCCTGAACAAATAGATCATGAAAACCAGATAGTAGAGATTGTCGTATCTTAACCATTTATTTAAGGAGAGATGGAGGGAAAAGTTATCAAATAATTCCCTCCATCTCCCTTACGTAAAATAACTCCAGTGGGAGTTATTCTATTAATTAAATATATATTAATTAATATAAATTTAAATCGTATTATATCTCATGACTAGTTCATATATAATATAACCAATGGTTTAAATCTCTCATATAACTTATAGTTCTAATATAAATTGAATTCATATTCATTTTAATCTACAGTTTATTTATGAATTTCATTCATATTAGTATTTGAATTATATTTAAATATTAACTTCTCTCATGAAAACTTTTATTATAATGTATCATATACAATTTATTTTCTTTAATCAATTTGAACAATTCATATTCAACCAAAATAAGTATGATTCTCATTTATCCTTATTAAGCTAACAATAGGACCTCATGGACCTATGATAACGTGCAGAAATGGTCGTTATTATAGCTCTTTCTATTAGAATAATGAGATCAAAACGCATAAAATGATGATCAGATTGCATGACTTGGGTTGTAAACACATAAATATTTAGAAATACAGCTTATATAAATGTCATTCTTATTTTACGCAGTTGTCATGTTTAAACGCGGAATAAGTGGAAAAAGAAGAAAAGAGCAAACTGCACAAGATAGCTTGTGCAAAAGCTAAGCAATGAAAACTAGTTTGGCGCTTAACACCTCAGGCAAAGAACCAAGACATCATGTGAGGAAAGCTCACAAAAAGACAAGAATGGTAATTGGGATGATGTGACCTCACAGAGCCAAATGTCAGCATTGACACACTCAGAGGAATAGAAGTTTTTCTCTGAAAAGTAGACTATAGAAACACTTCGTCTCCACCAAGAGAAGGGGCTCGAATAGGCCAAAGAGGCCCGTAAAGGCCAATTAGAGAGCAGAGAGCTCAAGCAAGAATCATTCTTCTGTTTTTCCTCCGAACTTGTAGTAATTCGGTCCATTCTTCATTGTAATATATGTGATGTTCATATCGTACATTGGCCAAAGGCCTATATTGTTTATACGTATGTTGCAAGTTTACACCGTTTTAATCCATCATTTCTTGACTTCTCACCTGTCAAAGTGTTATCAATAGTTAGGGTTGTGATAGATTCTTGATAAGAAAACTAACTTATAAACCTTACGGCATTTGTTGAGCTATATTCATCACATGGCCAATGTCAATCACCAACTACACGAGATGGTAAGTAGCAAGGATAGAGCAAATGCGCGCGAGGAGGAGTTTGGTAACAAACTTCACCTTATAAGTGAGGTAACTTCCAACATTTGTATCCCAAAAGGTGAACAAGTGCGAAAAGTAGGCACTGAGAGGTTACCATCCTTAAACGGGAAGTTCTATAAGTGGTTATAAGTCAAGTTATCTAGGTATAGTTCGCCTAATCAAGCATAGTTAGTCGCATTCCGAAAGATGAGAACCTGTGGCGTCTAAACACTTCGAGAGAAGGTCGCCTTAAACATGATTTGAATATGCAATTATATCGCATCAAGACTCTCGCACTACTTAATCACCTAATAATGTGTAGACCTTTCTTCACCTTTTACTCGCATACAAGTTAGTTGGTTCAATCCCCAACTTGCCATAATTTATTCTTTATGCATGAGTCTCTAGCTGTATGTAAGTAGTTGTAGTTAGCGTTGCATTCTTTCAACTTAATTGTCAGAACGCATAAATAATAAGTACATTATACAACTAACATCTAAAAATAATTCCCTATGTTCAATCCGAGATCACGCAGGTAAACCTATTGTTTTTCTTGCACTTGGGCAAGCAGTAGCAAAACTTGTACTAAACGAGGACTTAGGAATTACGTGATGAAGATACCAATAGTGAGCATCTTACATGTTGTGATCATAACCCATGACTCATCGCCTATAACTGAAGCATGCTCTACAGAGAGTTACAGTGAGCATATTATGCGCAATGATCTGACTCGGTAATGTATTGTGATTGTAGTCTACACGTACAAAACTATTAAGTACAAACACAAATCTAGAACCAACCTACAAATTGAAGCTCCAATTATATGAGATTGATTAATTAAACTCTTTAATTAAATTAATCTTCATTCATTAACTATCAGTCATATATTCCACTCAAAACTAACAGTTGCACTCTTCTTACCGTTGATATATTTTTGTGTCCATTAAATATAATCAATCAATAGTGCAATGACCCTTCACAAATTGCTCGTAAGTACAACTAGGCCAAAAATTACTTTTTTTCCCTGTTGTTACATCTAACTCCTTAAGTACCACTGATTCATCTAATGAATAATAAGTTATAGTCTCACTCTAACTAAACTTCTCTCGAGCCAAGAGAGGGTGTGGCACCACATTGTTCAAGCCCTAGAATCAGCCCTGAAGAGAGCAATCTCTCTACTTACTCTATCTATATAGAGGAGCGAACTCCTTGTGTAGCTGTGTTTCTAGCTCCTCAATCAAATGAATCTCCAAAAAGGTAGGCATATTGAGTCAGCGACATAGGCCACTCTTACCCATGTAAATCAAAGGACCGTCTTCATAGGCAGGAGTTCACAATTTACTTAGGATTCAGGTCAAGTCACCTATGGTCATAGTGAAATGTTATCGCAACTAGTAACGATGTTACTAAGAGAGAGTATTCATTTCATTGTTTGGTCTTATACAAACTCTTTGTATACAATATCCTCGTTCTAAGGTCTCGACATGAATGATTAGGATCAAATCATTTGTAGCACTTTAGAACAATTATAACAACTACAAAGTAGGTCGTATTCGTAGTGTCACCAGAATAAGGTATCCAACCTTATCCATATACTACAAACTATTTAGGTTATCAGTTAAACATAATCCACTTGTATGTCTCCACATACATATTTAGGTTACAGAAGATAACTTTGGAAGTTAGTTTATTGTTTATGTGAGTTAATGCAACTAAATGTCAAATAAAATAAAATATTTTATTTCATTGGATAAATAAAATGCTTGTATGAAACAATTACAAACTACAAGACCATGAGATTTAGGGCATCAACCCCAACATCTTATATAAAAATAGTATGTTTATCAGGTCAAAGAGTTGTTATGCAGTGTTAGCAAGTATCATTGGAGGAGGACAATGTTTGTTGGCTTCACGCCATCTTTCATACTAAAAGCATGTGGTCCGAGAGGGGATGTGACATTTACTAAGGTTGTGTCCTTCGAAAGTAGTCAATATTTTTTTTTTACATTAATTGGTTGTGTCAACCTAGCTAGTTGAGATTGACTCGATACACCTTATGATCCCTTTTAGACTAGAGCCTTCTAAAAGTGCAATTGTGTATTGAAAAACTCAAACTAAACATAATTATATTATTCATAAGACGTCTTATTCTCAAACATCCTTTACTTCCATGGATGGACGAAGTTTAATTTCTTTTGAAAACCATTAACCAAATAAAATCCATCATCTCTAGCTACCCAAATACAATTTGAATTGAGGCAATGAGATTCAAGCCATGGTGTTGTCTCTTGCCAGAAAACTTCAAATGAAGCTTGTTTTGTTCCACTGCGAAAATTGCACCAATACAACGTTGTTCCAACAATATTCATCTTGAATTTCCAATTGTATGTGTTGTGGATGTTAATGAGGTGTTCACCTAAAATAAAATAAATAGTAGATTTAGAATTTTATTTTAAACATATGGTACATGTACCCAAATTTAATGAAAAAAAATTCACAGTTTAGTCGTCTATAGACATTTTGAAAGCTTCCTCAAAGATTGAATTTGTTGGAACTAACGTCAAAATCCACCAACTTAAAACTTGTTTATTAGCTATTTGGATTTTAGTTTTTTATTTTTAAAAATTAAACCTACATTTCTTTTTAAAGAAATATATTCTTCTGTGTTTTGGTTTCAAAGTTTTGTAATATACTTTTGAGAGATGTTTTAAAAACCAAACCAAAATTTGAAAACTAGAAGATAAAAAGTTTAATTTTTTTTTTTTTTTTTTTGTTGAAATCAACATTATTTTTAAAGAAAAATGCAAATAATATAAGGGATTGAAAAAAAATTTAATTTTTCTAAGAAAAAAACGAAACAATTGCCATTTTTTTCCTAATAATTCAACTTTTTAATTAGTTTAAAAAGATGAAAACTACAAGAAGAAATAAAAAGAAAAGCAATGGGCTTAAAATAAAATAATTATTTCAATATCTAAATTAAGATTTAAACCAAAAAATGTAAAATTTAAAGAATACAAACGAAGAATGGAGACAACAAGTAAATAATTAATATCTCTAAACTATATAAAAAAAGAAAAAAGAAAGAAAAAGAAAAGAAATGAGCTAAGTAATAAGTTGTATATTTTGTAAATTGTTAACCTAAGTCATCGTCTTTGGACATGCAATGAGCGGACAGAACACCATTAGTTTGAAAGTTAGCAATCGTCACTTGCCATGGTGACAATGGAAGTATGTTTGTGGAGGCTGCAAAACAATTCTCAATGTTAATAGACAATGCAAAAATTACAAACATAAAAAACACATACAAACTATTCAAAGCCTTCATTTCTTTCTTTCTTTCTTTCTCTCTTTCTTTTTTTATAATTGCCTTAGAATTTCCTGAGTGATTCATTTAATCCTTTAGGGTAATGAATCATTTATATGTAACTAACTAAGATCATATTTGTTTATAGAAAGATCTAACAGCACATACCATTTTCTGAAACATTTTGGCAAAGATGGGTATTAATTCATAAATATGTTTCAGTCACATTTTATATGGTATGTTTGAAAATTATTTTGATATAAGTCAGTTTTAAATTTTAAAACCAACATTTAATTATTTAAAATTAATTTATATAGTATAAAAATGATGTTTAAAGTGAAAATTGAAACATTAAATTGATTTTGATTAATTAAGGGCATAATTTTTTAAAATAAGACAAAAGTAATTTCACTGTTTGGGTCACTTTTATAAATGGAAAAAAAGCCTAAGATAATATAGCATATATAACACAAACATAAAATAACCAGATATTTAGCACAAAAAAGTAAAAGAATAAAATACTTATGTCCAACCACCATTTTTTTGGGTGTTTTTTTGTGAAATTTTTCATTTTAAAAACTATCACTCATAATTGCTATCAATGATATATGTTATCGCTAATAGCTTTCCATTTGAGAAATGATTATTTCACACACTTCTCTTCTCAATTTTTTCATGTTGAAAGTTATCACTTATAGCTAAAATTAGTGAATATCACTGATAGTTGTTATCAATTGGTATCACCGATAGCTACTATCAGCGATAACTTGTCATCGTTACAAATATTTTTTCTGTTTTTTTTTTTTAAATTAAAAGTTATCATTGATAGTAAATGATAGTTGTTATATGTTGGTATCACTTATAGATGTTATCATTAATAGCTTTTAATTTCAAAAATATATTATTAGCTGATAGAATTGATAACGACTATCAACAATAGTCTTTATTAATGATAGCCACTTAAAAATAGAGTAACTTTCAATTTGAGAAATATGGTATCAATTGCTATAGTTAGTTGCTATCGTTGATAACTACTATCAGTGATAGCTTTCAATATAAGAAATCTGATGGTAGTTGCTATCACTAATATCTTCTATCAGCGATGTTGCTATCAATTGATATTCCTAGTAGCTATTATAAGTAATTTTTGTATATTGCTATCAATGAAAATGAAATCACTACCATTATCTATCAATGATTGCATTAGAAGAATATCACTAATAGCAACTATAAGCGATATCATTAGACGATATTTTTTATAAGTGATATCCCTTTGGTAAACATATCAATTTTAAATTGTTAAGGTTTAATTATTTTGTGTTTCCCTTGCCGCTCGATACTCTTCCTCCTTCCATTTGTTTCCCTTCCATTCATCTTCGACTCTTCCTCCTTCTGTCTGTCGACTCTTCCCTTCCGTGACTCACCCATTCTACTTCAGATATCCTTCCATCAAAGTTCACGGTCATTCTTTGTTCGGCATTCTCTATTCGGTGGCCATTCTCCCTTCGTCATTCCTTGCTCGTCGGTCATTCTTCGTTCGCTGTTGTCTGCGGGCGGGTATTTTTTTCAATCGTTGTTCATCTCCCAAAATCCCTATTGGGGATGTTAGATTCTTTTTGAAGTTCATTAACTCTTTAGACTCCAGAGGCACTTCTTTGTGCTCAGAATTGGATTCAATCGAAACCTTTGGACAACATGATTGATCAAAAAATCGAATGGGCCGAAGAAACTGACGAAGGTAATATTATTTTCGAAGTAAGTATTTAAAATATAAAATCATCTCATTAAGCTAACAATTTGTCATTTTGATCTAGAATTCATTAACATAAGAAAGGAGATGGAATCTATATTTGAGAATCTGAATCGTGACTCTATGGTCTAAATTCCTGCTATCAAATCTTTATTTACATTTCTTTGTTCTAAATTGTTAACTTGTTAAATATTGAGTCTTGTTTTTTTTAGAATCTTGATGCACAATGATGCTGCACTTTAGGTTGAAAAATCAATCGAGGGTAGCTGATTTTATACTCTTTTATTTCTCTTTATTTTATAAAGACTGCACTTCCCAAATCAATGGAAGCACTTTGTGGTTTTGAATGAAGAAAAAAACACTCACTGTATTTGTTTCATCTGAGGTGGTCTTTTGTTTGAAACATTTAGTTATAAATTTGGAATAGAAATTGATTATTTGTAATTTGCTTAATGTAATTTTCTTATTGAGAAGAAGAGGGGATGTTTATAATGTAATTTCCTTCAAATTAGGAGAAAATTTGGGATGTTTATATAATAAAAGAATGAGAGAATGAATGAAAGAAAGAAGAAAAAAGAAAAAAGAAAAAATAAAAAGAAAAAAGAAGAAGAAGAAAACAAAAAATCGACCCGACCCGAATCTGGGTTAGGTCAGGTCGGGCTCCATCAGTAGGTTATCCATACATTTTGGGTCAAATCGAGTTGGAAGAAAAATCGACATGATCCAGCCCAATTACATCCCTACTATCGGTAATAGTTTTGAATAATTGATAACATACTATCCTTATGATAGCTTCTATTGCTGATAGTATAAATGAAATTGATATAGTTGCAATTTTTGTAGAAATAAATTATTGATTTTAGGTTATGCTATCAACATTTATATCATCTAGAAATTCAAAATTCAAGTTATCAGTGATAAGTTCATGAAAAACATATTGACATATTAGACATGATGTTATTGATAGAAGTTATCACTGATAGTATAATAGATGTCATTGATAGAAGTCATCACTGATAGCATGAGAGGAAGGAAACTGAAAGGCAAACTTGCCATTTTTAAAAAAATATACCATATAAGTAGTTAAAAATTGTCATTTTGCAAATATTGTTCCCTTGAGCTATATATTATACTTATTTTTAATTTTTGCTATAATGTGCAATTTTCCAAAGATTTTTAGTCGTGTTTTGTAAAAGTAACAAGTGGTTGAGACCTTGAACTTAATTGTTTACAACGTAAGACTTGGGTTAAATAGGTTGTCCATAGTTCAAATGAATCTAAAGTCGATTTATAAAGTTTTGTTTATTCTTCATCTTTTAAATGTTTCTACTTTCGCAATGTATATGCTTTTAAAAGAGATAATTGAAAGTTCGGGTTAAGCAAGATCAACATGTATCGTTAAAAGGAGACTAGTGTCGATTGGCTTCATGTTGTCATCTCGAGCCTAATGAGGAGGTGTTTCGTGATGGGGTGTGACAAGTAGTGAGACTTTGACTTTGGAGTTACCTAAGAGTGTTGTGGTGCTTGAAAGAGGATTATATCTTTTTGTTTTTTTATTGTTAAAATAGGCTTTTTCTTTATTTATTGAGTATATTGTGTCCAAAGGAGTTTCATTCCTTATTAGGACAAAGTTTGTAACTTTTGAATTATTCATGAGATTGTTAGTGTCATAATAAAATAGGGGGCTTACATGGAATTGCAATTTTGAATTTTTTTTCATATGAATGTTAGTTTAGTAACGTTGTAGGCATAAAATAGTGCATATAAATTATTTGTTTATATGGTTGACAAGATTTGGTGATGTGTTTGTTGTTTATATGGTTAATAAATATTGTTTGTCACATATTTATCATTGTGATTACTGGATCTCGAAATAGGAGCAATTATATAGGTTTAGGGTTTGTTTGTTTTTGTTGTTCTAGTAGTACATTTGTTTTTCTAAAAAATAAATAGAGCTCACTGCCCATTTCGTATTGAGAATTAATTAAGCTGTAAATCTTTTAGAGTCAAGAAAAAATTCCATTTGTACGTGAAAAGTGTCAAGTTTTAAATAATCTTGATGAATAATAAATGTCAAGAATTTAAATAATTGACACTTAAAACAAGTCAACTGATCTCATATACTTGACATCTATAACATATCAAGTAAATTTTATCTTGACACTTATATATACGAAGTAAAAAAAAAAAATCTCTTACTTTTTTACATTGGATTACTTGACATTTTTTAAAATGTCAAGTAAATAGATACTTGACTATAAAAAAAACGTCAAGTAATGTTGTTTTTGTAGTAGTGATCATGTAAATACATATAAAAATTTAATAAAATCAATCAAAATATCAGTGGGACTTAAGGAGCAAAATGTAATCTTGGGGGTAAAACGGTATTTTGACCCAGCCAAGGTTACGAGCAACCTGTGAAGGATTAACTTACTGATTATGGTTTTATCAAATGGACACAAATATATCTATAGTGAGGGGAGTGCAACTACGAGACTTTAGTGGAATGACTCGTTAGTTAACGAATGTTGATTAACTCGGTTTAAAAAAGTTTAGCTAGTTAATCTTGAATCGTTGGAGCCCATGATCTATAGGTCCATTAGGTTCCTCTGCTAGCTCATATGGATTAAACTTAGAACAGTGTGATGAAATAAGTCGAATTGTTCGAATTGGGAGAAGAAAGGGAAACCGACAAATATAGTGATATAGTCGTCGGTCTTCTAATTAGAAATAGAGCTTTTATGTTTTACATACTATAAGTATGAATGCGGATTCATACTAAGAAGCTCGGAATTGATGGAATTGGTCAAAAATAGTAAAAAGTCAAAATGTTGACTTTTGACTTTGAAAAGTCAAACTTTGACCGGCCTTATATTCAAATGTGATTTGAATTTTGGAAAAATGAATGCGGATTCATGCTCGGGAGGTTGGAATTAGTCAAGACGGACAAAATGGTAAAAAGTCAAAATATTGACTTTTGACTAAGAAAAGTCAAAGTTTGACTTTTGACTAGAAATATCTAATGACCATTTTACCCTTGGACTAAGTTAGTGGGAAAATCCAACATTTTGTTGGATAATCCCACTAACTCTTAGTGGGATATGTGGCTATATGAGATATAGACACCTAGCCCACTAAGTTCCACTAATTGTTAGTGGAACATTAGGTGTTGAGATTTGGCAAATGAATTGCATGCATTTTTGCATGTAATTAGGTTATAAATAGAGGTGTTTTCAAATGTTGAAGAACTTTTGCCTCTTTTATCATTTTCATCATCTCAACAAAAGAAAAAAAACCTTCCAATCCCATTTTATCTCCATTACTTTCTACACCAAAATTGGGTCCCACAACCCGGTTCTTTGTCTAGAGGATAGCAGTTGAGTACTAGTGGTGGTCTCGGTTAGAATTGGTAAGAAGATATCAAACCTTTTGAAAGCTTCAAAGGTAATATTTCTTAAAACCCTAATTTGATTAGTTTATGGTTACATGTTAATTGTGGCAATTAGGGTAGAAATTCGATTCTTTTTCCGCTGTGCATGACTTAGTTCTATCAATATCGAGAAGAGTATGTTCATCTCAGTGCGAAATTATTCAACAGTCGGTTGAGATATGAAACCCTACTCTAATCTTAGGGTAAATCTAAAGAAATCTTACTGATAACTTTGACGTAGCATCGAGATTACATAAGTGAAGACAAAAACATAAATTATTGATCTCATTCGTATGCAAATACTAAGAAAAAATCGTGATTTATAAGCATAATTAATGTTATTGTTAGAATTAGCGGGCTTGTTGTATGTTGAAAGTCCGAGAGTTTGTTAAGATTTTATAGTTCCCTAATTATCTTTTATTATTTTTATTTTGGCTTCTCCGGCCTATAAATGTTCCCTGTATCATTACGAAAGAGAGAAAAATAATAAGAAGAAAATAACATCATGGTTTTTCTCTCTATTCTAGAGTTTCCACGTAAAATCGTTTGTTTCTTCTCTTTTTCTCTTTCAATATGGTATCAAGGCAAGGTGTCGATGAAACCCTAGAAGGTTAAACACTTGCGAAAAACCAAACAAAGGAGACAGCCGCCATCAGCGCAATCGTTGTTGTTGCTGTCAATGCTTCTATTGGTGCTGCCATGGATGAATGGTTCTGATGACTTCAGAGAATGTCAGTGACCCTAAACCCATCATTTTCTCCTACGTACGCGCCTACACGTGCCACCCATGTGCCACTGTTTGAGCATCACATATCACTACCAAAGCTTCATGTGTCGTTGTTGAAGCTTCACACGCCTTTGCCAGAGCTTCACATGCCACCATCGAAGACTTTCAAACCTACCCATCTCATTCTAAAAGCACCGACCAACCCATCCCTACCACCCCTGCCTTCATCCACAACCGTTAATGTCTCCACACACCGCTTCATGTTCTGCCATCTATCTTCGTCGAGCCACCACCATTTCTGTCGACCAACTTGCATGCATTACCATCCACTGACTCTGTTCCAAACCACTAGCTATCATGTCGGGGTCTGGTATCCTTACAACTACTCAACATTTGAAGTTAGAGAGTCTTCGACTCATTCCAACCCTAACGTGCCAACCTTTTCTTCTTCAAATATAACTCACCAGCAACTAGATGGGCTTCGATAACAGATTGCGACAATTGAGGCTAACTCGGGGACAACACTAGTTGTGGTTTTCATACATCTTTACCAGTGTATTCTGAGAATTTGATAACCACGTTCCCCTCTCTATCCTCTCCTTGTGTGACTAATATAGTGACACAATTTACAAGATATTTTTCAGGAAAAAAATTGAATGGCAATAACTATTTCTCATGGTCTTAGTTAGTGAGAATGGTTCTTGAAGGATGGCATAAATTTAATTTTATGATAGGAGAAATACTTCGTCCTTCGCTTGGAGACCCTAAAAAAAGGTACTGAAAGTGGGAGGATTCTCTTCTATGATCCACATTAATTTAATAGCATGGAGCCACAGATTAACAAACATTTACTCTATGTTGCAACTACTAAAAATATTTGGGACACACAACTCAAAAATTTTATTCCAAACGTCAAAATGACTCTCTATGGTATACTCTACGAAAACAGGTTCATGAATGCAAGCATGGAACTATGGATGTTACTTCATTTTTTAACAAACTCTCAGTTATCTGGCAAAAATGGATCTATGTAAAGAACTCTAGTATGGAGCAGTCCTAGTGATAGTATACAGTACTCTAGAGTTCAAGAGATTGACAGGATTTATGACTTTCTTGTTGGTCTTAACTCTAAGTTTGATATAGTTTGTGGGCGTATACTGGGCCAGAGATAGATTCCCTCCCTAATGGAGATCTATTCTAAAATCCACTATGAGAAGGATCGTACAAATGCTATGAATATGTCAACAATCATGACTATCGACTTTGCTGCTTTTAGTGTAAGGTCCTCTACAAGTAGCAGTAAAAAGAAACCAATTTCTGTCTGTGATCATTGCAAGAAACAATGAGATACCAAGGATCAATGTTGGAAGTTACGTGGTCGTCCCCCAGAGGTAAAAAATGCATTTCTAACGATAAATAGAACACTAGATGGGTATATGGGAGTTAGTCTGCTACACCTACTCAACCACATGATCTATATGAGAATCAAGTAAATCCAAGTTCTACTAACTGTAGGTGCCATTACCTAATCAAGTATACCTTAGTCCTTCAGTCTTATTAGTACTTATAGGAAAAAAAAACCTTCGATTTTGGATTCTAGCACCACATGACTGGTTTTTCTGAATTGTTTATGTCCTATATTCCATGTGCTGGTAACGAAATAATTAAGATTGTATATGGCTCATTCACCCCTATTGTTGGAAAAGGGAAGATTTCTCCATGTGCAGAGATTTCCTTACATCATGTGTTGCATATGCAAAAAAATATCTTATAATTTGTTAACTTTAAGCAAGATTACTCGTGATTTAAACTGCAAAGCAATATTCTTACCTAATTCTGTCTCTATTTAGGACTTGAGCTCGAGAAGGATGATTGGCACTGCCCGACATAGTAGGGGACTCTACCTTCTTAATGATGACACCACTAGTGGCACTTCTAGGACTAGCCTTTTATCTTCTTACTTTACTACTTTTGAATAAGATTTTATGTTATGGCATTTTTGTCTAGGCCACCCTAATTTTCAATAAATGAAACATACGTTTCCTCATCTTTTCTCTAAAATTCATGTGTCTACTTTATCTTGTGATGTTTGTATTCGGGCAAAACAACATCAGGTATCTTTTCCTTTCCAACCATATAAACCAACTCATCCTTTCACCTTTATTCATAGTGATGTTTAGGGTCCTTCCAAGGTCACTACTTCATCTGGGAAACGGTGGTTTGTAACTTTTATTGATGATTGATCAAACCCGTCATACCTGAGTCTTTCTCATATTCGATAAGTTTGAGGTTACCTCTGTCTTTCAAGACTTTTACCACACCGTAGAGACACAGTTCAATCCAAATATTGCTATTCTACAAAGTGACAATGGCCGTAAGTTCCAAAATCATACCCTTAATGAGTTTTTATCCTCCAAAGGGATTGTTCACCAAAGTTTCTATGCATATACCCCCAACAAAATGGCATAGTTGAACGTAAAAATCGTCATCTTTTGGAAGTAGTTTGGTCTCTTATGTTGTTCTCTTATGTTGTCTACTTTCTTACCATCCTATCTTTAGGGCGATTCATTCTTACTGTCGCTCATCTTATAAACAAGATGTCTTCTTGCGTATTAGATCCCCAGACCCCCTTAGAGTGTCTTAAAGAGACATATCCCTCTACTTGTCCCATTTATTATGTTCCTCTCTAGGTGTCTGGGTGCACAACCTATGTTCATAACCATGGTCCTAACTCAACTAAGCTTGTCCCTCGAGCTCAAGCATGTGTCTTTGTTTGTTATCCTTTGCACAAAAGAGGCTATAAATGCTTTTATTCTTCTTCTCTTAAGTAGTTTGTCTCTATGGATGTCACCTTTCTTGAGGATCATCCTTTCTTTCCATTAGCTTACTTCAGGGAAAGAGTGAGAGTAGTAAAACTAAATACTCTAACTGGGTGGTTTCCTTAGAGTGTCTACCAATCCTATTTTTGCTCCCCTACCTAGCCCAAATCCTTATAACACGATCCTACCTACGAACCAAGTTCCTTAGAAAACCTACTGTAGAAGGAATCTTAGAAAGGACGTTGGGTCTCCTGCTACTCTATTGGCTTCGGTCCAAGATTCTAAACCACCACGAGATCAAGGTATGTGTCTGATACTATTGACTCACATACTGACAGTAAAATGAGTGCAATTTATAGGTCTAAGGTAGCTATTCTTGAGAACATAGGTGAATAAAACAATGTTGATACTGGAGTCATTTTAGATAAAGAAGGCAGTGATGGTGGAAATGAGGTTATAGCTAAAGTTACAGAGAATAACACTAGGAAGGATCGTTTAGAAAATAACAATAAATATAATCCATCTCTTGATCTTTATATTGCACTGAGAAGGTATTAGGTCCTACACAAAGCACTCTATTGCTAATTTTGTTTCTTCTAAGAACTTGTCTCCTCGGTTTAGAGCCTTTACAGTCATACCAAAAAATATCCATGTTGCTCTTGAATGCCCAAAGTGAAAAATTGCAATCATTGAGGAAATGAGAGCTCTGGAAAAGAACAAGACTTGAGAGCTCTACACTCTACCTAAGGGACACAAGAGTGAGGAATGCAAATGGGTGGTTACTATCAAGTACAGAGCTGGTGGTACTCTTGACAGATATAAGGCTAGGTTAGTTGCAAAAAGGTTCACTCAAACTTATGGGGTTGACTAGTCAAAAACCTTCTCTTCTATTGTAAATTTGAACACTGTGAGAATCTTATGGTCTGTTGCTATGAATAAAGACTAGCCTCTATATCAACTTGATGTTAAGAATGCAATCTTGAATGGAGATTTAGAAGAAGAAGTGTATATGAGTCCTTCACTTGGATTTGAAGCCCATTTTGGCCATCAGGTTTGCAGACTTCGAAAGTCTTTATATGAGTTGAAACAGTCACCAAGAGCCTGGTTTGAAAGATTTACCACATTTGTCAAGTCTCAAGGGTACACTTAAGAGCATTCTGATCATACTTTATTCATAAAAGTCTTTAAGTCCGGAAAAATTACAATTTTGATAGTTTATGTTGTGATGATATTGTTCTATCTGGCGATGACACCGATGAAATCCTCTAGTTAAAAACGAAGATGGGATGAGTTTAAAATTAAAGACTTGGGGAATCTGAAATACTTCCTTGGGTTGGATATTGCCAGATCTAGAGAGGGCATCTCTGTATCGCAGAGGAAATACACCCTTGATTTGTTAACTAAGACAAACATGTTAGGATGTCATTCTATTTATACACCTATTGAGCCTAATTCCAAACTCAGAGGTATATGTGACAAAGTTTCGTTTGACAAAGAAAATTATCAGCGCTTAGTGGGCAAACTGATTTATTTATCTCACACTAGGTCTGACATCTCATATGTTGTGAGTATTATTAGTCAGTTCATGCAGACTTCTTACGAAGAACACGTGGAGGCAGTAAAATAGAATCCTAAGGTATCTGAAAAACAACTCCTAGTAAGGAATTGAGGTTCAGAAAAACTGACAAAAGGTGTATTGAGGCATATACAGATCCTGACTGGGCAGGGTCTATTGTTGATAGAAAATTTACCTCTGGTATTGTACTTTTGTATGAGGCAATATCTCGTTACTTTGAGAAGCAAGAAGTAAGGGGTTGTTGTCAGGAGTAATGTTGAAGTTGAATACATGACAATGTGTTTGGGAATATGTGAGGAAATTTGGCTACAAAAGGTGTTATCAATCTTCACCAAGACTATGAGATGCTTGTGAAACTTTTCTGCGATAATAAGGCAGCTATCAGCATTGCTAATAACCCAGTCCAACATGATAGAACTAAACATGTAGAGATTGATTAACACTTCATCAAAGAGAGATTGGACAATGGCAACATATGCATTCCTTAAATACCTTCGAGCCAACAAATTGTTAATATTCTCACAAAAAGGCTTCTGAGACAAAGCTTTGTCACATATACCTCTGAGTCTCTTTTACATTTAGGGCACAACTTGAGGGGGAGTGTAAGAATTAGCGAACTTGTTGTATGTTGAAAGCTCGAGAGTTTGTTAAGATTTTATAGTGCCCTAATTATCTTTTATTATTTTTATTATTTTTATTTTGGCTTCTCCAGCCTATAAATAAAATTTCCCTTTATCATTGTGAAAGATAGAAAACTAATAAGAAGAAAATACCATTGTGGTTTTTCTCCCTATTTTAGAGTTTCAACATAAAATCATTTGTTTCTTCTCTTTTCCTCTTTCAATAGTTATATTTGTTGGAATAATTGTGTTTCCTCATGAATTGTTGTTTTACTTAATGAGAGTAACCAAATTAGAGAAAGGTCACAACTATTTGAATGACCATAAATTAAATCTTTATGTAATACTTATATCTTCTATCCCATTTTCTTAGTAAGAAGTTAATAAGAGGCTAAAGAGTTTTGACCAAGATCTCGAGAAAAAGTGTTCAAACTCTACTCCAAGAAAGGAGGGGGAGAGAGTGGCTTGAATAGGCATGGAGCTTGAAGAGGCCAAAGAGAGAGACTCAAATGATCGGAGAAAGTCACAGAGAGAGAAAGAGTTCGAATAAAACACCTAGAGATTAAGCAATCATGATAAAAGGAAAGATTATTCGTTGTTTATCTCTTAACTTGTAACAATAGTTTCATTCTTTTGCCTTTCCATTTTGTTATTTCATTGTAGTACATATATTGTTCATATTCTACCGTGGTCGAAGGCCTATATTCTTTATACATAGACAGCATGTTTATGCATTTTCAATCTACCATTTCTTAACGTCTCACCCAACTTCGTGTTATTAACTGAGAAGAGTGTGATAGGTTCTTGATAAGGAGTTCAACCTATAATTCTTGTCGCGTTAGCTGAGCTATATTCATCATTTGGCCAGTGTCAATCGCTAACTACCCGAGAGGGCAAGTAGCAAGGATATGGCTAGTGCACACAAAGAAGAATTTAGAGACAAATTTTACCTTAGTAAGGTAGCTTTCTACATTTGTATCCCGAAAGGTGAAAAAGTGTGGAGATAGGCACCGACAGGTTGTTGTTCTTAAAGGAGAAGTCCTATAAGTATTATGAGTCAAGTTCTCTAGGTATAATTTTTCTAAGCAAGCATAGTCATTTGTGTCTCGATAGGCGAACAACTGTGGCATTTAAACACTTCGAGAGAAGGTCATCTTAATCATGTGCCCATTATGCAATTATAGCATGTTAAGGTTATCACAAATTCTAAATAATTGATAGTGCATAGAATTTCCTTCAACCTTCATTTGCATGCAAGTTAGATCATTTCACTCTCTCCTAGCTTAATTTTCTCTCTGTGCGTGAGTCTCAAGTAGTAAATAGTTAGTTATAATTAGCATTACATTCTTTCAACTTAATTATCATAACACCTTAATTCTAAAGTAAAGTCTCGAACTAACATCTAAAATAATTTCCTGTGTTCGACCCTGGATCACTGAAGTAAACCTATTGTTCGCTTGCACTTGGGCGAGTCGTAGAAAAACTTGTATTCAGCAAGGACTTAAGTACTATGCAATGAAGAGGTACATAGTGACCATTATGCATGCTATGATCATGACCTATGACTCATCGCTTACACGAGATCAAATGCAAGCAATAGCGAAAGTCATGACGAGTGCATTATACGCAGTGACCTGACTTAGTAAAGTATTGCTATAATGGTCTCTCAACACAAAGCTATTAAGTCCTCGCAATGAAAATACTCAAACCAAGTTTTTGGCATTGTTGTCGGGGAATTAATTTTTAGACGTTATAGTAGAAATTTTACTTGGGATTAGGCAAAGCATTTGATTTTGGTGAATTGCACGATTAACCAAAGATAGCGCAAATGGTTTCAAGGTACCAAAATAATTTGTGCTAGCTTGAACCAAACCTAAAATTAGTGTATCTCTCAGAAGATGGCCTAAAAACTCTCATCGGATGCAGTGATTATAAATGAAAATGAGAATTTCAATAAAGTCATCTAGAGAAGTGTCCTCACGCAAAGCTGATGAAAGGCATAATTTCATATAGCTAAGCGACAAGGACCAAGAAAGATCATTTGAACATTGTGATGAATAATTGAAAGCAAAGACTTATTGTAATGACCAATCAAGACGCTAAGAGTCATGATGCAAATGATCAATGAAGTTCAAGAACGATGCATTTAGAAAGCTACGTGGAGCAGCAACGATGATACCACAGTCAATCTTATCAAGGAACCTGAACGCATGAGAGCAATCTGTAATGTATAATTCTTCCAGTTTTTCTTATCGCATCCTCATATTACTGTACATGTATACTTATACTCTTATATTTTTATATTTTTGTAGGTAATTCTTTCATATTCGTAAGTCAATTTTGTATTCTTTTATTTTCTCTTTCTATACATCGTGTAATCTTGTGCAAGAATTACTAGTCATATCGGGTCATCACAAGGAGTCTAACCGTCGTGCACCAAAGTAGGAAGCTAGGTTGCTTAGGAAAACAAAGAAATCTTAGAGAATACAAAACGTCAAGTCAAATCCTTCAGTTTTAAGTCCCAAGTCAAAATTAATGCACCTCCCTCGAGCCACGAGCAATCACTTTCGTTTTTCATATCACAGTTTTTGTGACAAGACTCGGTTTATTAATCACTATCTTAACCCTAGTTAGAAATGCCTATTTAAACCATGAAACTCCGATAAGTAACACTTTGCCTAACCCAACAAGTCACAACTATATGCATCAATTACCCCTCAAAACACTACCATTCCAAAAAGCTCTTCTTCAATGTTTTTCATCGTATTCCTACCATCTTTCACCAAGAAATATTGTCCTTTACAAAATCACTCATCAGGCCACCCCATCATGAGTAACAAACACTCCTTATTTTCGACGCCTATAGCGATAAGGTTCCAAAAGCATAAAAAAGGCGAAAGGATGGAGAAGGTCGATGAAGAAAGTATGGGAATAAAAGATTATGTAAAGCAAGAGGCAAAAGAAAGTGAAAAGATATACAAGAATAAAAGACTATGTAACAAGAAGAAGAAGATAGGAATAAGGAAGAGATGAAACAGCCAGGCGAGGAAGGAGGATCTTGAGCTTCCAATCAAAAGCACCTCCTCGCCTGATGCTGATTTTACAAGGTTAGCGACAAGGACCCCCGTAAGATCTGCAAAAGGAATTCAGGTCCTTGGAAAAAGAAGCAAGGGAAAAGAGTGGGGGACAAAGGTGGTGGAGGGCGTGGCCGAGGAGTCTGAGAAAGAAGAAAAGGAAATCACCATGTCGGAGGAGAAATTGTCCATCCACAAGAAAGAAGAGATCCTAGCGTGTGCGAGGATGCTCTTGTGGACACAATTAGATAAGGGGAGAAATGGAAAGTTGGGACCTCATCACCATCCATTTGGCGATAAATAAAAAGAATGATGAGGGTACAGACAAGAAGAGGAGAAAGCCTTAGGATCAACGTGAAGACAATCATTTAAGGTTGAGGACTCCAATGAAATCTTGTCGCATGCCCACGATCTCAACCCCTACGTCATAAGAAAGGCCTCTAGGGACAAGTTTCTCAAACTCCTCACAACCTTCACTGACTCCTTTCTCTTCTAAGTAATCTCGTTCGCTTATTCCAGACCTTAGCCAATTCGAATGAGCCCAATGACTTGGCCCCAAAATGGAGGTTAGCCCCACTAGACCCTCAATCAAAGAAACCTTCTTTTGTCATCAACATCAAAAAGGATTTGCTAAGCGTCACAACTTCAAGCTTTTTATTTCTTTTTATTTATGTCTGATACAATGCAAGTAATAACTTTTGATGTAACCTTTAAGCGTTTAATCTTTCATGTTGCAAGTATAGCTCCCTACCTTATTGTACTCTAATTTTTCTTTGTACTGCAATAACCTTTCGATGAAATAAAGTTTTATTTGTTATCCTTGCATTTAACTTGTTAAGGAACCTTACTTAGAAAATATTTATATAATTTACTATGGCGAGCAAACTTTACCTCAAACTAACCCTTGTAAAAACTTCCCTAAAAGACTAATCTTATCATTCATTTTCAGTAATGAAGTCTTTGCTCATCTCTAAATTTAAGGGTGCACAAGATTCGTGTTAAAATTTTGAAAATGTTTTGAAGAACTTTACAAGGAAAGCAAAGATAAGGTGTTTTAAAACAAGTTAAAACCACGCCAAAAGTGAAATAAGTTTCTGATAATAATATTCATTGATTAATTTAAAATCACGACTCCTATGTTGCCTCCTCTCGCAAAAATAAGAAGCAAAACTTCAAAACTAAAAGTTGAGAGGAGTGAGTAATAAGAGGCGATAAGAGTTACAGTTGAGGAGAGAAACGAACTCCAAGAGAATCCATGATTTTCAACTCAACGCCCAATCTAATAAAAATTCAATAAAAATGCATTCTTTCTCCAAATAAAAAGGGATTTGGAGCTTTTTCAAAATTTTAGTCATTATAGAAGATGAAAATAAGATTTACTTAAGGGAATAAACAAGGGTATTTTGAGTATTAAGCTTGTCGCCTACTAAGCTTAAAAATATTTTTATAATAAGAAATACAAGACGAGAGTAATTCCTTGATAACGAATAAAACTTGCTCGCATTGAGAAATGTTTTGAATCGCAGAGGGGAAGGTGAATCACGAAGAAGGAATGGTTCTTGAGGACAAGCATAATACGGAGCGATGCTTGGGGACAAGCATTATTCTAAATTTGGGAGTATGATAACGGGTAGAAATGATCGTTATTATAGCCCTTTTTAGTAGAATAATGGGAATTAAAACACCTAAGGGATGCTCAGCACGCATAGCTTATGTTGTAAAAGCATAAGTACTTAGAAATAATAAGGCTTACATAAATGTAGTTCATGTTCTATGCGTTTACCATGTCTAAATGTAGCAAAAGTGGGAAAAAGCAAATAGGAGCAATTTATATGTGACATCTCATGCAAAGACAAGGCGATGGATCATGCCAAGCGACTAACAACTCTAGGCGATGAATCCAAAAATCATGCGAGGAAAGCTCCCAAAAAGACAAAAATGGTAGTTGGAATGATGTGACTACACAGGGGGTAGATTACGATGCTAACACATTCAGAGGAACAACGTTTTCCCGTCGAAAAAGTAACCTATAATAAGCATTGCATCTGCACCAAGAAAGGAAGGGGGAGAGAGGCTTGAATAGGCTTAAAGCCTGAAAAGGCCAAAGAGAGAGACTCAAATGATTAGAGCAAATCACAGAGAGAGAAAGAGTTCGAATAAAACACCTAGAGATTAAACAACCATGATAAAAGGAAAGATTATTCGTTGTTTCTCTCTTAACTTGTAATAATACGTTCCATTCTTCTACCTTTCCATTTTGTTATTTCATTGTAGTACATGTATTGTTCATATTGTATAGGGGCAGAAGGTCTATATTCTTTATACATAGACTGCATGTTTATGCCTTTTCAATCTACCATTTCTTAACATCTCACCCAGCTTCGTGTTATTAACTGAGAAGAGTGTGATAAGTTTTTCATAAGGTGTTCAACCTATAATTCTTGTCGCATTAACTGAGATATATTCATCACTTGGCTAGTGTCAATCGCCAACTATCTGAGAGGAAAAGTAGCAAGGATAAGGCTAGAGCGTGCAATGAGGAATTTGGAGACAAATTTCACCTTAGCGAGGTAGCTTCTAACATTGTATCTCAAAAGGTGAACAAGTACGGACAATAGGCACCAAAAGGTTGTCATCCTTAAATGAGAAGTCCTATTAAGTATTATGAATCAAGTTCTCTAGGTATAATTTGCCTAAGTAAGCATAGTCATTTATGTTTCGAAAGGCAAACAAGTGTGGCGTTTAAGCACTTTGAGAGAAGGTCACCTTAATCATGTGTCCATTATACAATTATAACATGTTAAGGTTATCATAAATTCTAAGCAATTGATAGCGCATAGAGTTTCCTTACCTTTATTTGCATACAAGTTAGATCATTTCAATCTCCCTTAGCTTAATTTACTCTCTGTGCGTGAGTGTCAAGTTGTAAATAGTTAGTTATAATTACCATTACATTCTTTAAGCTTAATTGTCATAACACCTTAATGCTAAAGTAAAGTCTCGAACTAACATCTAAAACAACTCCCTGTGTTGAACCCTGGATCAACCAGGTAAACCTATTGTTCGCTTGCACTTGAACATGTAGTAGAAAAACTTGTATTCAACAAGGACTTAAGTATTATGCAATGAAGAGGTACATAGTGAGCATTCCCATGGTCATGACCTATGACTCAATGCTTACACGAGATCAAACGCAAGCAATATTGAAAGTCATGACAAGTGCATTATGCGCAGTGATCTAACTTAATGAAGTATTGCTATAATGGTCTCTCAGCACGAAGCTATTAAGTCGTCGCAATGAAAATACTCAAACTAGTTTCCATGCCTAGAGTTTCATCCCATAGGTACAAAGAGTTCAAGGTATTGCAAGAAAAAAAGAAAAGAGAAAGTTAAAAGCTATATTTGAAAAGAAAATTGATTTTCTAAGTTTATGTATATTTTGCTCAAAGTTTTCATTATCATGCTTTGTTTGAAAGGTTTTCACTCATGGGGCTTTATAGCTCATCCTTTCAATGTTTAATTCCCTTACAGGTAGAGATCGTGGTTTTGACACATGTTAAAGTTCTGTCTACTCTACTAGAAGTTTGATTAGATTTTTGTACGTGTAAACCCTAGTTCTTAAAACACCCTAAAAATTTCAAGAGTTAGGTGATATGAGAAGTTAAGTGTTTGCTATTCTTTGTTAGGTGAGCAGAAGAAAAAAAATTTAGCTAAGTATGGAAGGTGATGTATGAAATTTGACGAAGTGTTGAGAGGTTATTTTGCAAGAAATTAGGCGTTTTGATGAAGGCTTGGGCATTTTGGTGAAGGCCTAGGTGAGAAGAAGTATTGGCATAAGAACCTCTAAGAGACAAGGTTGGGCGTGGAAGTTGCTTGGCTTTGGGCGATAAGGCTAGGTGAGATATAACCTCTAAAGAGGTTATCTAGGCATTGAAGGCTAGTAGGCGGCAAGCTTTGTTGTGTGTGGCCTTGAATGTGAGCTTGGCGAGGAAACTTTGGCTACGCGAGAAAGGGCTTGGATGCATGGAAGCCCTAAACACACAAGATGATATTTGCACGTAAAGAGGTTGTGGGCGAGAAGAGGTTTGCGACCAAGGGTTTAAGGGTTTTGTTTGGCAAGGAGAAGTAAATATTAGGCGACCAAAAATGCTTCTAACCATTTTGGGTAGATGGTGAAGTGATTTCTAGGTGTCCTAAGCATGCAAGGTCGAATTCCATGCAAGTAGGAGGTGGCAAATTCTACTTTTTAGATAACTCTATAAATAAGCTCACTTCAGAACAAAAGTTCTCTCAATTCTCTCGTGAAAATTAAGTGATTCAAGTTGGAAAAACTTCATTTGTGAGTCTGTTTTTGAGTGTGAGGCTGCCAGACGAAAACGTTGAAGGGAAGGTTGAATTTAATGTTAATGAACACTTGAAGGTCAAATTTTGAAGGATTCTGAACAAGGTTGAGTTTCTGGAGGCTATAGAATTCAATTCTTAGAATTTGAAGTTGAGATTTTGAGGTATGATAGTTAGCTCATTTTTAAGCAAGTGTGAAGAAGGAAGTTTTGCATTTTGAGTTCTATTTTAAAAGTTATAAACATTAAAAGATAATAGTATTTTTTTTTTTTTTTTGGAAAATTTCAGTGTTCTAGGTTGTTGTGATTGGTTGAGCATCAGAGTGGAAGGATTTATTGATCGCGCAAGGTAAGTGAAAGAGGTTATTTTTTCGGCATTGATGTGTCACGCGAGATGGCCAAATGTATAGCTAGGCAACAAAGGGTGTGGGCACTAGGCTATGCGATAGGCCATGTGCAAGGGTGTGCGTGTGCATGCGCGACGCGGAGTCATGCGAGGCCAAGATGCGCGGCACCCAAGCACAAGGCAAGGTTAGGCGCACACAACAATCACACAGTCAGATCCTCTGATGGTCTGCGCGCATGCGTGGGCCATGCGGCCAACAGCGCCATGACACCCAATTTTGATAAGTTTTGGAGTTTGATTTGATTATTTCTAATTATGAAAGATTAATTTAAGTTAAAATTCTCAATTTTTAGTACAAGAAGTATTGGAAAAATCTATAGACCAAAGGGTTAAACAAGTATTTGTGATTGACATATAAACATTTTTAAATAATTCCCAAGTTATTGAAGCTTATTGTTTTTACAAATACGCTCTCGAAGGTAAATGTTTATTGTTTGAGCTCGAGGAAAATATTATGAATTCAAAGCATGAGTTCAGTAAATGTCTTGTGTATGCAAAGTGTTATTAAAGTTAAAGATTATAAGTTAAGTAGGTTTTACAAGTGATTTCAGTATGCAAGTTTTGAGCATCATGTGAGATTTATGAATGAGATTTCCGTGAGCATATGGTTTATATGTTCTAAGTCTATCCCGAGATTATTATGAGATACATATAGAAATCCTACGGGGGTAATATAATTCATGTGCACAAAGGTTCTATGATGAGGGTATTCAATAGGTAGCTAGTTTTTTCACCATTTGTGACTAGGTTTGAGATGAGGGCCTCTACGAGCGCCTAGCTTTTCCATCTCCTTGTTATCTACAGGATAGGACACTACCGATGCCTAGGTTCTTCGTCCTATAAGTATCGTATCACGAGATAGGGTTTCCATGCCTAGGTTATTCATCTCAATTGACACATAGAGATATACGGTATATCAAGAAAGAGAATGTTTAAAGTGTTTTATTTGAGACAGTTCTTGACGATTATTTGATTTTAAGAAATTTTTTAGTTTGATAAACATTTTCTAAGCATTATATTTCACTAAGTTATGTTTTAACTGTTTTATCAAAGCATATCTTGAAAGCATATTTAGCATTCACTTAGTCACCCACTAGGCTATTTAGCTCACACTTTTCAAAATGTTTTCTAACTTTTCAGATAGAGATCCTGAAACCGGTACCTGATTCCATTCGTCAATCTACTAGTGGCATAATTTTGACTCTCCTTTCAGTATGTATTGTTTTGAGTTAGTCTTTTGGATTGTACATAAGCTTGAAGTTTTGAATTTGGGTTGTTCGAGTCTGTTAGTTTTAACTCTGTTGTTGGTTATTTATATATATGTCTATGTCGGACTCATGATGTTTCACATTATGTAAGTATGGGCTATACTACAGTTATGTTGTGTTATGTATTAGTTGCTTGTTTATTATGTATCTGTTGTGTTATCTGGTTATATTTAGAAGCAAGTTTAGGGTTAATAGGTGTCACTGAGGTAAGTGACGATATATGTTGACTAGTTGCGCCGTCTCTTGGGATAAGAGTAGATGGCTTGGGAGGAGGTGTGATGACTAATTTCATGCATGCATGATAATTTATAACTAAGCTAATAGAAGACTTAATTGTCGTTGTCTATAATAGGCTAGTATAAGGATTTGAATTTGTTGAAGTTTTGTTTGGTGTTACCACAGTTGGAACTCTGATCTTAAGCTTATCTACATAGGACTGTTGAACAAGTTGCCCAAAGGTTGGGTAAATCTGAAAGTGTATTATAAAGCTTTAAACTATTGTTTTCAAGTTAGCTTTTTCTTTCGCATTTTATGTTTAAAGTCATTAAGCATTTACACGTTAAGTAGGATTGTCAGGCATTGTTAGAAGAAGAAAGATGTCGGTCGATTTCATACCACATCTCGGACCTAGTGAGGAGATGCTTCGGGATGGGGTGTGACACTTTAAATAAAGTGTTATCTTCAATTTATGTAGAGAACAATTTTTTTCATAATATTTACCTTCTCCAAAAAAGTATTTCTCTCAATTATGAAATTGGTGAAATTGAGTGTATCCAAAAGTTTTGTTAGTTGATTTTCTAGACGTGGTGCTACTTCTAGAAAAAATGTGAAATGTTCTATCTTGGAAGATAATTACTCTCAAAACTCCTAGCGACAATTCCTCTCAAAACTCTTATTCTATTATGAGAGACAATTGTCCTAAAAATTCAAGCATTAGGATGAGTAAAATTGTGTTAAAGAGAGAACGTCAATTTGTTGGGTAAAATCTTTGATATTTGTGTGTTTATGGTTCGATATGGTTGTGCTCTTAGTAATAATATTAACCTTATTGTTTTTTGATTGTTTGCAAAGTATGAAATGTGATTGTGGAAGAGGAACAACACAGTTGAAAACTAATTACTAGGAGTTGTTAGGAAACTTGTGGATAAACCAATTGTATTTTACATTTTATTATGATTTAGATATAGAAAATATAATAATAATTTTCAAAATTGAGGGCAGTTTCGTCAAATTATATTTCTCTTAGAAGTCCTACCACGAATCTCGGAGTATGTAGGAACTATATAACAATTTATATTACAATTCTGGGGACGATTTCGATGGAAAATCAATCCGACGATTTTCAAAAGCTGTTTTCAAACGTAGAATCTGTTGGTTTGGACTTTGGACAATTTCCCAATAATATTCCCTCGTCGAGATAGAGCTGTCGGAGATGGCGATTCATTTCCGAACACGAATCAGATTTCCAGATCACTCGAACCACAAACCCAGTGGCTATTTCTTCTTCATTTCCCGGTTCATTTCCAAATCTCTGTCTGAAAGCACTTACGATCCTCCATTTTCTCCGGTTTCCAAGCTCCAAAAGGCAAAAAAGAAGAAGGAAAAGGCCCACGGTGGAAATTCGAATTCAAACGAAAACCCTACTCTCCCTCTCAAGTCCTATCTTCCTTTCGACTTCTTCTACTCCTACTCTGAGACCAATCCCTTAGTTAGCCCTATAGGATATCGAGAATCGCCCAAATTCTCGCCCTTTGGACCGGGCCGCCTCGACCGGAAATGGACGGGAACTTCGGCTCCTTCAGCGGTGGAAGTGAATATAAATGAAGTGTTAGAAGAGAGGAAACGGATTCTTGGAGACCCATTATTGGATGAGGAAGTTGCAGAGCTTGTGGAACAGTATCGGCATAGCGATTGTTCTCGCCAAATCAATCTTGGTAAGTACTAAATTACTTTTACAAATCAAGGCCTTCCAATTGAGAGATCAATTCTTCTATGCTATGAGAACTTGAATTCATGTTAAAGGTGGAAATTTTGTCGTAGCTGTATGATTGAATCCCTTTTCCTTGTGTATTAATGGCATTCTATAGTATTGTTCTTGTCTGTCAACTCGTGATCATAAACTGCTGCTCAGAATGTTTTTTTTGAGATTGAGAAAAAAGGAATAAAGGGTTTGAGTGATTGGTTATACATTTGGCTCAAATAGGAAAGGGGGGAGTTACCCATAATATGTTGGATGACATCCACAACCATTGGAAAAGGGCGGAAGCTGTGAGGATCAAATGCTTGGGAGTCCCAACTCTTGATATGGACAATATATGCTTCCACCTTGAGGTTTGATTTGTTTGAACTTCATCCATTAACATAATCTTGTCTTGTCTACTTTCACTTGGAAAATGTTTGATGTGAGCTATAGTTTCTTTATAGGACAAGTCTGGTGGGAAGATTATTTATCGACATATCAACATCCTCCTTTTATACCGTGGTCGGAACTACGATCCCAAGAATCGGCCAGCTATCCCGCTTATGTTGTGGAAACCTTATGCACCAATATATCCAAAGCTTGTGAAGAATGTGGCAGATGACTTGTCATTTGATGAAACAAAGGAAATGAGAAGCAGAGGATTGAATTCTCCTCCTCTAATGAAACTTAGTGAGTAAACTCCTGTGAACTATTCTTTTTCTTTTATATTATAGCAAAAATTACATATATATTCTTTATGGTTGAAACTTTGTTTAATTTACCCCTTCTTAAGATTTCATTGTTGTCCTTTGCGATCCTTGTGCTGATGCTCAGGTTGAATACAATATTTATATATTTACAAAATTTTATGTGTTTGAGATATGAATAGTAAGATGGTTTTTGTAATTTTATGAGGCTGAACTTTACCTTTATACGTATTTTCTAGCAAGGAATGGCGTATATGTTAACGTCGTAGACAGAGTCAGAGAAGCCTTCAAGTTCGAGGAGGTGGTTAGACTAGATTGCACTCATGTTGGTAGCAGTGACTGCAAACAGATAGGCGTTAAATTAAGGGTAACTATTAGTGCTATATTTGTTTCCTATTTAAAGATTAATTCATAGAACTTCGGTCGAAGTTGATTGGAAACTTTCAATCCTAAATTTTCTCGGCCTACAATCCAGGATTTGGTACCTTGTGTTCCCATTTTATTCAAGAACGAGCAGATTATTCTGTGGAGAGGGAAAAAAGATCATGAAGAGGACATGAACTCATAGATGGTGAATGCAGGCCATTGGGATGTTCTTGTGGAACGTTCCTTACCATGTACTAATTTTTTTTATGGATGGGCCAACTTATGCCATGGACTGTGAAGGTAGCACGATCTCGAAAGGCGGAAATGTAGACTGTAATGGTGCTCCATATCTTGAATGAGTTTGGGAATTTGTTGATTTTCATTTCTCAAACCCTTTGTTGTAATGTGGAAATTGAGCATCTTGCCTAGTAGGCAAAACTTATATCGTTATGTGCTGTGAATCATTGACTAAAATTTAATATCATTATTCAAACCCAAAATTGAGAATTGCTAAGCTATAATATATAACTGATATATGACTTCAAATGTATATGTAAAATGGAAGCTGATGCAAGTAAGATGAAATCTATGTTCACACCAGCTATTTACATTGGAACAGAAAGGAAAATATTACAAGGAAAATCAATCTAAAGCAGAAAGGACAAACTATGTTACATAGATTCAAATGTTTTCATCTGAACTTCTTCAGTTGGTGATTCTTCTCAGTAACGCAGCCAGAGGACACCAATGAAGTTATCCATGCTTGATCAGACTTTACTGGTTCATCGTCATCATTTCTATGCCAACTCCAAAATGCATGAGTCAAGTTCACCATCTTGAGTTCACCATGACCAAAACTAGCTTCTCGAAAAACTGACCATTCAGGCTGCAAGTTGTACCTATCAAATACAATCAAAAGAACCAAACATTTGAGCACCTCAACCAAATAATCATCTTTTAATCTCATGCTCTTTCATCTTGGAATGAATTAATTATCTATTTCTCAATGGTTATTGAACATTAAAAATTACTGTGGTCCTATGTCTAAACTTTCTTTTTACATATTTACCATAAATCATGCAATTGATTTCTAAATCGGAAACCAAATTTCAATACAAGGGGATTAAGATATAAATCTACAAGCTACTATATAAAATTTTACAAGTAATATACATTTCTTCTATTTGCCAATAAAGAACAATACAAACGAATTTTTATGCATATTTTAAAGACAAATATAATTTTCAAAATTTCTAATAGTATAAAGACCCAAAAAGTTATGTGTAAAATTGATAAGATTTTAAACTACAATTTTCCAAAAATTGTAAAATCACATAATATATGAACAATTGATAATTGTAAGATTTTTTTTTTTTTTCTTTTTTTAGGAGAAAATTTGTTGTATGAGACTGAGAGTTGATAACGGAAAAGTCCTGGAAGAAGGAAATAGTATAGATGAAAACCAAATATAAATTGAGGAAATATAGTGATCCCATACTTGTGAGCTAAACCTTCGCGGTTCCCTCCATCGCCAATAGTGATATGCACAGCACCACAAGGATCAGACTTTCCAGCATACACACGTTTCTGACATAAGAGTGAAAATGAATCAACGGATACTTGAGGAGAAGGAGACAAGGAATAGTCAGATATGCGAAAAGGATCAAAATAGTATACCGATCGCTCATAAGCATGGACATGACCCGAAATGACTAAGTCTGCACCAGCTGCATGTAACAATGGCTCCATGGCAGCCATCATACTTGCACCTTCGCCTTGATGAGCTTTATTACTATTGTACCATGGCACATGGAATAACACTACAAGCCAGGGTGTTCTTTCCCTGTCCACCTTTGCAAGATCAGCCTATTAAACAAAAAAAATTCTCAGACCTCTATCAGAATCATTTCTCATTAAAAAAAAAAACATAAAACAAAAAAAAAAAACAAAACAAAACAAAAAAAAACAAACAAACAGAAAAGAGATTCATTGCAGTGGATAGAATCCAGAGGAGAATTGATGGTCAAATCTAGTGGTACGAGTTGGGTTAGACATTTAGACCTTCATTGTTAGTTATTCAGTAGTGTTCATATGGTCATGTTAGAAAGTGTCCTCACCTTCTTAATAGAAACCCAATCTAACTAAACTATTTGCTCTTGACCTCCAAAAAGAAGGAGTATTTAGCAATAAAATAATTGCAGAATCTCACCTAAATAGTAATTTAAAGAACTAAAGAGTTTCTCTAAACTAATTATGTGGTCCCACTCTCTCTCATTTCATATTTAATATTTCTACGAAGAAGTTAAAAGCTCACAAACCTTTAACCATGCATATTGATCTGAGGACTCATCATAATCAGTGTATGATCCAAGCATAATCACATGAGTTCCAGCAACTTCAAATGAATAATAGAGATTTGAACTTGATCCACTCTCCTCAAATGGCATCTTCCATCTTGCATTATAGGAATCAAATGGAGCCTTGAATATCAATAAGTCCTCCTTTTCATGGTTCCCTTGAGTTACCATCCACGGCCTAGTACTTGCAAGTGGCTCCACAAGCTCACCGAAAGTGTCCCACCGGTACTGCAAGTAATCAGCATAGGACAGGTCACCAGGAAGCAGATGTACATCATATTTGCACAGATCAATGTGTTCTAATGTTGATTTGGTCCATCCAGTTTGACCCAGATCTCCTGCCACTGAAAAAGTAATTGGGAACTGGGAAGGAGGTGTCTTCAGCTGGAACTCAGAACCTTCCCCTCCACATTTGTAATAATAAACAGTGGCAGCCTTTAGAGGCCCAATTACTGTATGGTGTATCTTTCCTGACTTGTAGAAAATATAACTATATGAGGTGCTCTCTCCTTGAGAAACAGAAGTATATTCTCCCGGCGATGTTCCATATTCAACATAAGAAGGAGCAGAATGACCTTTAGTAATCCATGTGACTCTCATATGCTCGTCTCCTGCCAGGGAGACGTGAACCTGCAAGAAAGTAGTAAAATATTGAAACAAAATCAACTCAAACAACTCTTATAAAAGAGGGGAAAGAAAGAAATGTGGACATGTAAGTTGATTGGTCACATTACACTCAATTATTAATCCATATTCTTACAACTCTCCTTCATTTGTGAACGTTGAAAATTAGCACATAGTTCAACAAGTGGTTATAAGTTTTGGCATAAGCTTCAAGCACAAGCTAATAAATTTCGGCAAAATCATTTGTTCATTGTTCTTGACCAAACTAGGTCAATAATGAAAACTAAAAAAATTACCAATTTCGATAGAAAAGGAAGTGATGAGTATTCTTAGGCTAGAAACGCGATGAGAAACAAACACGCAGATGATGCAATAGTAAATGCCAAGATTTAACTGGTCCCAGAAAATTGAGAGAGGCACTAGAATTAGAGTAGAAAGAAAAAAGGATTTAGGAGCGATTCCCGTAGAAGAATAAAACTACCGCAAAATCAAGCATGGGTTTACAATCGATCATCAAAAACCCTGTACAACAACGACATAATCTGGATAGCACAAAGAAAGGCCAAGGAAGTATGGAAACGGAACCTGGTGGGGTTGAGAAGATGATTTCGGATTCCATGGAAGATGTAGAGTTTGACGTGGCTGAGGACGAACATAATCAGCTCTGAAACTGGAGATGATTGAAAGGAAGAGGAAGATGAAGAGCATTAGATTCGCTCCCATTTTTCACGCGAGTTCGTTCGTTTGCTTTCTGTAATTTCTTGAGAAGTTCACATAGAAGAAATAAAGATAAATCAATTCTCTTTTCGAAAATTGTTTGTTAGTGTGAAAAAGAAGAGCAATTTGTCAAAGAAAAAGATTTGTCATTTCGCTTTTGATTGTAAAGTAAAAATTGACATTTCTAAAATCATTGAAGTAAATTACATTTAGTCTCAAGCATGGTTGAATGTTCTAATTTGAATTTCGTGTTAAAATCAGAATTTAAATACATTTTGTCATTCACCCATTGATTCTACGATCCTCGACTTTCTATGTTTGTCCAACCTCTTCTTAATCTGAAAATCAAACCACAATCTAAGTCTTATTTCCAACAAAAATTTTAAGCTACTTTACGGTATTACTTAAAATTAAACTCCTTAATCAACTTATTTATTCCATAATATTTTAATTAAATTCCAACTATCTTAACAATATTATTTAAGATTAAAAAACACCTAAGGACACCTTAGGGGGCATTTGGCCCAACTTCGTAAATGAATAGGTCAGAATTGAATGCTCGTGGACTTATTTGAATGGTTGTGGACTTATTTGATAGATTCTAATATTTAGGAATTACAAATGTGAAACGGCAGGATTTGAAAATCCATAGTTCTTATGCCTATATTTTGACTTCTAGTTTTGAATTAATAGGATTAGCTAATCATTTTTCTTTTTTTTTTTAATGAATTGTACATCATAAATTTATAATGTATCAAATTTTTAATTGACTTTTTTCATATTTTGTACCTCTAATTCAATTTCTCGACTCTATTGATTTTTATGATAATAATGTAAAAATGAGAAATTTTAATATTCAAAACAATAATTTTGATTACAATTCCATTAACATGAATGGTCTAATTAGAAATATTACAAACCATTCACAAAATATAATAAGTCATTTAATCGAATGGAGTTTACAAAAGTTTCAGTTAAGCAATATTAAAAAGTCTAATAGATTTCAAAACAAGCATAACCAAAAGGGTTATGCAAAAGCAAAAGCAAAAATCTAACAAAGTTACATTTAGTTATAGTTATGGTTGTCTTTTTATGATACACATGCAATGTATTTTAAATCACTTTTATCAAAATAGTTTTTTTTTATAAAAAAAATACTTTTATATTAATTCAATCCAAATAAGTTCTAAGTTTTCTAGTTAAATTGACCAACGAAAAAATAAAAAATGTTATTAAATTAAAAATAAATCATGGTATATGTGATATATATTTACAATTTTTATTATATTATCAATATATTAATATTTGATTTATACTTGAGATAGGTCATCAATTTTCACCAGTAAAAATACAACAAAATAAACAAAATCTCCTAAAATGAAAGAATGGTTGATTTTAAACAAATAAGAGAAAAGAGATAATTAGAAAAGATGATCTAATAAAAATTATGATTAAAAAACCAAAAGAAACCAAAATAAAAGAAATATAGAAGAATGAGAAAATGTGTATTTTAAAGAATATGATTGTGATTAAATTAAAAAAACCATAAGAAGCCTCTTAACTAACTAACTTGAGAACTTGGAGCTTTAAAATTGTTGTTGTACTTTTGACTAGAAGAAGTTGTAAGTTGAGAAGCTTTAACGCCTAGATAGAATGCCTAGACAGAACATGTGCTTCTTTGTCTTGTATCTCATAGAGTGTATTGATATCTCTCCTGGTGAATCGCCTATTGATCACCTCGCCAAGTGGTCAAATTGTCAAGTACTCAAAACGCCTAGTTAGATCGCCAAATCAAGACGCAAACTGCAAAACATAAACTGGGTTTAGGGTTTGGCCGAGTCGCAGATCTCGCTCTCTTTAAAACGTTTTGCGACTCTACTCTCTTTGTGCAAACAGTTTGATTGGCCCATCGTCCCCAGGATAAACAACCTCGTTCTTCAATTAGTTTTGCATCGAAACTAACTGGAATTCACAACACTCAAGTAGACACTATTGCTCAATAACATAATAATTTTTTAGAGAAGAATGATACGGATATAGTGAGCGTGGAAACACCAACGGTCATATTATTAATGATAAGGAAAAAACCAATTGAAATAAATACTATTTATTTTGAAATGGTTTCAAATTTGGAAGTTTATTCTTACCAAAAACATTTATAAAAGGAAAACGGTTTACCAAAAAATATTTTATTATTTTATTCCTCCTCTCCTCTGGTTGATGGTGCGCATATGGAGATATAGGCATACCTACATTTGCCTATCTCCTCGCTCCTTCCAAATTTGGGTGTCCTTAGGGCACAAACTCATGGATTAATGTATGTTTAAATACATTGCTTAAATACATGTTTATAACTTGCATATGCACGCAATTTTCTTACTCACATGTTTATAAAGGAGACTTTCACATTGCTTAAATACATGTTTAGAATAAAATAATAATAAATATTTTATTACTCAAAATTTTCATTTAACAATCTCCCACTTGAAAGGTTTTTTACTATCATTCCCCACTTAAAAAATTCTATAAACATCTTCATCGAGCAGTGTCTATCTCTATAATATTGTGCTTAAGTAAAGGTGTCTAATGACTTGAACCTTTGAGTAGTGACAATAGTTTAGAATATTGTAAAGTAACTCGTATTTTTTAACTTTACTTCTAACAAAATTGCACGCACAACATTATTCGAGTGACATTCTAAAATTGCTCGTGCTTTATGGTGTTGCATGTATACCCCAGTTTAGTGAATGCTTTAGGAATTTTCATAAGATTCCATAGAAAGTGGCCCTCACTTCCACATTCGCAAAGGTGAATCTATCAAGAGTACTCTTGTAGCTAGGTACCTTACTTGATATCAAGTATAGAATTCATTAAGAACAAAGTTCAACCCTTTCACATGCTTCAGGATGTCATGCTAATGACTTAAACATAAGAATGGAACTTCTAATTATTTTAGCATGATTCTCATCATATTACTTGTGATTAGTTATTACCCATTGAACTTGTTTCATGGGATCTCCAATCTTTCAAGTTGGGTTTACCTCACAAATATTCAGTAAGTCCCATTCTTTCAGAGGTTTTAAAAACCTTCTCTCTTGCTAGTCCTTATGTCAGCCAAGTTATCATCAGACCGTACATAATCCACCATCACTACACCAATAGTGAGAAATTCTCTAATGGTATCGTGCTTACTCTTACCGTTGTAATAACGGTTCTGAACTTTTGCAATAGCTGCAGTACTATCACAATGGATTAGTATGTCTGGTACCAGTCTTTTCCATGTAGAAATCTCTAATAGAAAGCTTCGAAGCCAACTCGGTTCTTCACTAGTAGTAGCTAGTGCTATCATCTCTGACTCCATTGTTGACTGGACTAATATTGTCTATTTCTTGAATTTTCAAGCAACACTCTCCTACTATATTAAAAATATAGCCATTTGGCCTTTGAGTCAACTAAGAGGGAGTTTCAATCAGCATCACTGTAACCTTCAAGTACAACAGAAAACTTTTGGTAATGTAATCCTAGATTTTGTGTTTTCATAAGATTTCTCATTACTTTTAATATAACATTCCAGTGTTCTAGACTACGTCTACTTGTAAACCTACATTGTAATCCTACAGAGTAAGCTATGTATGGTCTAGTGCAATCAGTAGCATATCTCAAACTACCTATGATACTAGCGTACTCGGATTGGTTAACATTGTCACTAGTGTTTTTGAACAATTTGACACTAGAGTCATATGGTGTACAAGTTAGTTTACTTTCGAAGTAATTGTACTTCTTTAAAATATTTTATATGAAATGATATTGATTTAAGGAAATTCCGTTTTTAGTTCTAGTTATTTTGATTCTTAGGATTATATTTCCTTCTCCTAAGTCTTTCATGTAAAAATTTTCACTTAGCATTGATTTTACATCATTTATGACGTGCAAGTTTGATCCAAAGATTAACATATCATCTACGTATGAGCATATGATAGTACATAACCTATCTTCAGTCTTATAGTAGATACATTTGTCACTCTCATTTACTTTGAATCTTTAGACATGATTAGATTGCCAAATTTTTCATGTCATTACTTAAGAGCTTGTTTTAGACCATAAAGGGATTTGCCTAATTTACAAACTTTAAATTCTTGATCGTGAACTATGAAACTTTTAGATTGTTCCATACATATCTCTTCTTTTAAATCACCATTTAGGAAAGCAGTTTTAACATCCATTTGATGTATTAAAGGCAGCTATAGAAATCGACACTCTAGTTGAGGTGATTCTAGTTACTTAGGAGAAAGTGTCGAAGAAATCTACGTTTTTCCTTTGCCTAAAACCTTTTGCTACTAGTCTAGCCTTATACTTATCTACTGATCCATCTGGTTTAAGTTTCTTCCTCAAAACCCATTTACAACCTATTACTTTGCATCCAGAGGGTAGGTCAACTAGGTGCTAAGTCCTATTAGACTCAAGAGAGTCCATTTCCTCATTGATAGCTTCTTGTCATAAGTTGGTGTCTACTGAGGATAAGGCTTATGTTAGATCTTTTGAATCTTTTACGTTGTATGTTTTGAAGTCTTCTCCAAAGTCTTTTATGGTTCTAGCTCACTTGCTTCTTAATTCTAGAGTTAGGATCTACTTCTTTATCTTAGATTTGGATCCTAACTAAAGGTAGACTACTTGAACTTGAGCCTCCACTAGTTTGACTATTTGAGCCCCCACTATTTCTAGATTTAAACGAAAATCTACGTCGTTTGATTCTATGATAACCTTATTTTCTATGTCACAAAACCTATTGACTTTACTATTTTCAGAGTATCCTATGAAGTCACATTCATAAGCTCTACTACCTAGTTTTCTTATTTTAGGATAAGATATTCTAACATAGGCTAGACAACTCCAAGTTCTAAGATAAGACAAGCTTGGTGTTTTATTCTTAAGGACTTCGTATGATCAAGTTTTACTGTTTGATTTAGGAATTCGATTAAGAACATAATTAACAACTTTAATTACTTCGTCCCATCAAGATGGTGCTGCTCTTGATTCAAGCAAGATAGCAACTACTAACTCAGTTAGAGTTCTATTCTTCGTTTAAGCTTTTCCATTCATTTTAAGAGAGTAAGGTGTAATTATTTTGTATATTATTCATTTTGAGTTATAAAACTTATTAAAAGCAATTGAATCATATTAAGTTCCTCTATTAGTGCAAAGTCTCCATAAATAATTTTGAGAGAGAATGAAATCGTTGTGCTAAAAAACGTTTATAATAAGAAAACAGTTTAACAAAAAATATTTTATTATTTTATTCCTTCCCTCGCCTGACCAACATTTGCCTATCTCCTCATTCCTTCTAAAATTTGGGTGCCCTTAGAGCCCAAACCCATGAATGAATGTATGGGTTTATAAGGAGACTTCCACATTGCTATCAAAGCAACGTGGGAATGCATGTTTAGAATAAAATAATAACAAATATTTGCTTACACAAATTTTTCATTTGACAAAAATTACTTGGATAGATTAGAATCAAATCCAAAGATCTTTTTTTTCATCTAGTTCCCTTCAATTCTTCTTTAGAAATTTGATGAAAAACTTGATGAATAAAAGAGCATCGTTTAACTTTAAAATTTGTTTTCTTAGCCTTTTTCCTTATGAATAGCCAACAACCATTTCTTCTTCTCACACAAAACATCCAACTCCTACTTCCTTTTCACCTATGTGGCCTTCTCTAACTTCCCAAAAAAATTCCATTTAACAACTTTTAAACTTAATTAAATAATTATTACATTTATTTTTATATCCCCTAAGTAGCTCCCTTCCTAACCTATTGGTAAGGTATATAAATATCTTTTGTTTCTTTTCTGCAAAGGTATTGTAATAAATGTTGGGGTGGGGATTTAAACCCGGGACCTCTTGTCCACAGGAACATACAGGTGCCAGTTTAGCAAAGCTCATGTTGGCAAATATCTATTATTATATCTCATTTTATTAGAATAATGAGGTCAAAACGCAGAAGAAGATGATAAAAATGCGTAACTTATATTGTAAATTCATAAGTATTTAGAAATACATCTTACATAAGCATCATGCCTGTTTTATGCGGTTACGATGTCTAAATGCAGGATAAGAAGGAAGAAAGAAGCAGTAAATTGTAGGAGACATATCGCACAAAGGCCACTTATGGGAACTCACTAGCAAATAACATTTCCAAGTGAGGAACCACGACATCATGTGAGGAGGGCTTACTAGAAGACAAGAATGGTAGTTGGACTTGATGTGATTTCACAAGGCTATAATTGACACTGAAAATTTCAGAAGAAAAGAAGTTTCTCGCCAAAAGTTAACTATAAAAAGACTTCAACCCCATTAAGAGGAAAGAGGTCTGAATGGACTCAAAAGAGGCCTGCATAGGGCAGTGGACACCTATAGGAGATATAGACCTAAGAAGGTCAATCCATAAAGAGAGAGAATGGCATAAAGGAATAGCCTTTATGCCATCTATAAACTTTTCTTCTTCTTCTTCTTCTTCGATCAGTTGTAAAAGTGAAAGCTCGACATCTGAGTAGAAAAGAATCCATACTTTTGTTGCCCCCCTAACTTGTAATATTTTTCCACTCTTCTTTCTCTTCATTTTTTTTACGTCTTTGTAATATATGTTGTTCATATTGTACAATGGCGAAAGACCTACATTCTTTATCTTTATATTACATATTTATACCTTTTCATTCAATCCATCATTTCTTAACTTCTCACTTGTCAATATGCATCGCTTGGCCAGTGTTAATCGCCAACTACCCTTAGAGGGTAAGTAGCTAGGATAAAGCTAATGCGCTCAAGGAGGAGTTTGGCAACGAACTCCACCTTGCTGAGATAACTTCTAACATTTGTATCCCGAAAGGCGAACAAGTGTAGACATTAGGTGTTTAGAGGTTGTTGTCCTTAAACGAGAAGTTCTATAAGTTTTATAAGTGAAGTTTCATATATCTCGCCTAATCAAGCAAAGTCATTTGCATCCCGAAAGTTGAGTAAGTGTGGCGTCTAAACACTTCGAGAGAAGGTCACCTTAATCATGAGCTAATTATGCAAGTTATATCACATCGAGGCTCTCACATTGCTTAATCTCCTAATAATGCATAGACCTTCTTTCACCTTTTTCTCACATACAAGTTAGTTCGTAATTTCATCTTCCATCCATTCACTTCCCTTTACAAATTTCCTTGGAGTGCACAATTAGTTTTCTTTATTATTCCCAGTTCTGATTCTTTTATAATTTATTTAATTAATTCTTTTATTCCACCCAGATGCTAAGTAATGCCTAGAACTAATGTCTTGAATCAATTTCCTGCGTTAGACCCTAGATTATCCAGGTAAACTTACTGCTTCATTTGCACTTGGAATAGCAGTAGGAAAACTTGTACTCAACGAGGACTCAATGGTTATATGATGAAGAGGTACATAGTGAGTAATTCGCTTATAGTGATCATGACCAATGCCTTATCGCATAGGTTACAATAACAAACCACCCATCAAATAGAGAAAAAAGTCCCAACACCAACCACCTATACTTTATGTAAATGTGTAAGGGACCATTCCAAAAATATAGACAAAAGTCCTTGATATTAGAATCTTTGAATTAGAAAGGCTTTGGACATAAACAAAAGAAAGAAACCGTTAAAGGACCACTTTGGACCCCAAAAATAAAAAACTGAGCATAAGACATCGTTGTTCAACTTTTTTTGGGACCAACACATAATACTTCTTAAACTTGCCCCATTTTCTAACAAGGAATGAATTTTTGAAGGTTTTCAACACTTGCCAAAATGTGGAAACTATAACATTGACCATTTTTCGATTGTTTTGGTTGGTACCTTTATACTCTCATAAGTAGCTCCCTTCGTGGCCTATACTTAGGTAAATGTGTCAGGGACCATTAAATGAATATAGATGCAGGTCTTTGGACCTAGAATCTTTTAATTAGAAAGGCTTATGACTAAAACAAACAAGGAAACCGTTGAAGGATTCTTTTGGACTCCAAAATAAAAACTGAGTTTATGACATCGTCGTTCCTCTTTTTTAGGACCAACACCAAATGTACTTAAGTTTGACCCATTTTCTAGAGAGGAATGATTTATTAGTGGTTTTTTACCTTGGCCAAAATTTTGTTATTTTTTGGAAACTATAGATAGGCCAACTTTTTAATGTTTTAGTTGGTACCTTCGTACTCTCTTAAGTAGTTCCCTTCTCGAATTATACTTTATGTAAATGTGTAAGGGATCATACCAAAAGTATAGATAGAAGTCTTTAGTTCTAAAATCCCTGAATTAGAAAGACCTAGGACAAAAATTAAATAAACAAAGAAACCGTTGAAAAATCAATTGAGAAAAAAAGATCTTTGCCAGAAGCACATTTCGAGCGTATGAAGGACACGCATCTCTAAAAAAGTTTGCATCGCTTCAGTTGTTTGTTTCATTGGAGTGTCTTGGCCGATCTCGTCTTCAATGCCTTCCATTCGTTGTTACATCTGAGTTAGTCCACTTTCTTCTATTAGCGTCTACGACTTATGAATCTCTGATTCCTCTTAAGCTTCCCTCTGATTTTCATTGACTTTTGAAATCCCTATGAAGTTTTCCTAACAGAAAGTTGGATGAATTGAAGAAGATCGTTGAGCTCCGATGAGTGAATTCTTCTCCAAATGTGGTTTCATTTCTTTGGTACAGAAAGTGTGGGCTATGGTCAGTATGGACCATTCTCATGAAGCAGCGATGAGGTGGAGGAAATCAGCCAAAAGACCTAAACCCGGTGGGGGCCCAAACCAAATCACTCAAAAACTGGTTGGTGAAGGAGGACGTAATGCTAGGTCTATTATTGAGCCTCAAATGGGAAATGGTGGATTTGATCAGAAGGGGAACACCGTAGTGGGCCCTTTTCTAGAAACTTGGTTGATGGGCCAGCTACTAAACATCGATCAAATGGGGATAGTGGAATCAACTTGCATATAGATGTGGGGCTTTCATTTTTAGATAGGGAGAGGCATACTCCAAGCTTCCCGACGGGAAAAAAATTATTGAGCTTCACTATTTGGAAATTCCTCATTAAATTCCATCCCTTAGACTTCACCAACATCAATTGATTAAAAAATTATGGTTATTTTGTTAGAGGATATTGTTGTTAAAGATATGGAAGTTTAGGAACTCTCTTGTGGAGCAACTTGTTGATACTAAATTGCCTTATATTGTTATCTAATGGCTAATGGAGAAAAATTGGGGTTGAATCGAAATAGCTACCATTATTGTTCTTTAAAACGAACTCATTATTTTTCAATTTCATAAACCAAAATCTGTCAACTGAATTCTATCACATGGCCTTTGGCATTTTTGTGTTAAGCCCATGCTCCTTTGAAAATGGTCTCCAAGTATTGTCCCTAAATCCTTTGTCTTTAATTTTGTTCATGACTGGATTACATTGAGACATATCTCTATGGAATTATAGAGTGGTTGCCAATGTTATTGGTAAACTGTTGGCTTTTGATATAACTACTAGGGAATGTAGGGGAATGTCATATGCACGTGTGTGTGTTGAATTGTCTGGAAATTTTTCTATGCGTACTGAGATTACCATTCGTCTTGGGGGGAGGACTTTAGTATACCTATTACTTATGAATGGAAACCCCCTAAATGTAATTCTTGTAATCCTTTTGGTCACTCTGTTGGACATTGTCCTAGACATATGATAGTTGGTAGTAATGCTCAAAATGAGGATAAGGGGGAGAATGTGTCTACAGAGGGTGAAGGTTTAGGTATTGTGGCTTGTGAGTATATTTTGATTGAGTCCTTCATGCAGTTAAAGGAAGGTGAAATTCATGGCTCTCTAGATGAGTCTTCAAATCAGAAGGAGAGAGATGTAAAGAAAAGTGATAACTTTACTCCTATGACTCGTAAACGACGGGAGTTGGTGTTAGTTAAAGATCATGGGGTAGGCAAGGTTATGGCAGATGCTAACTCTTCTAGTAGTCTTACTAATCTGGGGAGGACAATAGTTGGGCCTTTGCTATTGTGGACGATAACTCTTCTAGTAGTCTTACTAATCAGGTGATGGTTCGAGAGATGTGAGCTCTCTTAGCAAGTTAATGAGGGATGGTGATCTAGATATTCCCCATGTTTAGTTAGTGTTGATTGAATGTGTAGGGTCTTAATGACCCAATGGAGAGTAGGGCACTGCTTGACTTTCTTTGTTTTCCTTATATTGGTTTTTGTTGCCTTCTAGAGACGAGTGTTTGTGAGGACAGTTTTAGGTCTGTGTTTGGTATGTTTGGTAACTCTTGCGATTGTTCTTGTTGCTATAGTAGTAGCGGCATTGGCCATATTTGGGTGATGTGGAAACAAGGCAATTTCGATTTTACTCCCCAAGTGGTGGATGAGCAATTTGTTATTGGTTCTTTAACTAATTTGAATTTTGGTGATAGTGTGGAGGTGTTTGTGTCTATACATCAAATAATATTTGTTGACATACATTTACTTTGGAAATAATTAATTGATGTTACTTCTAGTTGGACGTCTCCTAGTGTGATTATGGGTGACTCTAATGCCATCATAATGCATTCTAGAGCTTTTTGTAGGAACCCGTCTACTAGTGATAAGAACGAGTTTGAACAGGCCCTTCATGAGGCAGACTTATTAGAGGTGATAGTTCAGGCAACTAGTTCATATAGACCAATAAGAACTGTGAGTTTGGTATTATGTGTCGGCTTGATCGATTTCTTATCAATGAGGCTTAGGTATATGCTTGACCCCTCTTTCAAGTGAACACGTGTAACAACTCAACTTCCCTAGTAAGTTGAGGTCATTAATATTTAAATAAGTATAGATTTTTTTTTTAAATATACAAGAAAATAAATTAAAATTTGGGGAAAAACTTTAAATAATAAAAATAATTAATTAATTAAAATAACTAATCAAAATATTGAATCGAAGTTCTAAAATAAACCTATGAAAATATAACTGCTTAAATATAAATGCGAAAGAAAACTGAGATCCATGGTCACTTCTTTTCATAAGCCAGTTTGCCCTTGTCTCTATCCTTACCTGAAAATTAAATATTTAAAAGAGTGAGTCTTTTCATAAGCCAGTTTGCCCTTGTCTCTATCCTTACCTGAAAATTAAATATTTAAAAGAGTGAGTATAACTTTATACTCAGTAAGAGACCCATATTAGTCTCACTATGTGTCTGTCAACCTCTCGTTAGAGTTCGGTAACATGGGCATACTATTGCGCTCCCGAACTCATATTATCCAGTGGTTCCGTAGGGACATATCTAGGCTCTCGGTGAACCCGAAGGAATCACCCTATAGAAGAGTCAGGCTGTAAATGGTCCCGTCGAATCACATCTTAAATTAGCCACACGGACATGCATAGGTGGTGACCTCGAGGGACCCTCATATCTCATATGGTCTGACTCTAACAGGCAAAACTAAAAAACACTATAGCCTATTTATGCTTATCATAACATCAACATCTCAAAAAAGTACATATTTGATCATAGCATGCCTAAACAAATAATATTGTATCTCAATCATGATATGGTTACTGAAGTAACCATTTATAAGGTCATTTCAAGAAGACACATTATACCTCTCTTAGTTACGCTAGTTACAGAATGTGCATGGAGTGGGGTTTAGTAGGTAAAATCTCTTAACGGGAGATTTGCAAAAGAAATAGTATTGAGAGTCAAATCCTCCTAATAAACTCCGTCTTAAACATGAACAAAATTTAAACTTAATAATTTTGCCAATCTATCACTTTACTATTTAATTAGGCAACAAACTCAATCAAACTTACCCCAAGATTTAAAGTTGATCTCAATACAACCTTGAATGAAAATTTGTATAGCTCAATTCCTCAACCAAACCTTAACCTTCAAACAATATAATTAGTTTTAACTCATTTAAGACCTAAAACAATAATTATTTGGGCGTACCAAACCCAACTAGAACTAAGCAAAAACTCACTAAGGGCTTAAATATGTTGCAGACGGCTAAAACTGAAAGTGGCTCGACTAGCAAGGCTTCAACTCAAGTCTTGAGACTCATGACTCGCGTACGGCTCACACAGGAACGACTCGGTTGCAAATGGCTGGCGTACGGCTTACACGGAATGGCTCGGATCAATGAAGACGGCTCACGCGACTCGGTGAAGGGACGTGGCTCGGACGTCAACGGTAGCTCACCCGAAGAGACGCAACTTAGGCTCGAAGCTGACGGAAATGCACATGATTGGCTTCGGCACGGGTGAAGCACGAGGCACAGACGACTGGGGGAGACTGGACGGCACGGCTTCGCGATGGTAAAACAGTGCGGCTATGGCTGATGGATGGAGACGCGAGGCGGAGAAGGCTTCGTCTGGGCGATCGTCGTCGTGCAGAGGCTGCGTTAGTCGTGGGATTTGTGGCGGTTGGAGGTGCATAGTGAAAAGGCGGTGACGAGGGCTTTAATCGTGATGGGAAAAGGAAGACTGGAGAAGAAGGTGAATAGTAAGTTCACGCTTCCCAAAAGTACCCTATTTAATAATAACAATACTATTATTGTTAATAATTATTGCTATTATTATACCTATTAATTAATTCTTTCTCTTTTTACTTTTTCCACCCTAACAAACAACCTCTCATCTCTCCTCATTTAATACATTTTCCTTTATAATTGTATTTATTCTAAAATAAAATTAGTATCATTCCTCCATAACTTAATACATACCCATATAATAATATATTCATGGATATTATTGTACAATAATATGCAATTGACTAATAATGAGAATAATAACTTTTATTAAACAATAAACCAATTATCTATAAAATTATTATAGAACACAATAAGAAACCAAGAGTTCTCCACTTGCTCTATACATTGTAAGCTAGGTATGTAATACCTATGCCCTTAGTACGATAATCATCTTTTGACTGAGGAAGAGCCTTAGTCAAAGGATCTACTACATTATCATTTGTAGGTACTTTGCATGTTTTCACATCTCCTCTTTCAACAATTTCTTTTATGAGATGGTATCGTCTAAGTATGTGTTTGGACCATTGATGTGATCTAGGTTCCTTTGCTTGTACAATTGCCATGTTGTTGTCACAGTACAAGGCAACAAGGTTTGTAATACTGAGAACAACTCCTAGATCCTCGATGAACTTCTTTATCTATAAAGATTCCTTAGCTGCATCCGAGGCAGCAATGTACTCAACTTCTGTAGTAGAATCGACAACAGTTGCTTGTTTGAATCTCTTCCAATAACTCATAGCACCTCCATTCAAGCAAAACACATATCCTGACTACAATCTATAGTCATCTTTGTCAGAGTGAAAACTTACATTCGTGTAACCATTTACAACTAGATCGTTTTCAAGTCCTTCGTATACCAAGAATGCATTCTTAGTTCTTCTTAAGTATTTAAGGATATTTTTCACTGTTGTCCAGGATTCTTCACCTGGATTTGACTAGTATCTACTAGTCAAACTTATCGTGCATGATACGTTTAGTCGAGTGCATAGCATGGCATACATGATAGAACTCAAAGTAGAAGCATACAAAATCCTTTGCATTCTTTCCTACTCATCTTGTGTCTTTGGACACTAATACTTGTAGAGACTTATATCATGTGTCATTGACAAGAATCCTCTCTTGGAATCTTGTAGACACATCCTCTTTATTATTTTTTTCAATAGAAAGTCTTTGAGATCTATCTCTATAGATCTTTATGCCTAAAATATAAGCAGTCTTACCTAAGTCTTTCATTGCATTTACCTAACTAAGACTTGACCTTCTGCAAGGTAGGTATATCATTTCCAATAAGCAATATAACATCAACTAAATTACGAGGCTACTGAAACGTCAGTAAATGTGACAAAGTATTGATAACCTCCTCTATCAGGTGAGCTCATCGATCCACATACATCATTATGTATAAAACTTAACAGCTCAGTAGTTGTCTCACCCTTTCGAGAAAAAGGGCTCTTTGTCATTTTTTCTAACAAACAAGATTCACACAATTCAAAATCAAAAGAATCTAAAAGTCCATTCTTATAGAGCCTAGAAATGCATTTCTCATTTATATGCCCTAAACAACAATGCCAAGAATATATTGGATTCAAATCATCCAATTTAAATTTCTTAGTATTAATGTTATAGATAGACTTGTAATCACATGATTCAATATTCATACTATAAAGACCATTCATTAAACAACCATTGTCATAGAAAATGACTCTTCTGAAAGTAGAAAAGTTATTATTCTCAATAACAAACCTAAAACCATTCAAATCCAAACATGAAATTCAAATAATATTTCTCCTCATAGTAGATACAAAATAACAATTATTTAGTTCCAAAACAAGTTCAGAAGGTCAAGTTAGATCATAAGTCCCAATAACTAATGCAGCAACTCGTAGATCCACATCACCTTTAGCCAATGTCCTACTACTTCTTAGTCTTGCACATTTTCACAATTGTGAGCACCAAATCTAGTATCTAATACCAAAGATGTAGGGTTAAAAGTAGATAAATTGACTTCTATAACAAAAATACTTGAAGTTAAAAGGGACACTTCCCTGTTCTTTTTCAGTTCTTCCAGATAAAGAGGACAATTCCTCTTCCAATGCCTAATTTCCTTAAGGTGATAACATTTTCTTCCTTGGGTGGCTTAGATTCTTTAGATTTGGGTCTTGGTCTAGTTGCAGCAAAAGCATCAACTTTTGATGTTTTAACGACAACTTTACCATTACCCTTTCCTTGATCTCGACCTCTCAAATTGCAATGTTAGTCAAGGAAGTTAGTCCCGATCAATTTATCCTTTTGAAGAATGGATCACATCAACATACTAGGTATCACAGGATTAGTATTTGCCATAATATTCTACATCAAATAAATATGCAAAGCAAATATTAATAATTTTATGGGCATACTCCCACTAAAAAATCATACCCTCAAATGATCATTCATAATAATGAATTTAATTTAGTGGGCTAAAATCCATATTTCACAAGATTTCAAGTCAGCTTTGGCATGACACTTAAAATAAAGGTATTTAGGTAGACAACAACTTTATCAATTACATCACATGTAACTCTTAGAACGTTTATGAGACAAAAGATATCACATATCAATGCATCTTAAAATAGTCTCATCATATACCATTAAGTCCAAAATCGTTTTGATAGCCTAATTAAGTCTAACCATGTTCAAGCATATGAGTATCACCATTACTCCATCTTGCCTAACTCATATAACAAAATACACCTCCACTTTGGTGGAACCTATATCAAGTGATCCAAGCTTTGTAAAGTACTAACACATGGAAGGTACACAACTTATATTATAAAGAGGGTTATAGATTATGTTTTAATGTGAAAAATAAGTATATGAAAATTATTCCATAATTACATATGATAACACAAATAAAACATAACATATAAAAAAATGCATTTCACCAAATACAATTAATAACTTAAACAATTTTAAAGCACTAAGATTGGGCAAGACAACAGTCTTGCTCAAAACAGTTTATACCACATATACAAATCAAATTTTTTATTTATGATAAATTTCAGATCCATCTAAAATGTCAACCAAAAAATGTATGAAGAACAAAATCATTCAATCAGACACACACAATTTATATATCTCATATAAAATCCAAATTTAAATACCTCATTCATTAACACAAAAAGAATTAGCATCATATATTAACCAAACAACTCTATTTCAAACATAACAGACTAATCGAATCTTAAACAGTTTTTAACATCTATCCAAGAAATTCACAAATCCTAATTTTGTCAAACAAAACTGATTGAGGCAGGCAGATTGACAAGGCATAATATTATACGACTAGAAGAATCAAAATTCTCATATATAAATCCCTAATCATAAAAAATATATATTTGAATTTAATTGTTTATGTGAAGCAACCCTACTCTGATATCACTGTTGAAAAACGAACTAGGGCTAGATGCAACGAAATTAACATAAAAAAAAAATTCTCTAACCTTTCAAACGTAAACAGACCATGCATAAACAGTTAAATCATGAATAAACATACCTTTGTGTCGATGTTCCAAATTCGAATTACCTTGTGCTCATAAGGATGATCCTCCAAATTTGTATCACTAAAACGTTGTGAAATCACAAGCGTTCTCTGACAATATCTACACATGAACTAGGAAGTCGACTTCTCAAATTCAGGTTTGCTAGGACCTCACAAAGTGAGAATTTCAATTCTCTCTATTCTCTCTTTGTGTATAACGATTTTTATGTCTTTGCTTTCATGTAAAATAGGACCTCTAAGGTCTTATTTATAGGCTTCCTGGGGTTTCCTAATAAGCTAACGATTCCTATTAAGCTTACAATTCTCCAATTGAGCTTATTAATTATGTCTCTTAATTAGTTTCCAATTCTCTAATTGAACTCATTAATTACGTTTCCTAATAGAATTTCAATTCTCCAATTGGATTTATTAATTATCCAGCCTAAAGACAAATTTGATCTAATTCTTTCGTGTGTGACCCGTTAGGTTAATTTAATATGGCAATGAGCCCATAACTCATTTTATGGCCCATAAGTCATATTTGGTTTCTAGTAAGGCATTATGGCTACCTATATTAAATTAAGTCGGTGATCCAACATAACCTAATATAAATATTGTTTTAATCCTTTTATCACGCGATATCTATAATTGAAGATAAGGCACACGCGATATCTATAATTGAAGATAAGGCACACGCGATATCTATAATTGAAGATAAGGCATGGACAAAGTCACCTTATCTAATTCAATTGCTTTATCGATCAATAAGCATACTCAAATAATAAATGACAATCATACTCTTATTAATTCATTTATAGCATTGTCATGCATTTCCACAGTCACCCTTAATCGAAGGGCCTAGAGATATCTCTCCATAATAAGAGGAATAAATTATTGTTAACTGCATAATTCATAATGTATTCGAGTACAACCTTTATAATTATCTGGTTAAAGATAATGTTTGATTGCATCATAATATATTAATTATTATGTTTAACACTATGATAATCTCACGTCTAAGGATCAAAACAATCAATTATTTGAGATTATTAATGACACATATCCATGTAATAATCTCAAAAAGGGTTAATCCAATTGTTATTCTCTAATAAAAAATATTATTATAATGTATTTCTCTACATATATAATCATCCTATGATTATCAATTATAACTCATATTAATCTTAATTTATTATTGTTTGCACAATAATAATCGATTAGGAACATTTAGAATATAATAATATATTCATGGATATTATTGTACAATAACATGCAATTGAATAATAATTTTTATTAAATAATAAAATTATTATCCATAAAATTATTATAGAGCATAATAAAAAACAAACACCTCCCACCTGTTTTAGCACTTTAGTATTAGTTGCAAAAGATTCCTTTGGTTTTTCGAAGACGTCGCTTGCCAACTACCCCAACTTTAATTCCAGATTATTAATAAGGTGGCTTGAATTTGCAGAAGCGCATCATTTCTCTACGTATATTTGTGAAGAAGAGATTCTAGATGAAAAGGATGGAGTAGTGGTGGTGGTTTGCTGATGTTGAGGTGATAAATTGTGTGGTCTATCATTGTAATGCCTTTGGCGATAGCCAAGTGCTTCACCACGATATTTTGTTGCATTTGATTGTTTTGCTCGTGCCCTCCCCAAGCCCTCCCCAACTGAAGTTAGGGTGATCTCTCAAACTCGCATTGTAGGTGTTGGCATAGGAGTCATTTTTCACATAGGTGATAACATGTATAAATATTCGTTATTATAACCTATTTTATTAGAATAATGAGGTCAAAACGCCTAAGAGTACCAAAGTATTTAGAAATACATCTTACATAACTATTATGCATGTTTTACGCGATTTACATGTCTAAACGTAGGATGAGTAGAAATTAAAAAACTAGTGAATCGAAGGGGACATCTTGCGCAAGAACTACGTGATGAGAACTCATTTGAAAATTAACATCTCCATATGAGGAACCACTTCATCACGCAAGGAAGGTTCACTAGAAGACAAGAATGACAGTTGGAGCTGATGTGACTTCACAAGGCTGCAGTCGACTCTGACAATCTCAAAAGAGCAAAAGTTTCCCACCAAAAGCTGTCTATAAAAAGACTTCACCCCCAACAAGGAAAGAGGAGGTCTAAATGGACAAAATAGGCTTGAATGGGCCAAAGTCTAGGGAGAAGGGTAGAAAGAACTAGCTTTTCAGCTGGCTGTAAAAAGTTTTCTTCTTCTTCTTCTTGGGTGAGACTATAAGTGAGAACTTAGAGTCTGAACGGAGAAGAAGTTCATCTTCCCATTCCCCTTAACTTGTATCTTTTTTCCATTCTTCTGTCTTCCATCTTTTTGTTCTCGGTGTTATATTTATATTGTTCATATTGTACCATGGCTGAAGACCTATATTCTTTATACATATTACATGTTTATACCTTTTCAATCCATCACATCTCTACTTTCCATCAGTCAATGTGTTATTGATAGTTTAGGTTGTTGATAAGTTTTTATAGGAAGTTTCACTTATCAGTCTTATCGCATTAGTTGAGCTATTCTCATCACTTGGCCAGCGTAAGTTGCCAACTATCTAAGAGGGTAAGTAGCAAGAACATGGCTAACGGGCGCAAGGAAGAGTTTTCTCTTCTTTTGTGAGACAACTTCCATCATTTATATCCTGAAAGGTGAACAAGTATGGATGCTAGACACCGAGAGGTTGCTGTCCTTAATCGTGAAGTGTTATACGTCTCATAAGTGAACTCTTCTTGATATATCTTATCTAAACACTCTTAGTCATGTGGATCTCGAAAGGTGACCATGTGTGGCATTTAATGACTCTAAGAGGAACACCCCTTATTCATGAGATGGTTGAGTAACGTATATCGCATTGAGGCTATCACCTTACTTAATCGTGTTATAATGCATAGACATTATTTCACCCTTTCTCACATACAAGTTAGTTATCATTTCCATCATGTCATCCACATTCCTTTTTTACAGAATTCTCTAAGTGTACATAAATACGTAGATTTCTTTCTTATATTCTTTATACTATTTATTTAATTTTTTTCTACCGCCTAAGTAATAAGTAGATTCTAGAACTAAAATCTAATAACAAGTCCCTATGTTCGACCTTGAATCACCGAGGTAAGCCTGCTGTTTCGCTTATACTTGAGCAAGTAATAGAAAAACTTGTACTCAATGAGGACTTTGTAGTCGTGTGATGAAGAGGTACATAGTGAGTATTCACATACATTGATCATGACCAATGACTTATCGAATAGACACACTAAAAGATAACGTACCTTGCATACTTAAAACTCCACAACCAATAGGCAACTGTTTCAGTATTGAGTGGGCATGTGTTAGTGTTATGGTGACTGCTGCATCCCAACAACCCATTTTAGACACATGTTGTACCACATGAACAAAGCTTTCTACATTGTTGATTTGCGATAAGGCCATATAAATTGAAGTAGTTTGTTCATCTCGGTGGCCTATCCTTACAAATGCGACCATATTATTTCTATCCACTCCTTCATGAATCATTTCTATACTACCTCTGTTTCCTCTATTCTCTTATCATGAACTGAAACTATCATCTCTCCATTATTGGATATTACTGGTCATAGCATCAGATATTGTCTTAATTTGGTTATAAGAACTTCTTAACACCATCCTACAAACACAACATCAGTAGCCTATTGTGTGTCCTCACTTAACCTAAGTAAAATTGCTCCATCAGTATGCATTCAAGTATGCCATGATGGGGACATGCATTCACCAATCGCTTGAGTCTATGTCACGCGTTAATCAGATTCTCTCTATCTCTCTGTTGGAAGGTCATCAGGTTCTGCCTTTTTATAGCATTCTCGATGGGTGTGAAGAACTTCTTCATGAATTTTTCTATCAAATCCTTCGAAGTTGTTACCTCTCATTGTTCTAGAGAGTTTTCCCATTGCTTGGCCTCATCATGTAATGTAAAGGGGAAGAGCGCAAAGCACAACTCATCCCTCGAAATTCCAGGCATATTGAATGAGGGGCAAATAAAGTAGAAATTTCTAATGTGATCGTGTGGATACTAGCATGGATGTCCACCAAATTGCCCAACGTTTTGAATCATTTGGAGCATGACTGGCTTGATATCAAACCTTGTGTTCTCGCCAAATGTAGGGTACGTTATATAGGGTTGAAATCGTAAAGATTGGGTAAGCCATATGACCTTATGGGTCTGTCCAAGTCATGGGCTAGGTAGGTGAGGTTTGATTCTTGGGCATGTTGATTGGCATGGATGACCTTAGTTTCTTTGCCTCCTTTGCCTTTGTCATCTGTGCCTCTGAAATGTTGGTTTAATCTTAGGGTCGAGTATAAATTCAGGTTGTTCACTTTCACTCATAAACTTGTTCACTTTCACTCATAAACTTGTTCACACACTCTTCGGCTAAAGTGCACAATTCAATTGAAACAAAACTTCTACATAAGATTAGTACACAGGTTAAGTCCAAAAAGAAAAAACATTAAACTCCCCTGCAACGACGCCAAAAACTTACTTAACTGTTTATGTTCATATGTTTTAACTCGTATATATGTCATGTTAAAGCTCTAAGTAAGTGACTATCGATCAGGCTACTGAACATGATTATGCAATAAAAGGTGCAGTCCTATTCATGTGTTGTAACTTCTAAAGATATGCATGTAGTACAAATTTTCCTCTCTATCGCTAAGTGCAAGCGAAGAGAGGTTTCCTAATAATTTCAAGGTTGAATATAGGAAATCTAATACTCCTAAGCGTCTTATCACGCAACTAAAATCGTTTGGTATAATCTATACAGTATTGTTATAAATAGTATACTTTATCCTAGTTATCTATTGACAGTGCAAGGTGAGCATGACGATGAAGTGAGATGGGAAGTGAATTCAGTTCTAGGCATGGCGAGAAGGAAAGTCTAATTGTCTAGCCACAATGAATTGGTGCTTTAATAGTTCAAGGTGATACAAAGCATATATTAACTTTGAATTTGGGCGAGTGACCTCTTGGTGTCTTCCCCATATTTGCTTACCTTTCAGGATCCAAATACTCAAAGTTAAGCTAAGATCTATATGTAATCATCTTGTATGCATTATTAATAATTTATCATTGATTAAGGTAGATAACCTCTTGATGCTTTCGCCGCATACATTAGCATTTCTGTAACTTATGTGAAGGATGAATTTTGCGACAAGATTGTATCACTGCAGTTTTCTCGCCACTTGCTTAGCTAAATGTGTGTTCTGACTTGTCAGATGATTGCAATCAATACCATTGTCTTTGTCTCGAATATACAATGTTTTTATATTCACGTTTAACTCAACAAAACTTATAACGCATATACTAGGATTCTCTACTATTAAAAACACATTCCCTTACTCACAAACTAATGAAGCAGATTGAACATGAAAAATAAAAGAAAAATGGGAGAATGATAGAAGAAATACATCATTGTTATAAATATAACTTTAGGCCTCTCGACCATAGTGTACATATTACAAAGCAATACAAATGAAAAGATAAAATGGAATACAGAGAAGTGTGTCAAGCCTTGAAGTATGATTTCTCATACTCTTTGGCTATAATTTTTGCCTATTTGTGAGGGAAAAGATGGTCAAAAAGGAATTTTCTCTCTTTTTTAGCTCTAAGCTTTCACTTAAAACTCAAGAGAAAATAAGATGGAAAATATGAGCTCGCTCCCCGGCCAAGAATGCAAACCGAAGTCTGAAGTAGATCCCTCTATTTATATATGAGAAATGATGTTGACAGGACTCCACGCGTCATTAATGGCTCTGAAAAGCTGCATTGACGCAGTGAAAACTTCCTTTTTTTCCTTTGTCTGACATTCGCGCCAACAAGATTTGTCGACAAGTGCATCAGATTGCCTAGCTCCATTGCTTGTTGTTGCATTGGTTAATCGCATTGGATGTCCACCAAATTGTCCTGCGTTTTGAATCACTTGGAGTATGACTGGCTTGATCTCAAACCTTATGTTCTCGCCAAATGTAGGGTACGCTATACCAGGGTTGAAATCGTAAAGATTGGGTAAGGCATATGACCTTATGGGTCTGTCCAAGTCATGGGCTAGGTAAGGGAGGTTTGATTCTTGGGCATGTTGATTGGCAGGGATGTCTTGATTGTTTTGGTTGTTCATTGTGTCTACTACTTTTGCCTATTATCTCGCGATAAAAACAGTAAAAGTGCGATACAATAAGATTGGGTTCTTTTGCATGTTGCGATCCATAAATTAATCAAATCGCTTACTCTTTCCTTTGTTTTATTCTATTCTTATGTGATAAGACTCCATTATTTTACATAAAAGACCATAATAACTTGTATTTCTACAAGTTATCACCTATCTCCCTTATATAGTCGTTTTAATCTAAGGGTTTTTTTTCTGTTAAAAATGAACCTCATGTCAGAGCTTATACCTCAACTCTGTTATAATGTCTAAATCCTCTCGTCCAAAGGAGACCTTATCATCTAGTAATTTGAAACTAATTACGTCATCATTGTTAAGATTTATGTCCTAAAACTCGTAGATTGTAAATATAATCCATTAACGGTTGTTAATAAAATGTTATTATTATAATCATTGTTATTGATTATATTATCAGTTTTGCCTTAATAATCCAAATCCAATAAACTAACATCCTAAGTTGTTTAATGAGTCTTGAACAGTATATAGAGACATACATAAACCAATGTTCGAGATCAACTTAAAGGGTCTATAGTATAGGGATAAGGATGGGTACCTTATCTTGGTAACACTATGAATACGACTCACTTTGTATTTGATACAAATGCAATGATCTAACGCGTTCGTGTAGTTGCATGCGAGTGAGGGTATCTTATGCAATGAGTTTGCATAAGATCGAACCGCAAAACAGTAACCACTAGATGTAACTCCATTAACTAGTTAGGTTTCTTTGATTTGTATGGGTGAGAGTTGTCAGATTGTGACTCAATAAGCTTATCATTTTAGGGACAAGACCGAGTGGAGAGTTGGGAACATAATTACACAAGATGAAATTCACTCATTCCCTACTTTAGGGTATGTAGATGAGTGTTCCCTTAAATGATGTCTTCGAGACTTGAACAAAGGGCTCTACCCTCTCTATGGCACGGGAGGGGTTTCTGTTTATTGGTAGAACCATAAAAAGGTTGTTCATTAAAGGAGCACTGATATTAAGGATTAGAGGTAACCTAGGGGTAAAACGATAATTTGATCCAACTGGTGTTACAAATATTCATGAAAGACTAACTTACTGTTATTGGTTTATATCCGTAGACACAAAAATATATCTACAGTGAGAAGAGTTCAGTTGTGAGTCTTTAGTGGAGTGTACACATAATTAACAAATATTGATTAATGTGGTTAATGAGTTTAGTCAATTAATCTCAAATTGTTGTAGCTTTTGATGTATAGGTTCATTATGAACCCTTCCCAGCTCATAAATGGTAATGAGAATTATTTATATTGGTTGTAATTTGAAATGTTCAAAATTACTTTGGGAATTAGTTTAATGTATAATACATTATAATATAAAGTTTATCAAACTTAATTATATAAATTTAATTTTGGATATGATTCAAAATTAATTTATTAGAGATAAAATATTTGAATGAGTTCAAATATTAATTTAAGGAGAATTTTCAAAAATAGCAAATTTTACAAAAATATTTACAATCTATAGCAAATTCTATCACTCATAGTCATTGATATACTATAGGGATAGAAGACTATCATCGATAGAATCCAAAATTTTGTTATAACTTGTAAATATTTTAATTTATTTTGCTATTTTTAAAAATGTCCCATAATTTAATGTGAATTGGATTCATATTAAAATTATTGGTTATGGGAAAAACTTATATTTGAATATGATTCAAATTTAATTTAAGTTAAATATAGGATATTTAATTTAGCTATTAATTAATTGGAGAATTAATTAATAGTTTAGTTTAATATTATTTAATTCAATTAATATAAAACTATAAGATATTTGAGAGATATTAATTAAATAAGATTTAAATGAAATATTAATGAAATTGATTTAATTAATTAATAACTAATTGATTAATGGTTAATTAACTAGTAGATTTGAAAATGAGATTCTCTTTTACTCCCTTTCCTACCCCAAGAAGGAAATAAAGTTATAAATATCTAGAAGAAAACGATATTCCTTAATAAACTAATAAAAAAAAAAGTCAATGCTTTTGCTTTTTGAAAAAAGGAATAGTTTCTCTCTAAATATTTTTTCCATTTCGATTGGTTCCCATAAATCAATCTCATTCCAGAGAATAGGAAGGTCTTCGACAGTTGATGTTCCAATTTGGAGATTTACTTTGTAGACTCACAAATATAAACAAATAAGTTTTTCTTTATCTAATTTATATTTAGAAAGCATGCTTAGCCTTTAAGTCTTAATAATAAGAAAATTTGTTCCTATATTATTTTTGCCAATATACTGGTATTATGAGATTTCCAAATTAATTTGAGGAATGATACTGTATAACCTTTCGCTTCCATGAGCTTTTATCCCTTCAATCCCGTCTTTCCTCGACCTCTCTCAACAAGATGTAATGGCACAAACTTCACATCCAAGAAATGTCCAAAGATGGTTTTCCTAAACATGTAAAGTTGCCTAGGTGTTAACTTATTTTTTATGTTTGACATGGTCTTCGATAAATGCGAACAACACGTCAAGATTGCAAGGAAGAAGTCGAAATTGCAAATTTTGGTGACAAGAACCATTTGCAAAACAGAAAACACACGTAACAAAACAAAATTATTAACTTGCCCTAAAACTTGGGACAATCTCGACTGAGAACAAGATGAATTACCAATTGAACTTGGACAACATTGCACGAAGATGCCACGAGATAAGGGTATTACATGCATTCTGTGATGTATCTTGAACCAATCTCAGGAAAAATCGTCTTCAAGATTACCCACAAAATGCATGTGAAACGCAACAAATCTCGGGATTCATTAAAAAAGTCTTGAGCAATTCACAATCTTCGTCGAGATTCTTCATCTACACGAGCTCAGATTGATGAAATTTTTGAGATTCATCGAAGAAAACCACATGCATTTACTTAAAATATAGTTCTACATCCAACTACATAGTTTCCTATTCACCTCAGATTTCACAGAAAACACTATAACATAACCTAAAATCCAACCCTAAACTATGAAATCGTTCAAAGTAAATCACTTTCACAGATTTAAGCTCGAGGATGACTTCTTGAAATTTCAAGGAGCAAAACATGTTTAATGTCGGTCGAAATGAGCATAAGGTACATGGTTTAAGGTTTTGAGAGAATATCTAATGTTAGGGCTTCCAAGGGAATTTTGGTCATTTGAGATTACCCTTTATTTTGAAATTTAAAAACAAAACCCACAATCTCGGTGACGATCCTGGTCGAGATGGATCTAGAAATTATGTTGAAAGGATTTTTTAAGATTTGAGAAAAATTCAGTGTCAAGGTCGGCCGAAATGGATCGAGCAAAATAAATTTATGAGTTTTCTAAAAGTGTGCTACTTTTGAAATATAAATAGAAGTTGTGCTACTTTGAGAAATTTTCCTTCTATATTACTCTTACTTTTTTTTCAAAACAGCTCTATAATAACCCTTAATCATACACGCCATACAGCTCATAAGGCAGTTGAGAAGAATTGGAAAAGTCCTCCATTCCTCTTTGATCCGTGAAATCAAAAGAAGAATTTATTCAAAATCTGTTATTCTCGGAAAACCCAATTCGGAAAGATGCATGACTTCTGCTTCACAATTCCTTATGGATTGATTTTGGTTGGTGGTGGCATTTTTGGCTACCTCAGGAAAGGGAGCATAGTTTCGCTAGCTGGAGGTGTGGGTACGGGATTAGCTCTAATTCTCGCTGGATACTTGAGCCTTGGAGCTTTCAAGAAGAAGAAGAACTCTTATCTTGCTCTGATTCTTGAGACTGGTATTGTTGGTTTTCTAACTTCTGTTTCATGTTCATCTTTTAGTGTTTGATCTTGTTTTTGCGTTTTTTGGGGTTGAAGATCTTGTCTGCTACTATTGATTCTGGTAGTTATACCAGTTATAAAACCTTTAAAAATTGGATGCTTGTCACGTAGATGTGTCAATTGTTTCCTAATTTCTTTTTGCTGTTTTTAGTGTTCTTGTTTTTTCAAACTTGAGACGCTTGTGAGCCAACTCATTCGAGGTATTGTGGTTCTCTTCTTTGTTTTGTGCGTAATCTATGCAGAGAAAATCACTAATCAATAGGATGTTCAAATCTCCTTATCATATTTTATTAGCAGGATATCTCGTTATGAATCTATTACTACAATTCATGAGAACTTGCTGAACACGTGTTATTTCATCTTCTTCTTCTTGCCCAGCTGCTTTTGACCAGTGTAGCTTCTTGTTCTCTTCTGGAATTCGATTTCCGAATGGTTAACTTTCTGGGTGCTTTGCTGGGTATTATCTTGATTCTATGTAAGTGGAGGTATCTGATGGCTGAAAACTTTTGAAAAAGAGATCCAATATACTCTCAATTTGCACTGGTGTGTCCATATTTTTCATTGGTCCTAGACGGTTGTCTGGAAGAGAACTGTAAGGGCTTACGGTTTATGGGTAGGAGTAGTACGGTACTACGAAGGCATAAAGATAATATTAGTTAGTGTATTTGGTTATAAATAGAGGGAGGGGGATTGAGGTAAGAGAGGCTATTGTTGAGTGATTTAGGGCTTGGGTTAGCATACTAAAAAGAGGAGGAGGTCCTAAGTGCCTTATACTTGGTTTATCTTTTAGTTCTTAATCCTTTACATTTCAATATTTTCAGTTCTTGATTTTTTTAGGTGGTATCCTAACATTTTCACTAGCACATTCTGAGCTGCCATCTGAGCCCGGCTTCTAGCCTATGTGTGCAAGCACAGAACTGGATACGGCTGCTGTACCCTACCTTCCATCAGGTCAAATGCACACCATTGCCCATCATTAGGGGAGGGGAGGCAGGTGAGATGTCAAGTCAGACTCTAGGCGAACATGCTTCTATTATGTCTCCCTGGTTGGTCTATCGGTTTTTACAAAAAAAAAAAAGAAAAAGAAAAGAAAAGGGTTATGATTAGTACGATGGATTATTTTAATACAAGTAACAAATGAACAAGCGTAGAGAAGTTGTCTAAAATTGATTTTCTAAACATTCAGTGCTGTCCAGAACTGGTATGATATCCTGATTGCTTATTTTCTCCTCAAAGATCCTTTTCTGACTCGACTGTGACTTGTACACTGGTTAAGTGAAGTGCTATAGACAGCGATATTCTACATACTTGTTAATGACTCCATTTTCCTTGATTCTTTATCTGGAGCTTTCATCCATGAGCATCATTTTTCTTATTAATTAGCCACAAATATAGAAGGTAGCACAATTCGGTTGGAATTAAACCATCCAAGAAAAACAAGGATGCCTTGAAGAAGGTAGCACACTACTTTGATTCATCCTTCCCGGCACGAAGGAAGTGTGCGTATTGTTACTACTTTCGCACCTGAATCTCCTATTACAGTGGAATGAAATCCTTCACTAAAACTTCTTTTCATTGCATTTCTTCCTTTTCTACAATAGTCAAGCTTATTGCTTCTACACCTGCAACTTCAACTGGAATTTTGGGAACATGGAAAGAAGGCTACTTTGAAAGACATTCTCAGCCCTCTAGAAAGACATTTGAGCAACTGGACAGTGGCTGTAGGTTCTACTTTAGGTGAAATATTTCTATATTTCTTTGAGAGTTTTGAGGTTTAGGCATGGGAACTTAACGAAAAGAAATGTGTCGCTCCCTTTTTATTAAATAATGGTGGGGTTTTCCCTTGGAAAGGAAGGACTAATGGCTAGGTTATAAATTACTAGTATGGGCTTTCTCCCCATTGGGATTCGTGTTCAGCTTCATGTATTAATGCCAGTTCCAATAGTTTCTGGAAATCAATTTTAGGTTTGAGTGATTTGCTTGTTTAGAGAATTAATCTTGTGGTGGGGAATGGTGTTAATTGGTGCTTTTGAAAGGAGACCTGACTCCATTTTCTTTTCTCAGGTTGTTTGCCTATGACAAGTTTCTTGCATAACTACTTGGGTGGCTATCTGAATTTCTGAAACCTCAATCTTGAAAGGAACATGAATGATGAAGAGACCTTGGAGTGGGTTGGGTACAATGGCTCGACAAAGATTAAGGTCTTTGTTTGGAAATGTGTATGAACAGGCCTTAGTACTTAAGACAAAGTTCAAGCAAGAAACTCTAATCACTTCTCCCATTATTATGTCCTTGTAAGACTGCAGAGGAGACTGGCAATTACCTCTTATTTTGATGCCCTTTTCCTCCGTCTTTGGTTCCAGGTCTTAAGTATCTTTGGCTTCAATATGATTTCCAGTACTGATGTTGTTAGGATACCTCCTAATAAGAACACTCACGAACTAACAAAGAACACTAAAACATAGAATTATATTACAATGTCAAGAAGAAACTACAATATACATTAGCACATTAGAATCCTCCAAATTCCCCCATTAGGATTTGGAATGCCTTGAATTCGTTACGTGGAACTACGAACAACCTAGTAACTCTTTAGTTTTCATAATTGAGTCTAATTACTTCTTTATGAGTTATTTATGTTTGACCCAAGGTAAAGAGAAGTGCAATATATATACTCTCTAACCTAGTGGCGCCGTTTTGTATTATGAAATATTCTCTCGATAATATTGTTCTCCCTTTGCTCCATGGCATAGCTAATACATTGTTAGTGAACCACGTATATCTGTTTGTCGATCTTTATACTTGTTTTATATTGCTTAATTGTTGATTTCGTAGCATAGGAAATCACCACAAAATTCTTGGCACTTTGCTTCCAACCCAAACCCTCTAATTATAACAAACTTACTAACTAATTAATATTTTGTCCCTTATAATAACCATACTAATATTCTACTAATAATCCTATTATTCCCCTAACTAGGGGTCTTACATGCTTAACTACTTTTTTTGTCTTTACTGTTGTGTATGTCGTCCCAAAAAATGAAGGCCAGACTCTCCTCACGAACAGGACTATTTCATTTTTATGAGAAAATGATCCAAATTGTTTTGCACAGGAGCTTATGGTTTCCAGAGAACCTTTCTACTTGTAAAATTAACTTTTTGTGACATTAGTATTTTAACTCTCTTAGGAGATTAAGAGAGCGGGTGGACAGGTAGTGGCTAGGTTTAGCGTCTCCCTTTTGGACTCCCATCAGTGTGCCTTTTTGTAATTATGAAAGTGGTCTTGGTTTTTTTGGATTGAAGTTCTGTTTTCTAGTTTACTATAGAATAATGCTCAAGTTTGTTTTTTGCATGCCCTTGGACTCTTTTGCTTTCTCTTTTTTCAAACGAAATCTTAGTTTCTTACCCAGAATTATAACAATATGTTCTTACATCTATACCAACTCGAGGAATTTTTTTCATAATTCCCCTGGCTGCCGGTTGTGTTCAATCATTTCATTCCTCGAACAAAGTTTGTTTTGAATGCAAGAATGGTATTTTTCTGATGCCACAACGTTCTGTTTTTTTCTCAAGATTTCTAATTAACGATCTATCACTTTTCCATATTAAATTAGGTTTGATTTTTTTTTCTTTAATGGAGTGATAAATATGTCTATGCCTTGGAACAGTATGCAGCGGTGCGCTCACCTGGGTGATGGGACAGCGCTATTTACAGACTTCAAAGATCATGCCGGCTGGTGTTGTTGCTGGAATCAGGTAACTTGATCTACTTCTAAATTCACGTCACAAATTTCTTTTAAATGAAAGCAATAATTTTCTTGTGATGTTGTCTATATCAATTGAAAGGACATAGTGATGGCACTATTTATCATATTGTTCTTTGCTGTTAACTCAGCTATCCAAACTATACCTTTTGATTTTGTTCTGAATTACAATATGAACAAAAACTTGTTTTAAAGTATACCCTAAACCCTAAATCAATAGATTTGACTGGTGATGTTATTATCACATTATTGTAAGCTATATTGTAGTTATCATTATTCTTTAAAGAACGAAGCTTTCATAACCAATGCTCACGAGAATATTAAACCTCACCACTACCTGTCCCTGAATACAACCTACCTGAAAATCAAACTAAGGTCATAATTACAAAAGGCCTAGTTACAAATGTTCACAAGAAGATATTAAGCTTCACCACCTCCCAAAATTTGTTACGCGACTTCTTCACCATTCTAAAGAACCTATCATTTCTCAAGTCAAACGCCCCCTCCCCAAAAATAAAAGACAAACGGGCATGCCACGAAACTTTGCCCCTTTTCCTAAGTTGCAAACCCAGGAGCCCCCCCTCAATTTGGAACTTGCATTATAATGATTTCTTTAAGTGCTTCTTTAGTATACTTTAGTTTTCTGGTTTTCTTGGTTGACAAGAAAACATCAAATTGAAAACTGGGGTTGGAGCTAACACACATGTACCAATTTCTTTTTGTTATTCTTGAAATTCTCTCTTGACTTTATTTTACCTGATATTATGTTACACTTTTCTTTTTGTTATTCTCTTGCAGTTCTCTCATGACTTTATTTTACCTGTACAAGCTCGCAACTGGTGGTAACCATATTTCTCCCAAGGCTGAGTAATGATTTCAAATACTTCTTCCGATATTCAATATAGGAAACGCACTGGATCACACTAGAAACTCGAACAATGTATTAGTATACAAACAATTGCTGTTATTGCTAATTTTACAAAGGTTGGACGTGTAAACTGAATGATCATTGCTGAATATAGACCAGGTGGGTTGAAAGAAAGGCTTAGAGTTGTTATTTGAACGTGTGCTTGGGAGAGCTCTGAGCTGTTGCTCGATGGGTCTGTCCTTTTACATTTGTTATTTCTTGGAATCAAGTTTTCTCGTAAATCTTTGGATTCTGTTACAAATTCTTGTTTGTTCTCTTTTTTTCTTTCTTTTGTCATCATCTTTTTTGTCCATTGATGTAGTACTTAATGAAACCGAATGGGAGTTGAAAAACGTTTTTGCTGACATTTCCACACTGCCAAATTATCCATTGAATTTGAAAGTAGAGGCAAAGTCTCATTGAGTTATGAAAAGAACTCTTTTGAACTGTTCTTGAAAAATAAAAATAGAATTCTTGAATGGATGAGACCAAAATTATTCCACCATTTATGAATCATAAAAAATATATTGCAGGCATTTTGAGAAAAGGAAATGAACCTGGAGTGGTTCCTACTTGAAAACCTAATTAATCTGAACCAATGTTTGATGTAGTATTGTTATGAGTAGCATTGAATAATTGGTATCAGAGCCCATAAAGTTCAAGTTAAATTTGAAATCTGTTAATTTCAATTGATTTCAAATTTCATTCTAATGGGAGAAGGGTTTGAGATAATTTTATTGATCTTCCAATGAATCTTGTCCTTCAAAATTTTTATTACTTCAAAAAAATTTGAATTTCAAAGATCTAACCTCTAAGTTCACTTGTACGCCCATATCTAAGTTTGTGGTCTTGGCCATAAGACATAAGGTAGCGTACTATCACGAGCTTATATAATTTTAGGGCATGACAGTATACTCGTTGGTCAGCAGTAATTTGCCTTAGCACATATCGATATAGATCCTTGATGTAAGGATTTTTATGTTTCTAGAACTAATAATTTTTTTGTATAATAAAGATTTATGGTATGAGAATTTAAAATTTTCTCAAATGTCTAATTTTCTGAAGAAAATTTTATCATCTAAATCTTCTTCAAAAGAGCTTTTTCAGAAAGAAATAGATAGCAACATAGTGCTTTCTCCAATACAAATGAATCAATACCAATAGCAAACATAAAAAATGATTTTCTCAATTGGAGAATACCAAACTTCCAAAATAATTTATTTTAAAAATACTTTTAATTTCAAAGAAAATATGTGTCAAGTTTGTTGAAAGGAGAATGCCAATTTATGGAAAAATAGACTCTATACAGTTATTTCCAAGAAATTATATAAAAAGCATAAAAATGAATTTTCATTTATTCAAGTAGGTGTTATCCAAATAGCTTTAATTCCAATATTTAGATTCGGACTAGATGCACCAATCTTAGCAATTTTACATGACAAACATCACAAAACCTTGAGCCTTGATATCACCAGCAAAGGATTAAACTTTGAAGAAGGTGTTCAAAAACTAACATTTTCTTATACAATCATTTACAAAGTTTTTACTACTACCATGCATCCAAAAGCTTTGATGTCATCATGTTGATAGAAACAAATCTAAATTGTTATTCTCACAGTGTTCCACAACTCCTTTCTTGGAAAGAAGTTACTAAAAATCCTCATTGGGCTTTAAACAACACTTTTATCCTTTAAAAGAAAGAGAAAGAACTTTTCCATTTAATTGAACATCTTGATGGAAAAGTGGAGATCAAATTTGAAAACGAATCATCTACATTTCTTGTTGTCAAAGAAAACATAATCTCTCGAGAATTCATGAGTTCAAGACCACGCACGTTCAGTATTTGAAGTGAGTGAATGTAAAACGTGCAATTAAACTAAAACATAATTTTTGCATAAGATTAGCACAAAGATTTAATCCAAAAGGAAAATCACTAATTCTCCGGCAACGGTGCCAAAAACATGACTTGGTTTCATTTCTTTATGCGATATAAAACTCATTTGTAGATATGTCATGTGAGATTCTAATAATGCGACTAAGCTAGCGTCTAGGTCAGGGTTATACGATAAAAGGTGCATTCCTTACCTATATGTTGCTAAATGCATAATAATTAATGTTTAGCACACGTTTTCCTCTTTATCGCCCAAGTGAAAGCGGAGAAAGATGATTCTTGGTAAGTCTAGGGTCGAACACAAGGAATTAGTTTCCTAAATGAATCTACCTTGCGTTTTAGTTTTATGCAGCAACTATAGACAATATAAAATATCCACAATATGGTTTTTCTAACTATTTACACGGGTGCGAATGGAGCAGCAAGTGGACATGTCGGTGAAATGAAATGAAGAATGGACTCAGTGATTTAGGCGTGAACGTATAGGAATATTTAGTTAATTAAATATAAAACAAGGGATTTTAACCTTTCGAGACGATACAAAGTATCTATTAACTTCATAATTAAGGCGAGCAACCTCTCAGTGCCTTTGTCATACTTGCTCGCATTTCTGGACCCAAATATTGAAAGTTAATTTATGATTTGTATCTCATCTGTTTGTTTGAACCATAAGCGCCAACTTGTCTTTATTGGCAAGCAACCTCTTGGTGCATGCTTTTTCACTTACACATAGTGACAATATTGTATTGCTATAATCTCCTTGCCGTATGGTTAGCTTAATGCGGGTCATCATGCGTCAAGTGATGATAGTCAATACTTTATCTTTTCTTTAGAAAGGGATAAGGTATTGATGGTCGTATTTAACTAAATAAAACTTCTAATGCAATCAACCAAAGTCTATAGTGTTAAAACACCCCACATTATGCAAACAATTAACTAAATGTTCAATGAATGGGTAGAGAGAGAAATATGGGAGAATGTGACTGTTATTAGATGGACTTAATGTTTTCGTACATGTGAATTACTATATCAATACTTTCCTAAGTCAGGTCATCGCACTTAATGCACTCATCATAACTTTCGATATTGCTTGCTTTTGATTTTGGGTAATGAGTCATAAGTCATGATCATTGCATTTGAAGTGTTCCCATGTGCTTCTTCGTTGCATAGCTCTTAAGTCCTTGTTGAGTACAAGTTTTCCTACTGCTCGCCCAAGTGCAAGTGAACCGTAGGTTTACCTAGGTGATTCAGGGTCTAACATAGAGGATTGTTATAGATGTTAGTTCTAGATTTCACTTATCGTTTAGGCTTTATGAATTTTAAATTTAGAGAATGTAACACAATTATTATGACTACTTATTTACAACTCGAGACTCGTGCACAAAGAGTAAATTAAAGCTAGGGGAAGATGAGTTGAACTAACTTGTATGCGGGTAATGGGTGAAGGAAATTCTACGTAGTATTAGATGCTTAATTATTGCAATAACCATAACGTTCTATAATTGCATAATGAGTACATGATTAAAACAACATTCTCTCGAAGTGTTTAAATGCCACACTTGTAAACCTTTTGGGATAAAAATGACTATGCTTGCTTAAGCGAATTATACCTAGAGATCGTGACTTGTAATACTTAAAGGACTTCTTGCTTAGGATGACAACCTATCGGTGCCTATTGTCTGCACTTCTTCACCTATCAGGATACAAATGTTGGAAGTTACCTCGTTAAGGTGAACGTTGTCACCAAACTCCTTCTTGTGCACATTAGTCCTATCCTTGCTACTTACCCTTCGGGATAGTTGGCGATTTACAATGGCCAAGTGATGAACATAGGTCAATTAATGCGATAAGGTTTATAAGTTGAACTCCTTACAAGAACTTATCACAACTCTTTTCATTTAATAACACGAAGATAAATGAAAAGTTAAGAAGTGGTGGATTGAAAAAGTATAAACATGCAGTCTATGTATAAAGAACATAGGTCTTTGACCACTGTACAATATCAACAACACATACACTACAATAAAATAAAGAATGGAAAGATAGAAGAATGGAAAATGTTACTACAAGTTCGAAGATCTATTGGATTTTATGTCCTAAAACTCGTAGTTTGGAATCATATTTTATTTAATAAAGTCGTTATTGACAAATTGAATACTATAATCGTAAATCCAATAAACTAAGTCCTTAGGCTATTTTTTAGTAAACTTAAACTTTATGTAGAGATATAAACGTGGATTAAGTTTAAGTATATAGCTTTATAGTCTATAGTATATGAACAAAGGTTGGGCACCTTATTTAGAGAAACTATGGATGCGGCCCTCTTTGCAGTTAGTACAAACGAAGACTGAACCATGAAATAGTCACTTTTACGTTATAACGTCGTTTACTATTTAAAACAGACTATCTCGATTATTGATGACCTATTGAACTTAATCTTAATCCTGAGCTAATTTTGAGCTCTTGTTCACATGAGATTATCCTTAGATCTGCAAAGGTGAGGGAATCTCATCAGTCTTGGCCTAATAAGCTGACCATTTCAGGGGTAAAATCGAGTGGATAGTTGAGGACATAGGGTGCAAGATGAAATTTACTCATGACCTCATTAGAGTCAATAGATATGTTGTTCTCTTATGCACTGTATCCAGGTCTTGAACAAGGGGCCCCACCCTCTCATTGGCCCAAGAGGGATATGATTTATAAGTTAGACCTTAAACCAATTATTCAATAGTGGATCGGTAGGACTTAAGGAGCAAGATGTAGTTCAGGGGTCAAACGGTAATTTGACCTAGTCGAGGTTACAAAAAACCTGTGAAGGATTAACTTACTGATCATGGTTATATCAAATGGACACCAATATATATATACTAAGGGAAGTGCAACTACAACACTTTAGTAGAATGACCCATTAGTTAACTAATGTTGATTAGATAGGTCTAAAATAGTTTAGCTAGTTAATCTCGGCTCGTTGAAGCTCATGATCTATAGGTCTATTAGGTTTTCCTGCTAGCTCATATGGAATAACTTAGAACAAAATGATGAAATGAGTTGAATTATATCGTTTTAGATAAGGAGAGAGAAATCTATAAGTATGTGTGATATAGCCGTCGGTTATCAAATTAGAAATAGAGCTTTATGTTTAAATGATATTTAAATATTAAAGATATGAATACAGATTCGTATTCAAAAGCTAAAAAATGATGGAAATAGTCAAAGTTGTAAAAAGTCAAGTAGTTGACTTTTGACTTTGAACAGTAAAACATTGACCGACAATATATTCAAATATGATTTGAATTTTGAGAAAATGAATGTGGATTCATGCTCGGGAGGTCAAATTAGTCAAGATTGACAAAATAGTAAAAAGTCAAAATATTGACTTTAGGGTTGAAAAAGTCCAACTTTGACTTTTGACCAAATGACTATTTTGCTCTTTGACCAAAGTTAGTGGAATTATCCAACATTTGTTGGATTTTTCCACTAACTCTAGTGGGCTAGGTGTTGTCTTTTGACCTGGATACTAGAGTTAGAAGCCACTAACCATATTTACTTCTAATTTTAGGAAAATAGTTCTTGGAAAAATCTTACAGAAGGTGAGATTACTCTCAAAGTTGGAATAGAAGAGATGGTCTCAGCTAAAGCAGTGAGAGATTTAAAGTTGTTTTTAAAGATAGATATGTTATACTTAAGAATGTCTTGTATTTACCTAAAATGAGAAGAAATTTAATATCTATCTTTTGTATTTTGGAACAAATGTATAAAATATCTTGTGAAATTAATGAAGCGTTCATTTTCTATAAAGGTATTCTAGTTTATTTTTAAAGATAGATCTGCTATACTTGAAGAGAACTTATAAAGTTAAGACCAACTAGAGCAAATTTTGTCTTCAATACTGAAGTATTCAGAACAGCCGAAACTCAAAATAAATGACAAAAACTTTCTTGTAACGCCTATTTATGGCACTTGAGACTTGGTTACATAAATCTAAATAGGATTGGAAGATTGGTTAAAATTGGGCTTTTAAGTCAGCTAGAAGATAATTATTTACCTCCTTTTGAATCTTGTCTTAAAGGAAAAATGACTAAGAGTTCTTTTACTGGGAAAGATCTAAGAGCCAAAGGACCTTTAGAGCTCATACACTCGGACCTCTGTGGACCAATAAATGTCAAAGCTTGAGGTGGGTATGAATATTTCATCAGCTTCATCGATGATTATTTAAGATATGACCATATTTACCTAATACATCATAAGTCAGGTTCTCTTGAAAAGTCCAAAGAATATAAGGCTGAAGTAAAAAATGTATTAGGTAAAACAATAAAGATACTTCGATCAGATCGAGGTGGAGAGTATATGGACTTACGGTTCCAAGACTATTTAATAGAACATGAATCCAATCACAACTCTCTGCACCTAGTACACCTCAACATAACAGTGTATCAGAAAGAAGAAACCGAACCTTGTTGGACATGGTTCACTTTATGATGAGCTTTGCTCAATTGCTAGATTCTTTTTAGGGATATGCTTTAGAGATAACCGTCTATATTTTGAATAATGTTCCCTCTAATAGTGTTTCAGAAACACCTTATGAGCTATGGAAATGGCGTAAAGGAAGTTTACGTCATTTTAGAATTGAAGGTTGTCCAACACACATGTTGGTGCAAAATCCTAAGAAATTGAAACATCGTTCAAAATTATACCTCTTCATAGGTTATCCAAAAGAATTAAGAGGTGGTTTGTTTTATGATCCTAAAAGAAATTAAGTATTTGTATCAACAAATGCCACATTCTTAGAGGAAGACCACATAAGGGATCATCAACCTCATAGTAAACTAGTATTAAATGAAATTTCCAAAAGTGCTATGGATAAACCTAGTTCATCTACTAAAATAGTTGATAAAACTAGAAAATTTGGTCAATCACATCCTTCTCAAGAGTTGACAGAGCCTCGACGTAGTGGGAGAGTTGTTTATCAGCCTGCTGACAGCTATTTGGGTTTAATTGAAACTAAAGTCGTCATACCTGATGATGGCGTAGAGGATCCATTAACCTATAAATAGGAAATGAATGATGTAGATGGTGACCGATATTTGGGTTTAACTGAAACTAAATATCCTTCTCAAGAGTTGAAAGAGCCTCGACGTAGTGGGAGGGTTGTTCATCAGCCTGACAGTTATTTGGGTTTAACTGAAACTAAAGTCGTCATACCTGATGTTGGCGTAGAGGATCCATTAACATATTAATAGGCAATGAATGATGTAGATCGTGATCGATGGATCAAAGCCATGGACCTCAAAATGGAGTCTTTGTACTTCAATTATGTCTTAACTCTAGTAGATCAACCAAATGACGTAAAACCTATTGATTGTAAATGAATCTACAAGAGAAAATGACCCAAGTCGGTAAAGTACAAACTTTTAAGGCTCAACTTGTGGCAAAGGGTTATACCCAGAGAGAGAGAATAGACTATGAAAAGACTTTCTCTCCTATTGCCATGCTAAAGTCAATTAGAATACTCTTATCCATCGCCACTTTTTATAATTATGCAATTTGACAGATGGTTGTCAAGACAGCTTTTTTGAGTGATAATCTTGTAGAGAGTGTCTATATGGCTCAACCAGAGGGGTTTATAGACCAAGATCAAGAAAAAATAAGTTGTAAGCTTCAAAAATCTATTTATGGATTAAAACAATCTAGATCATGAAATATAAGATTTGATACTGCATCAAATCTTATGGCTTTGAACAAAATGTTGACGAACCTTGTGTTTACAAAAATGTCATCAATTCCATTGTAACATTCTTAGTCTTGTATGTAAATGATATCCTACTTATTGGAAATGATATAGGTCATCTTACTGATATCGAGAAATGGCTAGCTATGCAATTTTAAATGAAAAATCTGAGAGATGCACAATACATTCTCGAGATCTAAATTGTTCGAAACCGTAAGAACAAAACACTAGTCATGTCTCAAGCTTCTTATATAGACAAAATGTTGTCTAGATATAAAATGCAGCATTCCAAAAAGGGTATGCTGCTGTACAGATATGGAATTCATTTTTTAAAGAAACAATGTCCTAAGACACCTCAAGAAGTTGAGGATATTAGAAATATTCCTTATGCTTCTGCTGTTGGAAGTTTGATGTATGCAATGTTATGTACTAGACCTGACATTTGCTACTCAGTAAGGATGATTAGTAGATATCAGTCCAATTCTGAACGTGATCACTGAACAACCGTTAAAAATATTCTAAAATATCTTAGAAGAACAAAAGACTACATGTTTGTGTATGGAACAAAGAATCTGATCCTTACTAGATACACTGATTTTGATTTCCAAACTGATAAAGATTTTAGAAAGTCTATATCAGGATCAATATTTACTCTAAATGGAAGAGCAGTAGTTTGGAGAAGCATAAAGCAAACTTGCATAGCCGATTCCAAAATGGAAGCTGAATACGTAGCAGCTTGTGAAGCGACAAAGGAAGTAGTGTGGCTAAGAAAATTCTTGATTGATTTGAAAGTTGCTCCAAATATGCATATGCCAATCACTTGATACTATGACAATAGTGGTGCAGTTGCAAATTCAAGAGAACCAAGAAGCCATAAATGGGGAAGCATATCAACTGCAAGTACAATCTTATCAGGAAAATTGTACATCATGGTGATGTTGTGGTGACCCAAATATCTTCTATGCAAAACATTGTTGATCCTTTTACAAAAGCCCTCGTAGCTAAAATGTTTGAGGGTCACCTACATAGTTTAGATCTACAATGTTAGTAAAGTAGGACAAACAGGAGACTTATTGGGCATGTGCCCTAGTTTTTATATGTTTATTGTACTCATATATATTATTCTATCTCATGATTAAATTCAACGTTGATTTCTACCACTAGGAGCTTTAGTCCAAGTGGGAGTTTGTTGGATTTTATGTCCTAAAACTCATAGTTTGTAATCATATTTTATTCAATAAAGTCGTTATTGAGAAATTGAATACTATAATATATTAAATCTAATAAACTAAGTCCTGAGGCTATTTTTGAGTAAACTTGAACTTTATGTAAAGACATAAATGTGGATCAAGTTATTGAGTATATAGTATATGAACAAAGGTTGGACGCCTTATTTAGAGAAACTATGGCTGCGACCCACTTTGTAGTTAATACAAATGAAGTGATCCTGAATCATTCATGTAGAGACATGAAAGTGGGGGCATCCTATGTAATGTATTTATAGAAGACTGCACCATGAAATAGTCACTTTTAAGTTACAACGTCGTTTACTATTTAAAACTGACTATCTCGATTATTGATGACCTAGATAACTTAATCTTAATCCTAAACTAATTATGAGCTTCTGTTCACATGAGAATATCTCTAGATCTGCCTAGGTAAGACCAACTCATTAGCGTTGGCCCAAAAAGCCTCCCATTTCAAGTGTAAAATCAAATGGATAGTTGAGGACATAGGGAGCAAGATGAGATTCACTCCTAACTTCATTAGAGTTAGTAGATAGATAAGTTGTTCTCTTATGCACTGTATCCAGGTCTTGAACAAGGGGCCCCACCCACTGATTGGTCCGAGAGGGATATGATTTATAGGTTAGACCTTAAACCAATTGTTCAATAGTGGATAAGTGAGACTTAAGAACAAGATGTGGTTTCGAGGGTAAAATGGTAATTTATCCCAGTTGAGGTTACTGACAACCTGTGAAGGATTAACTTACTGATCATGGTTATATCAAATGGACATGAATATATATATAGTGATGAGAGTGCAACTACGGGACTTTAGTAGAATGACCCGTTAGTTAACGAATGTTGATTAACTAGGTCTAAAATAGTTTAGCCAGTTAATCTCAGATTGTTGGAGCCCATGATCTATATGTCTATTAGGTTCCCCTACTAGCTCATATGGAATAAACTTAGAACAAAATGATGGAATGACTTGAACTGTTCGTTTTAGATAAGGAGAGAAAAATTGATAAGTATGTGTGATATAGCCGTTAGTTATCAAACTAGAAATAATACTTTATGTGTAGATGAGATTTAAATATTAAAGATATGAATACGAATTCATACTCAAAATCTCAAAAATGATGGAAATAGTAAAGTTGTAAAAAGTCAAATGGTTGACTTTTGATTTTGAAAAGTCAAAATTTAACTGACAATGTATTCAAATATGAGTTGAATTTTGAGAACATGAATGTGAATTGATGCTTGGAAGGTCAAAATTAGCTAAGATGGACAAAATAGTAAAAAGTCAAAATGTTGACTTTAAGGTTTAAAAGTCAAATTTTGACTTTTGACCAAATGATTATTTTGCTCAAAGTTAGTGGGAAAATCCAACATTTTGTTGGATAATCCCACTAACTCTAGTGAAAGTGAACTTTACATTTTGATGAAGACAAAAAGTCCATTAGAGAAAGTGAACTTTGAGTTGTTGGGCTTCAGTATTGCATGGACATGCAATTTTGCATTGAAAATCCTTATAAATAGAGCCTTTGAACTCATTTGATGGGTTGGCTATTGAATTTGGGCTGTCACACCAAATTGAATTTCTTTTTCTTATTTACTTAAAAAAAAAATTACAAAGCCCATTTCTTTCTCCATCTATTTCTCTCTCTAGGTTCTTTCATCCAACAGGTCCCACAACCCGGTTCTGAGTTTAGAGGATAGTAGGTCAAACTTAGTGGTTGTTCGAAAAAAAAAAGCTTCGAATGTAAGTATTCTAAAACCCTATTTTTTGATGTAGGGTTTACTAGTTAATTAAGTGCAATTAGGGTAGAATTTCAATTCTTTTTCTATTGTTCTTGACTTAGTTCCATTAAGATCAACAACAAATAATATTTTCTTTTATCACAAGTGTATAATCTCCAGGTAGCTTGTTCCAGCTCTCTCTTTTTCTGTAACTCTCTTCGACCTTTTTTTAGTCTCTCTCGGCCTATTTGGGTCCCCCTGGCTCTCTCTTTTTCTGTAACTCTCTTGTCATCTTGTGAACTTTCCTCGCATGTTGTTTAGGTTCATCCTCTTAAGTTGTTAATTGTCAGGCACGATTCATCGCATTGTCTTTGTGTAAGATGTCATGTGTGAACTGCTCATTTCTTCTTTTTTCCTTTGACCTGCGTTTAAACATGATGACCGCGTAAAATAGGAATGACATTTATGTAAGCATATCTCTAAGTATTTATGCTTTTACAACATAAGTTATGCGTTATGAGCATCCCTTATGCGTTTTAACCCCATTATTCTAATAAAAAAGCTATAATAATGATCATTTCCGCACGTTATCACACCTCCAAATTTAAAATAATGCTTATCCTCAAGCATCACTCCATATTATGATTGTCTTCAAGCCACATTCCTCCTTATCGATTCACTTTCCCTTTTGTGTTTCAACACTTCTCTCAATGCGAGCAAGTTCTATTCATTATCAAAGTATTACCCACATTTCATACTTGTTATTATGAAAATATTTCTATGTTCATCAAGTAGAAAGCCTAATACTTAAAATACCCATGTTCATTCCCTTTAGTAAATCTTATTTTCATCTTCTATAATGACTAAAATTTTGAAAAAAATTCAAAATCTCTTTTATTTGGCAAAATAACGCTTTTTATTAAATTTACATTAGATTAAGCATTGAGTGAAAAATCATAGGCTCTCTATGAGTCCGTTTATCTCCTTAACTATAACTCTTATCGCTTCTTATTACTCAACTCTCTGAAGTTTTTCTTCTTATTTTTGTGAGAGGAAGCAACATATGAGTTGTTATTTTTAAATAAATCAACGAATGCTGAAATTACTAAAGTTGTGTTATAATTGGCTTCATTTTAACATGTGTTAAAACGACTTACTTTTGCTTGCCTTCTGAGGTTCTTCGAAAAGTTTTTAAAATTTTAGTACGAATCTCGCACACCCCGAAATTTAGAGATTAGCAAAGTCCTCATCACTAAAATAAATGATAAGATTAGTCTTTAGGAATGTTTTTACAAGAGTTGGTTTGAGGTAAACCTTGCTCGCCTTAATAAGCTATAGAAATATTTTTGTGGGGTTCCTTAACAAGTTAAATGCACATATAACAAATGAAACTTTATTACACAATACATTTTTCATTGAACTGTTATTGAAGTACAAAGGAAAATTAGAAAGATCAAACGCTCAAAGATTACATAAAAAGTGATTACATTCATTGTAACAAACATAAATAAAACGTGGGGAAAGACTGGGTGCGTTTTCTTGCAGGTTGGATTGGAAGTGAAGGGCTATCGTATGGGGTTGTGGGGAGTTAAAGTGTAGTCTTTTTCGAGGGAGTTGACTTTGGAAGCAAGGTTAGGTGAGTCAGGTTTCTTCTTCTTCTTTGTGAAGTCCACTTTCCCTTTCACCCTCCTCTTCTTGCAGGGGATTTCTTGCTAGAGGCTCTCCCTCAACAACAGTTCTTTTATCGCTTTCTTCTCCAACTCTCCAAGCTGTTTTTTCTCCATCTTCCTCTCTTCCATTCTTTCTTTCAAGAGCCCGAGTTTTTCTAGACTTAACTTTTCACGGGCCCTTGTCTCCAACTTGTAGATTCATCAGCAGGGGAGGAAGTCCTTTCCAGTGGAAATACTCTTTTCCATCCTCCGTAACTTGTTGTTGCACTTGATCACCGTTCTTCTTATTACATAGTCTTCTATTCTCGTCAATCTTTTTTCCTTCTTTTGGCTCTTCCTTTACATAATCTTTTATTCTCGTATTTCCTACCTCGACCTTCTCCATCCTTTCACGCTTTCCTTTTTTTTTTAACCTTATTGCTCTAGGCATCGAAAAGGAGTACTTGTTCCTCCTAATGGGGTGGCCTAATGAGTGATTTTGTAAAGGGGAGCATTTCCTAGTGAAAGATGGTAGGAATACACTGAAGAACATTGAAGAACTTTTCTGGAATGGTAATGTTTTGAAGAATACTTAATGTGTAGATCTGTGACTTTTTATGTTGGGCTAAATGTTATGCATCAAAGTTTTGAAGTGTTTATATAGACTTTCTTAACTAGGGTTAATAGAGTGGTTACCCTGTGGTTAATGTCTTGTCAAATTAAATGTGGTGAAAAACTTGAGTGACTACTCGTGGCTTGAGGGAGGCGCATCATTTAGTCTTGGAAATTTAAAACTAAGGGATTTGACCTCGCTTCGTACCTCTAAAAGATTTCATCGTTTTCCTATGCAACCTAGCTTCCTATTTTGTGTATGTCTGTTAGATTACCTATGATGACACGACGTGACTAGCAATCCTTATGAAAAATTAAAGGATATACAAAAAGAGACAACAAAAGAATACTATTCTGAATTTACAAAAACAAAAGAATTGTGCGTAGAGGTGTCAGTGTATAAGGAGCAATGCATACTATTCTGAGGATGCAAATTTAAGGCGAATGGAAAGAATATACATTACAGATGTACCCATGCGTCAAAACTCCTCGGCGAGGACTAACTGTGTATTATTGCTTCTGCTTCGCATAGCGTCCTGACCGCGTTGTTTTCGCACTTCATTGATCATTTGCATCATGACTTTGAGTGTCTTAACTTAAGTAAAACTCAACTATAACATCTAACAATCAACTCCCCCACAACGGCGTCAAAAAATTGTCTATTATTAGGTGGACTTAATGTTTTCTTACATGTGAATTACTATAAAAATACTTCTCTAAGTCAAGTCATCGCGTTTAATGCACTCATCATAACTTTTAGTATTGCTTACTTTAGATTTTGGGTGATGAGTCATGTGTCATGATCATTGCATTTGAAGTGCCCCCATGTACTTTTTCATCGCATAGCTCTTAAATCCTCATTGAGTACAAGTTTTATACTGCTCGCCCATGAGTGCAAGAGAACCGTAGGTTCACCTCGGTGATCCAAGGTCGAACATAGGGAATTGTTATAGATGTTAGTTCTAGATTTCATTTATCATTTAAACTCTATAGCAATTAAATCTAAAGAATGTATCACTAACTACGACTACTTATTTACTGCTCGAGACTAATGCACAGAGACTAAATTAAAGCTAGGGGAAGATGAGTTGAACTAACTTGTATATGGGTACAAGTGAAGGAAATTCTACGTACCATTAAATGCTTACGTGTTGCGATAATCTTAACGTGCTATAATTTCATAATAAGCACATGATTAAGACGACCTTCTCTCGAAGTGTTTAAACACCACACTTGTTCGCGTTTCAAGATACAAATTACTATGCTTGTTTAAGAGAATTATACCTAGAGATCATGACTCGTAATACTTATAGGACTTCTCATTTCAGGATGATAACCTCTTAGTGCCTATTTTCTGCACTTGTTCACTTTTTGGGATACAAATGTTGGAAGTTACCTTGCTAAGGTGAAGGTTGTCACCAAACTCCTCCATGCGGGCATTAGTCCTATCCTTGCTACTTACCCTTTCGGGTAGTTGGTGATTTACACTGACTAAGTGATGAACATACGTCAACTAATACGATAAGGTTTATAAGTTGAACTCCTTATCAAGAACTTATCACAACTCTTCTTATTTAATAACACGAAGATAAATGAGAAGTTAAGAAATGGTGGATTGAAATGGTATAAACATGCAGTCTATGTATAAAGAATATAAGGCTTCAATCACTGTACAATATCAACAATATATACACTACAATGAAATAAAGAATGGCGAAAGATAGAAGAATGGAAAACGTTACTACAAGTTCGAAGATCAACAACAAATAATCTTTTCTTTTATCACGTCTGTATAATCTCCAGGTAGATTGTTCAAGCTCTGCCTATCTCTCTATCTCTGTAACTTTTTTCAACCTTTTCCAGTCTCCCTCGGCCTATCAGGCCCCTCCGACCTCTCAGTGGGGATGAAATGCTTGTATAGGCTGCTTATCAGCGAAAAACTATATTCTTCTAAGTGTGTCAGCACTGTCATCTGATCATGTGAAGTCACATCATTCCAACTGTCAATCTTGTTTTTTTATGAGCTTTCCTCTTGTGTTGCTTAGGTTCGTCGCCTAGAGTTCTTAATCGCCAGGAACGATCCATCACATTGCTTTTGCACGAGATGTCATATGTGTGCTACTCCTTTCTTCTTTTTCCCTTTGTGTTGTGTTTAAACATGATGACTGTGTAAAACAGGAACGGCGTTTATGTAAGCCATATATATTTCTAAGTATTTATGCGTTCTGAGCATCCCTTATGCGTTTTTTATGTGTTTTAACTCCATCATTCTAATAAAAATGGCTATAATAACGATCATTTTTGTACGTTATGAAAATGATAGAAGGAAAACATTAATATCATAAACAAAGCTTTAGGCCTCTTGGCCATGGAGTCAATATTACAACTGAATGCTAACAAAATACAAACTGAAACATAAGAAAACTAGGAAAGCCGCATAGTATGAGTTTTCATACTCTTTAGGTCTAATTTTTACCTTTACACCAAAGGGAAAATGGTTGCAGCAATCTCTCTCTTTTTCAGACTCTTACCCAAAACGTAAAAATGAATAAAAGAAATGCTCTTTCTCTCCTTAATATTATTTTACCAAAATTTGAACATAGCCAATAAAGAAGAAGCCTCTATGCATAGACCAATTATCTTTTGACAACTTGACACGACATTATCCAGACAAGATGGGGAGTTGGTGGTAATGGGTCGAGGTAATAGGGAAGGATCATTTTGAGGTGGAGGATGTAGAGGTGGAGTTTTATGTTTTCTAGGAGGGAAGGAGTTTTATGTTTTTGAGGAGGGAAGGAGTTTTATCTTTGTAAGGAGGGGAGAGGGATTGTTCTTTTGGATTATGAGGAGGCAAAAGGCTATCCTCGTGAGGTGGCCATTGAGTGACCTTTCTACAATGAGGGAATTTTCCTGAGTACGAGTCTTTGGTCCCATCATCTTTAAGCTTCTTCGCGGGTTGTGTTGAGGTTGATGCGACCTTTCTTTTCATGGGCACAAGTGTAGATATCTCTTCATTCTCCATTCCTTCGTGGTCTCTAACTTGATCCATTGTCTTCAGTTGATGTTCTTCCTTATTTTGGTGAAGGTTTATGACTCTGTTTAACCTCGCAAAACTGCACACCATGCCTTGGATATCTTGGTATGAGTATCTCGCCAGCAAAGGAATGAATCGCAAACAAAGCTTTGTCCACTATTGAAGGTATGAGTGTAAATGGGTTGGGTTAGGAGACATTATTCTCAACCAAACCCATACTTTTAGGTTAGGTGGTTTGTCAACCAGAATAGCTCGAATTAAGTGTTCAACCTAACCCAACCAATAAAATATGAGATTGGATTGGGTTGTCGGGTTGTAAATTTTTCTTTAAAAAAAGAAAAATAAATAAAAATTGTTGTATATTCAAATTTCAAACATAGATAAATTCAAAATGTCATACATACATAAATTCAAAGTTTCAAGAGTTACAAACATAGATAAATTCAAAGTTTCAAGAGTTACAATCACCCACATAAAACAGCAAGGCAACCAACAATCAAATATTAAAAATAAAATGCTTGAGCAACCAACAATATAAACAATCAAGGCAACAAAATATATATATATATATATAATATATATATATATATTATATATTTTCACTTAAGACTACCATTATCTTCATAAAGCAACAAAAGATCTAATGCTAGTCAACCAACCAACAAAAGATTTAATGTTAATCAATTTTCTGAATTTGTAATTAGAGAAAATATGTTAAGCTAAACATGAAAGTAGCAACTAAACAAAAATAAGTTAACTACTAGTAATATTCAAAATTTTAAAGTTCAGTTTGAAAGAAAGTCAAATACAATAAAGAAATACCTAAGAATTTATATAAATATGTAACTTAAATTTCAAAGTTCAAATATGACAAATAGATGATCGTCAAAATAAAAAATAGCCAAGAATGTATATAAATATGTAACTTAAATTTCAAAGTTCAAATATGACAAACAGATGGCCGTCGAAATTGGAAGGAGAATCCCCGCTATAAGTTGCCTTCGAGAACACTACAATAAGACTTCAGGCTTTTGGTCTTCGCGTAAAGCCATAACTTCATTTTGGAACCACACTCCTACCGCGCTAATCAGAATATAGATTTAGAGGATTCAGATCCTCTTTTTTTAATCCTCAAAATAAGAAGAGAGATTTCTCCACGTAGTTGTTCGAAAAGCAAAATATTCACACCAGAGGAAGATGAAGAGAGACGGATGGCGTGCGTTGCAACTGTTAGCTTTTGTACTGAGGAAAAGACAAGGAAACAAAGGAGACAAAGAAGACAAGGAGAAGAAGAGGACATAAGAGATGACGAGAACAAAGAAGATGATGAAAATGAGAAGACGAATGAGACAAAGAGTTTCGTACTGAGCAGAGGAGAGCAGTGCACGCGTGTTATAAAACTTAACCTATAGCTCATCATTTATATTTTATTAAAAAAAAATCAACTATATATATATATATATAAATATATACATTTATGTATATATATATATATATATATATTATATTAATTCGGGTTGGGTTTGGTTGAACCAAAATTTTTAACCCTCCAACCCGAGACCCAACCCAACCCAAAATTTTTTAAGATTTTCAACCCAACCTAACCCATATAATATGGGCTGGGTAGTCTAGGTCAAGTTACTCAGGTTATCCTTACACCTCTAATTGAAGGGAAGGACATGGCTCCTTTTGAAGTTTCCATTCATGTGAGGATGACAGTTTTAATGAATTTGCTCCAGTTGATTGCCTTTTTTTTGTCATAATGTAGTAAAAATTCATCGCATAGTCCACTGAAATTGTACTATCATATCGTGTGGGGACGATCTTTTTCTTTATGAAGAACAACCACACATTCGCCTCAATAGTTAGTTGATGTGGGTATAACTGAAATCTCCCCATTGGGGCCACTTCCCATTTTGTGCCTAGCCATGCTATCACTTTCAACTCTTACTTGGCCAACCCCTTTATTAGTTTTGTAATTATGGCTTGCCCCAAGTATTCTGCGTCTCTAGGCAAGCCATACAACTCATTTATGACCTTTGCACTGAAGTAAGTCTTTTTGCCATCAATTGTGACGAATAGATCAAATTGATGAAACTTCATGTCATAAAACTTGTGGACTACATCCATTCTGATCTTTGTGGCCCCAGTGAAAAACTTCCTCTAGTTGAATGACTTAATTAGTGCAAAGAGACAATTTGAGAGGGTTTCGTTGAAGGAAAATAGGTCTTTTTCCACTTTGACCTCTTTGTCAATTGAATTTCCCTTTTCACTGTCAGCTTGGGTCTCTTCAAGTCTGGATGACCCTGTCTTAAGTGTCTTTGAATGGCTAGTGCCGACGACTTTCATTTCCTCGTATTCAGGTGATAGCCTTCCTTCAAGGTGGGGCTCATCGTCTCCAATTCTTCATCCAGTTCTTCTGTCCCAATTTCTAAGCGTTCAACCCCTTGCTCCCTTATGGCCTTGTTTTTTATCGACAATTTTTCCACTCGCTCATCTATCGTTACGAGCATCTCTTTCTTCCTTTCCTCCTTTCTTTTCCTGGCATCTTGAATCTTCGCCAACTTTTCTTTTTCCCTGCCATTGTTCTAACATTTTTCACTTTTTCAGAGAATTTGTGGCAAGCATGAGTGTACTCATCATACACACCCTGCTCAAAGGCTTTCCTCGCCTCTTTTTCTCGTTGCTTCTCCATCATCCTTGCCTTGTCCTCTCCTTTTCTCTTCCTTCTTCCTTCTCTTCTCTATTTCTTATTCTTTCCTCATTTTCTCTCTCTTCTTTTTCTCTTTTCCCTTTTCTCTTTTCTTTCCTTTAAGAAGGCGACTAGGGCTTCCTGATCTTCATCAACTACTTCGATTTCAGACATGTGTTTCTGAACTCCCAACCCCTTAAAAGCTTTTCCCACTCGAAATCTAAACCAGTAGATGTGATTGGGTTTTGGCTATGCCCTAGTGGGCATGGAGCTCGCGTTGAAGTAGTTCTAACAGAACGCATGGTTGAGGGGTTTCTAATAGGTTTAAACTTGGTGAATTCCATTCTCGCAAAGCCCTTCTGGTGCTTTGCAAGGATGTTGTGTTTGATTTTCGATAAGAAGAGGTGGTTTTTCCAGTGAAGGCCCTTTTCTAGGGCAGGATATATGAAGATTCCTCCTTCCTCTTTAGGAATTTGAAAATTTTGGCAAATTCAAGGGTAGATTCCTGACGATCAGCCATTTTTGAAAGGTTAAGGTTTTACGCTTGAACTATGTCTGCTCTGACTTCAAATACCTCATCGAAAAAAATTTCCCACTTGAAAGCGCGAATGGGGGCCCTTAACAAGGTTGGTAAATTGTCTTTGAAGGGGAAGAACCCATTTTCTATCTTGAAGTTCTTACTCACATACTCGATAAAGAGGGGAGCATTCTCATCGCCTAGTCTCAGGTCCTCTTCCTCTTATTTTAGGGTCGTTTTGCCTACAGGACCCTTTTTAATTCCTTTTCTTTTCTCCTCTTGGCGAATCGTTCTTTCAAAACCTTATTTTTTTAAGATGATCTTCTTTTTCTTCTTTGAAGGTTTCACCACTTCATCCTCCACAGGACTTAAATCTTCCAGTTTCTTTTCAAGCTCTTCGCAAATTTCCTCGCTTTGAGTCCTTTTTGCCTTACCCTTTTTCACGAAGAGGGTTACTTTGTCCACTTTGTTGAGGAGTTCTTCTTGCTCCTTCAACCTCATCTCTTTCTTTTCTTGCGGCCTTAATGCTATGCATCGTGAATTCAAGTTTAAGAAGGTCATATGCCACATTTTCCTTTTTCTCTTGAACCGTTTTTGTAACCCTCTCAAATTCAGTCTCTGCGATAGGAGTGTAGGATCCTTCGTGTTGTCTTTTGCCTTATTTCTCTATTTCCTCCCTCCTTCATTGTTCTTCTTCTACTTTTGCTTTTCGTTCTTTTTCTCTTCTTGCTTCCTCCTCTCGCTCTTTTCGTACTTTTTCCTTTCTTTCCCTCTCTCTCTTTCTTTTTGTTCTCTTTCTCTTCTTTCTGCTTCTCACATTCTTTTCCTCTTCCCTTGCCTTCTTCCTTTCTTCAACCAATGCCAACAATGAAGCCATATTTGCATCATCCACCTTTTATCTCTACTATGTTAATCTTCAGTGGCTGTAGTAAAACAATATAATGCCCTCACTTTCAACTCCTTGCATTAAAGCGCAGTTCAAATCACTAATACCCTATGGATTTCTTTCAGAAACTTCAGTCATGAGGTTGTGACTAGGTTGAGCTTGCTCCGACACAAAACCATCAAAGCATACTTGGTCAATTATCTCTTGAGATTTAGTAGGCTTTGAGGTTAAATACCTCTTAATGGTGTTGGAGATGGTTTTCTTATCAGTCATTTAGATTGGGGAGAGAAACCAAGAATAATGTAAAAGAGAGAAAGAAAGAACTACTTGAATTTCGTCTGAAAGATTGGTTGAAAATAATGGAGAGCTTTGAGTTATTCAGAGTTTGCTAGCAGCGAAAAGAGGAAATTAAGGTTTTACATAGGTTTATAAAGAGACTTTAACCACACTTCATGAATGCTTACCACGTCGGGTTACATAATTGCAATTGGAATGCGACCATATCTAGTCGTTTGGACTTTCGAGGCAGCTAATCATTTCTTTCTTTTTAAAATTTGAAATAACTATATGAATTCCATGAAACCTTAAAAATCCCATTGGTTTTTCTTTACTTGATAAGCTTCGTGAGATAAACCTAACGTGTAATGTATTTTAACATTACTCCTAGCTCGCCCAGAGGTCTTATTGTGTAAACCCTATTCTTTCTTCACCTTACTTGCATGTGATAAAGATCAAAAGCTCTTTCCCTAACTTGTCAAAAACTTCTAAACTAGAAAGCAATAAAAGATAGAATTAAAAGAAATCTATAAAATAAAAGCAATAAATACGAAAAAAGATGCATTTTGTAATGAGCTTATAGAAAGTGATACGTTATAAAATAATCTATGCAGTCAGGTCTTTGAATGTGGATGATTGTGGCCTTATCGCAACCAATGCCTTGCATATCCATCCTAGATATGTTGTTTCTTTCTTAACGACTTTGACCATTTGCTACACGATCGCTCATTGCCACATGATTGCTACGCTATCTCTCATTGCAATGATCTCCATAGAGGAGTTTAATGCATTTACCTCACGCTGCAAATGATCTCTTGGTCCTTTCTTTCACAACGTCTAATGTGTGGATCTTTCAATTAATCGCCTTAAGGGAAATCCTCCGTAGAAGAGGATTGAAAATTTTTTGCTCTAGGAATTTTAGGGACCTCTTATATTTTGCTTTAATCGCATCAACCAAGGATCCTCTTGTTGTCGTCGAAATATATACATTCAAAATATATGGGCTAAGTCCATGCATCACAAATTTCTCTGGTACCACAAACTTGTTCGCGTGTTCTTTGGTTAAATGCATGATACAACAAAAATTAAGTGTTTGCCTAAAATCAAAGCAAAACAATATCTCTAGTTTTCAAAAAGAAATTCTCCAGCAATGGTGCCAAAAACTTGCTTGTATGTGTATTCGGTGTTGTGATGTATGTGTGTGGTGGTTATATTTATCATTTCAATAATCCTATCACAAACCTCTCTTTGCAGAATCAATGAACTCGATGGTATGTCATGGTATGTCATTGAGGTTCTATGTGTGCGACTATGCTACTCAACGAGCATGGTCATGGCATGCGATATGTTCACTATGTCTCTAGGTCAGGATTGTACAATAAAAGGTACATAATCCTTTTCTTGCATAACTACTAAATTTGCGTTGAGTACAAGTTTTTCTCTCACTAACTTCCAAAGTGTTAGCGAAGCAAGAGGTTTCCTAGGTAAGCAAGGGTCGAACAGAGGAAATTTCTATCAAGCTTAGCTACAAAGTTTACTTCTCATTCAAGTGGTATACAATTTTATAGAGTATGAGGTATGTATGTATTAATTCTATTATTTACACTAGAGGTTCTGTAGAAGGTGGCAGGGAATGACATGATTGTGGAAGGTGCACTAACTTGCGTTCAAGAAATGTGAAGGAAGGTATTCACGTTGTAGGTGATTAAGTCATGCGGAGGTCCTTGATGCGATAAGCATTACTTAACCATCTTCTAATTAAGGTAGGCAACCTCTTGCTGCCTAAACGCCACATTTGCTCACCTTTCGAGATGCAAATGATAAAGATAGGTTAGGCGATAGCTATTTAGGTTTTCTTACTTGTAACAATCACATTGTCTCTCTTTTAAGGTGGACAATCTCTTGGCGCCAAGATACCACATGGGTTCTCCCTTTGAGACATAAATGATGGAGTTTAATCACTAGGATGGAGTTATTTTCAAACTCCTTCTTGCGCGAGTTTACATATGTCCTAGTTACTTACTGTCTCAAGTAGTTGGCGACAAATGTTGGACAAGGAGTGGAGTCAAGCTCGGCTAATCGTGATGAACCTTATAAGTAAAGATCTCTTATCAACCACTTATTACAAGCTAAGCTACACATAACACTTCAATAAGATAATAGTAAAGAAAATTAAATTAACAGTGAATAAAGATGCAATGTATTGATACATTCAGACCGACTTTCATAAAGAAAAGCCTCCCAAGGCTCCTCTAGGTGTTGGTCCATTCAGACCTCCTTTACTTAGTAGAGATGAAGGCTTTTTATAGGCAACTTTGGACGAAAAGCTTCTATTCTTCTGCACAATGCAGCTTTGTCAAGTCAAATTAACTCCAACTATCATTCTTGTCTTCTAGTGAATCTTTTCGCATGATGATGTGGCATCTCGCCTAGCAATGTTAATCGCTAGACGACTTATTTATCGCATAGATCTTTCATGTGTCCGTCTTGCGATTCACTATATTTCTTCTTTTCTTAATTATTCTGTGATAAAAACACTAAAAGCATGATAAATGAGGCGTGGAGACTTGTGTAAGTTATATTCTCTTATCTATATAAATTTGTAAAAAGTGACGCGTTTTGATAATTTATCCCGCATTCTGACTCCATTGTTCTACCTAAAAGGCTATAATAACTTGTAGTTCTACAAGTTATCAGTTGCTTTTAATCATTATGTACACATAATAGTTAGCTCGTTGGTAGGAATAAGCCTAATGGTTTACTCATATACAAGCATTAATCAAAAACATTTGTTTTCCTTTCAAATAACAATATCAACATCAACAACGTATTACAATACATTAAATATTTACAATAACGTAAATATTCGAAAAGAATGCTTTCAAAACACTTATTTCATTTAGAAAATCACTTATAAAATACTTAAATTTTATTCCCGTGACAAAAAAATACACATAAAATAGAAAATTAGAAAAATACAGAAAAGTAAATTTTATTAATACACGTAAATTTTTTATATAATACACGTAGAAATAGAAAAATTGTCAACTCGCAAACAAATTACAAACGCTATGTTTTTTAACCCTAATGTAACAAAAAAATTACTGTGGAAACTTTTTTAATTAAAAAAAACAAATATAACTTGTACCAATAGAATTTTGTCGAGTGCCTGTTTTACTCGCAAGATGGATACATTTTAGATTGATTTTTTGAATTATTGGAGAAAAGTGTAGCAAAATCATGTTTAATTTTCGGAAACTAAAAATCAAATAGTTAGCGTAAGCAAAACCCGTTCACTCTGAAGGAAAGAAAAAGATCTTTTCGATAATATATCTGAATTTTATTTAAAGAATGTAAAAAAAAATGTATAGAGAATTGGTAGTTTTTGTAATATATTCATCAATCATATTTTGTAAACTACAGGCCTGAGGGCATCATTCTTTTTAAAATAATTTGTATTTGTTAACTGTGAGAATATTATAATTAGGCTTGTTTTCTTCTAATTTTTACTTTTTTAAAACAAATGTTCACTTTTAGTTAAATTCAATAAACAAAAACTAACTATTTTTTTAAATTAGAAAAATAAACTATAGGTAGAATCTAGAAAGTGAGTAATAAGAAAGAAGGGTATATGTGGATTTTATGTTTAGTTTCATATAGTTAAATAAATAGTTTATCAAATAAAACCTATTATTAAGAGCAGTTTTTCAATTTTCCAAATGTAATCAATAAAACATCTTGAGGAAAATACTTTTTCTTGCCTTTTGGTTTTGGGTTTGGTTGCTCTTTAGTCCCTTGCTTTCAAAATATCACACATTTACGGCATGTTTACCAAACCAAAATAAAATCAATGTAAGTATATATTGATAGATTAGTTATAATGTTTTTATCGCATATACTTAAAATTATGAATTTTGTCAAATTTACCATTTCTGATATTTATGAGATTCAATCGGTAACCGTAAAAGTTGATAATTTTCTCAACTGCAATAGTAACAATAGTAGCAGTTGTAATTGTACCTATAGCAGTAAGGTTAACGATACAACCTAATTCTTAGACGCAATTGGATGGATTGAGGGGCTCTCAATTCATCAATCAAATTGTGTTTTTAAATTACAAATTTCGATATTGGTCCCATGTGTTAGCGCAAATGCATAACACAAGTAAACAATATCAAAAGTAATCAAACGAGGTCTACCTATATTGTGAAACCCACACTTCTAATTTGAGTATAAGAAGTAAAATCTGGCTAAGTGTTTTGAAATTTGCGTTTTGGAAAAGAGGAAGCGTTTTGAAATAAGACTTCGCAATAAGAAGTTGGCGTTTGAATCAATCTGTAGAAAGGATTAAGTGATAAAATCTTATATGGTTAAGTATAAGTTTTTGCGATTAAGAAGTTAGTTCGCGAGGAAGTTTTGAAAAAAGAAGGATTTGTGATAAGACCTATAAGTCTAAACACTCACAAGAGAAATAGTATTCACGAGAAAGGTTGGGTAGTCCACAAAAGGAGTTATTGCGTTAAGACTTCCGAAAGTTATGTTAACTGGTTGAAGTTATTCACGGAATGGTTAGGTGAGAAGAAAGGCTTGGCGAGAAAATGACAAATTTGATCTGACAATGGTTAACATGTAAGATTAAGGATTTAAGCATGACTAAGATAAATATTAATTTTAAGCATGTAAAGTTTTAAGTAAGAGCTGACAATTGTATAAGGATTTGAGGATGACTAATCCAAGTTAAAGAGTAGTATAAATAAAGGATTTGGGTCACTAAGTAAGGGAGCTTTCTGAAAATTTTGAAGTATTGAAATGTTGTCATTTTGTTTCCGCGAGAAGGCTATGCAAGAAAGAAGAAGAAGAGATTTTTTGTTCCAAGGCTAAGTATAGTGAGTAATTTTTTCTTAAAAGTATTTGTGAGTGCTTTCTTTTAAAGTATTTATATGATTTCAAACATGTTTTATAATGTTTAAAGCTTGATTTGATGATTACGATATTGATTAAGAAATGGTGTTCAAACCATTAGTTGCTTCCTTTGAATGAGCTAATTGTTATGTGCGCATAAGGTTAAAGGTAGCCACGTAGAAAAGGCCTGCATGGTGGAGTGAAGTCGGCCAATGTAGAAAATGACTACATTATGTTTGGCGGCCTGGGCAACAAGGACGAATCTGTATGTTCTCGGATGTTGTTGATACAGTAGTCTAAATGCGAGGTAACGAGACCAAGCATAGAGAACGATTTGGGATCCTTGGCGAAATTAATGATTTTTTACTAATGAGTGTTTATGCGACATGTGTATTGATGTGATTTACGAGTTGATATGATTTTATTGTAAAATTAATTACATGCGTTTTAATATGTTTTGAAAAATGATGTGTTTATCCATAAACTTATTTGTGTTAAAATTTATGATTTGGCAAAAAGGGTTTATCAAAGGCTATTGCGAAAAGAATTTCATAAAACCTCACTAAGTCTTTTAGACTTACGTTTTAAAATTTCATCTTCCAGAATTTGGCGTTAAAGTCAAGTAAGAGGAAAGGAAGAGAAGGGTTTGCCGCGAGTAAAGAAGGCTGTCAGGCATTTTAAGTTTTAGTTTAAGTTGTATTGTACATCAAACAACTGTTGTTGATAAAGTTTAAGTTTTTGTTATGTTGACTGTGCTAACCTTTATCGTCTAAAACATGTTATTTAATCTATTTGGCATTTAAACAAGGTAAAGGATTTAAAATAAGTGTCTTTAGTATTTAATCAGAGATGCTCATGTATTTGGCGTTTAAGTTTACTTTCGTTCCATTGTATTTTTCACTTGGTAGTTTAAAAGGAGTTAAATTTGAGCTAAGCGATATAAGACAAGTTTCAAGGTTTTAAGTTAAATCGTGTCATATCCGCACTACTTTCCGTGTTCTGGTTCTTTTGCGGATGAAGATGTGACATATATATTTCCATTGATCTATTACAATTTTGATGAGGTAAACATGACCTTAGTTCTTAAAATTTGAACTTGGTTTCAATTTAGTTCATAGGTTTTAAAATGTTACAACTTCACCTTGGAAAATTGCATTTTGTTTCAGTTTGGTTCATAAGTTCAAAGATTCACACTTTTAAACTCAATTTTCACTAAAACTATCTTTCAATATGGCACCAATGTTTATTAATTAATAGAAAATAGTTATAAAGTGAGATTTTAAAGTTAAGTTTAAAATGTCAATTTTGGAAAGTGGCAAGGGAACCATTGAGTTTGGCAAAAAAGGAGAACAATCTAGAATAGAAAGAATGGTATTCCTTTTGTTCATAAATGGAGTTTGTAACTTATAAACTTAAACAAACATAGGAATAAATAACAAACGCTCAAGTCTCACAATTTTTTTTTTAGCAAAACATCAGGCATCTTTGAGATCAAATATTTGCACAAAATATTAATACATAATAAAATGTCAAAAATAGCTAGGGAGCAAGTGACCTTTGCAAATTCCAGATTTTGAGAGAATAAACTAAGCATACAACAAAAATGATACCAATTGAAAAGTTATCTACCTGAACGAGAAGAAACCTTTAGGACAGGGGACGAGAGAAGACAGACAAAAAAAAAAAAAAACAGAGCAATACAAATGAGTATAAAATTATTTGAATAATTACTATTTCAGTGCATTTTACCACTCAAAAAAGCTTGAAAATGGTCCATAGCATTAAGTTAGAATAAAAAAACTAACTAATTTGGCAAACAAAAATAATAACAATATGTGTACTGGGATAAAAAAAAATCAAAATCAAACACATTTAAATGTGAAAAAGAAATCTATGTATTTTATTGTAACGCCTTAGACTCAGAATCACACTTTAAAAACTTACATAAAGTTTATTAGCTCGAAGAGTCTCCAAAACTTTATGCAAATGCTCCTCTCATGCTCAATCTTTGTCTTGGAGTAAACCAAGATACCATCGATAAAAACTATTACAAAAGTGTCTAAGAAATCCTTAAACACTATGTTCATCAGATCCATGAATACAGCAGGAGCGTTTGTCAAACCAAAAGACATTACAATGAATTCATAATGTCCATACCTTGAACGAAAGACAGTCTTAGGAATGTTATTGTCTCTAATACTCAATTGATGATAACCTGAGCGTAAATCAATCTTAGAGAATATAGTGGCTTCCTGCAACTGATCAAACAAATCATCGATTTTGGGCAACAGATATCTGTTATTGACTGTCACCTTATTAAGTTCTCTATATCAATGCAAATACGCATTGACCCATCTTTTTTCTTCACAAAAAGTACCGGTTCTCTCCAAGGCGACACACTTGGTCGAATAAAACCTTTGTCTAGTAACTCATATAAATATACCTTCAATTCTTGTCTAGTAACTCATATAACTATACCTTCAGTTCTTTCAATTCAGCTAGAACCATTCTATAAGGGACAGAGTCATTCTATAAGGGGCTCTTGAAATGAGAGTAGTATTAACTCCAACTCAATAGCAAAATCAACCTCCCTTTGAGGTGAAAGTCTTGGAAGCTCTTCTGGAAATACATCAATCAAGGTATTCCCTTACCACAGGTTCTGATGTCAAAGAAATCTCACTTCCCTAATATCCACCACATTGGCCAAAATACTTTAGGTACTAGGGGTGAAATCAGGTTGGGTTGGGAGACATTCTCAACCCAACCCATATTTTTTAGTTATTTGGGTTGACAACCCGAATTTAGTATCTAACCCAACCCAATTCAATCCATAAAATATGGATTGGGTTGGGTTGTCGGGTTCTATATATAAATTTTTTTAAAAATTATTTTTTCCCGTTTTCTAATTTCTAATGGTTATAAAATTTTAAAATTGTTACATTTAAATTTATAACATACATAATTCAAACTTTCATAGAATAAATTCAAAATTTATATACCTCTAATTTGTTTTTTTATTAAAATAATATATATATATTTATTTATCTATATATTATATTAATTCGGGTTGGGTTGGGTTGAATTGAATTTTTCAACTCTCCAACCCGAGACCCAACCCAACCCAAAAAAATTAATTTTTTTTAACCTAACTCAATCCATATTTTAATTTAACCCAACCCAACCCTTATAATATAGGTTGAGTAGTCTGGATTATTCGAGTTCAACCCATATTTTGTACACCCCTACTAGGTACTCTAGTTGAGTAACTTACTGGCTTTCATAGTTGAAATTACTTTAGGCAGTACCGTAGTCCCTACTACTTTAAATTTAAAACTAGGTTGTGCATGAGAATTGAACACTACCTCCTTATGAGAACAATTAATACAAGCATGTTTTATCAATACTAGCATATTCTAATGGATTTTATTCTAATTTACTGTTAGGAACCATTTTCAAGCTATATTTGAATATATGGACTAAAATTGGACACAAGTACAAACCAAAATGAAACAACCACTAAGGTGCAAAGACCAAAATGATATTTTGACATAAATTTAATTTTAATAGTTATAAAAATAGAGAAACTTAATAAATTAATTATAAGAGAATTCTCAAATATAACACAATGAACCAGTATATTCTAGAGTGCGTTTTGATTATTTATAGATTTTTTTTTACAATAATACATTTTCTTTTAAACACTTTCTTTAAAATGAATTTAAAATTCAAACTCTTACATGTTTGGTTAGATCTTTTTAACAAGTGTTAATATATATTTGTTTAAAAATCTATTTTTCAAAAAAAATCTTTAAAATGAATTATTTTTCAAATTCATTTTCTAAAAATGCATTTTTGGAAAGGGAAATTGTAAAAAATAGAATATTTGACGAAATAACATCCTAAATAAAATTAAATCTAAATGTCAAGACTAGAATGGTAATATTTTGAAAATTTGACATTTAAGGATGAAATTGAAACCACTCAAAACTTAAGAATTAAACGTGCAACAGTGTAAAATCTAATAACCAATAGAAACTAGACCCCAAAATCTAGAGATCCAAAAAAGTATTTCTCCGGAATACCTTTCAACAGAAGATTAGAATGCTGAGTATTACCGATTCTGCAATTTCTGTTTATTTGTGTATGGGTGAGAGTGAAAGAGAGAGAGGGAGGCATATTTTAATGAGAAAACAATGACCAAGAAACACCAATCCAAGAACAAATGTCGTGAAGATAAATAATGTAAATAGAAAATAATAGTATTTTCTTCTCTCTCTGACCCCTCTTTTCTCCCGGTGGTTGCATTTGATTTTGTTCTTATTTTCTATTAGTTTTAAGTCATTTTAACAAGGATGTCAGTTTAACTTTTGGCTAAAAAACAACAAAGTCTTATTGCTTCATAGTCTCCTAAGTGCAGTCCTTTTGGCCTTATGCATTTAGGAAGGGACCAAAAATTGCAGGCAGAAAATACTTGAGGTTTGGAGATGTAAACAACTAGAAGAAACCACACATAAGCATAATCATGGCCATACCAATCAGGTCAATGGCAGAACGAAAATAATAATAATAATAATAATAATAATAATAACCTATCATATCATTCAAGAATCTCAAATCAATAATCTTCATTTTCTAAATTTTGTAAATACATTTCTGATTCACTTGTGTTTTCCAATAACCAAAACGAAGAATCAGTCGACCCTAGTGCTTGAAATTGCTTACAGACAAACAAATAGTACATCCAAAAATTTTACGTTTCAGGAATCACTATGTCTGCCGGCTAAGGCTTAAATATAAAGTCATTCTTATCTCACACGGCATTGGCTATATCAAAAAATGAAAGAGATCACGCAACAGATTAAGCCTACCAGTTTTTCTAGCTAGCTTAGAAATACTACATACCTTGAATAATCTCCAAATCTGCTTCTCTTCTCTCTTCCTCTTCTAGACCATAGAACCAGAACAATGGCAGGCAAAAGCATGTTCCGTTACGCTGATAGCATCGACAAGTTTTTGATGTTCTTTGGGACTCTGGGAAGCATTGGAGATGGATTGCAGGTCCCTCTCATGATGTACATTCTCAAGGATGTGATCAATGCTTATGGAGATAAAAACAGTGGCTTGACAAATGATATGGTTGACACGGTAAGGCTTGCACCTCTTTGTAAAATTTCATTTCTTATGGGAAACTCTATCATAATGTCAATGGTGAAAAATATCTATACCAATAATGATAGGCAGATGGAAAGAACAGAAGGTAAAGTGAGGAAAAACTAAACATTTTCAGGAAGAGAGAGAAGAACCAACGAGAGAATGAAACAAAGAATATGATCCACAATCCGTTAGACATCATGTCAATTCACAAAATGTAAAGTTCAACCCACTAAACAAATGGCTCACACTTGCTATCATATATTGTTTGATCATAAGGAAACCTAAAGGGGGCAGAAAAAGAAAATGGTTTCTACAATCGTCTAAGAAGCACAGACGTGTTAGTTTGGCTGGCATGTTTATATTCAACACTTACCGAACACTTGTACACTAACACCGGTTGGATACGTATCGAACACTTGTTAGTACAACAAATGTGTTAAACATGCATATAATACTTGTTGAATAGACTAAAAAGACAAATATATGACAAAAATAATAACTTTTGTGTGTGAAATAGATCAAGCTAAGTTTATTAAGCATACAAGTCCATCAACCAATTTACTTTGAAATTTCTTGTGGTAGAAAAATTACGTATATTTTAATAAGCATGTCCTTAACGTAATCTATCTAAGATTTCTAAAATATGGTGTGACGTTGCGTCAGTGTCATGTTGTATATGTGTCTCATATCCGTACTTTTCCTTCTTAGACAATCGTGATGACTAGGTAATGAAAAAATGCAAAGTACTACAAGCGTCAATTAGTTACTTTTGCTTCCTATCACATAGCCTACAGGCTACCTGCCGGTAGATATATGGATTGTTGATTCTAGAGTACGTAAAGCAATTGGTTAACTTGCTAACTAACATGTTTCAGTTTGCACTGCGTCTACTTTACACTGCAATTGGAGTTGGACTTTCAGCCTTCGTGGGTGAGCCATATTTGCTGGAATATATCGTAGGGTAATAGTCTATACAGATGTTTTTCTCAATTGCCTTCACAATTTTAAATTTGCAGAGGGATTGTGTTGGGCAAGAACGGCAGAGAGACAGACGTCTAGGATGAGAATGGAATATTTGAAATCCGTGCTTAGACAAGAAGTTAGCTTCTTTGATACCCAAACTGGTTCCACAACTCATGAGGTTGTCTCCCTCATTTCCTCTGATGCTAGTTCAATCCAAGTTGCATTATGTGAAAAGGTTTGCTCTGAGTCACTCTTTCCTAACACTTGAGTGTATGTGCCAAATATTTGTACATAGAAACATTATACACTAAACCCTAAACTTGGCCCGGATACTGTACAAGGTTCTATCTTAAAACCAATTGGCAATCTATCTGGTAAAGAGTGTGAGATCTATTGATTTTTCCAATATGGGATTCTAAACGTGCCCCTTAAGATGGTAACTCTTCTGGCCTCACCATTCTAGATTGAATCACTTTTTTTTTATTGGATCGAATACACATTCAGGCTTTATGGTCTCTGATATCACATTAAATTGTCAATTGCCCCATAAGTTTAAGTTGATGAATGAAGACAAATTTAATATTATATTATTCAAACACTATTAGTTACTAGGAACTATAACCCAGTATGTTGACAAGATTTTCTAGTATATTAAAGTTGAAGAAAAGTCAAGAAAATAGTTCATTCATGGTAGGAATAGATTTCCTTCCAACTTATATAAACTCTAAGTATGAACCATACAAATACCCCAATCGCATCAATAATTCCAAAAATAATCAGTGATTTCATATTCCATCATGCTGATATAACTCATTCTTTCTCTGTGCAGATACCTGATTGCCTTGCTTACATGTCAACATTTTTCTTCTGCCATGTATTTGCCTTTATAGTATCATGGAGATTCACCTTTGCAGTGATCCCACTCTCAGCCATGTTCATTGGTCCAGGGCTCGTGTTTGGCAAAATTATGATGGACCTGATAATGAAGATGATTGAATCTTATGGTGTTGCGGGTGGGATTGTAGAGCAAGCGGTATCTTCAATCAGAACGGTATATGCATATGTAGGAGAAAATCAAACACAGGAAAAATTCAGCCAAGCACTCCAAAAAAGTATGGAATTTGGTATAAAATCTGGTTTGGTGAAGGGATTGATGCTTGGAAGTATGGGAATCATTTATGCTGGTTGGGGTTTTCAAGCTTGGGTTGGCACTTATTTGATTACAGAGAAAGGAGAAAAAGGAGGCAATATTTTTATTGCTGGTTTCAATGTTCTAATGGGAGGACTGTAAGTTTTCTTCATCATAGATATCCTGTGCATTCATTGTTGAACTTCAACTAATTTTTTTTCTGCTGTAAATTCAACATTTTCAGGAGTATATTGAGTGCACTTCCTCATCTAACCTCCATCACAGAGGCAACATCTGCAACAACTCGTATCCTTGAAATGATTGATCGTGTCGCAGAGACAGACAGAGAAGAGAAAAAGGAGAAAGCCCTGTCACATGTGAAAGGAGAGATTGAATTTCAAAATGTATATTTTACCTATCCATCAAGGCCAGATACACCTGTTTTACAAGGTTTCAATCTGAAGGTTCCAGCAGGGAAGAGAGTAGGGCTGGTGGGAGGAAGTGGATCTGGCAAGTCTACAGTTATCTCACTGCTTGAAAGGTTTTATGATCCCACTGATGGAGAAATACTCTTGGATGGACATAAAATAAAAAGATTTCAGTTAAAATGGTTGAGATCTCAAATGGGTTTGGTGAATCAGGAGCCTGTTCTATTTGCAACTTCAATAAAAGAGAACATAATGTTTGGAAAAGATGGAGCTTCAATGGAGCAAGTGATAAATGCAGCTAAAGCTGCAAATGCACATGACTTCATCGTTAAGCTGCCAGAAGGTTACGATACTCAAGTAAGTTTTTGTCACATATATACCTACAGAATTAGGTTGTTATATAATAATTTAATGCTTGAATGCTATCGACTGCAAAATAAACAAGTATATCAAATAGGTAACCCACTTTGCTAGTTTGAAACAAATAAAAAATAAAAAATTGAAACTAACAATGTTGGAATCAAAGTTAGTCTACTCTAAGAACCCTATGGTAATGTCAACGACTATGGTTCTTTTCAGGTTGGTCAGTTTGGCTTCCAAATGTCTGGAGGTCAAAAGCAACGGATTGCTATTGCAAGAGCTCTTCTTCGGGACCCAAAAATACTGCTACTTGATGAAGCAACCAGTGCACTGGATGCACAATCGGAACGAATGGTACAGGAAGCAATTGATAAGGCATCAAAAGGAAGAACGACAATCACCATTGCACATCGTCTATCAACAATACAAACGGCACATCAAATTGTGGTTCTTAAGGCTGGGGAAGTAATTGAATCAGGTTCACACGATGAGCTGATGTTGTTAAACAATGGACAGGGTGGGGAGTATCTACGGATGGTGCAGTTGCAACAGATGGCAGTGCAGAATGAAACATTCTATGATACCAATATTGAAATGGATAGAAGATATCGCCATAGGATGAGTGCTCCCACAAGCCCAATCAGTGTGAAATCTGGAGGACATAATACTCCAGTATTATATCCCTTCAGCACAGCAATGTCCATCTCCATGGGAACACCGTACTCTTACTCTGTCCAATTTGATCCTGACGATGAAAGCTTTGAAGAAGATAGAAAGCATCGAGTTTATCCTTCTCCTTCCCAGTGGCGTTTGCTGAAAATGAATGCACCTGAATGGAGACGAGCACTGCTTGGATGTATAGGTGCTCTAGGCTCAGGAGCAGTTCAACCCATCAATGCTTATTGTGTAGGAGCACTCATATCAGTTTATTTTCGTGCTAATGAGCCCAACATTAAGTCTAAATCTAGAAACTTGTCACTTGTCTTTTTAGGCATTGGTATTTTCAACTTCTTAACGAATATCCTGCAGCATTATAATTTTTCAATCATGGGAGAAAGACTTACCAAGCGGGTGCGTGAGAAGATACTTGAAAAGCTTATGACATTTGAAATTGGATGGTTTGATCAAGATGAGAACACAAGTGCAGCCATTTGTGCAAGGTTATCAACTGAAGCCAACATGGTTCGTTCCCTTGTTGGAGACAGAATGTCACTACTGGTTCAAGCAATTTTTAGTGCAGCCTTTGCGTACAGTGTGGGGCTTGTGCTCTCATGGAGGTTAACTCTAGTGATGATTGCAGTGCAGCCACTAGTCATTGGTAGTTTCTATGCGAGAAGTGTGTTGATGAAGAGCATGGCTGAGAAAGCCCGAAAAGCACAGAGAGAAGGAAGCCAACTTGCAAGTGAAGCTGTAACAAACCATAAAACTATTGTTGCATTCTCATCCCAGAAAAAGATACTCTGGCTCTTTGCTGCCACCCTGAAATCTCCTAAGAAAGAGAGTGCTAGACAATCTTGGATATCTGCCCTTGGCTTGTTCAGTTCCCAGTTCTTTAACACTGCTTCAACAGCTTTGGCCTACTGGTATGGTGGGAGGCTATTGACACAAGATATGATATCCTCAGAACATATCTTTCAAGCATTCTTGATATTGCTATTCACTGCATACATCATAGCAGACGCCGGAAGTATGACTTCTGATATATCTAGAGGAAGCAATGCTGTTGGATCAGTTATTGCAATCCTAGACAGGAAGACTGAAATTGATCCAGAGAACAAATCAGGGAGAGATCACAAAAGACGGATGAAGGGAAAAGTGGAGCTCAGGAGTATTTGCTTCTCATATCCAACTAGACCAGAACAGATGATTTTAAGGGGGCTGAGTCTTAAAATTGATGCAGGAAAAACAGTTGCTCTGGTGGGGCAGAGTGGTTCTGGAAAATCTACTATTATTGGACTTATTGAAAGGTTCTATGATCCCTCAACGGGATCTATACATATTGATGAACTCGACATTAAGAACTACAATTTGAGATGGTTAAGGTCACAAATTGCATTAGTCAGTCAAGAGCCAACTCTTTTTGCTGGAACTATTCGAGAAAACATTGCCTATGGAAAAGAGAAGGCAGGGGAATCAGAGATCAGAGAAGCAGCTGTTCTGGCCAATGCCCATGAATTTATAAGGTATATATGGCTAACTTCTTTCAAAGGTCTTTTCCTTTTCTTTCCTCATCCAAATAAGGTTTGTTCATTTTGGTGCTTAAACTATCATGTTTATTCTAATTTGGCCTCATAAAGATATCTAACAACAGAGAATTGAATAAGCAACATTACATTTTTCTTCTCTTAATTTTTCGATATGTTTATTCTAACAGTGGAATGAAAGATGAGTACGATACATACTGTGGAGAGAGAGGAGCACAGCTATCAGGAGGGCAAAAGCAAAGAATCGCACTGGCTCGAGCAATCCTGAAGAACCCATCAATCCTGCTGCTAGATGAAGCAACAAGCGCACTGGACAGTGTATCAGAGAATTTGGTGCAGGAAGCCCTGGAGAAGATGATGGTTGGCAGAACTTGCATAATCGTAGCTCACCGATTATCGACGATTCAGAAGGCGAACACCATTGCGGTGATCAAGAACGGGAAAGTCGTGGAACAAGGATCGCACAGTGAGCTGATTTCAATGGGGCAACGTGGAGAGTACTATTCTTTGACAAAATCGCAGGCCACATTGAATCTTTGAGAATGCATATTGGGGTTTTGGGGTTTTAGGGTTTAAATTTGTTGCAATTCCAAGTTTGTTTCTGTGGGATGGAAGAGGGAATGGCATCTTTTTTGTGAATATGATGATGTGGAGAAGGAACCCACATGAACTTAGGAATTTAATTGGACTATGCTACAAACTTTATGTCATAAATTATACTCATTTGGGCGATGGAATTTATAATTTTTCTTTTAGAAAAAATCGTATTTAACTTGGTATCATATTATACTTTTGTCTTTTAAAAAATTATGTTCTACTGCTTCATAATTGTTAAAAACAACTTAATGTTAATGTGAATTCCATAATATTATTTGAAATATTTCCTTATTGAAAATGTTTTGAATTTAATATATGAATTTCATAGCTTCCTTAATTTAATTTTTGGGGTGGGAATTTGATTTTTTTTTTTTTTGCAAAGGTAATTGTATTAAATGTTGGGTGGGAATTTGAACCCGGGACCTCTTGTCCAGAGGAACATACAGGTGCCAGTTGAGCTAAGCTCATGTTGGCAACTCAAACTACATTTCAGTTGAGCCCTAAAACTCATAATCTCAATAAACACGAGAGTATGTCACAATAAAAATTGCATTTTTGCATTTGTTCGACAATTAGAACATTCAACATTTCTCAAATGAACATTTAAGATATACTCAATATCTATAGGAAAAATCCTCATGCAACGGTCCTAAAAAATGTCTTCTTCACTCCGGAACCTCCATAAACCCTAGGATATAACACATGCAATTTTTTTTCATTGTCTTATCAGACTAATATCTTTAATCTATGTAATATACCAAATGTATATGGTTTATTGAATATATACAACCTAACCTCGTCTTTTCGTCTGTTGGAAAACAGAGAAACTGGTTGGCCGAAAACGGATGCCACTTCACTATCGAAATCGATGAAACCCTTCTTCTTCACTGTCGAAAACAGAATCCTCGAATAATTTCTTCACTATCGAAATGGATTTGATTTTTTTGAATATGGAAAGTGCGAAAAGTTTTCCACCACTTTCCATTTTGATGACCCACGATCGTCTCCTATTTCCTATTTGAAAATAATTCTGTATATTGTGTGAAAAAACTACCATATAGACATATTTGTAATTTGGGCCTATTTTTGTGTAATATTGTGGCTCATTTGGTACATTTGTGTAAAATATTAGCAATTTAGGTTTTTTTTGTAATATCTTATGGTAAATTAGGCTATATGAGTTAAATACCCTATTTTCTACCAACATTTTTGTGTATCTTCAAAACTTCTATATTTGAAAGTCTATTGATTTAAAAAGTGTAACATTTGATTCCTGATGTTTGATTATAGAGTTGAAGTCTTCCAACAAATCACGGAGAATCGAGCAATGGGTGATCATGCACAAAAACAAGTTTTTCTTTCACGCATATCATTAAGCCCACCAAATGACAATGGATATTCATTCAAGTTCAAGATAAAAACAATTACTCATTCGTTTATGTTTTGCAACGACAATTCACAAAGCACAAAGGCAAACAATTCCTAATGTTGGAAATTCCTGAAAATGTGTGTTCTCACAATTTTATGTTGCACTATGTAGAAAAATTTCAACGGAAACGATAAAAGTTTGGATCAAGCTCATAGGGTGACAATAAATTACCTTCAAACCGTAAAAAAAAGTATATTGTTTATAAAGAAAACATTTACTTTTATATATACAAGTCTTACATTTAATTTTTTATATTTTAATCTAACTATTGTAACTTCTTTCCTAGTACATCTAATTCTATTACATTTTAAATTTCTTACTTTTAAATTTAGTACAACCTAACTATATAATGCAATATAATGTTTACTATAATCTAAAGTTACACATTATACGTGTCATGCACGTGTTTTTTATTAGTATTATTTAAATTAATTAATCGTGAGAATATTTAACTGCAATTGCATAGAGTTTATGTTTTATGAGTTCTAAATTTTATTTTCTTAGTTTTATTTCACCTTGCCATGGAAGTTAACGCTAATAAGTGAGTTTTTTTTTTTTTTTTACTCAATAATGTTATGATTTGCTTGAAGATTTCAATTTCTAAAATAAAGAGTGGGAGAGTTGAGGGGATGTGAGAGAGTTAGTTCATAACAAAATTAGTTTTTTTGGTTTGTTTGATTCAAGTGCGTTGATTATATTTTGGTGTTGGAAGAAAAGATTTATATGATAAATTAGCCAGATTTCTTGGTTACTTATCAATTTAATTAATATGATAAATTTAAAGTCTAGTTATCCAAATATTGAAAATCAATAGAATATTAACGTCAATGATCAAAATGAGCTCTTTTTTAAAGTTCAAGAACTAAAACAAACATTTAAAAGTTTAAAAACTAAAACAGAAAAAAAATACAAAGTTTACAGATCAAAATAAGATTTAAACTTAATCTTTTTAATATAAACTAGGAGATTGAACGTCATACCTTGGTACTAAGATAATGTCAATACTATTTAAACATAAGGGTTTTTTCCATGAAAATTGTCAGTTCATTCAAATTGTTTCACAGGTTTCAACTATTTTCTTGGCTATGGCATCTCATTTTCAACCAACAACATTTTTTTTTTGTTATCTTCTAAAAGAGTGTGGTTTTCTATTTTATTTTATACATGCATGCATATATATATATATATATATATATATATATATATATATATATATATATATATATATATAACTTCATTTGGAATATAGTTCATTAAAACCTCGTTAATGGTAGCACACAAAAACAAAAAGAAATTTTCAAAAGTAGCAAATTTACAAAATATCTACAATCTATAGCAAATTTTATCACTGATACTCGAGTGATAGAAAATTATTTATTGGTAGAATCCAAAATTTTTTTTGTAGCTTGTCAATATTTTAATTTATTTTTCTATTTTTAAAAATGTCCCAAAAACAAAACTATTTAGATATATATATATATAGCAAAAAAATTTAAATCGATGAATTTTGCAATATTTTATTAATTTTAAAAATGTCCCTTAATTAATAGGCGTATTTTCAAAAAATAGAACGAAACGGCAAAATATTTATACCGTATAGAACAATTTCGAAAACGGAAAAAGCCTACAGACCCATAATAGGAAATTTAAAAGTTGTCCCGATTAATTGACATCTGACACGCGTAATAACTTTTTTGAACATGATTGTTTAGATTTATTATTTAAATTTTGGTTGTCAAATCTCAATCTTTTTTTTCAAGATTTTTTGGAAAATGATCATATTTATATTTGGTACACAATCGTTTAAATTTGAGTAGCCAAATCTAAATAGTTTTGTGCACGATCGATTAGATTTGATCGTTTAAATTTGGGCAGCCAAATCTAAACAATTTTCTTTTCTATACATTCTTTGGTAGAAGATCGTTTAAATTTGGCTACTTTTGTACCCGATCTTTTAAATTTAATCGTTTAAATTTGGAAAGCCAAATCTAAACTAATATTTTAAAGATTGATGTTTAAATTAAGCTATAGACTATCGTTTAGATTTGGCTATCCAATATTCCAACGGTTTTTTTCACAATCTTTTGTATTTGTCACACGATGTAAACAACTAAACAACAGTTTGAATTTTTTTTTAAAAAAAATATTGCATATTTGGTACCAAATAACGATTGTGTTATTTGAAAAAAAAACACAACAACTACAGAAAAAGAGAAAAAGACGATGAAAAGAAAAAATAGTGTTGAAGATCATATAGAAAAGAGAATAAAGAATGATGGAGGAAAAATCGGGAAGAAGAGGAAGAATCGAAATTTGAAAAATCATTATTGCAAAATCGTTATAAACTTGTAAAAGGAAATATGAAATTCTGAAGAAGAAAAAAAATCAGTCTTAATCGGCTTTTCTTAAATTGTTCTATCGAACGTAAATCTTATTGAACTAAAATTGAAATGACTAGAATTGAACTTAATTAATTCTAAAAATATAACTTAGTATTAAATTATAATTAATATAACATCCATCAAATATATTAATGAGTTAATTTTAGGATAATTTTCATAAATATAACAAACCGTCAAAATATTTATGGCTGTGTAACACAATGAAAAAGTACATGAAATTATTCATTTTTAAAAAATATTTCAGGTTTGCCCTTCCTTCATCGTCTTTCTTTTCTTCCTATACGATTTTTTTTCTTTCCATCGTTTTTTCTCTTATTTTGCAATTTTTCTTTTATTTTTTTCAAACTGTTATTTGACTCAAGATCGTATACCATATATAAAATATCTATTTTTTTTGTAAAAAATTCAAACTGTTATTTGGTTGTTCCAAATATAAAAGATCATAAAAAAAATCTTTAGGATATTGGATAGCAAAATCTAAACGATCGTGTGCAAAGAATCTTTAAAAATATCGTTTAAATTTGGATAGCCAAATTTAAACGATCAAATCTAAACGATCGTGTTTCAAATATAAATGATCGTATACCGAATATAAATGATCTTGTACCAAATCTAAACGATCGATTTTCATATATAAACCATCATTTTTCAAATATAAACGTGTACAAAAAAATCGTGAAAAAAGTTGTTGAGATTTGGCTACTCAAATCTAAACGATCGTGTAGGAACAAATCTAAACAATCATGTAGGAAAGAATAACAAAATTTAAACAATCGTTTCTCAAATATATTACTCGCATTGGATGCCAATTAATCACGGGTTTTTTTTGGTATTTTCCATTGTGGGCCTATGAACTTTTTCATTTTCGAAATTGTTCTATAGCGTGTAAATATTTTGTCGCTTTGTTATATTTTTTAAAAGACCCCTTAATTTTAAGTTTTTTTTTTTTTTTAAATAGAACAAACGCAAAAATATTTACACCATATAGAACAATTTAAAAAGAAAAAGAAAAAACTCATAGGCATAGAATGTGAAATACAAAAAATACCTCAGTCAACAAACGATTAATCAAGCATATACGCGCGAGTAATTTTATTCTAAACGATTATGATACATGTACAATTTACACATACTATTTACAAATATATACATATACAATTTACACATACATAATACACATATATATATATATACAAACCCTAAACCCTAAGCATACAATATACATACATTAATACACAATCTCTAAAACCTAAACATACATACAATTTACAATATACATATGCATACAATAATACACAATTACTAAATCTTAAACATACAATATACAATATACAAAATATACAAAATGACTTTTGTTTAAATTATGAGTCATGTATTAAAGTAATGATCTCAATTTAGTCAGAAAAGTTGGATCGTTACAGAAGCAAAATTAGGAAGATACAAATAGTGACAATAAATTCTATTTACAATAAAGAGAAGACAAAAGGAGAACCAAGTTGTTGATGATGACAATGAAACAAAAGAAGATATTGACAGTGATAATGAAGAGGATACCGAAGAAGAAATAGAAACAAAAATGAAAGCAAAAGGAAAAAAAAAAGAGCAAGTGAAAAAGCTTAAACCAAAGGTTTTTGACACACTAAAGAGAGAACATAACACACAAAAAGAAGTAACGTAGAAGAATTTCACCTCAAGACATTGACTCTGCCTCTATTATTTGACCTACACATTTTTAAATATTTGTAGAATTAATTTATACTATTTCTAAAGTTTCAAGTTTGTAAATTTTACTTTTGAAGATTTTTTTCGTTTTATATTGTAGTAATTTGTAAGTTTTGTTTTTCTACTTTTGACAATCTACTTATTTTGGAAATTATAAAATATATAGTTGTGCATATATTGCTGATTTCTGTTGGTAGTTTAATTCTACTTCTTTGGGTGAATTTTAATTATTGTTGTCTATTTAAGTACACAAAGTAATTAGTAAGTTTCTTGTTAAATCTAATATTTGTGGTGACAAACTATTTCCTATTTTAATTTAAGAATCTTAGATAGATAGTGATAGCACACTACTAGTGTCTATATATGTCTAGATAGACAATGAAAGATTCTACTAGATTTTAAGTTTAAGGTCTCAGATAGACAAAGATTATGTCTAGATAGACAATGAAAGATTCTACTAGTTTTCAAGTTTAAGGTCTCAGATAGACAAAGATAGAATATAGAATACTACCATCGTCTATCCCAAACCAAGTATCCTAGCTAAATCAAGTCTCTTAGATTTCCCTTAGTGTCATTTTATATAAGAGATATTTACACGATTTTTAGTTGAAATTTACACAATCGTTTAGGATATTTATACGATCATTTAGCGTATCCTTTCGAGAATTAAAACTATCATTACGAGTATTTACATGATTGTTGGGAGTATCTAGGTACACAAATTAAATCTAATCTTCAATTGTTTATCCCAAATCAAGCCTCTTAAATCATTATATACTTTTTTAAGTAGAATAATGAAGTATTACTGTGATATAAATAAGAATTACGTGTTACAAAGCATGCAAAAATAAGAGTTATGTGATCGACAAGTTACAAAAGACAAAATGCCTATTTATAACAAATTTTCATGTTTTAACACATGTTTAAAGCATAAAGCGGTTAAACGTGAAATAAAGAACCATCGTCTTAGGCGGTCATTGTGTGCGTCAACCAACTTGGCGATATGAATCGCTAGAAGACAAGCGAGTTGGTGAGATTATCAACGAAAAGGATGAAATGGCATCTTCAACGCTACATGGTAATGTTCAGAAGTTAGGGGAATTGATGGCACATTGGAGCCACGTGTAATCCCATCACAGAAACGCCTATAAATAAGTTGACATCTCCTTCATTTTCAAGTGTGTGATTCCCCCGTGAGAGTATTTCAACTTCATCCCTAACCTTTCTTCTTTGTACTTTAGGTGAGAGCTTAGAGTGAGAGTTGTAAAGCATATCACGCCCCATTGTCCCTCATTTTATAATATGCATAAATAGAGCCAAAGAACACAAGAAAATGTGTTCTACGGCTTGACATATTTCTTTTCCTTACCATTTGTAATCTTTAGTTTAGTTGTATTTATGTTATAAACTTCATGGTCGAGAGGCCTAAAACTTTTGTTATGAATGCAATGTTATTTCAGTTTCACTCTCGCATCTCTTTACTTGTCACATTTATTAGCTCTCTATATTATGAATGGAATAAAGAAGTAGTCAGTTTCTTGAGAAATCTTAAAGTTTGTAACATTTATCTTGTTTAGTCATAGCTTCATTCAACACTTAATTATATTCAAGAGAGTGAATTAGGTATTGGGAGTTAACTAACCTAACTAAACAAGTTTAAACAAGTGTTGAAAGGATTTTAGAGATAAAATCATTTCTACCGATTCATCCTTAACAAAAAATGCGAGTATGTGTGTCAACAACGGGTTGGAAGGTTGCTTGCCTTAATTAAAGGATGGAACATAAATCTTGCAACGTAAAAGATTTAGATATGACTAACGTCACAAGTTCAGTATTTACATCCCAAAAAGCAAGCAAGTATGGCAAAACACCCAAAGGTTTTTTGCCTTAATGTGAAATTAGTTATGTAATTTATATTGCCTCAAGAAATTGCAATCTTTCCTTGTATTGCGTTGAATAAAGAACTTTCCTTTACTATTATGTGCTTGCAACGAATTGAGTTCAACATCATGGGTGACTTTCACGTCCATTTCCCTTTCACCACACACCTTTAGTGTACATAATAGTAAAATTAAATAGATGACACCGTGAATATAATTTAATATAGCCAACATGAACTTAGCTCAACTGACACCTCTATATCCCAAGTTTAAATCTCCACCCAGCATTTATTACAATACCTTTGAAAAAAAAAGCATATATATAATTTAATCTTGGATCACTAAAAAAGTCCTTGTGTTTTACCTTGGCTTTGCACTTAGATAAGAAAGACGAAAACTCGTACGCATTTATAATAGAACTATACCTGTTTCTTTCGCTTTAGAGGCTAACGTCTCAAAATTCAGAAGCTAAATGATAAAACTTCATTCTACAAAGTTGCTTAGAATATCTTAAGTATCTCACCTCAAAATTAACTATGTGATCTGTAGCCCTTCAAAAGGGCACCTTGTCCTCACTTTGAAAATTGACCTTTCTCCCTTTGCTCAACTCAAACTAAAACCTACTTTGCTCCAATTTGTTCGGCAGCCCAAGATTACCAACTAGACTCAATTTGAGAGGTTTAGCAAGTAGAAATAAGAAAATGGCACGAGTGGACGTAATACTCTTCTCCTTCAAAGCTTCCCTAATTATAGAAAGGTTTGTATGGCTTGAAAATGACATCTTTCACCTACTTTTTGCTAGCATGCCCTAGTTTTGACACTCCTACCTAGTCTACCCTAGGTTTTTCTTAGGTTATTTGCATGTTCTCCCACCTCCTACTTAGTAATAACAAAACATCTTATCATGTCATGCTTTGCCCATCCCTCCTTGTCTTTGTGTTGGGTCTAAATTTGTTTTGGACCTCTGTTTAATGTAGGGATAAAGATTGCAAGAAGGAGAGAAAGCCACAGTTGAACTCTTACAGTCGTACACGTGTGAGAAGGATAAGAATTTAGGGTTGCAAGATGAAAAGAGGGAATACAAAAAAACAAAGGGGAAGAATTACTTTACCTTTTCTTTTCTTTCTCCTTCTTCGTTCTCTCTGTTTTGCAAATAACCCTAATGTGGTTCTTCCTTTTGTGGTTTGATTTTAGTATAATGAACTCACTATAATGAGAAGATTAAGGAGAAGAAGAAGGATGCTACAAGTATTTACGTGGTTCGGCCAAGATAAAACCTACATCCACGAGAAGGATCTTTTCTTTTGTAATGATGAAGATGAGTATACAAAATTCACTCTTTTCCTTTCTTCTCTCTTTTTGATGAAAAGTATGTGTCTATTTTTCTATTTTGTTAGGAAGCACCTTTATATATTTATAGGTGGTTACACAACAGAAGTAGTTAGAAAAAGAAAGAAAAAAGACTTATGAATTTCAGTTGGAATTCATTCTGTTTTACACTTTGCCTAGGCCCTTTCTTTGACTATATGCCTTGCCATCTCTTCTTATCATCTAGCTCCTTTCCTTGACATGCTTTAAGCTACCATACACTCCAACCAAGAAATTTGTACAACTATGTACTTTCCATGGTTTTTCAAAAATTACTATTGAAATGCCTTTTTTAACCGAGTGTTGAAATAAAATTTCCTTTTTGTCCAAAACATTATACGAGTTCTTTAATTCGTCATAAATACTTAAGACCTTGGTATAATTCCTTTTCCTACCAACTTTTACCAAGTTACGTTCTTAAGCTCGTTGAAAATTTAAAGAATGCTTGAAAATTCCCTTAAGACTTTGGAATCGAAGCTTACATATTATTTTCTGGAATTTCCCAATCAACGTTTTGATCTCTCTTCACACACGTCCTCCTCGTCAGACGAAAAAATTCAAATATATTTTCATCCACGCGTCTCTCCTCCTCTATCCGCCATGTGTCAGCACCTCCTCGTGTGCGGATCCTCAGCCACCCGAGTTCGAATCCCACCGACTTAAACTCATTTTTTTTATATGTTTTCAATGACATTTTCATGATAGTTTTGCAACTTTCTTAAAAATAGCCAATTTTCGTCAATTCTCTCCATGCCTTCGCTTAAAAGTCATGGTTTCGAACCCCATAAACTGTTATTTCCATTATTTTTCTATATAAGCCGTAATTTCCCCAATTAATTCATCAATTCACAAATTAATCCCAAATTCTCTAAAAAGTCCCAATCCTCTTCTTCATTGTGCCTCTTTTCTTCCCTCAAAATAATTTTGAGCAATGTCTAATTAATTCTTGAAATTGTCCTTGATTCACCAATTTGTATGCAAGATACTTTGACTATGGAAAATGAGTGCAAGAATGATTTGATTACATTTGTCTACACAAAAACTCAATTTAATTCTTGATTTCAACGTGTCAAATCTTGATATTGATTAATGCCAGATGAATCACCCTTGTTCTTGGCAATTTGTGAATTTTGCATCAACTTGATGTGCACAATTAAATCCAATTAATTCATTGTTGCAAATTATTTCCAAAAAAGTACCAAAGATACTTTGATCTTCTTTAAAGAGCAAGAATTAGACATTAGTTGTTATTGCAAGAATATACAATAAATGCTTTTGATGATTATCTCTTTTCTTGAAGCTTGATTAAAGTTCTTATAAGAATGAAGCAAGTTGATCTTGCAAGAATCTTGATCAAAAATCTCCTTTTTTGAGAAAAAAACCATTTCATATTCCTTTTATTTCAATTATAAGAATTGAATAATGCCTATGGCTCATTTCCTCATTTTTCTTGTAGAGTTTAATTTTTACATTTTTTTTTTGTTTAATTGAGTTTACATCCTAAATCAACCTTAATTCTTGATTCAACTTGATTTTTTCCACATTTTCTTTCATGCTTTCCTGTTCTACTAACATCACTTCTTTGAAGCTTGATTTCAGAATATTTATTTTATCACCGTTCTGTTGGGTTCGACACTCCTACTTACCATCGACCTATGATAAAAAGTAAGGGTAAATTTTTAAATACTTTTTGTCGAGGTAAATCTTGGTAAATGCAACCTACTCTTAGCAAGCTAAATTTCATTATTAAACATATTAGTGCTTGACTCTAACAACCTTACCGATATATAGTTTCATACGTATTGTTTTTGCCTTGTCATATGCTTTACTACTATGTGACTACTTCTATGCTTTCATAACTAGTATTAAACATGTCACATGTTTCTCAGGTTTTGAACATAACATGGCTAAATGCAACACTTGACTCATAGGAGAACAATTAAAACTTTAACTTTTGAAAGAGAAGTCACTTACTAACCAAATTTATTTTCCTTTTCCTTTTTCCCTTCTGATGCCTACCCTATGCTTCCCAATGCTTAGTCCTCTTTAACACCTAATTCTTACGACCCTCTCAAAGCTAACCTTCTTTTCTTACTCCAGCTTCAACTTATGACAACTCTTAGTCTATTTATACTAGTCTTGAGCTTAGATTGATCACCTTTAAACTCTTTTAATTCGATAAGTACCTACTTAGCCTTTTACACGTGTCATTCCATTAGTTATTAGTTAAAATAATTCTAATTAAGCCACCTTAAATCTACTTAAAATCTTAAACTGTCACGTGCCCCACTACTTTCCATACTTCACAGTCGTAGCTATCTAACTAAGCGCATCCACCCTTAACTCTTGACTGCCAAGCCCTTTCTTTCTCATGCGTCCTTCTTCGTCGTCTAGCATCATATATAACACCTACCAAAATATTTACAACCTCCATTAATATCTTGGTTTCACACTTTGATTTCCATCTATCCCCTTAACCCCTTCTTTTAAACTTTGATTTCCTAACTTCTAACGCCTAGTACTCAAAACATGGGTATCACAATTTTCATGCAAGGCATACATCATCTCGGGGCTCTGAAGATCTTGTGCATGTAAAGTTTTGTCACAATTGTGGAGCCATCGAGGTTTATTTCAAAAGTGTGCTTAAATTTATCTTTTTATCTTTCACACATTTATCGAAACACACTGTCTTTCTCTCTTTTTTCTCTTTGATGTGAATCCAACAATTGGTCCATTAATTGTACCCGAAGCAACAATTACAAGAAGCAAGATAAAGAAGATTCAAGAGGCTTTCACACTACACCTTCAAAAGCTAGCAAAATTTCATCAAGCAACAAACAATTTTGACTCAAATTTATATTCAATGTTAGTTCAATGACTCAAGATGAGAATGGAGTGAATATAGCATGAGAAAAGTCTAATAACTTGAAAGATGACACAAAGGAAAAAGGGTGTACAAATTTTACGAAGAACGTGTTGTTATTCGTGCAATGCACGAGAAAACATGATGTCAAACCTTATTAAATATGCAAAACTACTTTGGCGCCTTTTAGAGGCAAAATTTAAGGCATTGATGATTTTCTACATTTTTAGTTTTCCAGTTTGATTTATAATTTAGTACATAATATTGTTTTAAGTTCTTAGGTTTTATTTTCTGCAATTGGCATTTAAGTGTATTTGAATGACTTTTGAACTTTCACCCCATGCACAACTTTTTAGTCTATAAAATGGCTTGTAGTGCATGCTCACAACTTTTTAGTCTATAAAATGGCTTGTAGTGCATGCTCTCTAAAATTCAGAATATCAATATTAAAAAGCTTACGCTTAATCCACTCTTTTGGTATTGTGTTAACTTTTCAAATCTTGCTTTAGATTTGATGTTAAAATCAAATCATTAGATTAGTCTTGTTCAATTAGCTAATTTTAAAGTGAATTGTCTTTGGATCTTTGAGTGACCATCATAGGTTCTAAGTTTGATCTAAGTTAACTTTTTTTGTGAGTGATTGCAAGGATCCTAATAAAAGACCTCTATATAGCTTTGCATGTAACAAAAAAAGAAGATGCAAATCACTCTTTATTAATGTTTTCAAACTCCAGACTAAATAACCAAACCCTAACTTCACACGATCTGACCGAGCACCTTAAACATAATTTTATGTTCTTACAAACATTGAGAGAGAAGTGTAAAAAAAAGATATTTTTTTTATTTCTTAAAAGTGTTAAAAATGTATATCATCTTGTAATATATTTATCACAGTGTTTGTCTTTCCCAGGTACTTGCGTTCGTGGTAAAAAGAAAAAAAACTACAATACATTTAATAAAAACATTTGTTATTTATATTTAGGTTCTTCTAAACAATATGATAAAATGCATTTTTAGTTCTTAGTGTTATGATATATATATATATATATATGTCCTTTATTGTAATTTTACATAGTCTCTAGGGTTTAGTTTATTCTCTATATAAATATGTAACATTGCTTTGACTCAATGATAATAAGACATATACGTTTCTGAATTCTAAATTACACTTAGAATTTAAAATTGATGTCTATTTGGTCCATGGAGTTTTGAAAAGCATATTTTAGCCCTTCAAGATTGTAAAATAGTTCTAATTGATTCTTCGACTTAACTTTTAACTACCGTTTGGATAGCTAAATATTGACATAGATGAGAAGTCATTTAACTACTTGGCAAAATCATTTAATTAGTTGACAAGTAATATGAAATAAAAATGGTTTAAATATTAAAAGGTTAAATTATTAAAAGAAAATGCTCCCTAAATTTTCAAAAGTAAAAAAAATGTCCTTATAGTTTCAAAAATTATTCAAAAATATATTTACAGTTAGTTTTACGTGAAATACTTTTGAAATTTTATTTCAAAAATACATTTAAACTATTGACAAGTTTCATAAATACATTTAAACTTTAAAAAAAAGTTAAAAAATACATTGATCTAATTTTCTCACCAACCGAAATAAAAACAAAAATTCTAATTTGAAATATAAAATTTCACAAAATCTAAAAAAATATTTAAATAAAAATTTCTTCTTAAAACATACTAAAATAATCACTAATCAAATAAAAAGTATATATTTGACTATTAACACACACTAAATTTTTTAAAATACTCTTAAACTTTCAAGTTCAAAAAATACTTTTCAATTTAAAGAAAAAAAGTTAAGAAAAATATATTTTTCAATTTTCTTCTCCCCCTCTTTTTCTATATAAACGAAGAAATTGCACTAAATAACAAAAATTAGAAAATATATATAATTTATAGTACAAGAAAACAATATTTACAAACATGACAATTTTTTATTGGTCATATGGTCAAATAATTTTTTAAAATGTCAATTTTGCTCTTGAGCTTCCTTCCTCTCATGCTATTAGTGACAACTTCTATCACTGATAGCATGCTATCAGTTATGACTTCTATTAATGACATCATGTATAATATGTCAATATATTTTTTATGAATTTATCGTTGATCACTTGAACTTCGAATTTCTAAATGATGTAAATGTTGATAGCATAACTTGAAATCAATAATGTGCAACCACCCCTATTAGGCAAAGGTGGAAAGAAAGCTTGCATTTACTTCCTCTGATTCATGGGGCACAAACCCTTTCTCTCTATTCTCATATTTATTTCAACAAAAGTTGTAACTATATCAATTTCATTTATAGTATTAACAAAATAGAAGGTATCATATGGATAGTATGTTATTAGTGATTCAAAGCTATTTTCGATAGCATGCTAATCAGATCTCTTTTCTTTGTCTATTTATGCTGAAAAATAAACAACCACAATATCACTTTATAGTAGCATTACCTTGATATCACTAGTATATAGTAGCCTATTAATGATATTACTTATAGATGCAATTAGTGATATCCTTTTGTTGTTACATTGATAGATATTACTAGTGATAGCAATAAAAGAATATCATCATTCATTGTAGTTATAAAGATACACCCTGATAGCATAATTAAACCCCATCAATTCAAAATAAATATGTTTACCAAGGAGATATCACTTATAAAAATTATTCTTCTAATAATGTCGCTTATAGTTGCTGTCAACAATATTCTTTTAATGTAATCATTGATAACTAATGTTAGTGATATCATTTTACGTTGATAACAATATAGAAAAATTAGTTATAGTAGTTATCAGGTATACCAATTGATAGCAACATCGTTGATAGAAGATATCAGAAATAGCAACTAATGTCACATTTCTCAAACTGAAAGCTATCACTAATAGCAGTTAGAAGCGATAGCAGCTAACTATAGCAATTGATACCATATTTTTCAAATTGAAAGTTATTCCACCCTTTAATGGTTATCATTAATAAAAGATATCGCTAATAGACGTTTTCAATTATATCATTTGATAACATATTTTTCAAATTAAAATCTATCATTGATAACATCTATCAGTGATAGCAATGTATAACAACTATCAATTGCTATCAATGATAATTTTCAATTTAAGAAAATCAAGAAAAAAAAATACTTGTATTAGTGACAAGTTATCACTTATAGCAGCGATAAGTGATAACAATTGATAACTATCATTGATATTCACTAATTGTAGCTATTAATGATAGCTTTCAACCTGAAACAATCGAGAAGTGTGTAAAATAATCATTTATTAAATTAAAAGCTATCAATGATAGCATATCATTAAAAACAATTAATAGTGATGATATCGATGATAGCTGTTATGACTGATAGATGCTATCAGTGATAATTTTTAATTTAAAAAATTCGGCAAGAAACATCCAAAATGATAGTTGGACGTGGATATTTTAGTCTTCTTATTTTTGTGATATATATGCAATTATTTAATCCTTGTGTTGTATATGCTTAATTTCTTAGGATTTTTTTTTGCCATTTACGTAACTCATAAATAAAACGACATACGTTGATAAGGTAGGGTAACTCTAATAAAAATAACATAACTACTAAGAGATTTTAGGACTTAAATGCTTTAACTAAGTTATACATTAACAGTTTAGTGTGTGTTAATAGTCAAATACTTCTTTTTGTTTGACTAATTATCGTATTAGCATGTTTTAAGGACAAATTTTTATTTTGAAATTTTATGGAATTTTATGATTTTACTTAACAAATTTTGTTTTTATTTTGGATGTCAGGCAAAATTGGTATAAAAATTGATCAATAGAATATTTTTAAACTTTTTTAAAAAAAGAATTAATGATATTTATGAAACATTTAAATAATTTAGGGGTAATTTTGAAACAAAATTTTAACAATTTTCATCCGAAAGTAAAGCATTTTTAACTCTTTTTTAAAGTTTAAGAGCATTTTTAAAACTTTAGAATATTTTAGGTATTTTTTATCCAAATTATAAAGTTTATGGACATTTTTTTAATAATTGAGCTATATTACAATATTCCAAAAACCCTAACTGAGTTTTTTCATCTTCTACCACTTGTTCCCACATTTTCTTCAACTTATCCTATCAAAGATCCATTGTCGGTCTATCATTCTCTCAACTTATCCTATCAAAGATCCATTGTCGGTCTATCATTCTCTCCTTGTGTCGTCGTTGACATCCAACAACACCATTTCAGTTTCTTATTTTGGCTTTTAATGGTCTGAGTGTGAACAAATGGTGGAAGTTTGATAGGAGTGTTGATATGTAGCTGACCAACAAGAGGGGTTATGAAGTTCAACAATGTAAATGTAAAGCTCAGGCTATGTTTAATGATAAGGAAATATTTGACAGATTAGGACCTGAAGGATTAAACGATTTACTTCTAAGTTAAGCTTTCAAATATGAAAGAGTTTCAACCCTAAAAAAATTGGCCATTCAGGAAGCATAATCAAATTTAGATTCATCAAACTAATTAAAATTTATATGTATTGCTTTAATTTTATGTATTTTCATTTATTAGAGTAGGAGCAAACACATTAGATTAAATGCTGTGTTCTTTTCTATAACCTTTTTTATTAGTTTGAATAGGTTGGTAGTTTTTACATTTTTTATATAACATGAGTTGAATTTGAAATAAAATTTTTGATAGAGTTTTATCTTTTAAGCTTAATGTTTTTATTTATATTATTGTAATACATGTAGTTTAATCAATAATTAGATTGTGATAATCGTTGTCGGAAATTATGAATTTAGAAAGAAGTTTTCTTTTCTTTTCTATATTTGATCAACCTTTGGAGTAAAACTATATTTAGCTTTCTTGTGGGTGGTTTAGCAATTGTTTTAATCGCCGTTATTCTTGTTAGTGTTGTGAGACTTCTGAAACGTGACTAAGGTAATTCCCTTTATCATTTCGAAGTTTCACTTTTTTAAGATGAGAAATTATTATAAATAAAAAATAATTACAAAATATAACAAAGTTTTAGATTATATAAATCTAACGTAAAATAAAAAATGATAATCTAAAATATTGTTTAATAAATATTTGGTCCATTTTTCTATATTTGAAAATAAGTCCATTAAGAATAATGATAGTTATAAATTTAACAATTACATTAAAAAATAATTAAGTATATAGCAACATTTTAAAAAATTTACAAATACAGTAAAATTTGTCAAATTCTATCAACAATAAAAACCTATAGCAATAGGTCATTTTGCAAATGATCTATCAATGAAGTCTATAGCGATAGGTCATTTTATAAATATTGGTTTATCAACGATAGACTATACGAGTTTATCAGTGATAGAAGTCTACCAACAATAATTTTATTATATTTACAATTTTTTTATTCTTTAATTATTATTTCTAAAATGGCTATCCTCCCTATTTCATGCTTTAAAAGCCTTAAAAATCAAAATAGAAATAAAATAGGGAGAAATGCGAGATAAGTTGTAATTTGACTAAAATAAAACTTTCCAAAATGGAACACATAAATATTTTATTCAACCAAAAATTAATTTATGTACCATCTAACGTCAGCCGTGAGTGGGCGGTGGAGAACACTTCCGACTAAAAACGCCGCCCAAAAATTCGACTAAATCAAACAAACCCACAACAAGAAACACAGTTGAGGTTTAATTTCAAAAAATTATCCACAAAACAAACACCCAAAAGCTCCAAATAACCCTCACCAGCGAGCCGACGGGCACGGCGGCGCCAGAGTTGAGCGTGATTCCATGTGGGTTGTCCTTGACTCCCTGTTCGTTGACTTTGACCTCTGTTCCGAGTCTCAAATTCTCCCTCTTGGTCTTCCACAGCAAGATCTTGTACCTGACCGCCGTCGCCAAATCCAGCCGGATAACCGTTGACCCATTACGGGAAACCGCCTTCCAATCAACTCCACGGGCCTCGAAGGACTCCTTCCTCAACGCCTTCTTGTCGCGGCCTTGATGGAAACCAGGTACCGTCAAGTTACCCACCAGGCGGCGAGTTTCGTCGAGGAGCGTGAGGTTGAGATAGATAGTGTCATAGTAGACGGATTTTTCTTTGTTCTGGTTTTTGAGACGCAGATCGAAGATGAGGGAGGAATTCGAGGAAGAATTTAGGGATTGATTTAAGGCTGGAATGTAGAAAAATTCGATTGAGCATTTGGGTTTGCGGGTTCGAAGGCTTAACCATAAAAACAGAGCTGAAAAGCCGGCTGTTATGATGAACTTGAAGCAGCACTTGCAGCACCAGCCGGATTCCGCCATGTTTGCCAGAGAATAAGAAATAGGTTCCGGTGAGAATGGAGAAGAAAAAGAAGAAAGAAATGAGAAGAGAATAAAAAAAAGGGTACAATAATGCTGTTGGGGGTAAAGAAAAGAGAGCCCAGATGGGATGGGATGGGACCGACCACAGATTAAGAAAACTTAGTGGAGGGAAGGCAACTCTTTTTCCCTCTCCAAAAGTTGTAAATTGTAATACAAATCTTTCAAAACTATATATGTGTATATAACACAAATATAGCGCCCTAAACCAAATGCACCATTTTTTTTTTAAATAATGCTATTTAAATATTTATTGTAAAATATAGCACGATAGAGGATGTCTGCTACTATCAATATCGCAATCAACAACACCAGTTTTTCAACATGCATAAAGTCATGAACCCGGTACACGACTTCAATTTCAAGTCATGTACCCGGTCCACCACTTAAAGGTGGAGACGTGTACCAAGTACACTACTTATTCACCAACAAAATGCTACCACCACTTCTGTCATCCTAGTATCCATTTGCCTCATTTGTTTCCAACAAACAAAAAAACAGCCCTTCACTTTTGTGGTCACATCGTCTTTAGTCCTACCATTGTCCCGTCCCACCATTCGTTATCCATTGATGACATTGATCTAAGGTTTGTAGTCATGGTACTTTTTTGTATATTTTAGTTTATCAAATTAATATAAATGTATTGGTGTGATTTTCTTGAGTTTCATCATTTTATAGTCTATAAATGTATTGTATTAGGAATGAAACTTTTATGGCGTGTATGTATTGATTGTTTGAATTTGGAATTGATGTATTAATATGTATATTCTTAAAACAAAATAGATGCGTTGGACATATTTTGGAATGAAAACTTTGATTGTTTAAATTTAGACTTGATCTAGATGTATTTTAACTGTTATTGGAGACTAAATTTGACTTTGGACTGATTGGACGACAGTTTGGTATGCGAAAAATTGTACCATCGTTGTGTTTTACAAACCCAACACTACACCAAATTGATTTAAGAGATAAACCCGATCAAGACTAGAGTAAGATGTCTGATGAATATATCACGACGTGACATGCACGTCATGATATCGTTGTGCACAAGGAGAAGCAACACATGACCCAACTCTATATCAGATGGCTACTTTTTCTATTACAATTCAATTATGAGACGATTTATCACACTCGACGACACTTACTATTATTGTATGGTATGAATTTTAATATAATAAGTTTTGTAATTACATGGCTTGAACATTATTGTATAATATTATTATATTTAATCTTATAGAATAATTTTGTTCAAGTCGCACACAAGCACTCATTGGAACACGATTTGTCAGAGATTTGAGTTCACTGTGTGTGATCAAAACTTGGTAAATGTAGACTATTCAACAAACAAGACGGCTCAATGTTGTTGACACAAATTGTAGATGTATTCGACATAGATGACGACGATAGAGCGAAGCTGTTGCAGATAAATATATATATATATATATATATATGTGGATCATGCTTAGTTTGTGATAATTGAAAATGATATGAACTTCAATTTTCAATTAGAAATGATATGAAACTGCATTCTCCTTTACACCAAAGTCATTGTCATATTAGAAACTTAACAAAAAAAAATAACAAAATTAAATGAGTAGAAGCTTAAAGAAGAAAAGAACAAAGCGAAAGAAAAAAATCAACTGGTGTTACAATATTTATGAAATTTGTGCTTAAATTTAGTCTATTTATTATTTCATTTATTAACTAAAATAGTTATGATTTAGTATTAAACAAATAATTAAAAAATATTAAAGACAATTAAATAAACTAAAAAAATTAAACAAAATATTGAAGTCAATCGTTTATACACCAACCTTTCGTACATGAAGATGTGGCTTACCACATATAGGTTGTGACTGGATTAAAGAAAGTCCTGCAACGACATACGACTTTTCTCCCCAACAAAATCACCCTATTTTTTGTGATAGTTTCGACCTTAACTTTTCCTTTTTAGTACAAAATAAGAATAGTCGTTCGATACATACCTAGAAATGATTTTTATCTTTATTTGAAGTTATAACCCATTGTTCTAAATCTTAATTTTTATCTTATTTCATCGTTCCAAGTTAACACTACAATCCTATTTTTAATTTTGATATAAAAAGTTAGATTTCCACCTTACAACAGAAACCTAGTTTCTCAACCTCAAAATGTCTAATAAAGTAAAAAACTTTTGATACAGCAATTTAAATTTTTTGGAAAATGTATTAGAAATGAATCATATGATGTTGAAAATTTGGGACTTTTTAAATAAAAATTTAGGAAATATTGTTACTAAGTTCATAAAGTTTTAAAATCCTAACTTGTAGTTTAATATATATTTTGAATGAAAGTAAATCAATATAATATGATTTTGACTGGTCTATGTTAAATTAAGTTCACACTCTAAACTATATTTGAGTTAATTACATTGAACAATAAGATACTACATTAGTGGCTGGTTATTCTTTTTGTTTCATATTTATGTAAGATCCATTTGATTGTTTTACATCTTTCTTTAAATAGATATTTTCTTCCTATATTCTGACATCATGTTTGATTATGTATGTAAGTTTTGTAGACATTTCAATTTTTGAGATTTGGAATAAATATTTGATGTTGTAAAGATTAGGCATAACCAAAATACCAATTATATTGGGAAAATATAAAATTAAAATAGTTATAATATAATATATAAAGTAATTTTTTAAAGAAATTAAGGAAAATAAATTCTCTCTAAAAAATCACCAATACATTCCACACTCTTCAAAATTTTGGGAATTTAGTTTATAAACCCCATACCCAAGGATACTTAAGTCTTTTAAGAACTTGGAATGATAGGTTTAGACTAAAGTTAAGATTGAGGAAGTAACTCAAAGAGAGTCATTGTAAATGTGTCATGATTGGTGAAAGAAGGGAAGTCACGATAAAGTTGTTTAAGATGTTCTTAATATTTAGAGTCGCTTGATTAAAAAAAGCCAAGTGATAAAAAGTTAAAGAAAATAAGGTTGTCAGCCATTGGAGTGTGAAAAGGGTTGGCAAGTCCATGTGCTAGGACAAGAGGGACTTGGTAGGCAGCCAAGAGGAAGGTTGAAAGTCTCCAAAGACATGACTAGCTAGGTGGCCAAGACATGTGATGTGTGGAATTAGGCGAGAGAACCTTTAAGGGATTGTCTTGTGTGGCCAATTTCACCTTATAGGCGAGAAGAAGCTTGGCATGAAGGGCTGGTAGGCTAACTGTTGTGGAAAGAAGGCCTAGGGATTGAAGCTAGGTGGCCATGTGGTTTGGCGAGGAGACTATGTGCATGAGGAAGGGTCATGTGGCCATTTAAGTGAGGTTTCCTATCTTGGTAGAAGGCTTGTGGGTGTGGAACCTTATAATGGGCGAGGTTGTAAGGTTTGTGGGCACTCTTAGCATATTGGTCAAGGGTTCACAAGTGTCCATAACATGAAAAGACTATTTTTTCAGCAAGTAGAAGGTGTCAAGGGGTTAGCATGCAAGGTGCTCTATATAAGGGTCACTTCAAATGAGGAGTGTTCACAAACCACTCGTGCATTTTTCTTCAAGCCACTTGAAAATTTTTATATTTTGAAGCTAGTTTTTAAAGTAGGACTACCAAATAAAAGTGAGATGAGGAAGATTGAGTTTGGACTCAAGAAAGAGAGGAAGGTCATTTTTCGAACGAACTAGAGTGGTGTTCACCTTTCAAAAGCTATAGGAAACATCTATTGAATTTTTTAGAAGAAATTTTTAGATAAGAAAGTTAAGACATTTCTAAGCAACTTTGTAAAAGAAAGTTTTCTCATTGATTATAGGCAGTGATCAAAGTGGATCGAGTGTCAGGTAAAGTGAGGCAAGTTGGGCACAAGTTTAAGAAAATGATGTTAGTGATGTCTGCTCGCTAACCTATGCAAAAAGGTATTTGGGTGATGTTTTGTATTTCTAAGTAGAGTTTTGATCTTTCCATGAGAGAGGGAAATTTATTGGACTTAATTATCATTAATTTAGGTGAAGAAATCAGAAAAATGTATAGGGCAAGGATTTAAGCTTTGTATATGTGAATGTGAAAAAAAAAAAAGGTAGATGTCTTTTAGTTATATCGCAAGCTTATAACTAGTCGTTTGGCTAAAGCACATAGACAATAAAAACACAGAACACTTTGGTAACCCAGTTCGACAAATGTTACCTACATCTGGGGAGCTTTTCTGCTCAAATAAGGAGTATTATTGAGATTCATAATATGTAACTATCTCAGTTGTTACATTAAATAATTAAGACGTAATTATTAGTAGACTCAGGCTCCTCCTGAAGGCGTGTAGAATAAACTCAGGCTCCCTTTGAGGATGTGATGAATCTCTTCGAAGACTTGATACAGGCTCCCCTTGTCTTTATAGACTGATCCCTCAGTTCAGTCGGCTTCTCATCGACATACTCCTTTTTTCTTGTTTATTTCATAATCATATCAAAACATACAACTACAGTGATTAGATCAACATCAGATGGTCATGACATTCTTCACCTTTTTCGGTTGTCTTCGGGCGAACTCGTAATTTTCTTCCATAAACTCTCTATATTTTTTCACACATGCAACAACCAAAAACATCTAATATATATATATGTATATACTCATAATATATTAAGTAGATATCTTTTCCATAATCAAAGGAATCAATCTTATCAAGATTCCTAAATAATAGGAACATTAAATATTTTCATAAAAGAATTAGGAATTACTATTTGACAAAATATCCTAACATAGTGAAAAATGAATTTGTAAAGTGGTTTCTAACCATGATATACAAGTTATTATTTAAAGAATACTTTGAGCAAAATATTTGAGTTATATTAATTTACATGGAATTTACAAAGCTTGGCTTTGAAATGTATAGCATGCTTTAAGTTATCTGATTTATGAATAATTTCTAAACCATACGATTTTCTTAAAATATTTGATTAAGCATGTTTGCTGAGGAATATTTATGGCTAGCAGGAAAAATGAGTGTGACAAGACATGATTATGGTTTATGGTTTGATTTATGCAAAAAGATTCTTTAACATATTGAAACATTGTTTACAAGCTTAAGATTTTGTACATGTTTTGTCTAATGCTAGTTATCTCAAAATAGCTTTATGAGGTAAATCATGGGGTGTCGATGAATTCGAGGTAAGGACACTTATCTCTAAGGAATAGAGTTAGGGACACATATCTTTGAAGAACTGAGTTGGGGATGCTCATCTCTAGGGTTTGAATTTGGTATTGATTAGCTCTACCATCTCCTGAGGAGTAGATTCTTGGGTTCTAGTCGAGGAAAAACAGTACTTGAGCTATTGATTTCTAAATGTTTACAAAGCTAATGTATTTATGATATATCGTTTTAATTATTGCTTAAATGTTTATGAAATGTTATTTAAAAACCTAGTCACTCATTAGTCTTGTTTAACTCATACTTTCTAAAATGTTTTCCACTTTCCAAGTAGAGGTCGTGTTCTCAGAAGCTTGATGCACTGTTGTCTGTCTGCTGAAGGATTCTGTCTTCCTTTAATACATTGTCTTATTGTTTTGAACTTGATACTTACTGTCATGTAATGTCAAGGGCAAGAGTTAGAGTCAGGTTTTGAGTGAATCTTGTAATTAAGTTAAGCAGGGTTGTGTTAAAACTTTGTATAAGACTTTTATATATTTTGTTAATAGATTGGCTATACTGCTATTTTATTTATGAATTGTGTTGATTGCTTTGGTGTATGTTTCATTCAAAGGTTAGTTGCTAAGGGTCAGCTAGTGTCGTTGAGAAATTAAAGGAGCGATATAGGCTGAATCCACGTCGTCTCTTTGTCAAGAAGGGGTGGTCGGGGGGGGGTGTGACATAGTCAATGTGTGTGTCTTCCAAAACCCACCAAATGTCACTTTTTATAGAAAATGTGGCAAGCTTGAGGTGGAATACATGACCACTAAAGCTTGGCATCTTGAAGATACGTGACATAGGAGTTGAATGAGAGGGAGAGTGACAATTGGCTATATGCACGAAACATAATGGACGATGGACATCTATTTTACTAATATTTATAATACTCCTCAGGTGTATATTACATATATGAAATATGCTTGTTAAAATCTTGCTAGGAAAATACCCAATTGGAAAAACAATCTTATGGAAGGAAAAAGAGTATATATAAATAGAATTTACTCCTTCTTATGGAAACATCACTTCAAATCTCTGAGTTGTCACATTCCAACGTTGTACACCAATTTTTCAAAGGTTGCAGTAGGCAATAATTTTGTAAATAAGTCTGCTAGGTTATCCTTCGAATAAATTTGTTGTATTGTGATATCATTTTCTTCAAGATTGGATGAACAAATGCTTTTAAATCGTTTTCAAACTATCTTTAGGGTTTTGAATGAAGAAGGAAGTAAGCAGCCGAAATCTAAGGAAAAAAAATGATTAGATTTTAAATTTTGCAGGAATGAGGTGGACCTTTCTAATAGTGGCAACTTTTCTAATTTTATGTTTTTGGGAGGAAATTTTTATGTAGCATATCCTATTTCAATTACAGTGTAATTAAGGTTTATGATTTTAGGTGAACTATTTTTATTTTTAAGTTTAGATAGGAACATTTGAGAGATTGCTTTATTTATTTATTTTTCTATCTTTTATGTTTTTGCTATTTTAACAATTTAAAACTATTTTTGCTATTTTTCCAAAGTAAAACCTATAATTTGTTATTCTTCTTTACAGCCCGTTTAAGTAGCTCACAACACTAATATACAAAATTTAGACAAAGTAGAACCAAAACAAAACCAATATAAAAAATAAAACAAAAATCATTTAAATCATATTCAACTCAAAATACTAAAGAAAAATTACAAACGAAATTAAATTACTAACCAACAACCATTATATTTCATAACTCAAAATACTAAAGAAAATTTACAAACGAAATTAAATAATCAACCAACAACCATCGTATTTCATATTGCAATTATTGTACTATTGATATCCTAAATTGCAATTATTGTACTATAGATATCCTAAAATCAAGATTGTAAGAAGTAATTTTTCCATAAATGATGATTAGAGTTTTAAAAAATAAGAGAATAAATAAAGGATCATGACATTAAAAACACGAATAGAAATAAGTTATTAAAAGTAGTTTATAAATAATTACAAATTTAAGATGAATAGTACTTTTTATAATTGAAGATTTTGTCATATTTGTAAAATTAAAAAACAATGTGTTATATTTCTTATATCATAATTTCAAAATGCTACCCACCACAATTATTTTCTTAATTTATAGGAAAGAAAACTACGAATCAAGAAAAAAAGTTTTTTTTTCTACAATAATGTGTTTGGGGAAAACTCGGCACACACATCTCAAATATTCTCACAGCACAATCACAACTATTCTAACGAAAACACTACTGCCGTAGAACTACAGATGAAAGTTAAAACCATGCAATCCTATGCAGTCCGGCCACGGACTATTATTCATTCTAAATTATTTTACCATATAAATTCATTTTAATCCATCACAATAGAAAACATATATATAATATAACTTTGATTACAATGTTAGATGGTTGAAGGAATTAGAAACGTAACTATCTCTTCCTGGAACAAATGAACGGAACAAAAAGAAAAAAACAAGACGGAAGGAAATGACGTGAAACTAAGAGTTACTTTGGTGGGTGATTTCATTCATCGTCTTTATAAGGGTATTCTTCAGGGACTTGCTTCAGCAATTTTACTTGCAATTCAAAACTGTCGTCTCCTCTCAGCATGTCCCGTAGCCATGTTACTTCTGTTTTCATTGACACCTGATTCAAGCACCATACCACAATCAGAAAAATAAACTAAATTCATACCTACGAATTGATAACATAAAGGGAGAAGTGTGGTTAAAAGGTCGTTAAGTCCCCACATTTCTAGGTTTATGTCTATTGGGTCGTTGAATTTTAGAATGTGTCGAATAAGAACTTTTAATTTGTATCATTCTTGAACTTTCAAATTTTATATTTTACATCAATAAATCTCTAAAATGTCAATTGTGTATCAAATATATTAAATATATCTCTCAAAAAGAACAAAATCTAAAATAGCCATGATGATGATTAAGAAACACAAACATCTTTTGGTAGCATGTTCAACAGCTGGACACATCGAATGCTTGTTTAGGACAATATACGTGTTAGACACTAATTTTATAGTCACTATAGGTCCAAGATTAGAAATGTATCGAATATACTTAAATAAATTTTCAGAGAAAAATACATAAAACTCATTTTTTAAGCATATAATGTACAAAAATGACAGATGTTAACAAGCCTTGGTCTATCTGTCTTGTAAGTCTAATTACAATTCTGAAGATGATAACAAGCAAAATTATAGAAAATAGAGGATATTCAAATAACTCACCATCTCAAGTGCTCCTCTAATTACTCCACTTAAAATGTTGCAGTAATGGAGACCTTGGCAAGTATCAGGAAGTTCAACAAAGTCTACTAATGGATTATCCTCCAGAACAATGCTGCAGCATGTGCCTTCAGCATCCCAGTTGGTCACCGTTGCATTCACTCCCAAAAACATCTTTAAACCAACCTAATAAAAAATGGAAAAGAATTTAAGATCTCCACACTTCAAAAGGCCTCAACTTTCATTTACCAGATATTGTAAGCCAAAATTCCAGATAAATCCGAATGCCTATTCAGGGCACCACTATTATGATAGACCCCCCATAGTAAAGGTATATCTCCGTAGAGACAAGAATAGGAAGAAGAAAGAATGATTGAGAGTTAGTTGGTAGTTTTTCATTTGTGTGGACCCTTAGGAATGTGTTTGTTAGAGTGGGGCCAAGTATTTTGTTAGTTCTCTGAGCATCAAGTGTCTTGAGTGGAAGGATAAGGGTATCGTCTTTTTGGCTAAATGATTTCGGTATAGACTCTCATCAGAGAAGTGTGGAGATATTGAGGAGCTCTCAAATCCTTCCCCACGGTTGACAAATAAAATTGTGGCTAAGGCCTTCACAATTTTGGTATAAGAGCCATCTTTCTTGGTATGGTTGGTAAGATGGAAGCTAAGGTAATTGATCAGGAAGAAAATTTAGAGGGAGGAAGAAAATTTAGAGGGAGTAACCACAGGGATGACTGAAATGGAAAGTAGAGTAGAAGCAAAATTTTTACAAGCAGATGAACAATTAGCATTTGAAAGGAAGATGGAAATACAATTTGCGGAAGTAGAAGTTCGAAGGACAATGGCCGAACAAAAGATTGAGAATAATCAGTCAAAATTGAGTGAGGATATGAAATTGTTGATACAAGGGATGTGAGTGATGGGAAGTGCTTCAAAAGGATCCACATCTAGTCAAAAAACTATTACAGACAAGGGAAAGGGAATAATGAACAAGGAACAAGTTCATGAAGAAAAAAGTGAACAAGAAACTAACCCGATGGTGGATGAGGGAGTTGGAGTACCATGCGCACCAAATATCCATGAGATACTCCTTTTCGACATGAGGCTACGAATACTGGAGGTGCCAATATTTAAAGGGGATGAAGAAGGGAACGTGGATGGATGGCTACATCGTGTGGAGCGCTATTTTGTGGTGAATAGATTGACGGAGAGAGATAAGCTGGATGCGGCGGTTCTGTGCTTGGAAGGGGAAGCTTTGGATTGGTATCAATGGAAGGAGGATAGAAAGAAAATCTGCAAGACAACAACTGGGCAGAATTCTGAATGCTTCTGTGGGTGAGATTCAAGTCGTCCGACCAAGGAGATAAACAGGTAAGGTTTATTAAATTACAGCAGAAGACCACCATGAGGGGTTACTGGCGGTGGTTTGAACAATTTTCAGCCGGTCTTAAAGATATGAGTGACGCAGCCTAGAAAGTAAGTTTGTGTGTGGGCTGAAGGAAGAGACCCAAAGTGAGATCCGAAAATTGAATCCAGTGGGCCTAGAGGCTAAAATGTTAATGGTCCAAGTAATTGAAGATGATCAAACGGTCCAATTGAAGAGAATTCATGGGGCAAGTGGAAACCCTAATTTATCAATTAAAATGCCGAGTAGTGGGCCAAAGGGTCAGGAAGTAAAACCAGGTCAAAGGCATCGGTTTGGGTCGCGACATCAAGACTGATTACAATTAACCCTAGCCAAAATTCGTCGTATTCGTCCACGACGATTACTTCACCGAAGGAATCAGATCGGGTCAAAAGACGGTAGCTGACGATTTTACATTTATTATCGAGCACTGAACCTTGCCACTATACCAGATAAGTATCCGATTCTTGTTGTTGATGAACTGTTAGATGAATTATTTGGGGCAACCATAACTTCTAAAATTGATTTAAAGTCAGGTTATCATCAAATTTGGGTGCGATCGGTCGATGTTCATAAAACAGTGTTTCAAATCCACAAGGGGCACTATGAATTCCTTGTTATGCCGTTTGGGTTGAAGAATGCTCCGGCAACATTCCAATCATGAATGATGTTCTTTGTCCATATTTACGCAAGTTTGTTTTGGTTTTCTTCGATGACATCTTAATTTACAGCAAGTACTTGGATGAGCATTTGCACCAATTGGCTATGGTTTTGGAAACTCTAGTAGCTCGTCAACTGGTAGCAAACTTTAAAAAATGCCAATTTGCGGTAGACTAGACTGAATTGAATACTTGGGCCATATTATCTCTTCAGAGGGGGTGGCAACGGATCCAACAAAAATAGAAGCTATGGTTGAATGGCCAGCACCCAAGAACGTGAAGGAGCTATGTGGATTCTTGGGGCAACAAGGTATTATCGAAAATTCGTTGCAACCTACCGCTCTATTGCACTGCCCTTGACACAATTGTTAAAGAAAGGTAACTTTAAGTGAAATGAGACGGCCGAGAACGCATTTCAGCAGTTAAAGTCAGCAATGATGTCTTTCTCGGTGCTAGGTATTCCTGATTTTTCACAAAGTTTTGTGCTGGAAACTGATGCTTCGGGAGTGGGAATTGGGGCTCTCCTAATGTAGAATCAACAATCAGTGGCCTTTTTCAGTCAAGCTTTACCTATTACCCATAGGTTTAAAGCTGTTTATGAACGGGAGCTTATGGCCATAGTACTGGCTGTTAAAAAATGGTGACCATATCTATTGGATAAGCCTTTTGTGGTGCGTACACATCAGAAAAGTTTGAAGTTTCTTCTTGAACAACAGGCAATCGAGGGAGAATATCAGAGATGGATCGCTAAACTATTGGGGTATGATTTTGTGATCAAGTACAAGAAAGGATTGGAGAACAAAGCGGCCGATGCCTTATCGAGATTACCACCGATATGTGAATTGGACCTCATAAGTGTTGTGGGCAGGCTAAATCCTTTGGTTTTCATTGATCAAGTGGCTGGAAATGAATCTTTTAACAGTAATCGATTATCCTTGATAAATGGACAGCCAGCCCCAGATGGATATTCACTACAATGAGAGGTTCTATGCTTTCACATTCATGGTCATTTGGTTCTTCCAGAGGATTCACCTACTATTCCTTTATTATTAGCTGAATTCCATAACAGCCCGATAGGGGGCCATCATGGTGCGTTGAAAACATATCAAAAGATAGCAAGGGAGGTCTATTGGCGAGGTATGAAAGCACATATCCGCACCTATGTTGCTGAATGTAGGTGTGTCAGCAAGCCAAATATTTGTCTTTAACTCTGGCCAGTCTCCTTCAAGCATTACCCATTCCAGACCGTGTATGGGAAGATATTAGTATGGATTTTATTGAGAGTCACCCCAAATCCGAGGGTTACGATGTCATATTGGTAGTTGTAGATCGTCTTTCCAAGTATGCACATTTCATTCTCTTTAAACATCCATTTGGTGCAAAAGTGATAGCTGCTGTTTTTATCCGAAAGATTATTCATTTGCATGGATGCCCTCGAAGTATAGTGTCGGATCGTGATCGTATTTTCACAAGTCTACTTTGGGAAGAGTTGTGGCGGTTGTTGGGAACTCAATTGAGACGAAGCACCACTTACCACCCCCAACCGGATGGTCAAACTGAAGTTGTCAATCGAGGGGTGGAGACGTATCTACGGTGTTTTGCTATGAACACACCTAAACAATGGGCTAAATGGCTAGCTTGGGCTGAATTGAGCTATAACACAACTGTCCATACAGCCACATTGATGACCCCCTTCGAGGCTCTCTATGGTCAGCCACCCCCCCTATAATACCATATGTGAAGGGCTCGAGTCTGATGAATGAAGTAGACCATTTGATGAAAGAAAGAAATGAAATTCTGGGCATATTGAAGGCCAATTTACTAAAGGCACAGCAGCGAATGGTCAAATATGCCAATGCTAAAAGAAGGGAGGTACATGATTGGGTTTATGTGAAGTTACGCCCTTACCGACAGTCCTCTCTCAGCCGTTTTAAGCACCCCAAATTGGCCCCAAGATTCATTGGTCCATTTATGATTATGGCACAAATTGGTCCATTTGCATACCGGTCTTTCATGTTTTTGTTCTTCGCAGTTCAAACAGGCCACTGTTCCCAATTCCAAAAGATTTGGCTGCTGATTTGTCTATGCAATTATGTCCGGTAGAAGTGTTGGGAGTTCACAAAACAATAGAAAAGGAGGACAACTTAGAAGTTTTGATCGGTTGGAGTGAGGGTACACTTGAAAGTGCAACATGGGAACAAGCCACTCTTATTCAAGAACAGTTTCCTGAATTCCACCTTGAGGACAAGGTGGCTCTTTGGGGGACGAGTAATGATACCAGAGTAAAGGTGTATTCCCGTAGAGACAAGAATAGGAAGAAGAAAGAATGATTGAGAGTTAGTTGGTAGTTTTCCATTTGTGTGGGCCCTTGGGAATGTGATTGTTAGAGTGGGGAGAAGTATTTTGTTATTTCTCTAAGCAATTACTTTAAGTGTCTTGAGTGGGAGGGTAAGGGTATCTTTTTGGCTAAATGATTTTGGTATACTCTCATTAGAGAAGTGTGGAGAGATTGGGGAGCTCCCAAATTCTTTCCCACGGTTGATAAATAAAATTGTGGCTAAGGCCTTCACATATTATCTAACAAATCTACCATGCTCTTCACACAATCCCCCAACAAAACTTCTATTTTTGTCTGTTGTTACAAAGGACCACACTCATAGTCATAGGTAAAATGCACCAAGCGTCTAACATTATGATCAAAATCCTGCAAACAAGAGAACTCCTGTCTCATAATGGTATAAAACATTCAAATAGACATGAATAGAACCACTCTAGCTAGCTGCAAAAAGCCTATTGCATCAAAATTTATACACTGTGACTGCACTCGGAAGCTGCCCCTCAATTGCAGGTCAAAATTTCAGATAGTGCCAACTGCCAAAAATAGCAGTGCCCATCTAACTAATATGAATATGTGAAAATCATGTTGTGAATGGGAGATGACAGGGCACTTCAACAGCCTCGCGATGGTTTTCAGGAAGAATAAAATACTTTGGGATCTGTATTAAACTACAATCTACCTTTGCAATCACATCAGCTGTCTCTTTGAAGTCCACACATCTAGAGATATTAGATTTTGCTAGAAACTCATCAATCAGCCTGATTCCAATATTATAACCCCTGAAAAACAATTAGTCAGATCACTGAAACTCATCGATCAGCCTGACTTCAATATTGTAGGTTTTTTTTTTTGGGGGGGGGGGGGGGGGGGGGGCGGGGAAGGGAGGGGGGTGGAAATATCAAGTAGTATTCATTCAAAAAGGCAAAACCTAACATCCTAAGGGTTGGGTGGAGGGAAAGCCCCTCCCCAAGGAACTACTTACAAGTTACAAATAGATTGCAATCCACATGAATCAAGGAAATAGGAATATTACAAAAGAATTTACTATAGTTATGACACCACAAAGAAGTATTTAACTGAAAACAGCACAAAAATAAATCAAGAAAAGAAGACTTATCTTTGAAAATTCTCCTATTCCTTTGCACCCACAAGCTCCACATAAGAGCTTTTATCCCAAGGGCATTAAGTTTTAACACTAAAGAGTTTTTAGTAGTTTATCAATGAACATAGGAAGTATTGAAAAGCATAATATGCCTACTATCTACCTGTCATGCACACTATTTCTTTTTTATGAAAAACCAACTTTTGTGCAGAAGATGAAAGAACTAAATAGGAGAATATAATTCCATCATACCTGGACAGCAGTTTTGGCTCTACAACATTTTGTTATAAAGAGACTTGTAGGATTTTGTCTTAGGTAAGTGGCCATTATGAAGTTTGAACCTAATCTCTCCACGTTCCTTCATTTTTCTCACATGCCTCAACACAATTAGGTCAGTCCATAGTGGTTTTCATGCATCTAATTTTAAACTCTCCAGCTAAAGTTCAAGCACATTTCATAACAATGCTTCTGTAAAACTATTATAGAAGGAATGTAAAAAAATTTCCATAATGTACAAAACTTGGTACACCACAGAGGTATAACAATTTTGCTATACATGTCCTCTAATTGTCTTAGCCTTCCTATGATATCACACAAAGATAAGAGTCAAGAAACAACAAAGAAATAAAAAAGCGTAGACAAAACCAAATAGCTAATTCAGACAAAAAGACACAATTTATCTCTGGACAAAGCAGAATTTTAAGCTATGAAAAAGAAATCAGATAAAAAAGCACGAAGAAGTGGAGTAAAATTACATCTGATCGAGCTGCTTGTTAACCTCCTCAACCTCCTCTAGATCCGTAAGCAATTGACGGACAGTCGCTCCATAAGTCAAGGTAAACAGCTCCGCATTCTACATCAATTCACCTTTAGCTTCTTATCAATAGAAGATGACCCAGTAACATAAATGAAATTAAAAAAAACCTAAAAAAAGTACTTTCGAATACATCTGTAAAATTTCCTCCCTCTTCCCTCATATTTCCTTAAAATTCCTCAGAAACCAAACAGCAGAAACAAAAATAAAAGAGAGACTAGTAGTTGAGAAGCTTACCACTCGCTCAACACTAGCGAAGATTGCATCACCAGATCGAGGGCCAGCGGTCGGCATGATGGATCTGAATTGTGAGCTGAGCACAAAGGAAAGTTATCGAAAACGTTGTACTGATTGGCCCTACATAAGTGAAGGATAGAGTTAGTCTTGTGTAGATTTTGGGCTGAATGACCCAAATCGGCAAATCGCCAACATAGCCCAAGAGTAAAATTCTGAGCCTTGCGAAGCGTTCATTGATGGAGATCAAAATGGGGAATTTCATTACTGTCTTTACAGCAAATGAAAAAACTTGACACCCTAATGAAGGAATATTACATAGTTAAGTGTAGTCCGGAGACTTAAGTACCGGAGGATTGATTCGGAAAGCGAAGAGTGTATCCGACGCCGATGGTAAGGGCGGTTCCGGTGCAGAAAGACTTTGGAGCAGAGAAACAAACTCCTCAAAATACCATTTTCGTCCTTCGTGGATTCCAAATTTCGGGAAAAGGGCAAAACTAAAAACAAAAATAATAATAAAAATAACGTGAGAATGATAAAATTTAATATAACATTTTGAGAAATAGCACATCTCCCAAATATTAAGAATTTTGACAAAATCGATTTATACCTGTTTATAGTTGTAGTAGGATAGTACGTGTTTTCACATATACAGTGTATTTGTAAACTAACCGTTTTGAAAAATATTAAATATTTATTTTTTTAATATCTCCTAAATATATGTCAATAATTTTAAATAATTGTTTAGATTTTTATAATTTAAATCAAATTAATTAAGATTTATTTATTTAATTGAGAAAATTTATGTTTAATAAAGATTTATCCTAAAAAATTGCTCAATTATTTTGAATCCTTCTATTTTGTATTCAAATATTATGAAATCTAGTTCGTAAATGAATGACAATCATTAGTTCGATATTTTCATATAATTTATATTTTAAATTATTTTAAACAAAATTATTAGATAATACATAGTAAGAATAGTTAACAAAAAAAAATAGCTACGAGAATTTAAACAAGAGTCATTATATTTCATAATATCTTGATTTCAAATATTACAACATATCTCTAAAATAATGACAATCATAAATGAAACATTTTTGTATTATTTATATTTCAGGTTATTTAAAAAAAATATATATCAAATAATACATAGTACGTATGGTTAATAATAATTTAAAGTTTTATCAACCCTACAATCGTGCTAATTATGATTATATACTTATTTTGATTGATTTTTATTAAAAATAAGAGTGTGCCTCTGGTATCGAATAATTATTTTTTCACATTGTGTTTTTTAATCACGTTAATATTCATATTTATTTTAATTAGATGTTTTATTTCTAATCATTCTTGTTATGCGTGTCTAAATCAAGAAGTATAGTGTGTATGTTATACTCCTTTACGAAGGATAATACGTGTTTTACATATACAGTATATTTGCAAACTACAATCAGTTTTGAAAAATATTAACTAATTTATGATAGTTTCGGGATTGACAAAATTCTCCAATATCTCCTAGAATTCATAATAAATTTTTGGACTTTTAGTATTTAAATCAAATTAATTAACATTTATTTATTTAATTCATAAAACTTATGTTTAATAAATATTTCCTCTAAAAAATTGTTAAAAGATTTTCAATTGTGCCTTATTCATTAGATTTCACATTATTTTGAATTCAAGTATTATGAAATCTAATCCCTAAAATAATGGATATCACTAATTGAATATTTACATATTACATATATTTCAAATTATTTTTTTTAAAAAAATTATTAGATAATACATAGTTATTTTAATTTATATTTTAAATTGTACACTTATTTGGATTGATTTTTATTAAAAAATGTATTTTGCAAACAATCTTCAAATTTGATAAATTTTAATTAAATTTGCTATTTTGTTGGTGAACAAGATTGGAACGACCTCCTTTATAATAATGACAAATATATATACAAAATTTTCAAATGTTTTATATTTTAAACAATTTATTAAATAATAGATAATATATTTTTAATAACAATTTGAATTCAATGATATTTTTACAATTAATTGAATCTTCTTCCTTTAGGTTTTATTATATAAAAGAAAAGAAGAGATTGAGAGAGAGACAGCAGACAAGAGACAAACACAGTGAGAGGGATAATTTTTTTCGTGCAAACAAGAGAAAAGAGCTCAAATGAATCTCGAATGTATGAAGAACTCACCGATTTGAGTGGACGAACTCACCGATGTGTATCTTGCTAAGAAATATATAAAGTTTGCATTCTTTGGTATAATTTCATGATTTCATATTTATTATAGTATCAATAATGCTCCCCTTTTCAACTTGAAGTTTTCAGCTATGTTTGTTCCACATTCAAACTCTTAGATTGAATGTGTCTCAATTTTGCAATTACCTATTTTAAATGAACTGCGTCTTTTGGACCTTGAAATAGATTTTAAATTTTGCAGGCATGAGGTGAAGCTTTACATTAATGACAACTTTTATAATATTTATGTTTTTGGAGGAAAAATTTTATGTAGCATATGTAAATTTCAATTACAATGTATTTGGGGTTTATGTGAATAATTGTACTTTTCATATTGGATAGAGGCATTTAAGGGATTGTTTCATTCATTTATTTTTCTAATTCTTATGTTTTTCTATTCTAACAATTTAAAACTATTTTTGCTATTTTTCCAAAGTAAAACTCATAATTTGTTGTTCTTCTTGACAATCCAAAGAAAAACTGATGGCCTTCTTTTCCAGCCTAATCTGCCAATGGACCCCTCTTTTTACAAATATTTAGAAAAATCACTTGTATAGACATGATTACAAATGTCTCAAAAAAAATTATTTTCCTAATTAATTAAGGTTGTTGTGCCTCGTATACTATGATGGTCATGCTCCTATTCGATGCCCTTCAAAGTATTGCAAAGGGATTTTTTAGTCTCGAGAGATAGCTGTTGGATACATATTTCATTCTCCTTTAATTTTTCTACGTCTCTTATATTGCATGATTCTTGTTGAGACATTGTTATAGACGAGGGAAAAAGAGGTATTGGTTATGACAGATGTTGAGAGGGAGTTAGAGAATGCTCTTATGAACGATAGAGTTGTATTTGATCTAAGAGTGGAGATAGCTCTAAGAGTGGAGGTAGCGTTGGGTAGCAAAAATGGGCATCATGGTGAAATTAATGATGAGAGCAACGAGGATGGAGACAGTTGGTATCATGGTGGAATTATGAATTTCATCGTTTGATGATGACTAATCTGCCTAACTATTTGTGGTGGTAGGATTATTCTATCAATGAATCCTTTTGAAGTCTTCCATTTAGAAACATGGCAGACCAAGAAGTTTGACTCAATAACATAACTAGGCAACCAAAAGGTCACGACACTAGAGCATAAGGTGTATTGGTTCATGTTTCTAACCTTACAAGCAGCAAGATCATGAAAATATGGGATCTTGTAGTAACCAAATTCGCCAAAAATGTAAGTTATCTTATGCATATTAACTTGAGGATTTAGATGATCGTCTACAATCTCGAACTCATGGTGATCAATTTGTTGCACTACATATCTTTTGGAACTCATACCAACAAGTTTCATGAGTGATTCTCCGTGGTCTAACAATACTGATTCTTGTTTTGATGTGATTTCTCTACACTTGGAGAATAATTATTGATGCATGCCTTTAATGTTATCCATGAAATCAGTGACAGGTAGTGCCAGCGCATCTTTCAAAACTGCATTGATGCACTCTACGATATTAGTTGTCATCTAATTGTATTGATGATAGAAACACGAGCATGGCAACATAAGAGAATCATAATGAAACACTCTAATTTCATCTAATTAACATGAAATTGAAAACTAAGAAAAATGTAAATGGACAATTGAACTTGTGGCAAAATATAAAATAAAAATTAAGTTTATGGCCTTGTTGGATCAGTATGGCAACCCTAGAGGGGGTGAATAGGGTTTAAATAAACTTTTTGACAAATAAAAAGTAAAATGAACTTATTAGATATTTTTTAATTTAAATAAAGAACTTTGTAAACTTTGTTAAATAACAAGATTGATAAAAAGATATGAATGGAAGCATGTAATCAAACTCAACCAATAAGAATATGTAACTAAAATTGAATTAAAAAATAACTAGAAAAGAGTTAGAGAATAAGACACCGTAATTTTATAGTGGTTCGGTTAAACTCAACCTATATCCACTTTCCCAAGCACCTCTTGGAATTTTGATTGAAAATCTTCTTTTGACTCTTTCCACGGATTTGAGCCGAACCGATTCTTGCTCCTTTTTCGGGTTCAAGAGCAAACCCGATCCTTTCCACGGGTTAGGATCCAACCAGTACAATATGTTGAAGTTTTTAAATCACACAAAAGAAAACTCTCTAAAAGAGTGAGTATACAATTTGAAGCTTACAAATTTAATCATCACAATACAATAAGAAGCTCTCAAGAATAAGATGTAAAGAATAAAAATTGAAAGCTTTAGAGAGAATAACAATGTTGGCTTTTTGCACTTTTTGAGGATTGTAAAGAATTAATGAACTTGTCTCATTTAAAATTTGGGAAAAGTGAACTATTTAAAAACAGAGGAAAAAAAAATTCAAAATCATTTTGGGTCATTAGATATAAGTAAAAGAAAAATGAATGGTTGAGATTTAAACTTAATTAGCCGTTAGACACAATACAAATAATAATATAATAATATGTCTTTTCAAAATACTTTGTTTAAAAAGAAACCAATAAAGCAACATCACAATTTAAAAAAAAAACTAGCCGTTAGACACAAGGAAAAATAATAATATTAAAGTCATTTTCTTTTTAAATTCATTTTCTTTATAAAAAGCTAATAAAACATAACCAAAAGCCACATTTGTTACTCCTCCATTGCTCCAAGTGGCTTTCTCTAATTGGTTCAAATTGAATGCTTGATCGCCATGTTACCATCTCGGGTATTTTTCTGTTAAGCTTCTTTTAGCAATATTTTTTTCGTTTGAACTTCGATTTGGGTGATTCAAGAGGCGTTAGAATCATTTTTCCAAGCTCTACGATATGGTCTATTCAAATTAATAAAATTGTCAATAAAAAAATCAGATTTGTTATCATCAAAACATAAATTAACTAAATAATTAAAATAAATTAATTTGAGATTAAGGGCCAAAAAGCCAACATGCCTAACATTTTAAATTTTGCAGGAATGACAAATTATAAAGCCCAACCCAATTGAAATTTTTGGATGACCAAAATGTCTTCATAGTTAAAAATGTGATTATCGTCTAATTGCTATCTGATTGGCATCTTATTACCACTAATTATCAATGATATCGATTACTATTTGATTGTTGTCTGAATGCTATTTGATGTACATTATTATCTAATTGTTAATGATAGTGATTTACCATCTCATCATTATTTAATTTAACGTGAGATCATTTACTATCTATTGGCCTTTTTTTATAATTATCAACTAGTTTATCGATAACCTTCTCATTATCTTTCATCTTTTGTCAATTATTAAGTAGTTTTTTATTACCACCATATTATCATATAAACCTTCCATTTTTTTTGTCAATTGCTAAGAATTTGTTCTTTTACATTATGACTATCATTTGATTACCTTACATTTTTTTTTGTTAATTTCTAAGTAAATTTTTTATTATTCTTCATTTTTGTAATCTATATAACATTGTCGATCACCTCATTAACACTATGAAAAATGACCATTGGAAGCTTAAACACAACGACAAAAATATTGAAATTGTATCACTTGATTACTTTCTGATTATCCTTTGATTACCTTTTTTTTTTCCAATTTTAGTTGGCTTTTTGAAATAGACATTTGATTATCATCTGATCGTGACATTCTACTTTTTAATTTTTTTTTAATTTTAGTTAACCTTTTAAAATAATCATTTAATTTGATTGTCTTCTGATTGTCATCTTTACCTTCTAATCGTCACGAAATTTTCAAGTCCAACAAAGTGGATCAGAGCTCCATGTGATACATCATTCTCTTTTTCCTCGTTTGTATTCTAAAGGCAGCAAAATCTGATTAGAAACTCTCTCTTCCACCACCGTCGCCGTCGCTCTGTCAATATGAATGGACTAACCAAAAAGAAATCAGAAGCTTGGAGTCTCAAAGAACTGGCATAGAAGAGGTTCAGAGATTTCAATCTCAAGTCTGCTCTCAAGTACTCCAAGCGAGTCCATCTCCTCGATCCAAACCTTAATGCGTGCCACCAAAATCCTCACTTCCTTTCATATTCCTTGAGTGTCCTCCGACTCTTCAAGTTGAGTCATTCGCTCACATTAACATGTTAAAGAAACAATATAGTTGTATCCAAATAAGAATCCATATTTCAATTTTGAAGAGGCGTTCAAGCACGTAGGCGATGTGTATGATTTTTTATCTGATGAGGTTAGGAAGAAGGAAAGGGGGTAACTTTGGTATCTATACAAATAAATTATAATTTTTTATTTGTCCAATATTATTAATAATTTTTACCATATTTGCATATACTAAATAGATGTGATATGAGTTTAGTTTTATTGAAAGATCTTGATGTCGAGTGCAAATTTCCTATTATTAATTTACCTTCCACCTTTTAATATAATAGTTATTTATCATAAACCGTGTAGATACCGTATTTTGTCCTGCCTTTTTATTTTTTTTATTTATTATTCTTTTAAAAGAATTTGAATTTGAACTTAAATTCTAAAATTTAAATTCTTAATTTTTAAATTTATGTTTTAAAACAAAAACAAAAACATATTTAAAATTAAAAGTAAAGATTTTTTTTCTTCTCCCTATTTTTCTCAACCATCCCTTGTTTTCCTCGGTCACAACCCTCCCACTTTCTCCCAATCTCTCACGTTCTCCCACTCTTCCACCTTATTCCGCAATCTCTCACGTTCTCCCACTCTTCTACCTTCTTCCGCAATCTCTCACGTTCTCCCACTCTTCCACATTCTTCCCCTTTCTCTACTGTACTTCATTTCACTATCTAAACCTACTCCACTTCTATCTAAAAAATGAGACATTGCCTTATAAAAAGAGAATGAGAAGATTCAAGTAAGGGTAAATTTTTTTTTTGCTAGGAGGATTATTTGATAGAGAAGAGAGACACGTAAAAGAAATTTTTTTGGAAGAGGAGAAGAGGATCAACCCAGAACATTTTGCATTTAAGGCAGACCCTGTAAGTTCTTTTTTTTCTTATTCAAGTGGATGATACTAGCTTAATTATTTGGCACCCATTTGGGTGCTGTCTTAATTATTCATTTAAACCCTCATTAATTAGTTGTTGTGTTAATCATTTGGCACTCATTTCACATCTTTTAATTATTTGTATCATTTGAATCATTTGGCACCCATTTGACTATTTGATTGCTACCCTAATTAATTAGTTGTTTTGCATCTGTTTAATTATTTGGCATCCATTTAAGGTAGTAGTTAATTAATTTGACACTCATTTGACTATTTGATTACTGCTTGATTACTACGCTGATTAATTTCGATCACCGATTCAATTCCACAATCGTGTTCTGTAACCAAAGAATGGTGGAGAGACTTTTGTGGTCGTCTAAGGCTTGGAATCAATAAAAACGATCAAGAATCCAAGAATCGCAGGAGAATTTCAAATTTCAAGTAAGTGTTCTTGAATTTATATTTGAGAATTTGCACTAGATATCAAAATCTTTCAATAAAATTAAGCCCTTATCACCTCTATTTAGCATATTGCAAATATCGTAACCTAATGTAGTTGAAATAATGCAACTAATTTTTCAAAATGTAATTAAACTATAGTCTCTTATCTAATTAACTAGAAAATTTATCTGTTTCGTCTTTCAATTTTTAGTTTTATTTATATTTTTTTATTTCTTAATAGAAAAAAAAAAACCCATTAGAATACTTTTTACAATATGGTTGAATGCCTTACCAATCTACTTATTATTGATTATAAATAATTAGTGTACGATTTGTCGCGACGTGATCGCTACGCGGAGCAGCCGACCTCCCATTTAATTAATTTTAATAAATAATTTTGGAGTCACCACCAACCACATTAGGGTGTGATTGGTCACCCAAAAAAAGAAAAAAATGGTTTGCGTACATTTAGAGATTTAAGTTCGAGAGTCAGTTGTGTGTAGGGAAGGTGTTAGCACCCTACAACACCCACAAAATGGTTACCCAATTTTATCTTTTAAATTAAATTATAGAGGTTCACAAAAGAAAGTTTTTATTTAGGTTTTGTTTAAATGTCTCATGTTTATCAATTCATATCGAAGAAAGTAAAACCTATGCATGAATTGATGATTATGGCTGGCATAGGAGCCATTAGAAAAATGAAGTTTATTTTTGTTTTAAAAGATTTTTTTATTCACCTTAAGAATATTAAGACACCAAAATTTGATATTTTAATATCTATCATATGTGTTTAATGAGAATTTTCATGTATCTAAGAATTAATAAATTCATGGAAAACACTACTCAGTCTCATTTAAAATATGAAATGTGTTTATTTAAAAACAATTTATTAATTAAATTTCAAACAGAAAAATTTCATGTATTCATGAAATTTAAATTATAAAATTCATAAAAAAACAATATTTTTCTCCAATTTACATTTTTATATTTCAATTGGAAAATGAATAATAACAATGAACAAAACATTATGAAATTTGAAAAATACTTGAAGGGTAATATGTTGAGATAAAATAAATACATTAAACAAATACATGATAATGTAAGCAATATGCAAAATGTACAAGATGATTAATTAATACAGCACATGCAAGATAATTAATTAATACAGAATGATGCAAAATAATTCATTAATGCAGAAAGATGCAAAATAATTCATTAATGCACAAACAGAAATAAGCAAAATAATTAATTAATTCAGAAATATAAAAAATAATTAATTAATTCATAAATATGCAAAATAATTAATTAGGTCAGACCAGAGTAATGGATAATTAAACGAGGATGTCAAATGGGTGAAATAATAATTAACTGCAGAATGCCAAAGTAAGTTTAATGCAAGATGTCAATAAATAATCACAGTAGTTAATGGATGTTAAATAATTTTAGCAATATGCACGTTGATTAATTAATTAATACAAAATACAAATAATTTGAATGAGTAATTGACATAAGATGCCAAATGAGTGTCAAAATAATTAACAATATGCAAACAATTAGCTCACAGTGGAGGATGCCAAAAATTAAAACTGTCAAATACATTGTGCTAATTAATTAACAATGCATAATTAAGAGAGTATGTCAAATGAATAGTTATTTTCAAATGCATAATTAACACATATGCCAAATGGATAATTATTAAAGCAAGATACCAAATGGATACACACAATTAACACATAATGTAAAATGGGTGCCTAGATAATTAAAAAGATAGCAAATAATTAAATCGCCAAATGGGTGTTAAATAATTAAGACATCAATCAAATAATTAACACATCATTTAATTAATTAACCAAATGAAATAATTAACATAATTAACATAGCACCTAAATGGAGGCCAAATAATTAATCCAGAACACATTCATTAATTAAGGCATTAGCCAAATGGATGCCAAATAATTAAACAGATGCAGTAATCAGCAGCACCTAAATGGAGGCCAAATAATTAATCCAGAACACATTCATTAATTAAGGCATTAGCCAAATGGATGCCAAATAATTAAACAGATGCAGTAATCAGCTAAATAGAGGTGATAAGGACTTAATTTTATTGAAAGATTTTGATATCTAGTGCAAATTCTCACATATAAATTCAAGAACACTTACTTGAAATTTGAAATTCTCCTGCGATTCTTGATGGTTTTTATTGATTCCAAGCCTTAGACGACCACAAAATTCTCTCCACCATTCTTTGGTTACAGAACACGATTGTGGAATTGAATCGGTGATCGATTTTGATGAGATTTTAAAGAGTAAGAATATGAATTTTTTCAAAAAATCTTCAAAATTTGCATCCAATCTCCACCAAAAACCTAACTACAATTGAGCAACAACTTCAATATTTATAAGTGAATTAAGATTATCAAAATTGTGACACTTCATCCAAGGAATCAACAGGTGGAAGAAATAGAAAAAATCTCACCTCTTCAAGAAATTCAATTTCAATTTGATTTTTCAAAATTGATTTTCTAAAAATATTTCTTTTTAATTTTGTATTAATTAATCTAATTAATTAATATTAATAAAATAATAATATTATATCAAACCCGATCAATCTAATTGAAGTAATTTGAACTTTTTGATATTTAAATCTTATTTCAATATCATTTTATACTAAAAAAATTCGTTAAAAATTAATTCGAACTATTCAAATTTTTTTATCATCTTGTTCTAAATTTTATTATACCAATAAGTTAGTAGAGAGACCTAGTAGACCTATAGATCATAGGCTCCAACAATCCATATTAACTAATAAACTCTTTTAGATCAAGCTAATCAACATTTGTTTATTCCACTAAAGTCTTATAGTTGCATTCCCCTCATAATAGATATTTTTATATTCATCTGATATATAACCATGTTTAGTAAGTTAACCCTTCACAAGTTGTTCATAATCTCATTTAGATCAATTTACCGTTTTACCCTTGAGATTACTTCTTGTTCCTTAAGTACCATTGATCTTCTAATGAAAAACTAGTTTAAACTCCAACCTATAAACCGAATACCTTTCAAGCCAATGAAAATGTGAGGCCTCTTGTTCAAGACCTAAATTTGGTACATAAGGGAACAATCTATCTATTGACTCTAAAGAGGTTAGGAGTGAATTTCATCTTACACCATATGTCCCCAACTATCCATCCAGTCTTACCCATGAATTAGGAGGCATATTGGGTGTAATGCACGTACCTCTTATTTTGTTTGTTTATCAAGTGTTGGGAACAATTAAGAATTATTCATAGGTCTCAGGCTAAGTTAAATGAATCGGGATGTCATTTTGGAGTTAGCAAAGTAGAACAAGTGCCTTGGAAAAGGAATCTCGAGGTAGAGAGGTTTAGGCTCGATCTTGCCTGACGAAAGGGAAGATAGAAAGCATTTGAGAAGTGGAATCTCGAGCAGCCTTGAGTAACTTCAGATGAGTTTAAAGATAGAAGAGTAATCATGGAGCCAAACTTGGTGTTGTTCGAACGAGATTTAGAGATTGAGGGAATTGAAGAGCTCTCTGGCGATCTTGGGGTTGTGTTTGATCGAGACTGAATGTAGGAAAAAATAATGTAATAATTTTCTTTTAAAATAATATTAGTAATATTGGCTAAAATTTTATTTATTTATTTTTTAAAAAAGTAAAAAAAATTGTAATAACATAATATCTTATAATATCTCATTTTTATTATTTTATAAAATAAAAATAAATCAATTTATTATTTTAATATCACATATATCTTATTTGTACTATTTTAAGAAAAAATAAATAAATTTGTTTTAAATAAAATATTCTAGTATCAATTTTGACTTACTAAAACATTTTAGGAAAAAAAATTAATTTTAAATAAAAGTATTTTAATATTCATTTGATGTATTAATTTATTTTTTACAAAATCTCAAAATATCTCATTTAATTTATTTTAGGAAAATGAAAATTTGTTTTATTAACATAATATCAAAATTTAATTTTATTCTTATTACTTTTTCCTAATTTGTGGTACATTCCGGGTCTATAAATAGGAACCTTTGTCATTTGGAAAAAAGAGGAGTTTCTTAGACAAAGAATTCTTCGAGGAGAAAAAAAGTTCTTACAAAAAAAATATTTTTTTGGAAGAATCTCTCCGAAATCGAAGAAAAATTTCTCCAAAATGTAGTTTTTTTTATTCATTTCATTAGGTTAGTGTCTTTACATTTTTTATTTTTGTTTCAGTACTTTTTTTTTTATTTCTCTTTACCAAATCAAATTTCTTGTTGAAATAGACTTTGTTAAAGGTTGCATGTGGCAGGGTTTTACTCTCAAGGATCCGCACCTCATTGATGAGTAATTTTCTTTGGGATTTGATCTTTCTTTTCTTTTCTATTTTTCTTTAAAGACAGAGAGAATGAAAAAATTGTATAAGATTTTTTAAAAAAATTTTTGGCTTTCTTTTACTTTTATTATTATTTTTATATAAAAAAAACTTTAGTTTTTTTCTTCTCCCTATATAATAGAGAAAAAGAAAAAAAGGCATAAGATTTTTTTTTTTAGCTCTTAATCTTTATTCTTCTTTCTAAAAATATGGAGAGAAGGAATGACCAGTAGAGAATTATATCATTATTATTCAAATATAAGATAGTGCCAGCGCATCTTTCAAAACTGCATTGATGCACTCTACAATATTGTCATCTAATTGTCATCTAATTGTATTGCTGATAGAAATACGAGCATGGCAACAGAAGAGAATCATAATGAAACACTCTAATTTCATCTAATTAACATGAAATTGAAAACTAAGAAAAATGTAAATGGACAATTGAACTTGTGGCAAAATATAAAATAAAAATTAAGTTTATGGCCTTGTTGGATGAGTATGGTAACCTTACATGGGTGAATAGGGTTTAAATAAATTTTTTGACAAATAAAAATAAAAAGTAAAATTAACTATCTTATTATTATTACTTTATATTTCTTTCTATCACTACTTTTTTTTTCTTTCCTTATTTTATTTACTTGATTATGTTTTCTTTTATTTTACTTATTCACATTAATATCATAATGATTATTGTTATATGTACTTAAAAGGTAACTTTTTTTTTTTTTGTATTTTAAAATTTTCAAGGTTTTAAAATTATTCCAATTTAAAAGTCTCTATGCTTTTTTTTTTTAAAAAAAAAAAACTCTTTGTTAATCATTTAGCAAATTTTATCTATAATGTTATAATTTAGTTTTAATGTTTTTAAATTTTCAAAATTTAATCTATAATTTCATAAAGTTTTCTAAATCAATCTTTTTTAATAACTTAACCATTTTCTTTAAATAAAATCCTATAATGGAATCTAAGAAATTTGGGAGTCCGATTTTCTAGATTTCTTGAGGTGAGGAATCACAACTTTGGAAGTCTAAGATATGATCCCAAGAAAAAATGAATTTAATTAATGTTTTAAAAAAAATTCTTTATTCGAAGACTAACCTAGGATAAATTTTGAGAAATTGTAATAATTCCTCATTATTTTCTTAAGGTGAGAAGTTTCCTTCCATATATAGTCTAATTAATGAAATATTATTTGTAACGACCCAACTTTTCTAACTAAGTCGAAGTCATTAATTTTGACAAAGAGACCTTGATTGACACAAAATGTAGTAAAATTCATTAGAAATCATACGATCAAAGAAAACAAACTTAAGTCAAGCCCTATTTCAAATAACCAAAACTTTAAAAGTACTGTTTACAAAATAACAGTTCGTAAACTCAATTTCATCACAAAATATTTTAAACAACCTCATGTACTAATGAAAAAAAAGAAAAACATAAAACGGAAGCAAATTAAAATATTCCCTATGGCAATCCTCGCCGGTTTGCCACCCTTTTTACCTTTGCCTGAAAAAGTTAAACATAAAAGGGGTGAGTATAAACATACTCAATAAGAGACCCGCTACTGGTCTCATTAGGGGTAAATAAACTATTAGCTCTCTATGGAGTACCCTGCACAGTCACAGTCTTGTGATCCCGTATGATACATGCAATTAGTCTAACGCCCCGAATGACACATAATCAGTCTAGTGTTCTGCAGAAACACGTATCAGTCTAGTGCTCCCGAAGGATGCACATATCAGTCTTGTGATCCTGAAGGATGCACATATTAGTCTAGTGCTCCCGAAGGATGCACAAAGGGGTGGTGATCCCGTAGGACACCGGCAAGGTAACTACCCAATAGGAAACTAATAACTTTCCCCTCAGTCCATTTTAAATATCTTAACAGTCATTCACAGTTCAGTTAAATATCCTCATCACATAAACTCCTCATTTAACCCCAAACAGTCGTCTTACTCTAATTTAGCCCAAGGTTAGTCAGAAACATAACAGTACATCAGTCAACAAACTAAATATTCATAATATCCTCCTCAGTCTACAAGGGCACAACCATGACGTCTCCTTAGCTCACAAGAACACAACCATAACAATATCATACATTTAGTCTAAACCAAAACACACCAGTTCAAAACTACCCCTATATAGGAAACATCTACGAGTTTCAGTCATTCCACATCCACATCAATCCATACATGTATATATAAATTTCTCCCAGTCAACACAGTAGACATTACACATTAAGTTCACATCCAAACATACATCATAACCGTCATCCCAATTCAGTTTAGATATAACATTACAATACATACAGTCGATACATCTTAATTTTTATTGTTGAGTCCAGTAGAAAATCCATTACCTCAAGTTTATGTAAGTTCTTCAATCGAACTAAAACCAATAAATCAAGTCCTAAACATAAACAAACGTAGAATCAACGTCCTAAATAATTTCATCCATCCAATTCAACCTATAAGTAAATTCCACAACTTACCCAAAAAAATGGATAATAAATTCCACCTCAACCTTTTTGGAAAAATTTAAAGAGTCGCTCACTTTCAAGGTGTACCTTCAAAATTAAGCATTTCGCCAACAAGAGAGAAAGGTCATTCTTAGGAGAAATCTGAGCAGCTTTTGCTTCAAGGCGTCTAAAGAACTCATTATGAAGAGTTTATAGCTGAAATTTTGAGGTAAGAAAGTTAAAACATTTTTCAAAAACTTTGTAGAAGGAAATATTTTCATTTGAGTTGTGGAGTTTACATTATTAAAATCTAAAGTGAAGTTAAGGTTATGGCCAAAAAAGTGATTTCTTGGTAGTGTACGTGGTTGGCCGAAAGTCATGGATTGTTAGACGAGATGGGAATGAATTTGTGGTTGAAAGAGGTTAGCAAGGACAGTTGAGTATGGGTTGGATGCATCGCCTACGCGCAAGGTAAGCCACATCCATGAGTGCGCGGCCATGCAAGCATCCGATAAGCTCTACACGTGCACAACGACCATGCAAGATGCGTTGGATGCTCGTAAGATGGCCATGCGAGATGCGTTAGGCACACATGGGCAAGACCCCTTGTGAGATTAGCACACAGTTGGACTGCCCAGGCCATGCGCGGGCGTGTTAGCCATGCCACTCACCCCATGTGCACCAACCATGCCAAATGGATGTTTTTGATATTTTGAGAAGTTTTAAGTAAAGTTTTGATGTTTTTATGATTAAAGGGAATTATATGAAATTATTTTCTGTTATTTCAAATCAAGAGGAGATTGGACAAGTTTACAGACCAAGAGTTTAAGCTACTATCTATGAGTGACAAAATGAGTTTAAAGTTGATTTACAAATATGATTTGTTATCAAAGGTTTTAAGTGAAGGGATAAAAGTCATTGGCAACGAAAGGTTTTACAGAACCATTATTCAATTTAATTTGAGAATCCGAAAATACCAATGCATTGGCAAAATTATACAAAAACTTATAACTTAAACGCTAAGCATGCTTTTTAATTATAGATTAGAGAAGGAAAAAAACTTACTTAGTTTGACGCCTCTGAATCTACTAAAATTTCAAATTGGGACACCACCTGTCGGAGATCTTCATATCCTCTGGGATGAAACTGGTTTGTGGGAACCAATCAGAATGGAAAAATGTTTAGTGAGAAACTATTTTTGTAGAGAGCAAAAACATTGACTTGATTAAGAAAAAATGTTTTTCTTTTACATATTTATAATTTCCTTTCTTGAGGCAGTAGAAGAGAATCATGTGATTCTATTAATTTAAAAATATTAAATTAATAGAAATTTCAAATCAACTGGTTAATTAGTTAATTCACTAATCAATTAATAATTAATTATATTATATTTAATTAATATTTCATTTAAATCATATTTAATGAATATCTCACAAATATCTTATAGTTTTAAAGTAATTTAATCAAATCAAATTAAATAAACTATTGATTAATGGGAAATTTACATTAATAGAAGAAAATGGAAAGTATTTACACTCTATACCAAAAAAATATGGATACTTTGGTCTTGGATTAAAATTTTAGTTATCCATTTTGTGCTTGGATTAAAATTTTACTATGAGCCGTAAATAGTTTCTCAATTTTTCTATTTTTAAAAATCCCCCTTAATTAATAGCTAAATTAAATATGTTATATTTAACTTAAATTAGATTTGAATCATATTCAAATATAAATTTATCTCATAACCAATAATTTTAATATGAATGCAATTCACATTAAATTAATATTTGAACTCATTCAAATATTTTATTTTTCATAAATTAATTTTGAATCATATCTAAAATTAAATTTATATAATAAAGTTTGATTAAAATATAAACTTTATATTATAATGTATCATCATACATTATATTAATTTCCAAAGTAAATTTGAACGTTTCAAATTACCACCAATAAATAAATCTCATTACCCTTTACGAGCTAGGAAGGAGACCTAATTGACCTACAAATCAGAAGCTACAACGATATGAGATTAATTAGCTAAATTCCTTAATCACGTTAATCAATATTCATTAACCGTGTGTACACTTCTCTAGAGACTCACAACTGAACTCTTCTCATTGTAGACATATTTTTGAGTCCACGGATATAGACCAATAAAAGTAAGTTAGTCCTTCACGAGTGTTCATAACACCAACTTGGTCAAATTACCGTTTTACCCCTAGGTTACCTTAGTCCTTAAATATCAATGCTTCTCTAACGAAGAATTTGTTTGTGGTCCAACCAATAAACATAAACTCCTCTCGTGCCATAGAGAGGGTATGACCTTTGTTTAAGTCCTGGAGACACCATTTAAAGGAATACTCATCTACTTACCATAAAGTAGGGCATGAGTGAATTCCATATTGTATAATTATGTTTCCAACTCTCCGCTCGGTCTTGTCTCCAAAATGTTAAGCATATTGAGTTGGCAATCTGGCTACTCTCATCTGTACAAATAAAAGACAATCTCTTGCAAACAGAAGTTCATAATACACTCAGGATTAATACTAAGTTACCTAGGTCATCCTAATGAAATAAAAACCTAACTAGATAACGAAGTTACATCTAGTGGTTACTATTTTGTGGTCTGGTCTTATACAAACTCATTACATAGGATACCCTTACTCGCATGTCACCTACACGAACTCGCTGGATCATTGTGTTTGTATCATGTACAAAGTGAGTTGTATCTATAGTGTTATGAGGATAAGGTATCCAACTTTATCCCTGTACTATAGACCCTTTAAGTTGATCTCAAACATTGATGCTTGTATGTCTCTACATACTATTCAAGACTCACAAACAACTTAGAATGTTAGTTTATTGGATTTGGGTTATTAAAAAAAAACTAATAATATAATCAATAACATTTATTGAAATTATAATTACAACACTTTATTAATAATGGTCAATGTATTATATTTACAATCTATGAGTTTTAGGACAAAAATTCCAACATTAAGTAAGTTCTGATGTATGAATATTTGAGTATACTGATTTAGAAGGTGTTTCCAAAGCATGAAATTTGAATTATTTGATAAGCATGTATTTCTTAATGTAAACAAACAAAATTAAACAAGCATGTTTATGATAATTTTTCAAAGTATTTAAGCATGTTCTAGACTATATCGTCAGATATATATAGCAACCATTTGGGGGATATAACATGTGCACAGAGGTTCCTTTGATAATGGTATTCAATAGATATCTAGTATCCTATCATTGGGACATAGATTAATGAGCTGAGAGTTCTACAAATGCTTAGTTCCATCTCAAGAGATGAGGGCCTACACGAACATCTAGTTTCTATCACATTCTAGCTATAATGAACGAGGACACTATTGATGCCTAGCTTCTATCTCGTAAATATCATATCACAGGATGTGGGTCCACTAGAGTGTCTATGATTCCATCAGTGTGATTCGTGATTAGTAATGAAAAATACAAAAATATTTTTTAATGATATGTTTTATGATTTATTTGTGAAAAAAACCAAGGACTTAAAGTTAAATCGTTTTGAAAGCATGTTTTATAAAATCGTCACTCACAGGGCTTTTTAGCTCACCCTTTTCAAATGTATTCCCACTTTTCAGGTAGAGGTCGTGACTTGTAAGCCTGACCGTTGTCTCCAAGTCTATTGTGTAAAGTTATAGATAGTTTTACTACTCTATTGGTTAATACTTAGGTTTACTCATGTTATGTACATAGGTTGTTAAAGTGTTAAGCGCAGTTGCAGTTTTCGTTTGGTTTAAAAAGAATAGTTTGTAAAATCAATGGCCTTTAGCCTTGACTTCTTTTAAGGTTATGTAATATAATCTGTTAATGTACGTTTCTCATGCTATTTCACTACGTAATATTGATTTTATTCAAGTTGTTAAACATTGTAAAAGGTTTAGAAGTCAGGATCAACTGGTGTTATTCAGAAGGAAAATAATGTCGGTTGACTTCACACCACATCTCGAATTAAGCAAGCAGGTGCTCGGGATGGGGTGTTACATTAATGAAGTTATGTATGAGCACATAATAACGAGTTGTTGGAAATAGGTGCAATGATGTTGTTTTAAACATAGTATGTGGTAGCAAGTTGTTATAAATTTTCAATTTCCATGAACAAGTTGAGTTTTACATAAGAAAAGAATAAGTAGGCATGCTTAAATGCTTTCATGAGATATTATGAGTTTCTAATGACTAAGTTATTAAGCCTGAGGCTGTATGGAGTCGTGTGAACACACAAGTTAAATTATGTTGTGTTTGAAGTTTAGCTTCGTAACAATGATGTTGTCGTGGTGATGAGCGAGCCCACCATGGCAAAGACGATGGGGGTGATGGGCATTGTCCACCACATCGTAAAGCTAGTAATGATATGGAATGATAATTGTGTAAGGAAAATCCTACATAATGTAGAGAATTTATGTTAGTTATATTGTGTTATGAACGAGAAATGGCTTGTTAGATTGTATAGTTATACTTGCTAAATAGTTGAGAAAGCTGTTTTTTTATAATGACTATGATTAATGCTTTGCTTAACTGACATGGCCTAATGATTGGAAAATTTATCGCATGCATAGATTTATTAGAAAGTCATGTTTAAATTTAGTCACTCACGGGACTTTATAGCTCACCCTTTCAAATGATTTCCCACTTTTCAGATAGAGATCAAGCTCTGGGTGCCTAACAGGCTGCCTTTGTTTACTAAAAACTCCCAAATCGATTGCCAGTACGTTGGTGGAGTTGTACATTGAGTCTATTTTGTTATGGTGTAAATGTCTTTGTAAGAATTAGATAATTTACAGTTTGTGTAAGCTCTAGATGTTATAGTTGTGTAAATCCTAGTTGGATATGTTTTTTGTTATAATGTCTCTATTAGGTTTGTTTTCTAAAAGTGGGTTATTTCAAGGTTGCACTTAATGTATGACTATGGGTTATCTAAGTTTAGTTGTATGGTGTTGCATATAAAGTATTTTATAATAAGAGGTTCAAGGGTTTAATAGAGTCGACATGTATCATTGGAGGAGAATGATGTCAGTTGGCTTTAAGCCACCTCCCAGACTAAGCTAACATGTAATTCAAAAGGGGATGTGACATTGAGCCAACGTTGATGAGTTGCTCTCACCTATGCAGATTTAAGGATAATCACATGTAAACAAGAGTTCATAGTTAGCTCAGGATTAAAGGTTAAGTTACATAGATCATTAAATTAAAATCAATAGTCAGTTTTAAAATGTCAATGGTGTTATAATGTACATAAAAGTGACTATTTAATGGCTCGGTCTTATGCAAACTCTTTACATAGGATATCGTACTTTCATGTCTCTACATGAATGATTCAAGATCATATAGTTTGTACTAACTACAAAACAGGTCACATCACTACTAGAAATTTGGGTTTTAACGATACAAAATTTGCATCGTAAAGAGTTTCAACAACACAATTTTTGCGTCATTGAAGCCACTGTCAAGAAAGGCTATTTAACGACACTTCGAAAAAAAGTGTCGTTAAATATGCTTAGATGACATCAAGATTATGTCACTAATACCCTTACCTTGATGCAATAAATATGTCACCATTATCTATAACTTGATATCATTGTTATTAATACCCTTATATTGGCGCTTTAAATGTGTCACATTTATCTATAACTCAACATATAAAAAATGTCATTTATTCATTATTGACGACAATTATTTCATTTCATGTTTAAATGTTCCATTACACATAATTCTTGTCAAGAAAGGGTGCTATTATGACATTGTTCCTGTTTAATAAATGCTTATATGCTGACACTTGTTTAATGTCGTTATTTTTCAATTCATAACACATATTTTTTTTATCATATATTTACTTATTTCGACATTTTGCTACTGTAAAATAAATGACGTACATGATTCAACATTAAGCACATATGCTTAGAAAAATCTTTATGTTGATAATAGAAATTTTATATTACATTGTGGGTAAAGATGCCTCCATAGTGTTACCAGAATAAGGAGTCTAACCTTATTCATATACTATGAACCATTTAGGTTATGATCTTGAACTTGATCCACATTTATGTTTCTACATAAAGTTCAAGTCTACAGGATAGCCTTATGACCTTAGTTTATTGGATTACAGATTATAATATTGTATTTCACTTATAAATAATTCAATAATCATATTATTGAATGTAATTTATAAATTGCGAGTTTTAGGAGATAAATTCCAGCAATCGCATACTACCTTCGTATACATAGGCGCACCTTGGCAACCCTACTTTCGTAAGATACCTTTATACCCTCTATACGGAGCCAACTTGTTCCAATAAAACTGAAATATGATATATTTTGGCTGCTAATATAAAATTTGCACGCATGTTGCCATTGTTGAACTCTGTCATCAAATTTAAGCTCGATGGATACACAACGTGTGAAAATTATCTAGAAGACTATGTTGTGACGACTTTAACAATACTCTTATAGTAGTCGAATACAAACATTAGTCCATTCACCACATCGATTGTTGCTTGTAATCTTCATATGAACCACGTCTGTTATTCATCACTCTTTATCCCTCAACCAACAAAGAGCATATATGTGTTTATTAGCATCAACCGACATTGCTCTAAGCATGATACCCTTTGTACTTTCCTAAGCAATTTGTAGTGTCAACTAGGGGTGTTCAAAAAATAGTTGAAAATCGAACCGATTGACAAACTAAATTGCAACCAAACCAAAATCAAATTGAAACCGAATGCATGCACTTCAATTCTGTTTGTGTTAAATTGAAACTGATTATTATGCGGTTCGGTTTGGTTTAAGACATTATACCAATTAAAACATAACCAAACCCATTTATTTTTTTAAAAAAATTAAATGTGTGTGTATATATATATATATATATATATATAATTAAATAATATATAAATCTAACTTAGGGTACGGTATAAGTGTAACTTTGTAGGAATTATTTTGATGGACTTTCAGACTTCAATGTTTGAAACTTCTATGTCTTGTACAAATTAATTTAATCTATGTTTGTAACTTTGTGGGACTTTTATTTATGTATAATGTTCATAAAGGATTTCGATTATAATATTTATGCATAAGCGGTTCAGTTACGACTCAGTTTGACACATATGAGCGGTTCAGTTAGATTTTGGATGAGATTTTTTTTTTGTATTTTTTTGGTTTGATGCGGTTTTAGCTTCAAACTGAACCAAACCGAACTGTAAACACCCCTAGCGTCAACTACGATTATTGGCCTGATACAGTTAAAAAAAAGTCTCTAATGGAAGCCCCAAGTTCAATATACATGTACTTAAAATGACCATAGAATTCGGTCTCTAACTCGTATTTGGGTACTAGGGTTAGAAATCTTCAACACTTCCCTATACCGAGCTAACAAACTGTAAGATTCTCTAAGGGTCCTCTTACCATGAACAATGCAGCGTATCACGTCATCCACTTCCTCTTATAAGTAATATCCACCTCATACTCCTTGCGAAAATCTTGAATTATTTCCTTCAGCCTGTAACCACAACTAACATCTTGGTACTTCGACTTAATCAATTCAGTTACAACCCAATGCTTAACTTGCTTATGATCTTGTTTTCGTAAGAAGTTTTGGCATGTGTGAGTATTAACATACTTAAAAACTTTAAACACATATCAGAATCTCTCATTTTAATAGCCCTAAGTTTCCACAAATAGCTCAAGTTAACATATGTTAAAACATATAATTTCTTGTTCATTCTATCGACACAATATTGAAAATTCTTTCTGACGGCAAAGGCACACAGTTTCTTTGCTAAATCATTTTTACTTAAAATCAAATAACCAACTTGGATTTCTTCAAAGATGACTCATATGAGACGACAGTAGAGCAAGCCCTTAATTTTTCAATATGCTTCCGCTTCTAACACTAACACATGGTTTGTCGTCACTGCCCACTGAACCCTTTAATTGGTCATCAAGAGTCATCGAATTACTTTCACATATTGGTCCTCTTTCCATGACTTATTCTTCGTTAAATGTACATTCTACTTCTATTGCTATCATATTATGAGTGTTTATGCTATCATATTATGAGTGTTTATCAATTAGTACGAATGACACTAACATTCGTGTTAGATTATCAACGTCATAATGCGATAATAGTCTTGTATTTTCATTATCACTAGTGACAACATGTACTATGCAAGTCAATAGTCAAAGCTCTATTAAAATTTAAAATATGTCTTTTCCAAAAAATAATTTAAGAGGAGTTAAAAAAATATATCAAAAAAAAATTGTGACAATAAATTATTTGTTTAATAGAGATATTGGGTATTGTGTAATATACACAATGACTCAAACATTTTTAATGATATTTTCAAATATGTATAGTATATTTTTTATTATTTTTTTATTAAAAAATATTTTTTAGTTTGTTGGAATGTGTGTGTTTTTTTCTTACATATTGCTAATAATGATTTGTATACTTATAGCCATCAATCCATATTATGAAATACAATAAAAGTAAATCTTAGAACCGCTTTTATAAAACAAGGGTAAAGACAATCTCCAAACCAAACTGCTAAGTAGTTAAAATGTAATTAACATGAGTAGTTATTAATTGGCATCGTCGTGACAAAAATCTTTTGTTCATTATTTGTCGACTACAAAATTTTAACTAAGCTATTATTGATATTACTCTGATAACTATTGTGTATACTACCTTAATCAACAATACTCCAATACTTATCTTTGTTAATTTTGCTAATGACTTTTGGTGTTTCAGATCTCTATTTTGGTTTTTGTTTCAATGGGTTGACTTGTACGTGACTTGATGTGATGCTCCAATGACATGGTTTCAAACATTGCAGGTTTGAGAGAATGATATTTTTCAATTAACATAATGAGTTTTATATAGTGAATTAAATTTGTAGAATGAGAAGAGATATGCAAAAAAAAATTCTTTATTTATTATTGACGTGAATTGTCAAATTATTTAGTTAGTAGATGATTTTGTAACCATAAAAAAAAATGAAAATCATTTTCTAAAAGAATGAATTAAAATATGGGAGAGCTAAAAGATTATTGGAATTAAAAATAATAAAAGATTAATTAATATCTATAAGGAAAGAACATAGGGTGGTGTTTATAGGATTGCTTTAAATGTAATTAATATTTAGATATTAATTGGTAATTAGTTTATCAAATCATGTGACTTTACCCTAATGTTATAGTTACAATTAATGACACGAAAGGAGGAAAATGGAGGGAAATTAATATTATCATCTAATGACTCTACATGGAATCCATGCTAAGCAACTCATTTGTATCGTCTCCCAACTCTAACATACACATGTTACTAGTCAATAGACTCAAATCACCTCATTCAAGACAACATTGTACTCAAGGATAAGCTGAAGATCAAGCTCGAGTAAGGATAAATTAGTATTTTGGACCATTTGAATAGGAAATGACACTAAAGTACTCCTTAATTGACGGGTTACTATTGGTATCTTAGAAACCATAACCGCCTTCAAACATATCATCATTGATTAGAAAAAATTGGAGATTTTCTTAATTTCTAATAACAAAGCAGATATAAAAAGGATTGACATTATACGAGCATCTTATAACCAAATCAAAGTTGATTGAAATTATCTCACCTAATTCGGTAGATTTGAGGAAAGTCCCCAATCTTTATACTAATATCCATATTCTTTCTCATTTCCCTTCCATCCACCACAAAAACCAAACAAATACAAAAGATCAAATACATACATAAAAATGAAGAAGAAAAGCGTAATTTCTAAAGATAATAACGGTATATTCCTCTTATTTTGGAAAAGTATGAAATGGGAGGGTGAGAAAGGAAGCAATCCTAAAAACGGTAAGGTGGTTTCAAATCCCTAGACCTAGAAGGTCCCTTTGGACTATTTCCCCCATAATTAGAGTGTTCTAAAATTAAACACAAAATAAAGGTGTGTCACGTTTCCCGAAGTTTCTAGAGTCCCCACCGAAGTTCTCCAAATCGTGGCTTGCAGACCAAGTACTGCCATTCAAATTCGTTTCTTCCTCTAAACCTCCTCCCTTAATTTTGGCATTTTGGCTCCTATAAATTCACCCCCTCCTTATCCCTAATCCTTTGTCTTCCAGATTTTCCTTTAAAGCTCGTTTTTCCCATTTCGTCGCCTTCTCTCTTCATCTCAAGGTATGTATATTTCATTTCTTCTACTTTTCTTTCTCTGTTGATCTCTTGGGTTTGAAGGACTTTTGAAGTTGGGTTTGTTTATTTCTTTGTTATTCAATCTCTTTTCTTTTTAGAGTTGTTGTTTTTTTCTCTTGTAGTTCGATTTTATAACGGTTTTTGTGGGCTGGTTTTAATTTCTCCGTTTTCTCACATCTTTCACAAAGAAACGATTGAATTCGTGTTCGATTTTGCAAATAAGAAGTTGGTTTTTTCTCTCGACTTTTATATATTCGATTCGATGAGATTTTCTACACCGTTAGGATGGATCCAAGAAGTGAAGTAGGGATGATTGGTTGAAAAATTGTATTGAGAAGTTAAGATTTTAAAGTTCCCTCCTAACTTGTTACTGGATTGTATAATTCGTTCAATTCCTTGTCGTTCCATCTTTATTTCTGTTTCGCTTTTCGTGTTGCTGCGTATCGCTTCCCATGTTATCTTCCTCCCCTATTGATTTTGGGTTTCTTGGAGTTTCTCCATTTCCTCTTTCTATTTTTCTACAATAATCATTTTTATTTTTATTTGTTTCCAATTCCTGGGCTATCTTGGAATGTTATCCTTTTCTCCTGTGTAAATAAGAACCCGTATTCAATCTCAATTCACAGTTAGGTTTTCCCAAATGAGAGCTAAAAAGATTGTAAGGAGAAGTTGAAGATTTTAAAATTTTGTTCATGAATTCTTCTAATTTAACAATTTGTTTGGACTGTTTGTATATAGATTTGGTTCTTGAGCTATTTATGTTTTGACCTTTTCACCTTACTGAGGCCATGCGTTGAATTGGTTTCTTAACAGATGCAAATATTCGTAAAAACTCTCACTGGCAAAACAATCACCCTCGAGGTGGAAAGCTCTGATACAATTGACAATGTAAAGGCAAAAATTCAAGATAAAGAGGGCATTCCACCCGACCAACAGAGGCTTATCTTTGCTGGTAAGCAACTTGAGGACGGCCGAACGCTTGCCGATTACAATATCCAGAAGGAATCTACACTCCATTTGGTGCTTAGACTTCGCGGTGGGATGCAAATATTTGTGAAGACCCTTACTGGCAAAACCATTACCCTTGAGGTGGAAAGTTCTGATACCATTGACAATGTCAAGGCTAAAATTCAAGACAAGGAAGGTATACCACCTGACCAACAGAGACTTATTTTTGCTGGTAAGCAGCTCGAGGATGGTCGAACTCTCGCTGACTACAATATTCAGAAGGAATCTACTCTGCATTTGGTTCTTCGTCTTCGTGGGGGTATGCAAATTTTTGTGAAAACCTTAACCGGGAAAACAATTACCTTGGAAGTGGAGAGCTCTGATACAATTGATAATGTGAAAGCTAAGATCCAAGATAAGGAGGGTATTCCACCGGACCAACAGAGGTTGATTTTTGCTGGTAAGCAGCTTGAAGATGGCAGGACTCTGGCAGATTATAACATTCAAAAGGAATCAACGTTGCATTTAGTGCTCCGATTGCGCGGTGGAATGCAGATTTTCGTGAAGACATTAACAGGGAAGACAATCACATTGGAAGTCGAAAGTTCGGACACCATTGACAATGTGAAGGCGAAGATTCAAGACAAAGAGGGGATTCCTCCAGATCAACAGAGACTGATCTTTGCTGGAAAACAATTGGAGGATGGTCGGACATTGGCTGATTACAATATCCAGAAAGAGTCCACACTCCACCTTGTCCTCCGCCTGCGCGGTGGCTTTTAGGCGGCTCCGATGCCCTCTGACCCTCCTGGGATGGTTTAGTAGTAATAAAACTGGACCCAAAACTACTTTTATTTTAGTATGGTATAAAATATAATATGTTGTAATATGGCCTAATGGGTCAAGGACAACTTCTAAAATGAATGTTATATAAATAACACAGTATTGTGTATAAACAAAGAACGATTTGATAATAATAACAATTAAGAAAAAGAAATGTTTCCAAGTGTTCATTTTCTAGGAAGGTCCAGAAACTTTACTCTACAATTCCACACTTTTATTTAGAGAAAATAAAATCCCATCCAACTCTTATCTTCGAATGAGCAAGGTTAGAAGTCCTAGCTTGACCTATTGTTAAAATGTTCTTCTGGACAATTTTATTCTATTTTAAAGTTACTATGTAAACTGTTTTTGAAGAAAACATCAAACAAACAACCCTAGGGACCAACTAAAATTAGCAAAATTATTAATCTTCTCAGAAAAAATCACTTCACCAATCCTCAAAATTGAAGTAAATTTGCGGTTCATAAGTCAATATAATACATCATATTTCTGAATTTATTTCAAGTACATCACTCGATACATCAATAATAAATGTACTCCAAAATGAGAAGAAAAAAAACATCGGTACATCAATTTCTTCTGAAAAGAATTGTTGATACTGAATCATCACTTCCTCACAATGCAATTTCAAATATATGTGAAAGTATAATATGCACAATAGTGCCAACAAGACGAATTTGAACGCTAAATATGGTATATCAAATGTATCGTTGGTATGTTTTATCCAACAATGGTTTACTTGGGCTAAAATACTAATCATAAGGTCAATTGACATGTTGATGTACCAATAAAAGAAAAATTAAGATAATTGAAAACAGAATTAGTTTAGTTTAAATATTTAGCAGTGATTTTGAACTATTATGTTTGCTTCAGAGTAATTTTACTAAATGAGATATTTATATATTTCAAAATTTATTTAAATAAATATCTAATTTTATGATTCTTTTTTTCTAAATTATTATATATATGATTGATTCAATAGATAAGAGAAATAAACAAAAACCCAAATTCAAAACATGTCTCCTTCTATCTAAAAAAAAGTTTGTATCATCAACTCTTCTTCTTCTATCTCCCCTTCCATGACAAGAAATTTAAGTGATACCTAACTCTTCTCTATCCTCATTTTAAGGAGAGCAAAAGTTGTGATGTTCATCTACAACCTCTCTAACAAAGTTGAAATCTACGTGAAAATATTGAAGTAACCACGTAATATTTTTAAAATATTTCTCTCGATATTGATGTTGGAGGAGCGTATATGAAATATAAAATAATTTCTTTTTCATAATCATATTCTCGATGACTAGTGCATTTGAATTGTATTTTCAAATGTCTAATTTAAAAAATAAGTTATTTTGAGGAAAAAAAAAATAGAATGTTTGGAAGCCACCCCAAATAGTTTTGAAAGTATATTTCAAACATCTTTTACAAAAAATGAGTCTAAACAAAATTGAATTCCTTCGTAAATATCTTTTTGTTAAGTCAATTCAAAGATCAAGTATTCATGATAAATAATTAATACAATTAGTATAAAATAATAGAAATTTAATATATCTCAAACTGTTTGCAAAATAATATTTAGTTAACTTAAATAATGATAGAAACTAATGTCCAATTCTATTATAGGAAGAAAGATGTACTTTTACAAATACAGTTTAGTGTTTGTCATATATAATATAATGGTAATTAGATTGAGTTGCAATTTTATGAATAATAACAATGAAGTATATGATAACATTTAGAAAAATTATAAATATATAAGAGTCTATTAATTTTTGTAACATGATTTATCAATAATAAATTTATATCATTTATATATTTTGATAAATTTTGTTATATTTTTAATTTGTTTAAAATATTAGTATATATGCTAATGTTTTCTGATTCAATTGTTGTATATAAAATGAACAATTAGGAAGAGTAAGAATTGAACTCTTGTATAAAAAGATTGAAATTGATAATATAAGTGTTAAGGTAAGTGGAGTTGTGTCATGCTCAAATTTTGCTTTAATAATAATAAAGAAAACTATACAATACCATAGGTTTGGATACAATTTTTTGAGTTCTATACTCTACGTTTCCTCAATTTTAATCCTACTTTTTCTTATTTCTCAAATTTTAGTTAATCCTTCTTTCAATATGATCTTAAATTTAGAAATTCACCCTATAATTATAATAATGATGATGTTGTTCATGCAAAGGAATACCATAGGTGAATATGATTTCCATAATTAGAGTAAAAATCCTAATAAATTCCCTTACACAAAACTAGATTTGTATCTTTTAAGAGAAAACATTGTGACCAATGACGGATTTTCGTTGTAACTTAGAGAAAAAATAAAAATCTGGAAAAAAAGAACTATGATTGGAAAATGGGCTAACAAACATAATTTGAAATTTTACAAAAGTAGTCAACTAAAAAGATGTGATATAAAGATTTCTAAAATATGTTGGGTGTGGATTTGAATCTAAGATCTCTTGTCGAGTGTCAGTTGAGCTAAGCTCACGTTGGTTATATATTTAGATTCATCTTAAAATCAATATTGTTTTTTACATTTTTGTGTTTTTTTATTATTATTATTTGAAGAATTTGTTTCATTTCATTATTTTTTTTATTAATATTTGTATTTACAAAATTCTCTTTATTTATATATATATATATATATTTAAAATTGTATCTTTTAAAAAATATAACAAAACGACAACATATCTACATATTTAAATGGTATAGAACAATTTCGAAAACAGAAAAACTTCACAGGCCCACAATGAAAAGTATAAAAAATGCCCTATGAAAATTTGAAAAATTACAATTGATGACTATTTTAGCAATAATAATTAAGGATATAGCAACTTTTTTAAAAAATTGCAAATATAGCAAAACTATCACTGATAGACTTCATATGGTATATCAGTGATAGACCAATATTTGCAACATAGTCTATCAATGATAGATTTATATCATTGACAGAATTTGACAAATTTTGCTATATTTGCAATTTTTTTAAAAAATTGTGCTATATACTTAATTAATTTGAATTTAATTGCTAAATTTGCAACTATCCCATGAAAATTTACCTCCAGTGCGTAATATATTTAGAAAACGATAGTTTAAATCTGGCTATTCTTGCCTATACATCATTTAGATTTGATCATTTAGATTTCGTTTAAATTTGACATACTATCTTTTAATTTAATCATTTAAATTTGGGTAACCAAATCTAAATGAATTTTTTTCTAAAATTTTTTGGTATACGATCGTTTAAATTAAAGTAGTCAAATCAATTTTTTGTACACCATCATTTACATTTGACTATTTTTTTTGTACACGATCGTTTACATTTGACAATTCAATATCCCAACTATTTTTTTCCACAATCTTTTATGTTCGACACAAGGTCTTAAAAAACCAAATAAAAGTTTGAAAAAAAATAGCATGATCTTGAACCAAATAACAATTTAAAAAAAATATAAAAAAATTACTGAAGAAAGAAAAAAACGAATAGAAAAAGAAAAAGAAAAAGAAGAAAGATTATAAAAGAAGAAAAAAAAAGACTATGGGAATGAAAAGAAAAACTCCAGAAGAAAGAATATGAAAACGAAAGGCAAATATAAATATTTTAAAAAATTTGTAGAAAAGAAAAAAGATAAAAAGAAAAAATATGGCAGAAGAGGAAAAGAGAAGAAAAACGATAGCAGAATAGAAGAAAAGCGATAATAAGGAATGACAAATCTAACCTTTTTAAAAAAATGGTAAATTTCATGGAATTTTTTCATTTTATTCCACGGACCGTAAATATTTTCTCCGTTTATTATATTTAGTTTAAATTTTTTTATATTTAAATTTATGTTAATTTTCATAAATATAAAAATCAACCAGATATTTAGAGTCCGTATAACAAAATGAAAGAGTCTATGAAAATGAAACTTTTTGGATAATTATAATTGATGACCATTTTAGGAATAATCATTAAGGATATAGCAACATTTTAAAAAAATTGCAAATATAGCAAAACTATCCCGATAGACCAATATTTGCAACATGATCTATCAATGATAGACTTTTATCATTTATAGAATTTGACAAATTTTGCTATGTTTGCAATTTTTTTAAATGTTGTTATATACTCAATTATTTTGAATCTAATTGTTAAATTTGCAACTACGTGTTTTTTTTTAATATATATTTTAGGTTTGTTCTTCTTGTTTTTTTTCTTTACATCATCTTTTCCTCTTCTTCTTCTGTAGTTTTTTTTTCCAACTGTTATTTAATTGTTCCAAATATAGAAGGTCATGCAAAAAGATAGTGAAAAAAAATTAAATATTGAATCCATCATGTACAAAGAAATTTGAAAAAAAAAAATGACAAATCTAAATGTACATACAATAGCCAAATCTAAACCAAACAATCTTAGATCAAATATAAACGATCATATACAAAGAATAACCAAATAATAGCCAAATCTAAATAATAGTTTTAGAAATATACTACAGTCACTGGATATTAATTAATCACAAGACCTTTTTGGTATTTTTTTTCAAAATTATTTTATAGCATGTAATATTTATTGGTTTGTTATATTTTTAAATTTTTGCAATATGCATGTTTATGTATTATTTTAGTTCCAATATCTTTAATATATGATCTGATATCTAGTAGAATTTCTTTACAGAAAACCAAGTAGAATTTAACCATTTTCCCACTAAAACATTTAGCATGACTTTAATATTTTCCAACCATGATATTTACGTAATTATATAATTAAATTGAATTCGACAATTAAATTGAATTAATTGTATTCGACTCAACATTATTTAAGACAAATGACTTGAGTTGGAGATAACAATGTCGATCCAATTTGAAGAATATATAAATGATATAATATAAGTCTATTATTCTATTTTAGATGTCCTAAAATTCATATGATGACATAATCTTTCGATAAAATACTTTTTATGTTCAATGTGGAACATATATATTATTGTTGCAAAAAAACAAGAAACAGGAAATGTGAAAGTTATCCTTACATAGTCTTACTTTTATTTTCAAAATTTTCAAAAGAGAAGAAACAAAAAATGAAAAACAGATAAGAAACAAAGACAAAAATAAATAGAAACGTTATCAAACAGACTCTTATTAAACTGAAAAACAAACACTTGTTCAATAACTATTTTGTCTCCAATTTTCTTACCATAATTTCACATCACAAACAAAAACAAGTTTTTAAAAACAACTTTCTTAATTCTCAAATTGGATTATGAAAACATTTTTAAAAAGATGTTTTAAGGTATTGTCTATATATATGATTATCAAACAAAGCCTCAAGGATTATTTTTCTAACTAAAAAAGAATATGAAATTTTAAAGGATCAATACACCAAGTTCATTATACTTTCACATCACACATTCACAATAGAGGCTACATCCATATATTTGGAAAGATGTATATTTTTATTTCCTTTGAATATTTACATCCTTAATTTAAAGATTTCGTGGTGAGGGGTTTGATTTTCTCAAAGTAACATTCCTTTTTGTTTGTATTTAATATAAATGACCCAAATACTCAGATAATGGAATGCCCTTTGAACTCGTTCCCGCACAATACAGTTAGTGATAAGGTTACTTACTTTCAGGAAGCTTTTCAAGCAACTCGGGTATAACCTCAAACAGATCCCCAACGACTCCATAGTCAGCAACCTGCATATTAGAGACAATTAATTCATTGGAATGTAAAAACAGCGGCAGACCAACCTCGGATACATTTATATGAAATCTAACAATGCATAAACTTACACTACGTTTTGAAATACTTATAATCTAGTCGTACTGATTCGGAATAAATAAGAGGATGTTGAATTTGAACACGACAAGACTAAGACTGATTTTACCACTCCAAACATGACCTTAAGCATCCAAGATCGGCCTGTGGCCTAAACTAACAGTGATTTTTTTCCTTTTTCTGTGTGTGTTTTAGGGGAGGGGGAGCTGACCTTAAAAATTGGTGCATCTGCATCTTTATTCACAGCCACAATAACCTTAGAATCTCTGATTCCTGCCAAATGTTGAATGGCTCCTGATACACCAAAAGCCATATATAGTTCTGGTGCTACAATTTTACCAGTTTGTCCAACCTGATATACACAAGAGTTTTAACTAGGATCATCGAAGAAATTTGCACTCGATAAAAGAATAAAAAACTATGGATAAATTCAACCCACGTTAATATGTGTTATGGCACTATCCATATAAAATATTTGCACATACCAAGTATATTTTCCACAAAAAGAATTACAAAGGAAAAGAAAGGGCAAGAGAGAAGGAATTGGACAATTTTTTTGTTTTAGTTTTTTTTTTTTTAATTTTATTTCTCTTTGAACTTCTGGTGGGTGGGGTGATCTAAAAGTTCACCTTCCCTTCAGTCAAGTTCCAGTGAAATGCCTAACTTAGTAACTTCAGTGTTGACTTTTAATTTGGATTAGGTACACTAACTTTTTTCTATATCCGTGAGTATCCAAGCTCACGTACTATGACTAATCTAACAAGACAACCTGTATGATGCTACAATATTTTGGTGTCAAAAAAACTCATAGGAAATTAATTCCAAAATAGCTGATCACTGTAGATTGAATCCATGACATTTTGCCAATTTATTGAGACTTTGTCTCCTTTTTCATTATAGACCAACCCATGATGGTTAATTTGGATTAGGCAAACTACAATTACAAAATTCAGATGTAATAATACTCTCAACTTGGAAGGAAAAGCACCAAGAAGGCAATTACCTGAAGGTCATTGGGAACAAATCCAGCATCAACAGCAGCACGTGTGGCACCAACTAAACAAATAAGAGAAGAAACATCAGATTAGGTTATAAGATTAGAGAATGAAGAAAGCAACATATTCATTATTTGTGGTTGACAAAATTGATTACTTTGATACTGTAGAATAAATAGAAAACAGTATTCTATGCAAAGTGTTTTGAGATCTAATGTTTTCTGTTCTCATTAATAGGCTGCGTGTGCCCCCAAATTCCATGATATTTTTAGGAAATTTGACAATCAATATTTTATAACCAGAGAAAAAATTAAAATAAATGATGAAGGCGATGCAGAAGGAAAAACAACTTGAAGTTCAATTCAAAAATTCAAACTGAATCAACCTGCAGCACCAAGTTTCTCGGCAAGCTTCTCAATCATTTTGAAGTTCTCAGCGGTTTTCAAACCACGTCCTCCAGTGACAACAACACGTGCATTTGCAAGATCAGGACGTTCTGCTTCCGGAGATGTTTGCTTTACGTATCTAGATTTTCCAATAGAATCTGAAAGATTGATATCACTCATTAGACCTAATTACATGTCCTAATCCTTTGGCAGGCCACTAAAGTAATATAACAGAAATTAAAATGATCCAGAGAAGTACTATGGAAAGTGTTCCCTTAATAGGATGGAACAATCATCAAAACTAACTTGGGTTAATCAAATAAGCAGAAGCATTCAATTCTTGATGCTATTATGGCTTCCTTTTTCTAGAGTGTGGAGAATTCTTGGAGATGGAAAAGTAGGCTGTAGGCTTACCTCCACCAAGCATTGAGAGATCAACCTGAGATATAGCGGACTTATTTGATGCCAACTCAACAGATCTTGCAGGCACTGGGAATGATGTAGATCTTATGGTCAACATACAAGGGTCAGCTCCTGTGTATCTAACTGTACAAAGCGCATTGCCAGCATATATGGGCCTATTATGAGTTCCAAATTGTATTGTCAGTCATCCTTCTTCTTTTGTAAGGAAAAAAACTATTGCACATCAATTTAGAATGTACTTAACTAAAAATAGGACATGGACAATTTAAGTGCTCCATCATAGTCACAAGACGAAATTGGCATACAAAAAAATGCAAACTGAGGTTCGAAAATAAAAAAAAACAAAACAAAACATGGAAATTGGAATGTTGAAAAACAAGGATTAGAGAATTTAAGTATTTTTCCACTGAATGAAGTTCTCCACCATAAACAACATCAGCAGTGAAAATTATGTTTTTCTACATACACAAGGAAGGTTAAATTAGTGGGAAACACATTTGTTAGGATTAATGTAGACTGTAGGTACTTAAAACAGTTCACAAAGTTGCATAAATGTCAATATAATCAAGGATTTAAGTCTAAAAAACAGGATAAACCTCACAAATTGTCGAGATTCAGATATAGCTACGACATCCGTAACCGGAGAAACATCTAAAAGAGCGGCAGCGCGTGGAAGAATGTTTTTCCCAAAAGAACCTGAAGCCGCAATTACATGAGAAAACCCATTCTTCTGTTGAACCAATTGGACTAACTGAGCCCAAGGTTCTGCCAAGGGGTATGTAAATTTATCAGAATCAGCAACAAGCACCTAAATAACATTTAACCTCCGATATCAGTAATAAGGAAACGACGAAGAACACAGATCACTCTAATTACTCTATCTTGATTCTAAAAAGATGGCATAGGACGAAGGTTATAACTCCTCAAATGTTCGAATGAGAATAGAACAAAGCAACAACCACCATAAAATTCCTGGAATTTGGACTAATTCTAGGAGGTAATGCATAAAAAAAAAAAAAAAAAAAGAATATGTGAAGAAAAAATGTTGGGCGGTCGAATCTCCATGTAAAAGGCGATAGATAGAGAGTAAATGATAATACCTGAGAAATAGATGGGTGGCAAGAGGCAGCATGTTGAGCAGCTTGATGAAGCGAAGGCCCAGAGCCCGCCAAGAGGAGGGAAATGGAAGTGTGAGTGCTCAAGGAAGCGGCAGCCGCTATAGCGCTAAGGGAAGCGGCATTGATGGAACCGGAATCGTGTTCCGCCAAAACCAAGGTGGTGACCTACAATTCCATAGCAAAATGTTGGAGAGAAATGAAAAATGATGAAACGGAAATGAAAGAAAGGAGAGAAGAGCATACAGATCGACAAGGTGAGGAGGAGAAGAGGGGGAGCAATTGGGAGGAAGAGGATGGAAGAATGGATGTCTTGAAAGCAGTGAATAGAGTTCGAGCAATCATGTTGATGGATGAGGGATACTCTCTCCTCTCTCTGAAATGAATAATAATAGTGTTTAGAAGAAGAGGGTGGGCGGAGGAGAGAATGGTTCAATGGAGGTTTGAAAGAGGAATACGGCACTGCTCCATCCAGCGATTAAAAGTTTCTCTTATTTGATTTTGTTACCCATAGTGTTTATCAGATCCACTAGGTGGGAATACCTTATAACAATTTCCTTCCCCCCAACACAAACCCTCCCGAGTTTCTTTGTAAGAATTTTTAGACAACATAATTAAATTTAAACCACATTTCAACAATTGGTTACTTCTCTTTTCTATTATTCATCGTCTATTTCACATTTTTTCACTTCATTTTTTTTAATCTTCTTTTTCTTTCTTTCTTCATCTTCTCTTTCTTTTTTACAAGTAGTACTCTTCCAGAATGTCAACATCATTTAAATATCACTTTGACATTATCTAAACGATCACTTACATATTCAAGACAATCGTTTAACATGGTCAACACAACCGTTTAGATTATAAAAAAATTTCCATCGTTAAAAATAACTACAGGATCGTGTATCATTACCTGCATAATCGCGTATCATGATCCTTTCAAGTGCGTGTGTGGTCGATGTTGATACTACCTACACAATCGTGTATAATTTCCTACACAATCGCGTATCATGATTGTTTAGAAGAAAAATTACACACACGCGTGTGGCCGATTAATTGCGTGTTGACTTGGACATTTTTGGTATAACTCACTGTGAGCATGTATGGGTTTTTTTTTTTTTTTTCAAAATTGTTCTATACAGTGTAAATTTTTCGTCGATTTATTATATTTAAAAAAAAAAAACTCCATTTATTTATGAATATAATTTATGTTTACAAAATTGATTAAATTGCAATTTAGTTTCTATCGTTTGAAGAAAGTTGGAGTTTAACCTATAGTTTTGACAAAACCTCATATATCATCTTTATGATTTGAAAACCTTCATAAATAGTCCATACAAGCGAGACTACTTTATATGATTTATCATACCAAAATGACTAAATTTTAGTAAACTATAAAGACTAAATTCTATTATTTTAAAATTATGAGGACCAAATTTGTAATTTAACCTAAAAAGTTATATAATTATTATTTTATATTGTTATAACGTATAATACATTAGATAATGCATATTATATTGAAAAAATGAATTGAGTTTATAACCCAACATATATTCTAATAAATGACTACTATATGATAGATCATGAAATCACATCGCACACCCTAAATCTGGTACACCTAAACAAAATTGACAAATTTAAAATAGCAAGGATTTTTGGGCTCAGAATGTACTATTTAAGTTGTACTTCATCGTTTAATCTTACTAATAACTGATTATTGATTTTTCATAGACAGGTTGTTAATCATGGTTTGAACAATTTGAGGTCATTTTCACAATCTAGCATGTGTTAAGTTTAATTGGTGGTTCACTAGGGTGGAAACTTCCTTTGGTACAACATAGTAGATTGAATACACTGCACGACATGTTTACACTGTTTACCTCTCTGTTGATTGAAAGAATTATGTTTAAAAAATGCTAAATTGAATTGGACATTTAGTTTAGCATGCATCAAAGCAGAATCTAAGTGCTGAGAAGGCTAAGGGACATCATGATTTCATTACAACAGCATAGGTCGTCTTACAACCTAGGAATAGAAAAAGTTGACTCACTTTAGGGATAAAGAATTTTTCAATAAAATGCATGAATTAGTTAACTATGGAAAGTGGAAGTTAAGCACTGGGAGCCAAGTCAAATGATCCAAAGGATTATTATACAGAGATACATTCTGACCAAGTTATGTTAGTCATGATTGATGTGATCTCATTAGCTGTTTTGCATTGCTAGGAATGTTGAGGCACTACTACCCTTACAAGTTTGGGTTATCCTTGAAACACACTCATCACCAAAATGGTGTTTTGCAAAATAATTTCAAACTACTCCTTGTGGAGCTTCGACACTTGGGAATATCTAGGAATTATCACTTCTTCACCGTGTATACTTGCATTTAGACCTTCCTCACTTATCATATCTTCATTTATACACAAAAGGGAAATCAAATGTTACTCTTGTCAGACAAACATCATGATTGTCGACGACCAACCATTGTCATCATTAATGATCGATTGTCGTACCTATTCACAAACGATAGTAATGATGGTCAATGACCAAATGTCATGACTTTTGATGACTGATTTTCATGACAGTTGACTACCAACCAATCGTCTCTATAGTTGGTGATCATTGACAATCTTCACCATCAACAAACGATCATTGACCGTCTTTACCATCAATCGGTGACCATTGATCGTCTTTACATCGGTAGGTGGTCGTCTTGATCATTGATATCGATGCTTGATCGTCATGACTACTAACAATTGATTGTTAATATCAAATTTTTTACTAGAAAAATAAAATTACAAAGTATAAATATATACTTAATCCATAAAAGAAACTGTTGCAACTAATGAGTGGCATATACGATATAATATTTTTTAAAACGTTGGCAATCAAATACTCCAATAATTTTTTTTTCACGATCTTAAAAAACTAAATAACAGTTTGAAAAAATAGCACGATCTTGAGCCAAATAACAATTTGAAAAAAAAAATTACAGATGAAGAGAAAAAGACGATGAGAAGGAAAAAAATTGCAGAAGAAAGATATGAAAAGGAAGGGCAAATGGAAATATTTAAAAAAAATTGCAGAAGAAGATAAAAAGACGACAAAAATAAAAAAATATCGCAGAAAAGAAGAAAAGAAAGACGATGATAAGAAAGGGTAAACCCATAATTTTTTTTTAAAGAAAATGATCGGTGTTGTGGATCTTTTCATTTTGTTACATGGGCTGTAAATATTTTACTGGTTTATTATTTTTATGAAACTTAACGTTTTATAATTCTAATAATCATTATATATTATTATTATTATTATTATTATTATTTTAGTCCCCATGCCTGATAGATAGTAGCGGCATGTGAAAGTGTAGAGATATTGACAAACCTACATTTACCTATCTCTCCACTCCTTCCCAAACTTGGGTGTCCCATGGACAAGAAGTCCATAGTTCAAATCTATATAGAAAAAGAATAATTATTAGAATTATAAAATGTATTAAATAATAATTATTATTAATTTCCAATTAAAATATCAATTATAAATCAATACAATGATAGCCATTCCCGACACAAATTAATACAAATACCTCTATTTAGTAATATAACAAATGTAAACGATCTTGTACAAAAAATAATAACCAAATATAAATGATAGTGTATAAAAAAATCTTGAAAATAAATTGTTGAGATTTGGCTATCCAAATTTAAACGATTAAATTAAACGACCGTGTACCAAATATAAACGATCGCGTACCAAAAATTTTTGAAAAAAATCGTTTAAATTTGACCCAAATCTAAATGATTATATAGGGAAAAATAGTCAAATCTAAATTTTTGTTTCCCAAATGCGAGTTGGATGCCAATCAATCACGGGACATTTTTTGGTATTTTCCATTGTAGGCCCGTGAGTTTTTTTTGTTTTCGAAATTGTTGTATGTCGTGTAAATATTTTGTCGCTTTGTTATATTTTTTAAAAGATCTCATTATAAAACGTATTGAATAATTATTATTATTAATTTTCAATTGAAACATCAATTATAAATCAGTACAATAATAGTCCATTTGCAACAATTTATTGTGACATTTTTAAACGCTATAAGTAATTGTTGCAATCAACTCTATTGCAACCGTTGTTAAAATTGTTGCAACTTAAAATATCAAACTTCGAAGAGATATCGAGATATTGCCGACAAACTTGAATATTTTTTAAAAAACAAAATTGAAAAAACACTAGGGTAAACGTGAGAGATGGACGCTTACCTCACGTTATCTCTTTTCTTTATTTTCTTAATTATTATTATTATTTCTTTATGATTGGTTCATGCCATAATTTTTTTTTGGAAAATATTGCATCAGATAACAAAAAAACAATTAGAAAAAAACAGCTCATAACACCTATTTTTTGCATATTGCAAATATGACAACTATGATAAGTAATTAATCATATCAGACGGTTATCAAATGAATATCAGACAGTTATCATAAGACTATCAGATGATTATCGCTTTTAAATTTGCTACTTTTGCAAATTTAGAAAATGTTTTGACATTGACTTTATTTTCATAATTTTTTTTGCTATTTTTGCAAAAGTCACTAGAGAATTGAAAACAAAATGAACTGGGTTAAAATTTTCCATCACCATCAACAAAAATAAATTTCCACAGACAAAAACATGTATAGAAAAATTACAATAAAATAACAAAATATATATGACAAAAAGAAAGTGAAACAATTAATATAAATATTAATATTAACTTTATATTTTTGCCCATGAAGGAAGGTACTTGATTGTCGTTGTCTATCAAGAAAAACAATTTGAAAAATAAATTACTTACTTAATTTCTTTAAGAGTTCATTACCATTAAGAAAGGTTTTCCTTGATGGTCGATGCTCATCGAGGAAGAGTACGTTTTTGTAAAATGGGCTCATCGAGGAAATTAATTCTTTGCCCATCAAGGCAAACCAAATTGTTTTTCCATGAGTTCTTGATGGGCAATGCTCATCAAATATTAATGTATTTTTTGTATGTATTGTCCATCAAACAATGCTTTTCTTGAAGGTTTTATCGTCAAGAATCGCCCCAACCCAAAAACTTACGTATTTTACCATTTTTGCATATGTGTCTACAAAATAAGGGATCTTTTCTTAACGGTCAGGACTGTCAAGATAAATCTAGAAGAGAAGATAAATAAATCGAAAAAAAGAAAAAGAAAAAAGGGGAAAATACATAACAATAAATGGAATTTATGAAAAAATAATCGGACTTCATGGACTTTTTTTATTTTATTATACGAGTCATAAATATGTAGAGGTTTTGTTACATTTATGTAAATTAAACTAAAATAAATTAAAAAAATGAAAAAAAAGGTTAGTTTTCATGAATATAACAAAACACCAAAATATTTACAACGTGTGTAACAAAATAAAAAAAAGTACATGAAGTCGACTATTTTTTTAAAATATTTTAGGTTTGCCCTTTCTTTCCATGCAATTTTTCTTTTCCTTTCCATCGTCATTTTCTCTTCTTCTTTTGCAATTTTTTCAAACTCTTTAGTTGGTTCAAAATTGTATACCAAATATAAAAGATCTAGTTTTTTTATACAAAAAATTCAAATTTTTATTTAATTATTCAAGATCGTGTGCCAAATATGAAAAATCGTGAAAAAAAACATTGTAATATTGGGTAGACAAATCTAGACGATGAATCTTTAAAAAATCGTTTAGATTTAGGTAGTTGAATTTAAACGATCGTGTACCAAAAACTCTTTTAAAAAACCTGTTTAGATTTAAATCTAAATGATGGTATACAAAAAAAAAATTGAATCCAAAGAATTGTATACAAACAAAATCTTGAAAGAAAATCATTTACATTTGGATATCTAAACATTTAAACAATCAAATCTAAACGATCGTGTACCAAAAAATATTGAAAAATAATCGTTTAGATTTGTGTAGCTAAATTTAAATGATCAAATCTAAACAATCATGTATCAAAAAATAGTCAAATCTAGACAATCGTTTACCAAATATATTACTTGCACTGGGTACGGTGCTAATTAACAATCATGTGTCAATTAATAACGAACATTTTTTGTATTTTCTATTGTGGACATGTGGGCTTTTTCCGTTTTCGAAATGGTTCTATACCGTGTAAATATTTGGACGCGTGGTTATATTTTTTAAAATACTCCAACAAGAAAAAGGTTTTTAAAAATATATATACATAAAAAGAAACTGTTTACAATCAAATAGAAAAAACCAACTAAAACACAAAAAAATCTATTACACATCCTAAATATTTCATCTATTTTACTTCTTTTTTAACAATTTTTCATATATATATTTTTGTTTTAAGTTTAATGGAGTATTATTGAAATCTCAACTATAAAAATGTTACATTTGGAAACAAAAAAAAAAAAAACACTAAATAGAAATTATATCTAAAACAAAGGGAACAGATAGATACTTTTTCAAAAAAATATTAACAATAAATGTATTAGAATTTATTATAATAGATTTAAAAGTATAAAAATTTTAAAAATTTAAAAATCAAAAGTTTATTTATGCATAGATTGATATGTATATTGCAAAGAAAATAAATTATTTGGTAGCTTTAATCTATGAAAACTATTGCAAAGACCACAATTTAGTAAATAAACTAAAAAATTTGCACAATCATAAAATATTTATAAAAATAACAAACATTGATCAGTGAATTTAATTTTTTTTTATAATGTTAAGTTTACCGTTACGTGACTATCTAATAGAAGTTATCACTAATAGTTGCTATCAATAATAGCAACAGATAACATATTTCTCAAATAGAAAGTTATCACTAATAACATCTATCATTGACAGCAGCAACTATAAATTGCTATCACTGATAATTGCTACAAATGATAGCTTTCAATTTAAAAAAACTCAAGAAGAAGCACTTGTAATGGTGGTAAATGAAAAATTATCATTGATATCATTAATTATCAATGATAACAACTCATACCAGACATTGGTGATAATAATTTATAAAAGTTATTGGTGACAACAACTTATAGTAACTATATGTGATATTCACTAATTGTCGTTTTTAGTGGTAACACTTAATGGTAACTATCAGTAGCTATCGTTTATAGTTGTTATTAGTCATAGTTTTCAATGTGAGAAAATCAGAAAATGTGTGAAGCTAGTCATTTCTATAAAAAAAAAAAAAAGCTATTAGTGATAACTTTTAATTTGAGAAATTTGGGAAGAAGTGCTCACAATGGTAACCGTGTGTATTTAGTATGTTACTAAATTTTGTGCTATATTTAAAATTTATTTTATCATTGTATTATACATGTGTGTGGTTTTTTTTTCAAAAATAGAACAAAACGCGAAAATATTTACACTACATAGAATAATTTTAAATAGAAAAAAAATTACAACATGAAATAACAAAAATACATTGCGATTAATCGGTTAAACACGCGTAAAAAATTATTTTGTACCCTCAATCCTAAAGCTAATAAATAGTTGGTTTTGAAACAATTTTAATGATAAAACGTTAAAATTAAATGACTATTTTTGCAATGTTAAGAGTAGGATTGAATCATAGTCATAAAGTGATCTATGAGTGTAATTCAATCCTTTCACTTTGGCACGTGCATCACTATTATTAGCTGTCTTCTATGCCACTTGTATGGAAAAGTTTGCTTTAAAACAAATTTAAACTTTAGGGGTAGAACTAAAACTATTAAAATTTAGGGTTGATGGTCATTTTTATAATCTAAATTAAATTGTTTCAACATATTATATTCCTCATTTATCTTCAGAAAATAAGAATATTTGAAGAAATTAAATGATATTAAATCCTGTTGTTTAAAACTTGGGGGATAATTTTTGAAATGATGCTTGGATAAATGGCAAAGTTAATTCAATTAATTTTAAATATGGCAACACTAATATGAATTTGCAAGCACACTTATACAAATATAAACTTAAAAAGGTGAAATTCACCTGCATAAAATTTCTCTCTCTTACAATGTATCTACTACATATGTCTAGCTCTAATTATACCAATTTTGTTTTAGATCTTTATTGTCAATTTACATATATCGTATATTGATGTGTGATTTCCCTCCAAGATGATTGTCGTCCGTAGTCATAGATTCTAAATTCTTTAGATAGTACTCGGAGTTAGAACAACTAAAGGGAGTTGGAATTGTTAGATTTTATGTCCTAAAACACGTAGTTTGAAATTTAAAATCATATTTTATTCAATAAAGTGGTTATTAAGGGCTTATTTCTTGAAAAAAGAAGAAGCAAAAAGTTTTTCTTTCTTTGTAAAAGCAGTCTTGAGACAAGGGTAATTTTGGGAAAATTAAATGTAGATTTACCTTTTTGCCCTTTACTTTTCTCTCACCTTTTCAATATATTTGCAAGATGTCATCACTTTCCTTTCTTTGTATTTCTTTTGTTGCATGGTTCACCGAGAGAGTAAGGAAGAAGAAAAAAATGTTTTGAAAGGGGTTTCTTAATGGATGAAGTTTATAGATGAAGTTTATAGATGAAGAGATGAGAAAAGTGAACAAGATGAAGTTTATAGTGGTTCAGCACGTAGCCTACATCATCACTCTTCATAGGTAAAAATCCTTTTATTCAACATTCAGTGTGAAAGTAGATTCAAAACAAAAATATGAACATATTTTTCATACTACATCTCCATGATTTTATTTTGTATATTTTCTCCTTGAGGCTACAAGCCTTTTATTTGTTATTTTGTTGAACTTTTTGTTCTAACAAAAGTAGTTGTAACTAATTTGTTTCATTTCTTTAACAGGTGCAGAAATTGAAGCCCTCTTGCAGAAGATAGTTCGTCAACAAATTTCAACAAATCTCCCTCTTGAACTATATTCTGCTTGAAGCAAGGTATTTACTCATCCTTATTTGAATCCACCACATTGAGTAGATTCAAATATAGTTCAAACTTAGATCTCGGTAGGGCTTTTGTTAGGAAATCAGCAATATTCTCTTCAGTTTTAACTTTTAGGATTTTCACCACTCATTTTTCAATGATGTCTCGAACAAAGTGTAATTTCACATCAATAGGTTTAGTTCTGTCATGGTATTGCTGATTCTTTGTGAGGTGAATTGCACTTTGGTTGTCACACATTAGCTCTATAGTTTCTTGTTTGTAGCCTAGTTCTGAGACTATTCCCTTAGCCACATAACTTCATTCACAGCTTCAGAAACAACTATGAACTCTATTTCAGTAGTTGATAAGGCAACTATTTATTGTAAATTTGATTTCCAATTGATAAGGTTTTCTCCCAAAGTGAAGGCAAAGCCAATTAGTGATATTCTTTTATTAGGATCTCCAACAAAATCAGCATGCACAAAACCTCTTACTCGTAGTTTAAAATCATTATGAGGTTTATAAAGCAACCCCCATTTTTTGTTCCAAATAGGTATCTGAAAACCCATTTAGTTGCCTCACAATGGATCTTGCCTAGGTTTCCCATGTCCCAGCTGACAAGACTTGAATTGTAGCATTAGAATATAGTACATAGCTCATTGCTTGTTTATCAGTCGGATCTTTAGGTGAATCTCTTGCGGATATTTTAATGTGTCGTGCTAAAGGTGTAGAAACTGCCTTTGAGCTAGCCATGTTGAATTTACATAGTACGTTGTTGGTGTAGGTCTTCTGAGTTAGAGATAACTCATTGTTATTTCTATCTCTCAAGATTTCAATTCCTAGGATCTTCTTAGTTGCCCTTGAGTCTTTCTTATCAAATTCAACACTTAGTTGAGCTTTGATTTCTTTTAACTTGATTGGATCTCTCTTTGCTAGTAACATATCATCAACGTAGGGTAAAAGATAGATGTAATCACCTTCAGTGAGCTGCTTGTAGTAGACACATGGGTCATATAGACTTCTAATAAAGCCTATCAGGCTGATATAGTCATCAAAACGTTTGTACCAACACCTTGGAGACTGTTTTAGGCCATATAAAGACCTATTTAGTTTACACACCAGCTCCTTTTTGCCTTTTACTTCAAAACCCTTAGGCTGCTCCATGAAGATTTCTTCTTCTAAGCTTCCATGTAGGAAAGCGGTAGTAACATCTAACTACTCCAGCTCAAGATTTTCACATGGTACAATAGCCAGTAGGATTCTTATAGAAGTGTGCTTCACAATAGGGGAAAAAAATCTCATTATAGTCTACACTCTCCTTTTGCTTGAATCCTTTAGCTACTAGTCTTGCCTTAAATTTTAATTTGTCATTTAAATCACCAATCATCTTCTTCTTGAAGACCCATTTACAAGGAATGATACCTTTTCCATGTGGCTTTTCTACTAGTTCCCAAGTATCATTCTTGTAAAGTGAATTAAGTTCATCATTCATGGCTTCTTTCCATCAATTGCTGTTTAGAGCATCTTCATAACTGTAAGGCTCATCTTCTATAGTCTATGTAGAGGAGTTAGCTATGCAGACTGCTCTTGCAAATCTAGAAGGAGGCCTAATGGTTCTTTTCCCTCTATCTCTTATTAGGCTATAATTTGTCAAGTCTTCTGCATTTTCTTCTACTTCTTCTTGAGGACGAAAGCTAGGTAGAGCTTTTGTTGGAAGTTGATCACTGTTGTTAGGGTTTAAGTCTTTCAAATTTGAATGAGTCTCTACTTGGTGGCTGGTAGAAGGTTCGTTCAAATTTTGTTCAGCAGAAGGTGTTACTTTGATAAACTCCATATAGATTTCATTCTCCTCGAAAACAACATCTCAGCTTATTAGGCTTCTTTCTTAAGAGAAATCCCAGAGCTTGTAACCTTTGACACCATTAGGGTAGCCAATAAACATACATTTAAAAGCTCTAGGTTCAATCTTGCTTTGTTTGATGTAGACATATGTTGTACACCCAAAAGGTTTTAGATTAGAGAGCTTAGGAGTAGCTCCAGTCCATCTTTCTTCAAGAGTCTTCAGGTCTATAGAAACACATGGGCTTCTATTCACTAAATAGGTGGCAGTAGCTAAAGCTTCAGCCTAGAAATTTTCTGAGATTTTTGCCTATGAAATCATACATCTCACTCTTTCCATCAATGTTCTATTCATCCTCTCAGCAACTCCATTATGTCGAGGAGTGTAAGCAACTATTATGTGCCTTGATATACCAAACTCATTACATAGAAAGTTAAAATCATTACTAAGAAACTCTAGACCATTATCAGTTTTTAAGTATTTAACCTTCCTTTCAGTTTGAGTTTATACTTTAACTTTCCACTTTTTAAAACATTCAAAAGTTTGATGTTTAGATTTGAGAGGATAAGTCTATGCTTTTTTTGAAAAATCATCTATAAGAGATAAAAAGTACCTTGATTTTCCCCAAGAATGAGTCCTAGTTGGTCCCCAAAGATCACCATGTACATAGTCAAGGTGGCTTTTGAATGGTGTTCTCCTTTAGAGAATTTCAGCCTCTTAGACTTGTTAAAGATTCAGTGTTCACAGAAGCCAAGTTTTTTTTACTCCTCTAGCTTGAATCAACCATTTTTTTGTAGTTCAGTAAGCCTTCTTTCACTGATATATGAAAGTCTTCGATGTCATAGTTCTAGTTCATTTTATACTTTAGCATGCATGGGATTGAGGGTAGTCTTTTTTTACTTCACCCATAGCTGATGATAGAACTAGAATAGATATTTTATGTTTCCTACTCACACGAGCCCATATCCTTGCTTTTTGATCAATCTCTAATTCTAATCTTCCTCCCCAATCAGATATTATGGTGCCGGTATAGACCGAAATTCTGTTATGGTCCAATTCTTTCTCAGTTCTGAAATTAGAGCATACTTGAGTTTGACCACATTTTTCACAGTATACAAGTCTTTCACCTTTCTTGAAGTAAGAATTACTCTACCTTGTCTTTCCACCTTGATGAGTCATCTTTCAATATAAATGAGGCATCCTATATCATCAAGCATACCTAAAGAGATAAGGTTTATCTTTAGCTTTGAAACATGTCTTACCCCTTTAAGGAGAACCTCCTTGTTGTCAGATAGCTTCAACAACACTAAGCCTACACCAATAATCTCACAATCTTGATTATTTCCCATGTAAACTGAGTTTCCCTCCTGTGATTTGTAGTTAACAAACCGGTTTTTCTTAGAGGTCATATGATAGGTATATCTTGAGTCTAAACCTAGTCTTCCTCCTCAATTTCAATTTCCATGGCTTTTTTATTGGTGGCTGCTAACACCTCAGTGTATTCAAAAGTTTTATTGCCAATAGGCTCGTGATCACTTTCATGTTCTCTTCCTTTTTTTCGAGCTTCTCTTTGATAATCTCTGTTTCGATTGAAGTCTTCTCTGTCGTAAGGTCTATATCTTCTATTTTCATCTCTTCAGAAGTTCTTTCCCCCTGTCAAGACAATTTCTTTTAACATGTCCTTTGTGACATATGAAACATTTCAGTGCTGGTTTATCTCTGCTTGATCTTTGATTTTTGTTTCTGGTTTTTCTAAAACAATTTTTTCCTTTAAGAATAGGGACTCTGATGCATTTGAAGTCTTGTTTTTTGTCTTCACTTCTTTGTAGGTGTCATGGATCGGATTAATGAGAATAGCAGCTTCACTTTCTACCCCCAATTTCTCCCCAATTTGATTAAGAGCATTGGTTAGTTTCTTGAACTCATCTAAATTTTCATCAAGATTCTTGTTATGATTCATTTTAAATGAAAATAGCTTCTCTCTTATGAACATCTTATTTGGTAGGTCTTTCTTTCATACAGCGCCTTCAGTTTCTCACAAGTAGCAAATACAGTGGTTTCTTCAATTATCTGTCTTAACACATTATTAGTAATATTCATAACCAGTGTACCGTGACCTACCTCTTCCATTGTTTCTCTTTCTGACTTGGTTAAAGTTTCAGGGAGTTCTTTAGGGTCTTCTAAAGCTTTCAAGGCCTTTTGTGAACCTAAGATTGCGGTAATTTTTTTTGTCTACAAGGTAAAGTCTCAATTTTCATCAAAGTTTTCAATTTCAAACTGCGTAGTAGTCATTTTCTTTCTTTTCTTCTGATGACTCTGATACCAGTTCTTGAAAAAAGTAGAAACAAAAGGTTTCTCTTTTTTTTTGTAAAAGCAACCTTTAGACAAGTGTGATTTTGGAGAAATTAAATGCAGAGTTGCCTTTTTGCCCTTTACTTTTCTCTCACATTTTCAATATCTTTGCAAGCAATCATCACTTTGAAGGGATAAAAATTTAAAGAACTGTTACTCAAATTAATTTAAAAATCTTAAAATACCAATACATTGGTAAAAATTTAGAATCAAAATTCTAAATAAGAACTTAGTATGCTTTTAAATTAAAAGATAAAGAGAGCTTACTTTCGATGACGTCTCTGAATCTATAAATCACTGAGGGGACACCACCCGTTGGAGATCTTCCTATCCTCTAGGATGAGATTGGTTTGTGGTAACCAATTGGGATGGAAAAATGTTTAGAGATATTTGAGAGATTACGGAGAGAAAGTGGGAAAAGGTGGGAGGGTGGGGGAAAGTGAGAGAGTGTGAGGAAGTGGGAGAGTGGAAAAGTACGAGCGGAAGGAAAACAAAAATAGGGGATGGTTGAGAAAAAAAAAACAACCTTTTTATTTTTATTTAACCTTTGTATTTTTATTTTTATTTTTAAATGTGTTTATTTTTTATTTTTTATTTTTGTTTTAAAACATAAATTTAAAATTTAAGAATTAAGAATTAAGATTTAAAGTTTAAAATTTAAATTCAAATTCAAATTCAAATTCTTTAAAATAATAATTATAATAATAAATAAATAAATGAAAAAATAAAAAATGCAGGACAAAACATGGTATTTACATCATTCATAATACTTTCCTTACCGCTTGGTTAACCTCCGTGGCTGCGACGACCTTTCATCCTCTGATGAGTGACGGATACTAATCGAGGGTTATGGCTTTGGTGGTTCTGAGCAAGGTAGGGTCGAGGTAATATTTCTTCTTTTATTCGACTGTCGATGATGAGTTAGTTTCCTGAATATGCATATTGTTTTGGTTGAAACGAGCATTCACATGTTCTCCTTGATCATCATTATTACTACTTTTATTTTGTTTAGTCATTTCTTTTTTTGTTCCATGTTCGTTCTTGAAGTGTTTATAGTCATTTTTCTTTGAATGTTCATTTTCTGTTTGTTGCACCGTGTCACTGGATTAGTCTCTTTTTTTTCGTTTTCCTTTTGTTGTGCATTGTATTTTTGACTTTTTGTGTGCTTCTGGTTTAATGAATTTATTTTCCTCTTTGGCTCAGTATTTATTTACTGTTTTTTCATGTCGGTTGTGTAGAAAATTAAAAAAAAAAAAAACTTTTTCTTTCCTTCACATGCATTGACTGTCTTTGACTTGTGTGGCATGCCTGTGAATGCTTCTTTGACCATCCATTGCCTATTTTTGTCTTGTCAACACAACACGTTTGACAGTAGGATTAATTTTTTTTTGGTTGTTGTTGCATCATTTACTTTGCTACTGCCTTCCTTTATATATATTGTCCCCTTTCCTCATTTGATGTTGTTCTCCTTTGTTGGTCACTTGTTCATCCATTGTTGTGCATCTTTTTGTGTGACGTTCCGTATTGGTACGTATTTTTTCTGTCCATATTCATTTTCTCCATTGAATGTTCTTCACTTCACTACATATAATGTGTTTTATGCATTTTTTTCATCCATGATTTTATTCCGTATGTTGCATTACATTTTATCTATGCCCTTCGTGTCACCGCATTTGATATGGATGCAATGTCCTTCATATCCCCACATCTAATAAGGTCTCTTTGCATTGGTCTGTCCGTAACAAGTTTATTTGTCATTTGAAGTTTAATTTCATTTAACTGAACGAACTTCCGTTCTCTGAGATAGAGTATAACATTGTTTTAGATTTTGTATAATTGTTCCAATTTACCTGTTAACTTTTTGATTTGGCTATTTTTGTTACGCGTCGTTAGATACGAACTATAAGGTACACTCTCGCACCATTATCTATATTTTTATTTAGAGACATATATTCTAATACATGGTGTTCTTATGTAAGTTTCACCATTGTCTTATGTAGTGTGGTCGAGTGTACGTAGACCACAATTTCGAAGTACTAGGCAAACATCGACATTCTGCCAAAGTAGGTCATTTTCTGTTGAATGTATATGTCTTCCCTTTAATACATAACATGTATGAAATGTATATACATTTTTTTTTTGTAATATGGGACATTCGTCTGACATTGCATAAACTGGACGTTTGGGAAAAGTACTATTTTATTGTCAATATGATGCATTTCATTTATCACTCTTTCTCCTTAGCATGTTTCAAAATGTTTTCTTCAAAGGTAAAAATTCTTTTATTCAACATTCAGTGTGAAAATAGATTCAAAACACAAATACGAACATATTTTCATACTACATCTCCATGAATTTATTCTGTATATTTTCTCCTTGAGACTACAAGACTTTTATTAGTTATTTTATTGAAACAAAATAACTTTCTATTCTAACAAAAGTAGTTGTAACTAATTTTTGTTTCATTTCTTTTACAAGTGCAAAAATTGAAGCCCTCTTGCAGAAGATAGTTCATCAACAAATTTCAACAATTCTTCCTCTTGAACTATATTATGCTTGAAGCAAGGAATTTACTCATCCTTATTTAAATCCATCACATTGAGTTCAAGAAAGGTAAATTTTGCTATATTTTGTAAATACTTTCAACACAATTTTGTCATCTACAGTAGTTCTCTATTTATTATTTTCACACACATAATAAAAAATTAAGTTTTACAAACATTACATAAATCATGGTGAAACTAAAATTTGTGAAATATATTCCCAATAAAAATTAGGACCAAATGTCGTCCTATCATTTGCATAAAGTTGGAGCTTTTTATAGTTTTAAAAGTTAAAATTTCATCTATATAATTTGATAGAACTATGTAAATAATTCGTATAATTTTCAATAAAAAATTCTAATATATCTGATTTCATCCCAACATTCTTTAACTTATATAAAACATGATTTTAGAACTAGGTAGTATCTCACAAAAACACTTGTACGGTAACTTTTATTTTTCTTTTTGTTTTATGTTTTCAGTTTTCTGTTTTCTAAGAAGAGATCATCAAATTTTTTTATAAATGCTTCTTTTATATTTATATGAATGCTTTCATATAAAGAAAATTATAAGTTTTTTTTTTTTATTCATCATGTTCTTGTTATTATAAGGAGCACTTGCAAAAATGATAAAACAAGTTATAATAATTAAGTACATAGCAAATATACTTTATAATTTTTCAAAATGGCAAAAGCAAAACCCAGCCCACACATCAAGAGGTAAAATGTCGTAAATGTCCTCGTTACTGATATACATTTGATGCACCTTATACACATTCGATACACCTAATAACCCTTGATACACTTGATATTTCTTGATACACCTGAAACATTTCATAGATACACTTGATGCATCTGATACTCTTTGATACACTCGATGTTTTTTGATACACACCTGAAACATCTTGAAACACATAATACTCCTCGTTACACTTGATACCCTTTAGGCCTTGATACACTTGATTAGTTTGATACACTTAAAAGTTTCACTTATAAGTTTGATAAACTTGATACAACGCTAATAAACTTGTCATGCTCCATTGGTATACTCAACAAATTTGATACGTTTGATGTACATGATATGTTTGATATACCCGATGCACTTTGTAAATACACTTAGACATTTGATTGATTAAATACACTTGATATGTTTGGAGTCCTACTTATATACTTTATATACTATTGATATACACTTGTAAACTTGATTTATATACATGATAATGATTCACTTTACTGATATGCTTTAACAATATATTGTTGATGTACTTGATAATGATACACTGAGTTATATCATTCATATACTTAATAATACTATAATAAACTGAATAAAATTTAAAAAATGAAAAACACATAGTAAGTATATCAACCAACTAATACATATAATATAAGTATTTCATAACATTAGTATATAAAACTGAGACAAAGTAAAACCAAAACAAAACCAATATAAAAGAAACAAAACAAAATCATTTGAAATCAAATTTAACTTAAAATATACATTGAAAAAAGTAAAAAAAAAAAATCACAAATGAAGTTAAATTATTCTGATCAACCACCATTATGTTTCATATTGCAATTATTGTAATATTAATATTCTAAAATCAAGATTAGGACAAAAAGAACAAATAATTTTTCTCATATAAAATAAATAAGTAATTAGGGCCTTGAAAAGTGAGAGAATAAATAAATAATGAGTAAGAAAAGAGTATACAATTTCACTAATAAATCTTCAATAACCAATTTATTGAAAAAACAAAATATGATTACAAACAACGAGTTTTAGGACATAAAATCTAACATTTATGAAATAAGATATTTTCTTCGGTGACCATTGTTGGTTAACTTTTGGCTACTGGTTTTAATGGCCACCGTTGTCAGCCAACTTTTGACAATCATCGCCAACCATTTTTTGACAACAACTTTTGGTGACCGTCGTCGACCAACTTTCACGATCGTTTTCAAGTGATGGTCACTGCCAACCTTCGATGATTGTTGCCGAACAACTTCCAATCATGTCTCCATCTACTGTTTTTCAATGACCACTGTCGCCAACCTTCAGTCAACATTTTTCGGCATTGCTATCGACCCACTTTCAATGACTGCTTTTCGACAACCATTGTCAGCCAACCTTAGACAACTGTTGTCAACCAACTTTTGATGATTTTTTCCCAGCGATAGTCACTGGCAAACCTTTAGTGATTGTTTTATGGCGATTGTCGTTGGTTAACCTTTAACTACCGTTTTTGGCGACCGTTGTCGACACTGCCTCCAACAACTGCCTTTGAGCAACATTCAACGACCAACTATGACCAATTGTTTTCATAACAATTGTTGCAAAAAAAAATGTCGATGACCATTTCTTAATGATAAATTTTCATCGACCATCATCAACAATCTCTAGTCACCATTTTTCGGTGACTGCTTTTTGGCAACCGTCATCATGAACTTTTGACTAATTTTTTCGATGGACACCAACGCCCAACCTCGGTGACCATTTTGAAGCGATGATTATTGGCCAACATCTCAATAGATATAGACTATGATATTTTGGTCGTATATTTATAAATATTTTGATAGGGTTAAAAAGAATCCTATTTATGAATTAATTTAAATTCAAAATTTGAAAACATTGTTTTTATTTTACTAGAATTATGTACCATATCAACATTTTTTTTGGTTGATATTTTCGGAAAATTGAGAGCTCTATTATCCATATTTTTATATGTTAATTTGTTTAAAAAAGTGACTAGTTAAGCTAATATCTCCAAAATAGGAAAAACGTATTGTTAAATAAGTTGGTTTTGATTTACACTCGGGAGGAGCCAACTGATGTCGTAGAGAAGCGCCTTTGTAAGAGACGAGACACTTCTCTCTTTACCAAAATCACGCAAATTCCTCCAACTTCTTCTTCTTCTTCTTCTTCTTCATCTTGGGAAATTTCATTGGAGAGTGAGCCTGTGGAGTGGATTTCGCAGCCATGATTTCCTCCACCAAGCTCAAATCTGTAGATTTCTACAGGTCACTTAGATCTCTTTCTCTTTCTTTGCATTTCGTATTTACACCATGTCTCTGTTTCTCAAACACCCACTTCTGCGATATGTCATGCACTTCCACGCTTCTTTTTCTTATTATGTTTTGTTTACGCTTTTTCTTTGAAATGTTGCTGCTTATCTCAAGCCTTTCTTCTTGTCAGAATTTTGTGATTGGAGTTGGCGGTATATGTAAATCGGCTTCTGGAATTTTTGTGTTCATTGGCTTCTTTGTTTTTTTTTTATTTAATTTGGAAGGCGAGGTGGTCGAATGGTGGTTTGTACGAGGTTTTTATGGCCTTGTTTTTTTTTTTTTTCCGTCAAATGATCTACATCTACTTTTTTTTGTTCTTGGCGGTTGTAATTTTCGCAGAGTTGTTCCAGATCAAAATAATATGCAACCTAATCGCCTGTTTGGAAGTGATGTAGCATTCGTTTGGAATTTGATTCTGGCTTGAATCATGTTATGCATTTAGCCTTAGTTGATTTACCCAGGGTTAAGAGGCTTGAATTGATTGCAAATGCAGTACTCCACACGTTGACATATTTCTTTATGTGCAGGAAAATACCAAGAGATTTAACGGAGGCAACATTATCTGGTGCAGGATTATCAATAGTAGCAGCTCTGTCCATGGTCTTTTTATTTGGAATGGTACTTTGTTTCGTTCTCTTTAATTAAATATTCAAAATCAACTATTGGGGCATGAAGCAGGGTTATCTTTCCACCCAATCTAAAGACAACTAGCTCAACTTGCTTGCCTGTCTTTTTGTTAATATTGTGGTTTAGCCATCTTCCTTATTTCTGGTTGTTCAATTTGCTCTTATCCTTTTATATTCCTCTGTAGGTTTTTGTTGGTCTTGATCTTTAAATTTGTATTTCAGGAATTGAGTAATTATTTGAGTGTTAGCACGTCTACATCTGTAATTGTTGACAATAGTACTGATGGTGACTTCTTACGGATGGACTTTAATATCAGGTATTGCATGTTTCTTTATATAACATGTCACGGAAGCCCTTATTGGAAGTGGTTTTCTTAGAAAAAAAATAGATCCCTGGTACAGGTTACGCTAAGGAAGAAAAAGGAAAAGAATATTGACCCACACGTTGTTTTCTATATTACTAACCAAAAATAGAATAAAATAAAGTTTTTGATTGACTAGTTTCTCACCCATCTTCCTTCTTTATCTCTTCCATTGTAGTTTCCCTGCACTCTCATGCGAATTTGCTGCTGTAGATGTCAACGATGTCTTAGGAACAGTAAGTTTTTATCCTTCAATTTCGTCAGCCTTTTACCCATGCAAAAATGTGTTTGTAAATATGATTGAGCAATATCAATACAACAATTGAGTGGTCTAAGTTCCCCACACCACCAGAAATATATGAAGCAAGTTAAGTTTATGTTTGTTCAAACATCTTCACTTGTTTCTGCATGTAATACCTGAGTGTGTTCCTTCTGAACTTCATTGGCTTACAGCAGGCTAAGTATTTTCTTCCTCTACAGAATAGGTTGAATATTACGAAAACGATCCGTAAATTTTCTATAGATTCAAATTTGCGGTCCACTGGATCTGAGTTTCACTCAGGACCACTATCAAATTTGATTAAGCATGGGGATGAAGTAGATGAAGAGGCCAATGAAGGTTCTGCTGTGTTGAATACTCGGAACTTTGATAGATATGCTAATCAGTAAGCAATATTAATATCAGGGGCTTAAATTTTTACTTTTTGAGTTCAACTTCTTAATTTTAACTGGTTTATCTTTATGATCAATGCAATTCTTTAGATACATTTCAAATTGCACTTCTGCAGGCATCCTATTTTGGTGGTTAATTTTTATGCTCCATGGTGCTACTGGAGTAATAGGCTGGTAAGCTTGATTCTGTTGTGTGTGCGCTTTTGTATTTATATTATATATGGCTAACAAAGATCCTAAAATTATTTGCAAATGGATATTAATATTCATTTGTGAAAACTCTTTCGAGTACTTGATTTTTCTTTGAATTTTAATTTTTATTATGTATATGGTTCTCTTTCATCCTAAATTTTAAGCTGCCCATTTCCTGCTAAACTAAGAATCTATATGGTGAACCAATCAAAATGAAGTTTTTGATTTTTTTCTGTAAACTAACTACTTAAGAATTACTTATAGACTATTCTATCACAGTTGAAACATTGCTGGCAGAACAAAAAACAGTTGCTAGTTCTCTTGGAGACGAGGGTTGGATCCTTTGTTCTTTGACAATTTCATGACTGTTAATGTTAATGCAATTGTCTTTTCTGAAAAATTCTAGCACTTTGTGTCTTGACCTCACTTCTCAAAAAAAAAAAAAAACTTGCTCCAAGTCCTACTCTTGAACAGATCATTTTCTATGAAAGCTACAAATTCATACATGTTTTGCATGGTCTATGCTGTTTCATCTGCTCTCTGATAATTATTATGTTAGGAATCTGATATGATCAAATGTTAATTAAGATGAAGCTAGGAAGCTGAATCTTGGGCTTGTCGTCCTTTATCTTTGAGACCTAGAATTATCGTGGATTGTACATATCTTAGGCCCAAAAACATTAGCTATACTATAGTTGGTCATGCATAGCGCCATTGTGCAAACATTATAGTAATTAGTCCTGGCACACGAATTCCATCATGAGCACTGGAAAAATACATTACCGTTTTCAATGTTCTTACCAATTCTATTATATTCCAGAAACCTTCATGGGAGAAGGCTGCCAAAACTATAAGAGAAAGGTGCTCTGCTTTTGGTTCTTTATTTAAAATTTATTTATTATTATTATTATGTTTGATTAAAGTTAGAAATCCTGAAAGTTTTTTTTTTATCATAGTAACGTTTATTACCCCTCTTAAGTCACTGCCATCTATTTTTTAATGAAACACGTGTTTATCCAGATACGATCCAGAATTGGATGGACGAATTCTTATGGCAAAAGTTGATTGCACAGAAGAAGGTGATTTGTGTCGGAAGTAAGTGATAGCTTTTTTAATTTGATACTATATAATATAGAAAAACATTGCATTATTTTCTGTAGATTCCGGAGACCTGGTTCTATTCCTCCCCCAGAATTCTAATGTGTAAAGATGACTAACACCCTGCCCCATGCAGGGTTAGTGTTATATATGGAACTTACCTGATAGATCTTACCCAATAGACCTTACCAAATTGTCTTACAGAAAGACCAACTATCAGTATCCCTTGGCTTGCCATTAATAACCTTTATTCCTTAGCTTTTATCACCTTTTTTTCTGAGTACGTATAGTGCCCTTGTAGCACGCCATTATTCTTAACAGAAAGTTGATCTTGTCTGTCTGTATGCTATTCTCCAAACTAGTCAAAGTGTTTGATTTACCTATCTGAAGAGGAATTTGGTATCCATAATTGTTATGATTCTATTTTGATGTCTATAGTATCAATTCTTCTTAGCTCTCTTGAATGCCGGCAAGGTTTTATATCTTTGGTTCTTATAATATTCCCTTACTAGTGGCTTTTTCCCTTTCTCTTTAATCTTCTATTGGACCACTGGTTGCCTAAATTAGTTTCTTTACTAACCATGCTTCACAATGAGAAATTCAGGCATCACATACAAGGTTATCCATCTATCCGCATTTTTCGGAAAGGAAGTGATGTAAGGTAAATGAACTGCTCCTTGATAAATTAGTATTTCCATCCAGTTCTTACGACACATGTTATGTATATATTTTGTTCTCAGAATCTCATCGATTATTTTGTTCTCACTGATTCCCGTTTCATCCATTATGGTGGTGATGGTGTTCAATTTGCTGTCTATATAATTTTCTATCCAAAAAGTTTGCTGTCTATAATATTTTATTTTTGTCCATGTTGGTTGATTTGCACATGATAACTGCAGAATTGTTTTTGGCCTGTTTGGTATGGTACGCAACTGAGGTTCTGTTTTATGTTTTCAGATTTACCGTGTTTATCAAATATATGTTTGGTTGGCGATTTGGATTCTATTTCGGAAAACTGTTTTTGGACTGTGTGATCCAAACAATGCAATTGTGAAAACAATTTTTTTATGAATATAAAAAAGTTGTTTCTAGAGTATCCAAAGTTTTAAAATCTAGATAATATAGTATTTCATGTTATAAAGTCAATTATTGTTGTTTATTAAAATATGTAATATATTATATGATACTACAAATCAGTAATTATACAAAAATTTAACATAAAACAAGTTTATAAATCAATTAGTACTAGTTTATATTCAACATAATATTTAGTGTGTAAGATTAATATAGTTAGCTTTATAGTTTATAAATACATTTTCAAACACATTTTGAAAATGTTTAAAATTGGAATTTAACTTTTAAATATGCTATCAAGCACACGACTTTTTTTTATTAACTTTTTTTTCTTTTTTGAGAAACATATGAAATTTTAATAGGGCACCTCTGCTGTGAGAGATTACTACATACTATTCCATTGTGTTATAAGAGAAGTAAGTAAGATTGTAATCAAGAAAGTATGGGGCGAATATACACTAAATGAAGGTTGTATACAAAAGATGATAAAAAAGGTGAGTGGGGTTCCTTATCTTCTAAAGTACGATGCTTGCTTTCGTTCCAGATGTTCCAAAAGAATGCTTTGATGATGAAGCACCAGGTCTCTTTTTTGTTTTTGAATGGATGGCCGATAAGGAGCATATTCATAAGAGTGAGAGGATCATTTTGGAAGACAATGTGGTAGTTGAAAAGTGAGAGAATCGTTGTCTAGAAGGATTGTACATATTCACAACAAACCACAAGATGCATAATAGTCTCCCCACTACAACGGCATAAGACATACCGATTAGGAGTAGAAATCATACACGGCACCTTTTTTAATAAGAACATTGGCTGTTTTGATGCCTCTATGACTAACTTCCCAAATGAAGAATCAGACTTTCTTTGGAATAGAGCCTTTCCATATATGTTTGTAAAGGGTAACGTTGCCATCACCACACCAAGAAAACACGTCCAAAAACATGAAATACAACTCTGTTTTCTTTAAATTCCTTGTTTTCACAATTCTGTTTTCAGATTGTGTATCAAACAGGTCCTAGTTTTTTGGGACACAAGTTGGTTATTTCTTTAAAAACTTTGGTAGAAGTGCTGTTTGCAAGGCCTTCAAGGTTTTTGTAAGCATGCAATGATTGGTGATGCAAACGGTAATTGGCAGGAAGAAGCAAAAACAAAAAATGACAATAAATTGCATGAAAAAACAGATTATAATTGTAAGATCTTTTATCACTATTTAGTTCTCTCTGTGTTTGAATTTTAATCGAATCTGATAAAAATATGTAGAGGTGCAGGAGTTATTGATGAATTATGAATTTAAATTGCTTTTCTTAGGAGAAAAAAAAGGAGGAATTTATTTGCTTGTGCAACATGGGTTTAGAACAATTTTATTTCTCAGCACGTCCTTGCATTTTCTTGATAGTCAATGATTATTTCCTTTTAGTCATCTTATATTGACTTCCAGAAAAAGGTAATTTCAGAAGAACCTCGATCAGTTGGCCTGCATGAAAACTAGAGAATTGTATTGAACTGAAATAAGGGAATCTGATCAAACATAGTAGCAGTGTTATTGAACTTGTAGTTTACCCCAGTTTGAGTAAATAGTCTCATTCTGAAATTTTTATCCCTTTTCTTCTTATATGATATAAGAGGTCTCCGCTTCTCCACACCCCTTCTTTTTGGGGTTTCAAGCTGCTGCATATTTATTAGGTCATTGAACCTTTTTCTTTTCTTTTTGTAGGGATGATCATGGACACCATGACCATGAATCTTACTATGGAGATCGAGATACAGACTCGCTGGTTAAGGTTATATAACATTCAACTTTGAATCACTATTACATCATGCTCCAAATTTGAGCTGCATTTTAGTTTTATAATGAAGATGACTTGCATGTTTACACTTTCTTATAATTTTAAGGGATAAATACACTTGCTTTCCGTTATTGTAGTTAATAAAAAGCGAACATGGCCAGTGTTTTTTAAAGCTCAGGTGCAATAAAGCACAATAGTATTTTGGGGCTTTAGCGCAATGCGTAATAAAAAGCTCGGTTTTTCTTTTGAGGCACAGTATATATAAAAGTACTACATTAAGTAGAGAAAGCATAGCTGAAGTTGGAAAATGAAGAAAAAGATCCCTAACCACAAGAAACTTTGCATTTAGGCTTGGTAGATTTTATTTTTTAATTAATAGAGACAAAAATCTCTAATTATTACTTTTTCTTAAACTAATGGAAAAGCCCCAAGGCGCAGGGCTTGAGCTTTGGGGTTTCACAAAAGGTGTGAGCCTTATTTTGTGAGCCTTGCCTTGAGGCGAGGCATCAGACTTGGTCCTTGAGCCTAGGTGCGTGTCCGAGAGGTCTTTTTAGAACACTGGATTTGGCCTTTCTTTACTGTTACTGTTTAGTGATGTGGCATAAATTTATATTTATTAAATTGGTAAAGGGTGAAAAAGAGAGTCCTCGTTTCTTCCACAAGGGTAACATGATTAAATATATATAAACAAAACTAAATTTATCTTTCTTCTTTCCAGCCTCGCTCTTCCTTCTCTATTTTTCTCTCTCCTCACTCCAATGCCTCCATACTCCAAGAGCTTCCCTACAGAGCTGCAATTTTCAACAAACCCAATGCTTTTCCTTTTTCTAGTAACCCGTCAAAGAACATTCGAATGAGCACCACCAACCTAAAGAATGAGAATTCCCTTGAATTCGAAATATGTTTCAGGTATGAAACTTCAAGTTTAGACTTGAAGCTTCAATATTTAAATTTGAGTCGGGTGGGAGCTGTTGAATGGGTGTCAGTGTGTTGGATCTAGGGATGATGAGCAATGAATCGTGGGTGGTATGGGTGGGTGAGAAAAGAGGGAGGAAAGATTGAAAGAAGAGAGAAATGACCCTTTTTTATTTTTAGAAATATTATCATATTAGCTAAAATAATAAACAACTTTTTTTTACCACATTAGCATCATTGGGGGCTTTTCTATTCAAGACGTATGCTAAAATAATGGTTTTGTAAGACCTCCAATTGTGCTATATACAAGGAGGGGCAAGAAGGGAAGTATTGAAAGAGAGACAACGAGTTCACACCAATTTACGTGGAAACCCGAGTACCGGGAGAAAAACCACGATTGTTTGTTATTATTTTCTAATGAATAAAACAATAGGTACAGGGGAGAATAAATAGAGTACACAATGGAATAAAAAAGGAAAAGATTTAGGAAAATAAGGAATACATTCCCATAATCTTTCCATAATCATTCTAGAATTCTAACAAGGAAAAAGCCTAGAAAAAGGAAAGAATTCCAACACTCCCCCTCAAGTTGGGACGTAAATATCAATGAGGCCCAACTTGCTAACGCAAAAGTCAAAGTTTGGTCTGAGAAGCCCTTTGGTAAGAACATCAGCAACCTGTTGACTCGACGGGATGTACGGAATGCATATGCTCCCATCAGCCCTTTACCAGGTGTTGATTTTAAGTATCTCAAGATTCTGTTGACAGCTTTCATGTGTTCCTCATTAGGGGTTTGCATAAACTGGCTGACAACACTCACAGCAAAGAAAATATCAGGACGAGTATGAGATAAGTAAATTAATTTACCCACGAAGCGTTGATACTGTTCTTTATCAACTGGAACTTGATCATCAAAGTTTCCTAGTTTACAGTTGAATTCAATAGGAGTGTCAGTGGGACGACATCCTAGCATACCTGTCTCGGTTAACAAATCAAGGATGTATTTTCTTTGAGATACGGAGATACCTTCTTTAGATCTGGCCACCTCCATTCCAAGGAAATATTTCAAATTTCCCAAATCCTTGATTTCAAACTCATCGCCCATTCTCTGCTTTAGTTGACTGATTTCTGCCTGATCATCTCCAGTCAAAACAATGTCATCCACATAAACTATTAGAACAACAATCTTTCCTGTTTTGGAAACCTTTGTAAATAAAGTATGATCAGAGTGTCCCTGCCTGTACCCTTGGGACTTGACAAAGGTAGTGAATCTGTCAAACCATGCTCTGGGAGACTGTTTCAGACCATATATAGATTTCTGGAGTTTACACACATGCTGACCAAACTGGGCTTCAAATCCAGGCGGAGGGCTCATGTAGACTTCCTCTACGAGGTCTCCATTCAAAAAGGCATTCTTAACATCCAGCTGATATAGAGGCCAATCTTTGTTCACAGCAACAGATAACAGAACTCTAATAGTATTCAACTTAGCAACTGGAGAGAAAGTTTCTGAATAGTCAATACCATAGGTTTGAGTAAATCCCTTCGCAACTAACCTTGCCTTGTGTCTGTCAAGAGTACCATAAGCTTTGTATTTGAGAGAGAACACCCATTTGCATCCCACAGTTTTGTGTCCCTTAGGTAGAGTACAAATGTCCCAAGTACTATTCTTTTCAAGAGCTTTCATCTCTTCCATGACAGCATTCTTCCATTCAGGACACTTTAAAGCAGTGTAGATATCTTTTGGTATTATGGTAGAGTCAAGGCTTGCTGTAAAAGCTCTGAACTGAGGAGAGAGATTATCGTAGGAAACATAATTGCAAATGGGGTGTTTAGTACAAGACCTGGTGCCTTTTCTCAGAGCAATGGGAATGTCAAGAGAGGAATCATACTCATCCGATTTTCCTGTATGACCCTGTTCCGCTTCATTATTACGGGTTTCTATTCTGACCTCAATCTCATCACCACTGTCCTTTTCTTCCACGTTTTCAAGAACAAACAACATTAGACCTGTCATTCTCACTTATCATATTCTTAGTACAGGGTTCAGTAGGGTTTTCCATACCTTGATCTCGAGGAGGTTCAGAGTCTTGGACTGGAGCCGGCGGCTGACTAGTAGGGGAACCGACTTCCTTTTTGTGATTCCTCCTGTAGTACGTTTTCCAGGGGACTTGGTTTGTGGGTAGGACTATGGAATGAGGAATGATGTTAGACACGACACTAGGAGTGGGTTCGATGAATTCAAAGGTGTTGTTAGACTCTTCACTCACACTCTCCCCCTGAAGATGGCTAACGGGAAAGTAGGGTCGATCCTCACAGAAAGTAACATCCATAGTGACAAAGTATTTTCTGGATGGCGGGTGAAAACATTTATAAGCACGCTAGTGAGGGGGATACCCAACAAACACACATGCCTAAGCCCGAGGGGTAAATTTGGTTTGATTAGGCCAAAATTAGGGACATTAGTGGTACACCCAAACACACGAAGAGGAACCTCAGAAACATGACGAGTCGATGGGTAGGTCTCCTTAAGACAATCTAAGGGAGTTTGAAGATGAAGAATACGAGAAGGCATTCTATTGATTAAATGAGCTGCTGTAAGAATAGCATCTCCCCACAAGTATGAAGGAAGGGAAGTAGAAAGCATAAGGGAACGGGCTACTTCCAGAAGGTGACGGTTTTTTCGCTCGGCCACTCCATTTTGTTGAGGAGTGTAGGCGCACGAGTTTTGATGAACAATCCCCTTGGAAGCAAGAAATTCACTAAGGTTATGGTTTTGGAATTCCCGACCATTATCACTCCGAAGAATAGCAATTTTTTGATGGAATTGTGTTTCAATGGTGTGATAGAAATTTTGAAACATAGAGGAAACCTCAGATTTATCAGTGATAAGGTAGACCCAGGTAAGACGGGTATGATCATCAATGAAGGTTACGAACCACCGTTTTCCAGATGAGGTTGTTATCTTGGATGGTCCTCAGACATCACTATGAACAAGAGTGAAGGGTTGGGTTGGTTTGTATGGTTGTGAGGGAAAAGAGACTCGATGTTGTTTGGCCTGAATACACACATCACAAGATAAGGTAGCCATCTCAACTTTAGAGAAGAGATGTGGAAATAAATGTTTCATATATTGAAAATTAGGGTGGCCTAAACGAAAATGCCACAACATACAATCTTGTTCAGAAGTAGTGAAATAGGAAGATAAGAGACTAGTCCTAGGAATGCTACTAGAAGAGGTATCGTCATCAAGGAGGTAGAGTCCCCTACTATGCCGGGCAGTGCCAATCATCCTCCCCAAGCTCAAGTCCTGAAAAGAGACAGAATCAGGTAAGAATATTGCTTTGCAGTTTAACTCATGAGTGATCTTGCTTATCGAAAGCAAATTATAAGATAGTTTGGGCACATGCAAAACATTATGTAAGGAGAGCCCTGCACAAGGAGAAATCTTCCCCTTTCCAGCAATGGGGGCCAAGGAGCCATCTGCAATTCTAATTGTCTCGTTCCCAGCACAAGGAATGTAAGATACAAAATGTTCAGAGGACCCAGTCAAATGATCTGTGGCACCAGAATCCAGAATCCAGGGGTTCTTCCCATCAATACTAACAAGACCGAAGGAGTGAGGTATACCTGATTGGACAATGGCACCTAAAGTGGCAAGATTTAGGAAAATAAGGAATACATTCCCATAATCTTTCCATAATTATTCTAGTATTCTAACAAGGAAAAAGCCTAGAAAAAGGAAAGAATTCCAACAGAGAGAAGAAGTAGTGGAAATAATAGTAGTGTGAATGATGGTAACTGAAATGTGATAATCAGTGGGGACCATGAGAAGAAGCACACTGTGGCAGTGGGGACTGTATGGAGAAGAGGTTTAAGAGAGGTTTTGAGTGCTAGGTGAATTATTGAGAATTTGGTGATCAAACTTGGCTTGTGGGAGAGGATTACCGCCCCTCTAGAAAGTGCTGGATTGCTTAGTTCTTTTCTATCCTTTTGCTTGTTGTTCATCTTGTTATTATCCTTGTAAATTTCCCTTGGATTGGATTGGCCCAGTGGTAAGAATGGAGACAGTCTCAATATCTAATTAAGAGGTCATGGGTTCAATCCATGGTAGTTACCTACCTATGAATTAATTTCCTATGAGTTTTCTTGACACCAATATGTTGTAGGGTCAGACAGGTTGTCCAGTGAGATTAGTCAAAGTCAACGTAAGTTGGCCCGGACACTCACGGATATCAAAATAAATAAAAAATTCATCACTGCTATGATCAGTTCTTTAGAGTGTTTTGTTGGGATTTTTCTGTTTCCAGATGAAGGAATCCTAACAGTTTTTTATTTTTTTTTCATTCTATCTTTTGAGCAAGTCTCTTTTCATTATATCAATAATATAAAGTCTTGTTTCTTGTTTAAAAAAATATGCATAAGATATAGAATTTATCGATTTGTGCCACATCTCTTGGAAAATAATTAAAATATATCCAAGCAGCAGTCAGCACCACATAACTGATAATTAACAGTAAGGACCAAAAGTATTAATTGTAAGGATAAGGACTAAAATCGAGTTTATCAAAAATCTTAGAGGCTCGAATTGTAGAGTTTGAAACTTCAAGAACCCAAATTCTATGTCCAACCCCAGGACCAAAAGTGCATTTTTTTCCTAATTTTAACCGTACAGAAATTTAATTGTACATAAATCTGACAACAGCACTAGCTGATCTCTGACATTTTTTCTCTCAGACAATGGAAGATTTGATTGCACCACTTCCAGCAGGATCGCAAAAGCTAGCTTTGGAGGACAAATCCAACAATGAAACAGGAAATGTTAAGAGGCCTGCTCCATCAGCAGGAGGCTGCCGGATTGAAGGATATGTTCGCGTAAAGAAGGTCAAATTCATACTTAAATAATAATTAAGAAAAAAGAAGTGGGGAACTTTTTGCATCTACTTCATTTGAATTGATAGGAATTAACTTTTTTTTGTTTTAAAAAATTTCTTCCTCTTGATGTTTGATGTTCATATTTCTTCAATTTGATTGGTTAAAATAAACTGTCCCTGCGTTCTTGGAGCTTTGGAGTTTTGTTGCTGAAGTTAACTGCTTTGCAGGTTCCAGGAAGCCTTGTAATTGCAGCTCGTTCAGAATCTCATTCATTTGATGCATCTCAAATGAATATGTCACACATCATATCTCACCTTTCATTCGGTAGGAAGATTTCCCCCAAGGCATTTAGTGATGCTAAACAATTAATTCCGTACATTGGTATAAGCCATGACAGGTTGAATGGGCGGTCATTTATTAATCAGCGGGACTTGGGTGCAAATGTTACCGTAAGTTTTTGGATATGATCTCCTGAATAGTTTGTGTTCTAGTGTTCACCATGCGCATGTCTGTGAAGTCAGTGATACTAACTTGCTTATCGTGAGCATTTTTTTTTGTCAAGTCAGCAATTACTGTTCATAATTATAGACAGTAAATATTGTGTGCTTTTATACAATTGAATTTCTACACATAAATTATTTTGCATCGCCTTAAAGAGAGATCAATGAAAAGCTTTTAACTGCTGCTTCTAAGCATGCTTGCTTTCACTGGTCTCTCCATGCTAATAGTTTCTCCCTCTGTATTTCTCTCTTAAAATACTTCCTATCCTTTTTGTTTTTTTCCCTTTATATTGATTCCCAAATTACTTTGAAGTTTATAATGCAGAAGGTATATCTAATTGGATATAAATACTTTGAAATATTAAAAGGAAAAAAACTTTACTTTATTACAGTTCTTAACACACATAATTTCAGCTTGAAAGGAATAAAAGACTTTTTGAAGATAAGTAAGTTCACAGATTTCAATTCTTTTTTGTAGGAATTTTCAACCATTAGATTATTATTGTTGTTATTTTGTAATTAGATCCTGTTGGGAGGGGGTTCTCTCGCTCCCTACCCCTAAGCAATTTCTCCTTTGTTCTTTGCTAATACATTTCTATGTCTTATATATATATTTAAAGTACTATCTTTTGAATGCACTCCTGAATACACAAATATGAACGATGTGATATACTTTTATGAACAATGTGATATTGCTGAATGTGCACTAAATATACTGTTTTGTCATTGTATTTGCCCTCGCAGATAGAGCATTATCTTCAAATAGTTAAAACAGAGGTGCTGACGAGGAGATCAGGCAAGTTACTTGAAGAGTATGAATACACAGCACACAGCAGCGTATCCCAGAGTCTATATATACCGGTTGTGAAATTCCATTTTGTGCTCTCTCCCATGCAGGTTTTGTACATTTGAAACATTTATCATCTCTTGATTTATAATCTAAAGACTGCATTTTTGTTCTAAGTAGTACATATGGTTTTTGCCACACCTTAAATCCTTCCTTTTTCTTTGCATCAAAAGGTTGTGATTACGGAAAACCAAAAGTCCTTTTCACATTTTATCACAAATGTGTGTGCCATAATTGGAGGTGTTTTTACTGTGAGTATACGTATCCATTTCATTCCTCGACTCTTGTTGATGATCAGTATGGTCTGATTGGTGGTTCCTTTATGTTACAGGTGGCTGGAATATTGGATGCACTCCTGCACAATACTATTAGACTCATGAAGAAAGTTGAATTAGGCAAAAATTTTTGATAGTCATAGTTTTACCAGGAATTTTCACTACATGCCGCTTTTTTTAAGACTTGTGAAACTTTAGTTGAATATATATATATATATATATATATTACACATATTGCTTTTTTAGACAAGCAAAGAAGCGGTTTTGTGTTGAAAATTTTCCTGCTTGAAAAATGATTTTGTAGGATTTGAATTCCAGAATAAATTCAATTATATGCATTCACATTTTCTAATGATTCTGAGCAGGTAATCTTCTAAACTGAGAAAGTGAGAAGATTTTTATCTTTTTTTATTGTTAGGAAAATGCAAACTCTCCATGAACTGGTTGAATTGATTGACTGTTAAAAACATAGAGAATTCTCACAGTAGAAAATACATTGACTTGCTCATTTTTGTATACACGAAGCCACCAAATATTTGTTTTGAGAAGGTAAATATACCATTTACAAAGATTTAAAAGAATAGATCTATGTACTTAGAAAGATAAGAAAACAGCTGCAACAAACGCTCCAATGGAGCCAAAGCTACCCGAGATGATCGAGTATCCGACACTTGGTGGTGGCCCTGATACAGGAGGTGCTGGGTTAATCTCAACAGTCCCTGCAGATGGAGATGGAGACTCTACCCCAGTAGTTGGAGGAGATGGATTGATTTCCTCAGCAGGTGGTGTAGATGGGTTGATTTCAGTTGACCCTGACGGAGGGGGAGAAGGCGCACCCGTTTGATCATTTGCCGGTGCAGGAGAAGGTGTTGGCTCAGTAGAATTTGGGGGAGATGGAGATGGAGATGGAGATGGAGATGGAGCAGAGATTGGAGAAGTGGTGGTTTGATTAGAATTTGAATTGCTTCTATCAGCCAACACAATCACCACAAGCTTCTCATTTCTTAGGCAATTGTCTTTGTTTCCACTGATGAAATAGTAAGGCCCAGATTTGTCAAATTGGAAAACGGAATGGCCTCCAGAATATTGTTTAATTGGAGATTGAATATTGCAATTAGTGTAGTCATCTTGTGTTACTTGAAGCACTGAGTCTTGGCCACCATCATAGTTGAAAACTGCAAAATATAGGACCATAACCTTAACTATGCTTTTAATGCGTAGCTTACTCTTGTTTCCTCTCCTAGAAGAAATTCTACCCTAAATTCTAAACATATAGGACCATGACCATGCCCCATGATTAATCATTTGTACTATTAGTTTATTTTTTAAATATTTTTTAAGATCTGTAGGTATTTGGACTAGCTTACCTGCACCCACGCTAATCTTAGCGGATAACCCATCCGATTCTATAATATTTAGGTGTTTAAGAGAATTCTAGATAATTAATTTCTAGGTAGGTGACCAACGTAGGTTTTGTACAATTAGTTTATAATCAAATATTGCCAACAAATCTAGAATACACTAAGACAGAATAACTTTGATCTTTTAGAATACAATACAAAATAGTATAACTTTGGCCAAAAGATCCAAGTTGAAAGAAGAAAATAAAATAAATGAATAAGTTCCTAATTACGAGATGGGAATGGAATGGTTGAGTCTTGGATTTGGTTGTAGCTTTTGGAATATTAAGTATGAAATTTGAAGGCACATACCTAAAGAGTCTCCAATTTGAAACCTGTTTGCTTCTGCCCATTGATTATAAGTTTGTGCCATTGAAACACTCCATCCCTTTGCTCCTCCAACTATGAATTGAGTGCCCTCACCTTTTTGCAAAAACATCATCACACAAACCACAGCCCCAAATGCAAACCCTAATTTAGCCATTACAATTCTTAAACGGGAAGTATATTAAATTTCTTCTCCAAAATCCCGAAAAGTAAATATCACCAACAACTAACAGGAATCTGGGTACTCTTTTTGGTGCAGCTTTAGAATGCCAATCAAATGGCCTTTTAAAGATAAATGGCAATGGAAAAACCTCACAAAACTGTGCCATTGAAGCTTTCTCTAAGGTACTGAAAATTGATAATCTGTCTCCTTTAGATTTCTTGATTTCAAATGGGTTTATGCTTTGCTTCACTCTTTTTTAGAATATTCATATCTTGTGATCTGAGTTTCAATGAAAAAGAAAAAAAAAAAATCTAAAATTGACCCTCCATTTGAGAACAATCTAAATGATAATTAAAAGTTTCAACCTTTATTTTAAGAATGATTAGTGGATCTTCATGTTGTTTCTTCCTTGTTCGCCTTCAAAATATATTTCATTCTTCTTCTTCATTCTCTTTTTGTTCTAGATGCCTCGTTATTCTTCAACGTGAAATATGGTTAATTATATATATTCTGTTTCCACTATAGTTTACCTGAGTTTTATTTTCCTTAAAAACTTTTTGTGGATTTTTGTTTCTTTATAATTGATCTCCAAAGTCATCTTTACAAAGCAATCCTTCCATTATTGACAAAATTACACTTTACTCGTAGTTGTAGTCCAATGTTCATTGTTGTTCTTAAATAGACTTGAAGATTTTCCTCAAGTTAAAGGGTTATATATTCTGAGAACAAGACTGAAAAACAACATTATTGGCACTGGATGAGATCTGGGCCTTGGTGGGCTTGACCTTTGTCTCACTTCTCCTTCGTCTGGTCTTGAGATATTCGAGAGCCAATTAGCATAAGAGATCCTCACATTGGTGTGGTCCAATGGACTATTTATAAACTATTTGATACATGCCTCTAGTTATAGTAACAAAGGAAAAAATGGCGAGACTCGAACAACTATGGTATACAATTAGGGTTGTAGCAACCTAATTTTATCCTACATATTTTTATCATTTTCTTCAAAGAAAAGAAGAGAATTTTTTATATAATAATATTTATTATTTCTTTTAAGAAACTAAGAGGAAAATCACTTTAATAATACCACATTTGACTTTTTTGTATTCATTTTTTCTTAAAAAAAAATTAATAAACTCTCATTAACTCATTTTTAAAATAAATAAATAAATAAAATCTTCTTTTTAACTCATTTTAGGAAAAAAGAAATTACTTTGTTTTAAGTAAATTCTTTTATTTTAGGAAAAAAATAAATCATTTTTACTTTTACAAAATTCCATAATATTTCATTTATTTCATTTCAGGAAAAAGTAAATATCTTTTTATTTTTACAAAATCCCATAATATTTCATTTTAGGGAAAATTAAAATTACTTTATTAATATAATATTAAAATTTGATTTTATTTTTATTAAAGTTTCCTAATTTGTGGTACACCCGGGTCTATAAATAGGGACCCTTGTCAATTGAAAGAAAGAGAAAATTTTCTTACAAAAAATCTACCGAGAAAACGTTAGAAAACTTTTTAGAGAATCTCTGCCATTTGGAAAATAAACTTTCTTTTATGTCGTTCTTTTGGTTTGTTTGGTTACTAGACCATATGCCTAATATCTTATGGTGAGAGTTGTGTAGAAAGCTTAGGCGGTCACACCCTCACATAATAATGTCAGATGGTTTGGTGACGGGGCATGACACTACCTCTTCTAAGAAACAGTGGTTTGTGACCTTCATTGATGACCACACCTGCCTTACTTGGATCTTTCCCTTCTCCAATAAATCTGAGATAACTTTCATATTTTGAGACTTCTATCACACCTTAGAAACACAATTCAATGCAAAATTTCAAGGAAGTGACAATGACCATGAGTTTCAAAACCATACCCTTAATGAGTTCCTATCATCCAAAGAGATTATCCATCAGAGTTTCTTATTGATGTCTTAGGTAACTTAATCTTAATTATGAGCTAACTATGAACTTCCGTTCACACGAAATTATCCTTAAATCTCTTTTTGTATTTCAATCTTGGTCTGCCACTGCCTCGAGATGCTCCAAGATTTCTTTGCTTTTAGCCCGAGACTCTTGGGAAACTCTTAACTTATCTTCTCAACTTTCTAACAAATGGAATGGAGAGATATTATGCATGTTTCCTTCCTCTCACGCTTTCAGTGAAGACTTCTATCACCTATACCATGTTATCAATGACAACATGCATAATATGTTAATATGTTTTTCATGAATTTATCACTAATAACTTGAACTTTGAATTTCTATATAATATAAATGTTGGTAGCATAACCTGAAATCAATAATCAACTTAAGTTGCAACTATATCAATTTCAAATACTATTAGCAATAAAAATTATCATATGGATAGTGTGTTATTAGTGATTCAAAGTTATTATTGATAGCCACTACTAGAAAATGAGGATCTCCTGGTGCACTAAAGCGTCGAAACATACACTAAAATGTGCTAGGAAAGGATCTCGCAATACATAAAGGCCCATGGGGATTGGAGTTGAGCGAAAAGCATTGGAAGAGGATCTTCTGACACACAACATACTGCATCAGAAGATCTATTTCGTTATTTTAAAATACATTCCATTATTACATGGAAGGTATATATATCCACCCCGAGATTTGATCAGAAACCAAAAAAAGTGTGTTGCATGTGAATTCAAAAATTGTATCGCGACCTCATAATGTAAAAAGAACCAGACCATGCACGGTAGAATCAAGTACCTGAAAGACAACAATAAAAGAACCAGTACCAACCATGCGCACTATAACAAAATCCCTATAGAAAAGAAAATTTTCAAACAACTTTACCTACAAGAAATCAGAGACTATATGATTTGATTGAAAATGTTACAATATCATAACTTTCTATTCTTTGAAATGAAGAGTGGTAGTTGGAGATATAGAGAGAAGGAGAAGTGCCACAAAATAAAATACAATAAAAGCAGGTTTTTAAAAGTCACCTATTTCGGTTTTCCATTTCGACCACCAACTGTACGTAGTTGCAATTATCTGACCAACTTCTGTTCCATTGCCATTCGCAACAGCAAGTTCCAAATCCTAAAACAAAAGCATGGTAAATAGAATCTCAATGCTCATTTATGTTTTTTGAGGTTGTTTTATACAATTTTTACCTTGGAGTCATCAGAAACTCCATTGACGTTTGCTCTAAAAGACAAGATATTAAAAATGGACCGAGCTTGATTGTAATCAGGAAGTGGAGTTAGTGTAGGGCCTGGACATGGTCATTGCCAACACCTTTTTGCTTTTGATGTTTGCTCTTGATCTTGATGTGATATTGCTTTCTTGCTTTCTTGCTTCCACTATAACTATAGATGAAGACACCAACAAAGAGACCATAAAAAATAGAAACAGTGAAAGAGTTACCTTCTTGCTTCTTTGTTTCATCTTCTAAAGCACTATTACTCCAATTTAACACTAGAGAGTTTAAACTAAGTTTCTATTGGAAGCAGGATAGTGAAACCTTTAGAACATATAGAGAAAGCTTCCTACTGAGTAGAGAATGGATAATGATTTCAAGAGTGAATCTTCTAAAATAAAAATAAATTAATCTTAAAAAATTATAATAACAATTACGCACTTGTTGGCTTTGAATAAAATTAATCCCTTTGTGTCAGGAAACAAATAAAATTGCAAATGATGTTGTCTTGTTGACATGGCATCTTTTGAATACAAATTTTGGACTTATACTTACATATATATATATATAGTTTTAGCTTTTGGATTCCTAAAATTTTAAGAATGCTTTCTAACATAAAGCTAAACCTCATGACTGAAGTATTCTGATTCAAGTAAAGTCATCGTAAAAGAAATCAATGACTTGAATAGACTTACCCCTTACTTTCTTAAGAGTCCAAAACTGTTCTAGTTAATTAAATATATTATTTATATTCATTTGTTTGTTTGAAATATGCTTTAAAAAATTCTAAAGATAGGTAGGTGTCACGCCCCGTCCCACTGGCCGCTTCATGCCACCAAAAGGAGATGTGCTATCTAGACACCCAATGCATACCTCTCCGCGAGATAACAGATTGAATGCCTAGTAAGTGGAACTTCTCAGATCAGTCTCCTTTGCATAGTTTCAACTTCGAACTCAGGAGATCTTTACAACTCAGCGAAGTGGAAAACACTAAAACGTCCAACTTAGCTTAATAGTCCAGCTTTCAACATTTAAACTCAAAACTACTAAGCAATCAACACGATGGAAGGATAGAAAGCACAACTTTGATTTTATTAATTATTTCAACACTTTACAATTATATTTTCTTCCTCGCAAGTCACTTAAATAAAACCTAAGTTCTAAGCTCCGGGCCTTCCTTCCTCCGTTGGAATGCTACTCTTTGTGTCAAAGTTTTTAGGAGTATAAGAACCTTTTTCTTATCCTTCTCCTTGATCATCTAGCAACCCATCTCAAGGACAAGACTCATCCCACACACAAAAATGGAATGCAGTTCTCCTTGGACATAATAACTTTAAACCATCCGAAGATGGGTTTACTTGATCAACTTTCCCACGTCACAATCCATCTAACCTTTTCTTACTTGGCCTCAACGCCTAATTTCCTTGGGAAGGAAAAGTTACTTAAACATGTAAGTCAAATACTTAGTGAGTGAAGATTTTAGAAAATCTTTTCGGGAATACAAGTCAAGCACAAAATCACTTTCTCTTCTTAAACGCATCTTCCAACGCCTCATTTGATAAATCACAGAGATCTCACATTAGCTTCTCTTATTCATTTCCACCAAGAACATGAATCATTCCCCTTGCCAAGCCTACTATGATTAACTCTCGCCAGTATATTGCAATCGAGTTACTGTGATGTTCACTCCATCCACAACATCTAGAAAGTTTCCCGATTCATTCCTTTCTTGTTGGATCAGTCATTCACATGAAACCATTAACAATCAGCACATAGAAAGCAATAGTTTTCTGTTTTAAATCAAGACAACATTAACAATAACACAAAGAGATACAAAACGTGTTATGTATAACTCAGATTTAGAAATAATTTATTAAGAAAATGTTTACAAAACATTAGCTTACAAATCACCCACACAAAAGTGTTTAGTTTAAGAAGGTCACAACAACTCAACTCATTACACTCTCTCAACGAAACTTCAAAAATAACAACATTTCTCTCAGGTCTTTACTCCTATTTATACTAATCCTTTGAACCGGTTACTATCTTTGCCTACCGGTTATGAATTATAACTTCGTGTCACTTTATTGCTTTGTCACACAATGCAGCCAAACCAAGTCTGACACGTAATCTAAGTGTCAACTCTCGATTTGACATTCTCTCAAGACGCAAACCTTATCATCTCGAAAAGCTAAACTCCTTTTTTGCCTTATCTTCTCGGGAAGATAAACTCCTTTTTTCTGCCTTCTTTTTTCTCGTGAAAGACCACAACCACCTACTTCTTTTTTTACTTCTCTTCGCGTTACTTCACTCAATTGCCTCTTCTTGTGATGTTTGTTCATGAATTTCATATAAAGAACATTTCATTCAAAACATCCCAAACTTATATTTTAAATTCTCTTTGGTGCACACAATTGATATCTTTCCCAAATATTTCAGAATTAGTATTACTTTCAAATTCATTAAAGTTGAAAATGCAAAAATTGAACTCCTTCCTTACAAACATTTTTTCAAAGTACAGGCCTTGCCATTTTTACCTCTTAAGCTGAATCATAATTTCTTCCCAAAGTGAAATCACAATATTTGTCTAAATTTAAGATTCAAGAGGATGGAATTTTAAGTTTAGAGTGAATCCTATTTTGATTTTATCCCATATTTTCTCGTGCTTGGGGTAAATGTAAATGCCAAAGTAGTCATAGTCCATAGACAATTAAACACAACAACAACATAGATTAAAGATGAATATTTAACATCTTGACTAACAAGAACCAAAATGCAGATTCATTAAAATCATAAAATATATATATAAAAAGTATAAAAATGGTACCCTACAATGACAAGTAACATAATCAAAAGCACCAAACAGAAGGGGTAACTGGGTTAGTGGCCAATTAGAAACCCCATTACACAGATAAAGAACAAGGTCCAGAGAGCTAAATGGAAAATGAATAAACAAATAAATCTATCCACCTGGTCCGCCGTTGCACACGGTGGGCCACTGTCGGTGCCACTATGACATCTTCTTTCTTTCTTCTTTATGTTGTACTAGCCTTGATGTTAAACCCTAAACCCTGATGGTGGCACCTCTCTCCATAGAAACCTATCCCTTCCCCTTCTTCTCAGATTTATAAAATACATATCAAAAAGAAGAAAAACAAGGGTAAAAAGGGGAGGAGGAGGAATTGGAAGTTTAATCAAAATCCTGAAGGAGACATAGACGGTAGAAGAATGAAGGAAGGAAAAGGAAAAAGAGAAGAAAAGAAAAAAGGTAGAGAGACTTGAAATTGTTGGATTTTAAAAGATAACTCTCGATGCTGCCAAAAATGCATCGGGAGTTGTCCAACCATTGTCGATGCGTTATTTAATGCATCGACAGTTACCCTCTATCTCATGTCGCACTAAGTAATGCGTCGGGAGTTTTCTCATATCTCCTGTCGCATTACCCTATATCTCTCAACGCCATCTCTTTCGACGATGTAAAGCAGTATCGAGAGATCCAAAATTTCTTGTAGTTACATAGCAAGTTAATCTATTCTCTTTTCTTTGTCCATTTATGCGAGAAAAAAATAACTACAGTATCACTCTATAGTAACATTACCTTGATATCATCGATGTATAGTAGCCTATTAAGGATATTACTTATAAATGCTATCAATGATATTCATCTTTTTCTATCACTGATAGATATTATCAGTGATTGCAATAGAAGTATATAATTGATAGTAGCCATAAAAGATATCAATTGATAGCTAATTAAACATCATCAATTCAAACTTGATATGTTTACCAAGGAGATATTACTTATAAAAAAATATTATTATAATGATATCGCTTATACTTGCTATTAACGATATTCTTGTAATGCAACCATTGATAGTAGCCATAAAAGATATCAATTGATAGCTAATTAAACATCATCAATTCAAACTTGATATGTTTACCAAGGAGATATTACTTATAAAAAAATATTATTATAATGATATCGCTTATACTTGCTATTAACGATATTCTTGTAATGCAACCATTGATAGATAATGTTAGTGATATCATATTACGTTGATAACAATATAAAAAAATTTCTTATAGTAGCTATGATTATCAATTGATATCAACATCGTTAATAAAAGATATTAGTGATAGCAACTGATACCACATTTCTCAAACTGAAATCTATTACTGATAGTAGTTATTAGTGATAACAACTAACTATAGCAACTGATACCATATTTCTCAAATTGAAAGTTATTGATCTAACTTTAGTGGTTATCATTGAAAGCTATCGTTGATAGTCATTATCAATGATATCAACTGATAACATATTACTCAAGTCAAGAGTATCATTGGTAGAATCTATTAGTGATAACAATGTATAACAATTATCAATTGCTATCAGCGATAGCTTTCAATTTAAGAAAACTAAGAAAAAAATATTCGTAATAGTGACAAGTTATCACTAATAGTAACAACTTCATTCATATCCACTAATTGTAGCTATTAGTGATAGATTTTCATGTGAAAAAATCAAGAAGTGTGAAATAATATTTTCTCAAATTGAAAGCTACCGGTGACAACATATATCTAGATGCTATCAATGATGACTGTTATCATTAATAGATGTTATCCAATGATAGTTTTTAATTTGAGACATTTGGAAAGAAATGACCAAAATAGTGGTTTGACATGGGTGTTTAAAATAATCTTTTAAGAGCATACCCAAAGAGCAATCCTAGTTTTATTAACATTTAAGAAGTGGAAATTCTTAGAATTATATTAGGTTCAGTACTGTTATTACATCAAGAAAATATAGATTACAGAACCACACCTATACATTGTTCTTGTTATTGTCACTCAGCTACAGAATCAGTTGATCATCTGAAACCAATAGGACTATACATTTCAAAACAACCCTAACTTTCAAAGAGACAGTTAAAAAGAAAGCTTGTCAAACAAAACACAGTTTACGGAACTCCATTTATAAAGCACTTCCCTTAACATCAGTTCATCATCCTTCCTCCATCTATCCAAGCACAATGGAACTAACACCAATTCTCCCACCACTTGGCTCATCCAAAATCACTTCCTCTAAAACTGCTTTTTTAGTTAATGGCTATGAAAAAGGCCACAGCTGTAAGTAGCAGCGTTAAAGGTCCAGAGCTGACTTGAAGGCTATGTGCAGCATCATTTCCTAATGGAATATGAGGAGGAATTGCACACTCTTCTCCATTGAAATAAACCTTTGAAGGGAATCCATCTCCTTCCCTTATATTAAGGTTCCTCATATTCTTCTTAGTGAACGAGATCACCGATTGTTGCTTTCCCGGTACTCGCGGATCGAATTTCGGGTCCGTCCCATTCGTCTCCCCCATCAGGTAATTCAAACCTTCCAATCCTTGAAAGAAGATGGTGTTCTTGATCATATCTAGTGGGAGTTTAGTCCCATTGAAAGAGTACACATTCTCATACCCTTTAGCAGCTTTATCCAATTGAACAGCAGCAAACCAATCCTCAAAAGGGTATTCTTCCCAATTGAAAAGAGTGATTCTAGCAGTCCAACCACTGCTATAATCTGAGTTTATATGCCAATTTAAACTAACTCCACAATTATCAGGACAAGGGAGCTTCTTTGGGATTGGTAAGTGTTTGATTTTGGCCCAAGCTTTTGCCTTTATAGTTCTATTGTCAAATGGAACTAAAAGGGCTTCTGGTGGAAGAAGCAATGGGGAAGAATTTGGGTTGCAAGTTTGAGGTTCATCACATCCACAAGCACAAGTATTGCAAGGGATAACAGAGTCATTATAATAAGCAGAGAAAGAAACACAGCATCTAGATTGTTTAGGTTTTGGAGCTGTAATGTTGCAAACCACTTGCCAACTAGCAATGGCTGTGGTTATGGCTTGAAGTCCAGTCGAGTCAGGAAATTCTGTTGGTTCAACTCTAATGGGAGCTCCACATTTGTAATTGGGGTTAAGAATGCCATTGATCTTCCATTTCTGAGGAGGGTACAAGGCAGTTCTATTGAAGTCAGGAGGAAGTTTATAGACTTGGAGCTGAAAAATAGACCTTGCTTTGCTTTGATCCATCAATGACGGTAAGATCGTGCCGTTCTTGCAGCAGAAGGGTAACTTCCCAACCTTGGAATCGTTGGCTCGATCGGAAGGAAGGTCCGCAATGATGGGATTTTTCTCACAATTCATGACTTGGGAGAAGTCAAAATCTTGATAGTATTGGCCTTGAGGGCCAAAGATGCAGTCTGAGGAATCAGTTCTGTGAGTATAAGCTCCTCTCATGGTGGAAATGAATTCTCCTCTCATCCATTCCCAAGTTAAGTTCCAATGGTCGAGGCGGCCGAGAGGGTTGTTGTTGTCGATGGAGACTTGTGCGAGATAGTTGTTGCCGTAAGCTTGGAGAACATCATAGGTGAGGGAGAGATCGCCGTTTTGTCTCGGCAAAAACTTCGTCTTCTTTGGTGGTTTTTCCTTGAATTTGGGGTCTTTCTTGCAGCAAATGTGCATATAGCTTTTGCCTGTAAAAAATGGAGGGAATTAATGTTGTTCTTATTTGAGTTTATCTTTATGAATGAGGGATAGTGAGTTCAATCTTCAATCTATTCAAACTTCAAAGGAAAAGCCTTGGGTTTTGCTTGCTTAGTTGTCTACTCTATTTACTGTCCTCAAGGCTCAAAGCCTTTACGTCGCTAAATTTACTACTTCACTTTCAAATTTGCATCTGATCTATGATATTTAGATCAAATAAATTTGGTTTGTGTAATCATTACAATATCCAAAGTTCAAATTTAATTCTTAATAAGAAAAAAGAAAACTCAAATTAAATCTATACTTCAATTCTTTAACTTTTAATTTTCCAACTATTCGTTTCTTCTAACTATATATATAGAATATAAAATTTTCAATTTTAGATAACATTGTGAAAAAGATTAAAATTAACTAAATTATTTAATGTAAAATTTACATTTTGTGTTCAAGAATTAAAAAAATGTGAAAATGTATGTTGGTTATAGTTTTCATATAGTTTGTAAGATTTGAGATGCTATTAGTTTCCTTAAATTTATTATTCCAAAAAAGTTTTCCTTGCCAAATGAATATTTCACAATTAAAAATAAAAAATTATTAAATTTCATCACACTAAATTCAAAGTTCTTTAAGTCCACTTATTAAATGTTTGTTAAATTTCATAAATCTTAAAATGAAAATCTTTTCAAGCAATTTTAAAATTGTTAAAATAATTTTTCACACGTTCAAATTATATTGAAAAAAAAGCGTTCAACTACTCAAAAATAAATTTAATATTTAATCAGAAATTATTTTGAATAATAAAATTGAAACAAAAATATTAGCTAATGTGGAAGTCTATTATAGAGTGAAATTTTGCTTATTTTTTCATATTTGAAAACAATGATTTAAACAATAAATCATTTAATTATTTTAAAATAAGAAAAGTTATTTGAAAGGTTTGAAGAGTTGAAAGAGAAACAAGAAATAATTACTGCGATGACGGCGTGGCTGCGGACACTTAAAGCCTTCGTTTTCAAGGCCAATTGTTTTCGGCATCGGAATTCCATTCTTCTTCACACCGAATTGTGTTCCGGTGATATCAATCGTCATCTGCATTTGGTTATAATCTCCGGCAGTTTCTATCGCCGTTTTCAAGTCCGTTTGTGTGTACCCAGCCAAGATCACCCCTTTCCCCACATCCGCCGGAAAATCCGAACCGTCCACCAACACCGCCCCACTCGCCGACACTAAAATCTCTCTATGTTGAAACCCAATGTACATCTTCCAACCCTCCAGCTCCGTGGTGCCGGCGTTCAAACAACGTTGCCTGAGCTCTGAACGCCCAAGCCTGGGCAGAAGCATTCTTCACATGTGGAAATTCTTTTTCCCTTGAAAAAAATGTGTACGTTAAGAATATCCCATTACATTCATTTTGCTCCGGTGGTGCCTCTGCCTCAGGCAGAGAGTCGCCACCACCATCACTAGCACCACCACCAATAATGTAATCTTGTGAAAAACATAGCTGGAGATGGGAGAGAAGCACAAAAGTTAGCAAAAAGGGTGTGTGAATCAAACATGGCATGATCGGAAACTACAGATGATCGAATTCCGGCGTTGAGAGAGAGGAGGAGAAGTTGGGGTGTTTTATAGGGGGAAGAGAAGAGAGTAATTGGAAACGGAGACGACTTAGTCAAAAGATGAATTGTGAAAATTCCGGCAAAAGTGGGCGAGAGATTTGGAAGTGTGCTGTGTTTTTGTTTTTTAATTTCGAAGTTAGATTTGGGTAAGAAGTTTTTGAGTTTGAAACTGACAGTTGAGCTAACTAATTAACGGATACTCTCTCTCTCCCAAATTTTAGAGAGTTATGTATTGTTTATATTTTTTATGTTTTTTAGAAAAGGGGAATGAATGGTGTTGATTTTGGATTCTTTAAAATTTAGGTTGATGTTGAGGTAAGAGATTATTCGATGTGGTTGGAACTCTATGGCGGTTTGTGGTTTGTGGTTTGTTTATATGAACAAAATAAAAACTAAATTGCTGAACCACAAAACTAATTTGTTCAATTTTATGATGAGAGGGAGATAAGAATAGAATGGAGGAGGAAGAGAACATTATTATAGGTTTTTAGTTTTTGTTTAAAGAGTATAACTTCATAAATATGTACTATAAAACAGGGCCAATCACTTGCATATATGGACCTTTTTGTGTCAAAATACTAGTTATAGTCTTTCAAAATTTAAAAACAAAAAAGTAAAAATATCGTTATCAATAGTAAAAAATACACTTAAGTTTTCAAAGTTTAAAAAATGTCATCAAACTTTATAAAATAAAGTTATAAATTAAAATTATCTTTTGATTATGGGGTGATTTGATGTCCAACCGTCTTATGATGATGAGGTATTAGTAGTGCTTCGATTATATGTATCCATAGTTCAAGAAAGGTTTATGTTATGTTATCAAATGTTTAATGTTTACAAGGTATCATGTTTATGAAATGATTTCTTACTACTTGAATGTTTCTTTAAGTCAAGGTTTTATGCCAAATTGTTTATGAATTACATGTTTTATAAAATCATCACTCACTAAATCTTTCGACTTAATCTTTCAAATGTTTTCTCTCTTTTTAGGTATGTATTGTGTATCCTCAAGTGTTGAGCTTACTGCTGTTAGACCAATAGAGTTATATTGTTTAATAAAAAAACTTTAAGACTAGTATATGAGCTTTGTAAGTTTAGGTTTTGGGTGAGAGCATGTCTACTATTGTTGTTAAAGCCCTTTGATATGAGTCAAGTTAGTTTTTTGTAAAGGGGTACGGTTATATCATGTTTAAGCTTCCACTAAGTTATAAAGTTTACATTTTTGCTATTGTACCATAAAAATTACAACTAATAGAGACTAAGTTAGTTAGTAGAAGCGAAACATACATTTGTGTTATGACTGCTCTAGTCAAGCAAGTTAGTCGGTTGGTGAGAGTTGTCAAATTATGGCAATGAATTATCAGTCCCCGCACCCTCTTGTGGAGCTATGTTAGGGGTTTCAGGAAAGGAGCTCCGGGAGGAAGTGTGACAATTCAAGTTAAAAAGTAACTAACTCATTCATAAAATTATAATTCTTAAAATTATAATTCTAAGAACATGTGTCTTTACTTGATTGTGATCACTTTTGTGTCACTTTTATTGCTTTTTAGAACTAGATTTTTTCTTAAATTAAATTCTTGTCAAAGTTGAATTTCCTAAATGAAATTGAAAGAATTTTCAAATATTTAAAAGATAATAAAAAATCAATTCTAGACTTGCTACTCTTACTATGTTTTCATAGTATACTAGGTTTCGGTAACTATAAATTCTTTTGAGCGATCATTTTCGAATTTAATGATACCGAAAACAATTGTCTCAAAATGACATCGACATTCTAAATTAAAATTATAGAGAAAAAAATGAATAAATATATAATGACTCACACTTAGAACTTTGCTAGTTTTGAGCAAAGACAATGAAATTATGGAGAAAATTTATATAATAACTTCATTACTATTAATTAACATATTAGATCCATCAGTGGAAGCTTTCAAACACATCCTATCATTGAAAAAATTCAAGGTAAAATCTTATTGTCCTTTGTGCGTGCGTGCAAGTCATATTCGATTCAGAATTCAAAAACTATCGATGAATTTAATTGAGTAATTTTAATTTTTTTTCATACCTTGTTTTATGTACCAATTATGACTACAAGAACTTGGTTGTTTTCGATGCAGTACGACATCAGGGAGGATTACACAACGCATCGGTAAAATCTTTCCCAACGTGCTCTTCAACGTCGAAAAGGGCCTTAGAAAATTCGTGTAGAGAGATCCATTCCGAAGATGTGTCGGGATTGACCTTTTTTCGATATGCATTTGGTAGACGACGTCAAGGTGTCGGGGTGACCTATATGACTCTTTTGACATCCTTGTGGACGTCGGGAGAAGGTGTTTTCCGATGCTACATCGTGCAAATTATCTCTGATGCTATCTTACATGCGTTGTGGGAAGACCTATTTCTCGATGCAGTATGTGTGTTGGGAATAATAATTTGAGTTTTTTTTTTAATTTTAATTTTTTGTTTCAATTGTAGTTTCAATTGGATTCCAATTTGATTTAATTTAAATAAAAACTGAACAACCAAAATAGTAAATAATATATCAAAATTAAAATTATATTATAATTCAATAAACGTTTCTCACAAGAACACAGTTTCAAAACTGTTTAAAAAAATTACATGAAAAAGGAAATTAAAATAATTTAAGCGTGGATACCATACTTCAACACGTCCACACCTACAACGACAATTTTTTTTAGATATATATAATGCTAATAAGCACTGAATCCAAGTCTTGAAGAAGGAGCTCTACCCTCTCATTGGCCCAAGAAGGATTAAGTTTATAGGTCGGACCTTAAACCAATTGTTCAATAGTGGATTAGTGGGACTTAAGGAGCAAGATGTAGTCTTGGGGGTAAAACAATATTTTGACCCAGCCAAGGTTACAAACAACCTGTGAAGGATTAACTTACTGATTACGGTTTTATCAAATGGACACAAATATATCTATAGTGAGGGAGTGCAACTACGGGACTTTAGTGAAATGACCCGTTAGTTAAAGAATGTTGATTAACTCGGTCTAAAAGAGTTTAGCTAGTTAATCTTGAATTGTTGAAGCCCATGATCTATAGGTCTATTAGGTTCCCCTGATAGCTCATAATAAACTTAGAACAGTGTGATGAAATAAGTCGAATTGGGAGAATTGAGAGAATAAAGAGAAACCGACAAATATAGTGATATAGTTGCCGATCTTCTGACTAGAAACAGAGCTTTATGTTTAAATAAGATTTAAATACTATAAATATGAATACAAATTCATATTAGGAAGCTCGAAATTGATAGAAATTGTCAAAGTTGTAAAAAGTCAAAATGTTGACTTTTGATTTTGAAAAGTCAAACTTTGACTGGCCTTATATTCAAATGTGATTTGGATTTTAAAAAAATGAATGCGGATTCATACTCGGAAGGTCGAAATTAGTCAAGATAGACAAAATGGTAAAAAGTCAAAATATTAACTTTTGACTTGAAAGGTCAAATGACCATTTAACCCTTGGACTAAGTGAAAAAATCCAAGATTTTGTTGGATAATCCCACTAACCCTTAGTGGGATTGTGGCTACATGATATGCAGACACCTAACCCACTAAGTTTCACTAATTGTTAGTGAAATATTAGGTGTTGAGGTTGGGCAAATTAATTACATGCATTTTTGCATTTGGTTATAAATAGTGGTGTTTTCAAATGGTTTAAAAACTTTTGTCATTTTCTAGTAATTTTAGAAATTACCTTTTTATTACACTCCAAAATCTCAACCGAACAAATTTCTACCTTCCAATTTCCTTTTATCTCATTTATTTTCTACACCAATTGGATCCCACAACCCGGTTCTTTGTCCAGAGAATAGTTGGTGACTACTAGTGGTGGTCTCAGATTGAATTGGTAAGGAGATATCGAAGATTTTTGAAAGCTTCAAAGGTAATATTCCCTATAACCCTAAATTGATTAATTTAGGGTTACATGTTAATTAGGGGCAATTATGGTAGAATTTCGATTCTATTTCCGCTTTGCATGTCTTAGTTCTATTAGGATCGATATCGGGTCTGCTCAGAGTGTCATCCTCAACTGTCTCAACAACGTGATGTCCGACCAGTAAGAAAGTTCAAAGAAAATGCTTCGCTTAGTCCAATTAAGAGCTTTCTTTCTTTTCTTCTTCTTTAATGCAAGATGTTTACTCAGAACTGGGAAATCCAATTGATCTATTTGTTCTATTACTTCGTGCTCAATCATTACCACTTGAGCAGCCCTACGTTCTACCTTTCCATTGTGCAGCCTACTTCTCTAGTACACATGTTTCTCAGAAAGATAATGTCGATGTCCCAAGAAAGATATTTTTCTTCTTATCCCGAAGGATGATCTATCTCCTATGCATATGGGACATGCCTGATACTCCACCCTGATAAGTCACCATACACCGAAAAGTCATTTATCGTCAACAACAAGAATGAATAGCTTCATATCCCAACCCCAAGTCATGCAATTTTTATTTGGCTTCGTAGAATGAACTAGGGACATTAGTACCCACATTGAAAACATACTTTTTATTAAGTCTAACATCAGGTCAAATGAATTGTTACTCTAACCGTTTAAAACCTTTACATGCATCATCTTAACCAAAAATTTCAAGAAAGAGTATTCAGAACAATCGGGGTATAACTCACTACGAGCTTCATTCAATAAGTCCGAAAATATGTTTGTTGTTTCTTCTTCTATATCTATCCGAACATTGAAGGGCATCTCATTCTCCAAATCTTCCTCTATTTCTCATTCGTGTTCAATCGGAGCTTGTAAATCGTTAAACTACCAAACATTTCTTCTTTATCAAAAGGGTTATTACTAGTTCCTTCATGAAAAGGGTTACTACTGGTTCCTTCATCAAACCATTCAATACCTCTATGGAAGTTACTGCCTTTCCATGATACAACCATTTTGTATAGGAGGGGGATATTTTGATGGTCAATAGATGTCGCTCCACACCCTCTAATGAGTACCAATTTTAGTGCATACATCTCTTACGTGGATACCTTATTCGTCTGTAAGCATCGACATGGAACTTGGAAATCTCTAAAAATTGGGACACACCCTCTCTATACTCAATCGATAACTTATTCCTAACTTTCATCCAACCATTGTCCATCGTTAAAGACCTAAAACATAAATATGTTTGATCATTAGTCCTATATTCCTCCTATCAAACCCTAAACTTAATTACTCCATGAATAAATAAGCTATGCCAAATCCTCCCAATCTTTTAACTGAAGTTAAGTTCAAACTACAAAGGCTACCTAACTATAGGATAACCAGAACAAACTAACCAAACTAACCAAACACCCTACTATATCTAATTAATTCTAAACCAAGTTTGCACTAAAGAGAATAGACTACCATAATTGATTGCAGGATAGCCATAAGAAATCAACAACAAATTCCTAGTAGTTCTAACAAACGAAACTGTTAAAAAATAAACAACAATAAAATTTGAACTAAATGCTACCCCCAAACCCTAAACCCTAAACCTTAAACCCTAAACCCCTCCTAAAACATAATTTCTAATTCAAAAGCTTATTCCTGGAACAAAAACTAATTCAAATCATAATTTCTAATCTAAATAAAAATAAATTACATCAAAACTAAAATAAAACAATCCTACTTACCCATATTCGACAGCGAGCGGTGAAAGACGACAATGAAACAACGGGGACCGACGGTGAGGTGAGAAATCTCTTCTTCTTCTCGGTCTCCCTCTCTCTCATTTTCTTTCTCTTTTCTCTTTCAATTCTGTAAAATAGAATGCTTTGTTAAAAGAGGAACTCCCGACACTGCTCGAAAACGTCGAATAGCCAACCTATTCCTAACACATCAATAAATAGGTACCCTTTTTCCCGACGTCTCTAACGTCGTGTCGAAGGAAGACAAACAATACAATTAATTCTTTGCCCCTTACCCGACGCGACACTGTAGACGTCGGGACAACCTACATATTCCCGACGCCATTAGTGATGCATCAGAAATATGTATCCTTTTTTCGATGTTTCTGACGTCACGTCAGAGAAAATCTAATCGTATAATTAATTATTCTGGGCAGTCCCAACGTGCATTAATATGCATCAGGAAAAAGTACCTCCTTCGACGTTGGAGTTGGTGCATCGGAAGAAACCCCCTTCGACCGACGTTTCGTTTCTCAATAAATTTTTGTGCATTGAAAAACTCAAATTTCTTGTAGTGTATCAAGGGTGTTGCATTTAAAAAATAACAATCTGTTCGGTGAGGAGCCCATGAGTAATTGAGTAATTTTTGTTATTAGGCATTAATTTGGAAAATCTTTGGTATTTTATTAATTCATTTTCTTTACAAATTACAACTCAACTTTTATCATCGGTTTAATTTTATCACGTAGACTTTGGAGTTTATTTATCCATTCCAATTATACACCTTTGTTTTGGCATACCAGTTTTAGGGTGATTGGAGACAGCCAACATCAAACAAGTGTCGTTCATGACTTAACTATTAACTAGGCATGCAATGACATTAGAGTTAGCTATTATTATATTGAAATAAATTTAAATGCAAACAATATCTTAGTTTAATATCACTAACTATCATGAAAACTAGTCTTGTCATTTTTTAAACAATAAAAAAAGACTAAAGATTAGGAAAATAAGATTTAAGATTAGAAAAAGAAGAAAAATATTGACATGACTCATGATAAATTAGGAAAATATTAAGGCAAATAGATCGATTTTCATGAAATCAAGAAATTGGAGGTTCCACCCCAAGCTTTATTTTTTGACTATCTTCAAATTTCAGCACAAATTCCACCTTATCTCTTACAAGTCGACTCCTTGGTTGACTCAAGACAAGATTCATAAGATAGAGTGGAATCCATGATGGAAAGATTTTCTAGAGATGGTGTACTAGGAATTTCAACCTCAACCTTAATCTCTTGGTTTTCCTCATGAAAATTAGGTGCAAACCTTTAATCAGGATAAAGATTAGGGCTCACCAATCTTTAGTTTGTCACAACAAAAAAAACACTAAAAAACTTAATGCAAACTTGAATTGGCATGAAAACCGCCAACGATAGAAATGCTCTTAATAAATTTAGTATGAATTAAGAGTTTTTTTTGTTCTTTATATTTGAATGAATTCTCAATTCTCGGTTTTAATTCTATGATTGGAAGTTCAATTCAATCAACCTTATTCCTAATTTAGTTGATTGAGAGAATCATCTTTAATGATTTTATTAGGGGTAAGAAAACGGATTGAACCCGAATAACCCGAACTACCCAACCCATATTATAGGGGTTAGGTTGGTTTAAAATATAGGTTGAGTTGGGTTAAAAAAATTTATTCTCTTCGAGTTGGGTTGGGTCTCGGGTTGGAGGATTGAACAATTCGGTTCAACCCAACCCAACCCAACCCAAATTAATATAATATTATATATATACATATTATATATATATATATTATTTAAATAAAAAAAAACCATTAGCTTTCTTTTAGGTGTCACTCAGTCCTCACTTCCTTCCGTTCCGCCTCGGCCTCTCCCTCGCGTTGCCTTGCTTTTGCCTTCGCCTCTCCCTCATGCAACCTCCGGCATCTCCTCCTCCGTCTCAGCTCAGGCATGCACAACTGTTTGCCTCCACCTCTCCCTCACGCAACCTCCACATCTCCTCCGGCGTCTCAGCTCTTCAACGTCTCCTCCTTTGTCAAAGCTCTTTGGCGTCTCCTTCTCCATCTCAGATCCGTTTCGTCAGAACCCAAGACCCGTCCGTTTTGTCCAAACCCGAGACGGTGAGACCCGTCCGTTCCGTCTGTCTTCGATCTTAACCTTTGCAAGCTGATCTCATATCTCAATCCCTCCTCCGTCTCCAATCTCTAACTCTTCTTTGTCTCTGAGACCTGTCCGTTCGTCTCCTCCGCAGGCCAACCCGTTAACAAAAAAAAGAAAAAAAAACTCGACCCAACCCAACCCATATTTTATGGATTGGGTTGGAATATAAATTCGAGTTATGAGTTGGATTGAGTCAACCCAACTCAATTTCACCCCTAGATTTTATGTTCTAATCTCAAAAATAAAAAACAATCTTGCTTTACTTTTGCAAAATTTACCAAACCACTCATTTTATCAAAATCTTGAATCTTGACATCTACTTAACATAGATTTTGTATGGATCGACATCTTACTCTTTACGACATTCTTAGTAGAAATAATTGTACAAGATTGAAGTTGTACAAATTTCTTTTGTTCACCTGTTATAGAATTAGAGGTAGACCCGGGAACACGATCAATCATAATAACAAGTAAATAGCACTTTTGGAACCATTTGCCGTACCATGGACTCCACCAAAGCCATTTAATTTTAGGATTTTTAAAGACAACTACATGGACTCCACCAAAGTCATTTAATTTTAGGATTTTTAAAGACAACTACATGAACCAATTGAAAGCAATCGGTGAGGGTTTGAGTAAATTTACGACCCACCGGCCACCTCAACTATTTCCTCAAATCACAATCATTCGTATTAAGCAATTCTAAACATGATAAACATTCAAAACACTTACTCAAAGACAAACAACTAATTATTTGTTTTCACGGATCTAACTCTGTCGATTAAAAACAGTACACCAAGAAGAAAATGTGTGAATCATTAGTCCTATTCTCAGCGAAATTGTTTAGCCACTCGAGTGCCCGCTACCACCATTTGCTTCACTTCAGAAAACTTCCTGTCTATTAACATCCTCCAATAGTTTCCCATACATCACAACCATTTTTTCCAAAACCAAAAAGACCTGACAGATGGATCATCTTCTATTTCTAGGCATGAGATTACGAGATGAATCCAAGCATAAAATGCAGGCATGAAAACAATAGTTCTGAAGAACCTGTGCAGAGATGAAGATTTATCGACTTCCACCCACGATCTTTGGGTAAAATATATACTAGTTGATAATGATTATTTGATGTGTAACATTCCTTTTCAAAATTAACGTGTATCAAGAGACAGCTATCTCCTCAACATTGATTTCCTCAACCAACTGGAGTTTTGGTTCCAAATCAATGAACTGGTTGGACTTACTAGCTAGATGTGAGATGCTAACTCTTCCCTGACGCTTGATGAAATCAGCTACCGCTTGCATTTCTTCCTTTGATATGTATATGTATTTTCCTCTATCATCCATAACGCCAGAAAGTCGTCCTATAAAATTCATGCATTTGTTCAATCGGAATGGAAATTAACGTTACTCGTGATATCTAATCAAAAGTTCAAATGTAAAAACTAGCAAGAAATTATGAAAAACAAATCCATGATCATTGGTTAGACAAGAGGGACAGAGAGAAGAAAAATGAAAGAGGCATACCCATACTCTCCAGGGAGGTGATCCGATTAATACATTCCTGCATTAGTGAAATATACTGTGAAATAAATAGAGGTACTATTTGCATAAAACCACTGAGGGAAGAACATACACAAAATCAAAAAGCCAAGAGTGGGAAATCATTCTCCTTGAAACTCCCTGACTCCATTTCTTTTTTTGGTAGAAAAAAGAACTACGAACACAACTAAATCTTGAAAGCATACCCACAACAACCATAATCTGAGTTACCTGAGTTCTTAATTTAAATTCTGCAGCAAGATCTTCCAATGGGACACATTTATGACTCTGTAAAACAATGTACGAAGGGTTTCAGAAAAAGTGCCAGAGGGAAAACATAAATTAAACAGGCAGTAACTAAGCATAGACAGGTTTAGTCATTCATGGGCAGGTCTCACTCCCAGTCCCAACCTACACAAAAATATGTCCCCAACGGTAGAATTCTCATAAGGTAAAAAGACAGCATCTCATAACAACATGACAGGCTTAACCTTTATATATTCCACAAAAGCAGTCAGCAAATCTTGATTTCCGCCTTCCACTTCAGCTTCAGTTGTACCTTCAGCGTCAACTGAAAATGCCCCTTTCCACTTCTCAAACTCAAGTGCAGCAGCCTCTTCCTCCTTGGCCTTCCGTGCCTTGGCTTCTTCTTCCTAAACAAAGAAAATAGACCACTCAACCTCAGAAGTTCCAACCTACTTTGCACTTAGAATTCTCAACACAAAAGATGATTGATTAACTAACCAGTAACCGTTCCTGCTCTTCACGCTCCTCATCTTTTTTCCTCCGTATTTCTGCATAACGATCTTGTTTTGTCAACCTTGAGTCACGTGAAGCTTGTTCAGCCTTCAAAAACATGAGTAGAAAAGATGACAAAGTGTAAGAAAAAATTGTGGGAAAAAAAGAAGAAGACTATAAGAGCCATACATTGAATCTAAGAACCTAAGACATCTGCATTTTTCTGCACCTAAGAGCCACACTGCGATGTTACCTGTCTTTGTGCCTCCCGCTCTTGTCGCTTCTTTTCTTTCTTCTTCAACACTCTTCCTCCATGGTATTCTTCAGCCACAATTTCATCATCACTTCCATCAGCATTATCTGTATAATCAGGAGTAATTGTTAAAGAGTTGCCATATTCAAAATAATAAATTCTTGGTTAAAATCACACATTGGTTATTCCAAGCATTTTCAAACTCCGTATTGGCTAATTATTACAATAAAAACCTCTATATTTAAGTTCTTTTTGCTCAATATACCAATAACATGCGGTCAACAGCCATCAATTTCTCATTCACCTTCTTTGTTATGAGGTAAGGATTGACAAGCTCGTACAAAATCTGTACACTTGATGTCTAGATAAACATAATCTATCTATGTGTATATAGATATAAATCCAAGCAGCTGCAACACGTTATGTTAAATATACCATATGGATGAAATGGATATGGAACGGAAGGCAGTAGGTAGGTGATCTCCCTTTAGCTACTTCCCGTCCCAGTTTTTAGTAGTCTTTGGTCATAATTCAATGTTTTTTTAACAGTGCATATCGACATTTGAATCTAAACTTGAAGAAATTTGGAAGGGAGGAAATTAAGTGATTACTATTTACAACTACTTAACCAATTCAGATGTGGCATGCAGTCGTGTACACTTCATTTTAATTTAAAACACATCAATCAACTGATTGGAGAGTTTCCAAGTGAATCGAGCTTGAGCTACATGGCCCCCATACTCCCTTACAATTGATATTAACAACATAACAAACTAATGAAATTAAAAAAAAAAAAAAAAAAAGACTTAGAAAGCTAATTGATATACAAACCTTCCAGACTTGCCTCTGCATTCGACGAACTAGCAGCCATAGCAGGTCTCCGGCGCATACGACGGCCACCACCAGTAGCACGAACCACCGTTTCTCTCTGAGGAACCTGAAAGATTCCAAAAACCAAGTAAAAACCCCCGACACCCTTTCTTCGAAACAGATTGATAACCAAGACAATACCATTTCAATACAAAACAAATAAATAAACCCTCAAAGAACTCATCAGCCATCCTCCAAAACCACACCTGATCTTCATCTTCGTGTGCATGACCGGAGCGGGAGTCCTGATAGCGTCGCCACAGAAACAGAGGAACCAATGCAGCAACAAGAAGCATCGAGAGAACTGCCACAAGAAATTCCTCCATTTTGCAACTTCTCTACACCTATGACCAAAAATTCCATCGTTTCAACTTGTTTAATAGCTTGAAAATTCGCAAACGAAACATCTCTAAGAAAGATCTAACTTCTTAAACAGAATATTTACGAACAATTACGATATAGAAGGCATTGAAGAGCGTACCTTGCGAGAAGGAATCAGAAAGTGGTGCTTGGGAACTGAAGATCGCCGATGAGAATGAACAAACAAAAGCGAAAGAAACCGTAACGAGAGGAGCGGCAAGAATACGATGTCGTTTAGTGCTTCTGCAAGTCATCTCTTTACTGGTCTATATGGAACCTTAAACCGAACACCGGTTCGCTTCGGTTCACTTTTATTACATTACTTTGAAGTTTTTTTTTTTTTTTTTTTTGTGTGTGTTTCTAACATATAATTTGTTAAGTTAACAAAATATAAAATGCTTAAATTTTGTATTCTGTCTTTTAAAAAGTGGTTTTTTCAAAAACGTCAAATTAGTGTATTTATGATTGATTTTGACAATGTTAAAATCACTTTTATTCCTATCAATTTTTTTTTTTTAAATTGTAAGGTGTTTATAATTCATTAAGTTGTGAAATTTTTAAAAAGAGCAGACTTTACAGAATATATACAATATATAATAAATTTTATAATTGATAGTCATTACTATGCTATAATAATATAAGACTATCAGTCATAGACTCCAAAATGTTGCTATAGCTTGTAAATATTTTAATTTATTTTATTATTTTTAAAAATATCCCTTTTTAATTTAAAAATTAAGTATCATTTTAGAAAATATTAAAGTGTTCAATAGCCACTCAAAATAACTTTTGAAATATATTATAAATATTTTTTTATATCAAAAGAGTTTAAATAAAAATAAGTTTTTTTAAAAAAATATTTTTCAAGTCAATTCAAACAAACTCTTAGTGTTTGACAAATAAATAAAATTAATTTTGAATAAATGTGTTGAATAAAAAATTTTGGCCAATTAAATCTTACCATGTCGTCACAGAAAAATCGAGTTCATGTTGATAATTATAATTTGAATTGATTTGGGTAATTAAATTTCTATTATCCGAAGCCCAACGAGGAAATGGGCTCAAGCCCAAGTCCAACAAGCAAATAGGCTTAAGCGCACCTAAAGTCCATAAAAAAATTCTATAAATATAGGTGTTGTCATTTTGAAGAGATATCTTTGGTTGAACGAAAAATTGAAGATTCCAACTTCTAAACCTCTCAAGATGTGAAAGTTCTTATCGATACCATTTTTTGAAAGATTGAACACTTGGAAGATTAAACATTTCTTGAATTTTAGAAGATTGAAACTCAAATTGATTTGCAACAACAACTTCCTAAAGATCGAAGAACAAGAAGTTCTAGGTTTTAATTTATATTCAAAAGAGAGCTTCAAACGAGTAAATATTAGAGATTGTATCTACTACACTATAAATCAATACAAAGTTCAAATTCCATTAATTACATTTCTCTGGAAGTCCCATGTGAACAGTTTGGGATGCTTGGTGGGACCATCTTTACATTTCATCTCTTTCTCTGAAGTCATGGCATCTAAAGGCAACACTTTCAAGGCTCTAGGCGACATTAGCAGGAGACCAAATACTCGTAGTCGCTCAAAGTAGACTCAATAGTTTGGTGATATGCCACGCTTTAAGGTCGCAAAGTACATTTGGAAACAACTGTTAAACCCACCAAAAGGTGGAATCATAGTCAAGGAGAATCTTGTAATCGATGAACACATTTCGTCCTCTGAATACTCAAGTGAGGAGATGCCCCACCCAAATATAATGTCAGTTATGGTGGTTGACGTAGATACAAGTGACGATTTCTTGATAGAGCTTGAAAAGAAGGTTAACAACATGTTCATGAAGATAATTGAAGAAAGGAATTATGAGATTACATCTCTAAATAATCACATCGAGAGTCGCACATTGCTAAATCAAGTCATACATATACCATCAAGAATAATGACAAAGATCAAAAGGCAGTTTTGCAAGAAAGTCAACCACAAAATTCAACCTCAATTGAATCACTGGTTGTTCAGAAGTTACAGAAAATTATAACAAATTCCATCAAAACTCATATATAGTGGATCTGTTTTCCTTTGGTATTCCAAGCCATATACGAAGATGATTGACAATATGTTTAGAATGTCGAATGGATGTCGGCCATCAAAATTCTAACAGTTTGATGGAAAGGGCAACCCAAAACATGTTGCTCACTTCATCAAAACATGTGAAACTATTGGTATGCGAGGAGATTTGATGGTCAAATAGTTCATTCGAACTCTAGAAGGAACCACCTTCAACTCGTATATCAGTGTGAACCTGAAGCTATTGATAGTTGGGAGTGAAGGGATAAGAACCCAAACACAGTGAAAATTATCAGAACCATAAACTCATTTTAATTAGGAACCTAAAATTACTAGTACATTGGCAAAACAATTACATAAACTAATTTTCTTATGGCTAAGATGCTTAAAAAATACAGAGAATTACAGAGAATAGGAAGAACATATTGGGATTTGGATCCTAAGAACATTTTTGTGCCTCTTTCAAATATTTCATTTAGAATTGGATTGCTAGCCAAGTTTTAATGTCAGTTAGGTATCCTACATAATTCTCAATGAGGAGGATATTGTCCACATAAAGTACTAAGAAAGCTACTTTACCTTTGTTGATTTTCTTGTATACACAAGATTCATCAACGTTTTGGTCAAAACCATAAGATTTGATCACAGTATCTGACCTAATGTTTCAAGATCTAGATGCTTGTTTCAACCCATAAATGGATCGATTCAGCTTGTAAACTTTTTGCTTTTGGCCTTAGGTTATGAACCCCTCAGGCTGAGATATAAAGATACTCTTTTCAAGATTGTCATTCAGGAAGATAGTCTTGACATTCATTTGCCATATCTCATAATCATAAAATGTGGCTATGGACAAGAGAATCTTTATAGACTTTATTGTAGCAACAAGGATAAAAGTTTCCTCATAGTCAACCCCTTCCATTTGGGTATAGCCTTTTGCTACAAGCCTAGCTTTGAAGGTCGGTACCTTTCCAGTTGAATCTCTCCTTCTTTTATAGAACCATTTATATCTTATAGGTTTCACCCCTTTAGGTAGATCTCCAAGCTCCTAAATTATAGTACATAAGTTTCATTTCAAGGTTTATGGTTTTGACTCACTGGTCCTTGTCTACATCATTCATTGCCTATTTATAGGACAAAGGATCCTCACCATCATTTGGTATGACAACCTGAGTTTCAGTTTTTTTTAAAAGGATACCACTTTAGGTTAGTAGGTGCATCCAAGAATTTCCACTAGGTAGGCACCCTTTTAGCACCTTTATCATACCCGATATATTCAATAAAGCACAAAGGGTACAAAAGTCACAAAAGGGCTAGATATAAGCCCGTACAATCATAAAAAATCATTGAAATTAGAGAGATAATAGAGAGTGAATAATTAGAGAAGAATTTTCTCTTAGATGTCCACAGTCCTGTGTAATTGCAAATGTCTTCCTATAATTTGATGGAATTGTGACAACTATTGTTAAAGGTTCTTTTGTTCCTCTCCAACCAAATAACCCATAAAACTGTCGCCATAATGTTAAAACGAACGGAACCTTTTTTAGAGTTGATGTTGATGGAGAAAATACTGTTACATAGGTTGTTGGGAGATATAGAGACATTCTAAACCCCCTATAAAACTCCAACTCTGATCCAAAGTAATTGTGCAATGGGACAATAGAGGAAGAGATGATCAATGATTTCATTTTCAGCCTTGCATAAAGCATACCAATTTGGAAAGAGGCACATGGATTTGAGTCTGTTCTTTATCATATCAGAGGTAAAGATATCGTTGTGGAGCATCGAGCATAAGAAAAGTTTACACTTTTAGGGATTTTGGACTTCCACAAATGTTTGAAATGGGAAGACTCTTCAGCCGATGTATTGGATAAAAAAATGGCAGATTTAACAGACATAGTTGAGAAAGCACCATTGCTATTTATATTTCAAACAGGAAAGTCCATACCTCTATGTTCGGAAATAATTAGGAGAGATTCTTTTGATGTTGTTCCAAAGACTAATCTCTCTTTCATTAAGAGGTCTTTTAGCTTTAATGTCACAATCATTGTAATCATCATTCCAGGCGTCTGCAATAGATCCATCCTTAGTCATTGAAAGAGGAAAAAGTCTAGGAGCCTTGAGCTTTAAAGGATTATCATTGTTCCAATCACCATGCCAAAAAGATAAACATTTGCCATTGTTTATTTTTCATTAAGTGCTATTAAACCATTCAAGCTTTTTACATATAGACCTCTAAAGGACGTTTGTGCTGCTGTATTTTCCTATAACAGGAATATTGCCAACAACAGAGATGGTGTATTTAGCATCAATAAAGGATTTCCAAAAAGTCTTGGGCTCGCAGTGATATCTCCATAGTTGATTGGTGATGTGGCGGTGGTCTGATTATTGAAGCACTCCAACTAAGTCTCCCATCTTCACTCTTCCATCCTCCACTTGTATAGGCACCATCTTTATCTTTCTGAATGCTTGTCAACATCAATAGGTCTTAAAGATGAAGGCAAAGTAGTCGAGGAATGCAACAATGCCTTCAGAGCAGTGAATCTAGCAGCAAGATCATCATCAAGAATCGATTGAGATTCGCCATCGTTGAGGAGATTTTCAATTGGCGGTGGTCAGAATAAGGAATCAAATTGAATATACGGGTGAAAAGAGTAAGGATTGCGAGAAATGGCAGTAGTGGAGGAGGAAGAATGTGATCTTAGGGCTTGGAAACGATTATATTGAATTTTACGAATAAGTACCAAAAAGTGGAAATCCTAATTTCTGCGGCGGGGTATGGTTTTTCATCAAAGACAACAATATCTTTTGCTAAAAAATACTTCGACAACAATGTGAGCCATGGGTGGGGAAGTGATTGAAATATGAAAAGAGAATAAATCGATTAAAATCTTGCTTTCAAATTGTTACAAACAAATGTCGATCGATGTTGTGCCTTGTCGAACCATTGCTTAGAAAGAAAAATTTGGGTGCGACCTCGGTGCTAAATCGCATATGCCGATTGCTCCCCAAGATTAACACAACTTCCCAACTTAAGCGTGCACTTACGAGAGTAAGGAATGGAATCAGACAAAATTTTGCTTCAGGGTTTTTGGAAAGAAAAAGAACACTTCCACAACTTTTCATTTTCAGAATCAAATATATATAAAAAATAATGGTTTTTATCTATATTGGTTAATGAATTAAATATATCATTATAACCATAAAACGGTTACAAAGTTTATAACCATCATAATAATAATATTATTAATTATTAATTGAAGCATTGATTATAAATCAATATAATTATAGCCATTCTCAACATTCTCATCATATTCAGTTGCATATAAAATACCATTTTAATTATTTGTGATAAAAATAATAAGCATATTCAAATATAGAAACATGAACCAAAATATTTATAAAATAAAACAAAAATCTATATTCTATCTATCTTTCAAGGTAAACTTTGCTATATTTTGTAAATATGTGACCAATTTGTCACTTACAATAATTTTTCAAAAATTATCCTATTTTTCTAAATATTCTAAATGCGTACTACAAAAAATTTTGTATCTCCCAACACAGTAAATTGTCGAGAAATATATCAAAATATGTCGAGAGATCCAGAAAGGATCTCCTAATGCATATATGAGCGTCAAGAGTCGGGTTGGGAAAAATGCATTGGGAGATGTTTTCCCAATGTCGTGAAAAGAAGTGTCGGGAGTTAGTCATTGATGGTGTCAGCAATTATGACTACACTTATGACGTCGATGACAACGTTGGGAGTTTGTTTGTTTTTTGAAAAAAAAGGCTTTGTTTTATTTTAATTTTAGGTTTTTTGTAACTTAAAATTAAAATAAAGGTATTTTTTATTTAGGCTCTCTAATTCTCCCTCTTTAATTATCTTTTTCAAATCCAAACAAGAACTTAACAAATGTTTCTCTATCCCTCTTCAATCATTTATTTTCTAAGAAAAACTCTCGTAAGCTTCTTAAAGTATAGTGACAAGCTTTTTCAAGAACACTTTAATGGTGTCTTCTAAATATTTGTTCTTTACGAGTTCTTCTAGTCAAAATAATTTCTCCAATTAAGACATAAATATAAACATAACTAAAATGTATCCATTAAGAGCATTCTCGATGGTGGTAAGGATTTCTAAGCCTCTAGGGCATGTCCTATCAAGTCATTTCACTACAATACCAAGCCTAATGGACTTGATACAACAAAAGCTTCTATGGAGTAGTATGAGGAGTTCAATACTATAAAGCAACTTTGGACGTGTGTGAAATGTCTAAAATGTTCAATACAAACCTTTCTTCAAACAAGTACACGTCTTTTCTATAATAGTTACAAAGTAGAGAGATCATATAGAAATTAAATGAAGGCAAAATATAAATACGATAGCCACCTATAAAAACAACAAATCATGTTCGTACACAAACATTTTTAGCTAGTAGCTATAATACACACATATATAACAAAATAAAAGAATTAAGAAAATATAAAATCTCAAAGTGGATACCAAATTTCTACCAAAATCAACCCAAGAAGGCAAAAATACTAGATCTATAAAAGAAATTAAAAGGACATACTGATAACTTGTAGAAATAAAAGTTATTGTAGCATTTTAAGTAAAATAATGAAGTTCTATCGCATGAAAATGGAAGAAAACAAAGAAAAAAAAGTAGGTGATTTGGTTACTATGTGAAAAGCTTAATGCAAAAAAACTGCATCCATGTGTTATTACATTTCAATGCTCCTGTTGCAGGATTCTAAGCGAAGAAGAATGAAGCTCAACGAATAGCATTGATGCACCAAGGAGACCTAGCCAACCACTTCAGCACGAGAAAATGCATGTTAAGCAATTAAACCGCTAGCAGACAGAAGGGGTTGGTGGAAAGTCAGAAAAAGACGACTAGTACAGGCTACACATCACATCTACAACTTTTCAAAAATATTAATGGCATGTGTTGTCCTGTCAACGTCAATCCATATCAATTCTGGTATATAAATACAACTTTTCACTTCTGAACTAGGTGTGCACAATTGGCCGGAAAATCAAAGTTCCTCACATTGTCCATCCTTCTCCCTTACCTTGAGGTTTAGGTGAGAGCCTAGAACAAAATAGAGAGAGAGAGATTCAACCCTTTCATTTGTTTCCTTAGATATAGGCAAAAATTTACGGAAACATCTAATCGACCATGTGGAGTTGTTCAAGGAAACACACACTCGGAGTGGCTAGTTTGTTTCATCAATGGTTGCAGATGTTCATGTAAGTTTTTGCTATGGTTTTGTTTTATTTTGTACGTATATTTAATTTACACGTTTTACTTAATTAATAAAAAATTTATTACATAATAAAATTCTGGAACTCTAGTCCCACACTAGAAGAAAACCTGTCTACTATGACAGTTATATATCTCAAAAAATGAATGAAAAAAAAAACTGTCACAAAATAGAAAATTTCGCGTTTTTGGCGGGAAAAGACGGAATTTTTTGGAAAACACTTTTCGCGACAGTTATTTAATGTCATAGAATGTTAGGGTTAAAAAATTTATTATTTTATATTTAAAAAATTAAATTTACATATTTATATTTTTAAAAAAACCCAAATTCCCCAAAATTTTCCCCAAATTCTTCCTCCCATCCGCGTGCCCTAACTTTCCCCCAAATTTCCCCCAATTTCTTCCTCCCATCCGCGTGAAGTCCCGTCGGCTTTCTCCCAATTCTGACCGTCTGAAGTCCCGTCGCCACCACCACCCCCCTCCTGCCCGTCCGTCGAAACTTCTCCACCAACCCGTCGCCACCACCCCCGTCTTCTCCAAACCTCTCCAATCAACCCGAAGCTTCAAATCGTGGGCGTCGGTCGTCACCCCTCCCCTCCGCCGGTAAGCTTCTCTTCCTTATCTCTTTCTCTCTCTCTCTCTCTCTATGAAGTTCTTCGTTGTCTCCATTGGATTGTTTCGTGAGTTTCAGTTTATCCCATTTTCATTGTATTGTTTTGCCGGTAAGATCTTATCCCAATTTCTCATTTCCAAAAGAGATGTCATGGCTAGTGCCGATTTCTTTGCAATCTTTAAAATTATTTTCTTTGTTTTCAAGAATTTGTGTAGGTTGGTGATGAAACATTTTGGTAGCTTACAATGTGTTTGATGAAATGCCTCAATGAAGCATTTGGTTGATTTTTGATTGATTTTTGTTCGTTCGAATTAGGAAATCAAGGCCAAATGAGATGTCATGGCTATGGGCTGAAACCTTTTTCGCCTCTTTACTTGGAATTTGAATCCGTTCATCGTGTTTTCTCCGTCTTCTTGTATCGTTGTACACTGCCGCTTTAACGACGGTGTAATTTTTCTTTATTTTTAGCATCGAAACTAATGTTAATGTTATGCTGATTGGAGCAGGATTGATGAAGAGGAAAAGTTTATCTTTATTTTTATGTTATGCTGATTTGTCCTTCTTGATGCTATACTTCTTAGATGTGGTTCTGAAGGAAAAGGAAAAATAATTTGTGGCTTGAAGCAGTAATTCATCATAGTAGAAAGGGTCATTATAGTTGGAGGAACTAATGTTCTTAGTTAAGCGTTTATGCTTTTGGTAACATTCTCATGTTTGTAGCACAACTATTTGAAGAAAATTAGTTGTAAATACCGAATATGATTTATTGGACTTAGCTAAATTTTTTATTATATGTGAGACATTCATAGCAGAAATTACCTTTCAGTTGACGTCCTTACTTTCTGAGATTGGGCTGAATATTCAAGAAGCACATGCTTTTTCAACAACAGATGGCTTTTCCTTGGATGTTTTTGTAGTTGATGGTTGGGTAATTGAGGTAATATAGTCTTCCAAGGCTTTTCTTTCTCATTTTCACACGACATTGAATGGGTTGTGGCAGGACATTGGATATTTTTTCAGTTCAGAATGGTCTTGATCTATTTTTTCTTAAAAAAATATTATTTATACCATCCATGAATTGATTTTTTACATGGAGTGTTGAAATTACAGGATACCAAGCAGCTAAAAGATATACTGGCAGAAGAAATATCAAAGATTCAGGTAGCTGCCAATATTCTTGTTAAAGGTTACATTCCTGAGGATGGTTATACTTCACCTCAGATGTTATTTGAATTCTAACTAGTTGAGTTATATAGAAAAGGCATCCTCTATTCACACCTTGCATTTTCCATACTGAGAAGCAAGAAATTCATATCATGAGGTATTTATATCACAGTTTAATTTTCCACAATGCTGCTATCTGTTCTCTAATTCTTTCTATCTTTGTCTCTTGTATATATTTTCTTCTTATAAAAGTGATTATCGCAATTTCATAGTTTGCTAGTTTGGTTGTCTTATCGCCAAAAGGTGTTACATTAATCCTATAAATATTATTGGGGCATAGGTAGTTTTCACATTATTTATATCATTAGTTTATCTTTCTTCTTTAACATCGAAACTAATGTTAAGTTCAATTTACCTGGGTAAAAAAAGTACCTGTTGGTGGTCAACAATCTAGGCCTTCACTCCCTTAGTAGTTCATCCGTTTCACCCTCTTGTTTCTAAAATTTGTAGAAAACTTCGGCACAAGAATGTTGTCCAATTTATTGGTGCATCTACCAGGCCTCCAAGCCTTTTCATTGTTACAGGTAACCTAATTATTACACATTTTGTTGATATAATGCTGATGAGATTTGCCTATATTATAACTGTGTAAATTAATCTCCCATGATTGTTAGAGTACATGTCTGGTGGAAGCTTACACGACTTTTTACATCAACAAAAGGCCGTTCTTAGTTTTCCTTCCTTACTAAGAGTGGCAGTTGATGTGTCGAAGGGAATGGACTATTTGCATCAAAAGAATATCATCCATAGAGATCTAAAAGCTGCAAATCTTTTGATGGATGAATATGGGGTAAGAAGAAATAAAACTTTTGCATTTACTTCGTGAGTTGATCAATAAGACGTGCTTATTAACTTACCAAGTCATTTTGACACACTCTTCTGTTTCCTATTAGTTTTAAAAGCATGCTTACTGGTATTCAATTTGATGGCAATATTATGTATCTTCATTTCATAACCATTGATCTGCTGCTTACAGAATCATGTTGATTTCTGGATAGATCTAAAGACAATAATTGTAGTCTTTTCCATGCAATACTTTGTCTTTATTGGCACTAATATGGCTCGAACATCAATCCATTCCTAGGAAGTTTTTCAGATGTGCAATAGTTGTATTAAGAATTCTGGAAAGGAACTAAGAAAGAAGATAGAAACTTGTTTCTTCATCTGGATTGTCATTGATGATTTATTGTCGTTAATATACTTCAGAGTAGTTATTTATATAACTTTGGACTTGGAATCATAGAACTTTTTGAAGGCAAGTTTTCACAGTCTTGATAGCTCTCTATTTCAAGAGGGAATGATATTGGCATATCATTCATCAATACTAAAATATTATCCTGCATTTAGGTGCTTTGTTTGTAGATGCATTGCTATTCCTTATTGGGATGGTAGTTTTTCCTCCTTGTTTGTCTTCTGAATGTTTGTTGTTCGTGACTGCAAGGTTATTGAGCACAAACCGTACGATCATAAAGCTGATGTTTATAGCTTTGGGATAGTGTTGTGGGAGCTACTTACAGGTGTCGTAAATTATTTGGTTCTTGTTATTTGACCAATTTGTTCTTCATGCCAATTTGTTTTCAAGAATTTTGTTCGTTCTTTTATTTGGTTCTTGTTATTTGACCAATTTGTTATTCATGCCAATTTATCAGGTGTCGTTTTTTAATAATCATGTAGCTTTTATTTCATCTATTGAACATTTTAAATTTGTACAAGTGTCTTTCTATTGTTCATTTAGCTATGATGTACTATGTACCCCTTTTCTAGGGTCAATCTTGACCAAGGTCGAGGCCAAGTACACCTTTTTTTTTAGTTTAAGATGTAAAGTTAGGAACTTTTTTTTACTTGATCTTAGCTCTAATTGAGGTTGATCATGCTGGCTTGGACTAGGGCTTAAGCTAGACCCCTTTTTGTTATTCTTGATTTAAATATTATGTTTCTTTCTTGTAGTCATCTTTAGTTATTCATTGACTGTACGTATGTGTTATGGATACTTATATTCATGTTGTCTTTGTAGGTTCAACTGGAGTCGACAACTTCATGAGTTTTCTTTCAAAGAACATTTCCAGAGACGAACATTCTCGGTTGGTCGTTTATGCTTCTGCAGAAAATCTTGTTAGATGTATTCTAATGCTATTTAAAATATTTTTTGATTAAGGGCTAGGATTCCGTACATGTGGATTATTGAAACTTGTATTAAGATGTACAAATATTATAAATTGTATTATAGTGTATATATATTAAAGTGTTGGCTATTTTTTTGTACATTGGTGTGAAACTTGTATAAATTCAAATTTGTCATTCTCAGCTACATTATTGTCATTCAAATGGTTCGTGTAATGGTGGAGCTGCATGGAGAACAGGAAAAAACTATAGTATATCACAGTTTAAAACTATCACGATTGCAATATATTTGACTGCAAAAAAATGTCGTCAATAGCAAAACAATGACATTTAATGTTATCGAAAAATTGTCACGATTGCACAATCGTTGACTGGAAAAAAATGTCGTCAATAACTAAACAATGACATTTTTACAAAAAAAAACTATCGCAAATAACATATTCATGACAATTAATACATGTCACAGTAAATGAATTCGTGACATTTAGTTAACTGTCGTTAATAAAGAAATGATGACAGTTATTGAATGTCATAAAATAGATTATGACAGTTATTTGAAGTCGTTGAATGTTGATTATTAACGACATTTATTTCATGTCATAAAATAACCTATTGCGACAGTTTTCGAAAACTGTCGTCGAAGGACTTTCCATGACTCCCGCTTCTATGACTGAAAATAACTGTCGCGAAATTCGTTTACGACAGTAAATAACTGTCGTTGTAGACCACTTTTGTACTAGTGCCAACACACTCTAGAGGGTTCTCAACCACTCTCTTGGGGCGAGATATGGGAGACAGTCTTGGATAGACAACAAGGCTACTCAAAATGTCTTGGTTGAGGCCTTTGGCCAAAATTCGTACACGTTGCTGGCAGTTGTTCATCTACATCGTACGAGTGAGAGATGCATGCAAGAGAGGTTACCTAGCTAAAAGCTCGTCTTCAAGAAATAGAAGAAGAAAGTAACCAGAAGCACTAAGAAAATGCTTGACAGCGAGAGGATCTGATTTCATTGAGGTACGTAATTTTTTACTTTTACGTTCATTAATTTCTTATTGGTGATATATATTTAAACTTAATTTTGTGCTATTGTAGGTTTGAAAACATGAGAAAATTGCATCTGCACCGCTTAGATTATGTTTTTTAGTTTTTTTACTTTTAGTTTAGGTTATTCATGTACTTTCCCGAACTACAAACTTGTACTTTTTTTATATTTGAATTAATTTTAATATAAATTAATTTTACATTACTTGTCTTGTTTTAGAATTTGAATCAATTTTAAAAATTAAATAATAAAAATTTTAAAAAGAATATTAAAAAGGTTTTTCTGACGCACCAGATGCATCTAGAATGGATGCCTCTAACGACGGGCGTCATGCCACGCTATGTCGATGTTGCATCAATCGTCCATTTAAGTTGGCATACCTATTGATGTCGCCGATACTATATTGTCGACGTGTGGATCAGACAGCGACATAACACTACTATCGACGCTTTGATCCGATGTCGACATTAGCTTACTATCGATGTGTTGACCATGTCGACGAATCATGCGTCACCCAAAACCCTATGCCAAAGTCGTCTTGTTTGGACATCGACATTTTCTCTGACGACGTGGCACACATGACGCTCATGTCGATGTTCTTTTCTGCATAGGCGTAAACATTGTCTATGCATTTTTTTTACTTTTGACGACGCATTACTGCATTGGCAGAACCATTACTTCTTGTAGCTAATGTTGAATACAAATGATTTTTTTTCTTTTTTAAAAAAATTAAATAATAACTAATATTTATTTTAAAATATAGGATAATATTATAAACTGAAAATTTAGTTGTAAATAATCAATTTATATTTCTTTAAGTTTATACATAGTTGAAGAAATTAAAAGGTTACAAAGTCTTTTGAGATCTCATTATTAAATATAAATTCACCATGTTTAGAAATTAAATTATTGAAGTAAATAGATAAAAACTTTTTATATTCTACAATGAAATTAAAGAATTTGAAAAGCATAAAATCAATATTAATAAACTGGAAAGTTAATATTGATTTTATTTTTGAATATTAGATAAATAAAAATAAATAATAAATCAATTAAAAATAACATAATTAATAAATCTCTTTTAGAAAATTTATTGAATAATAGTAAGGATAAGGATGTTTTTTTCATATAAATGACTTTTTTTATATAATTTAAATAATAACTAATAACTGTTAGAATAACATTGTTGTAATTTTAAAATTTGGCACGATAATATTGTAAATTTTTTTAGAAAACTCAGTGAATAGAACTCCTTTTTTCTTCATATAAATGAATTTTTTTAAAAAAATAAATAATAACTAATATTTATTTTAAAATATATGACTATATTATAAATATAAAATTTTGTAAGGGGTATAATTGTAAAAAAGGATTCTTCTCCCAAACTCTTAATGTAGTAAGGATAGTTAGAAAGTAGAGAGATAAAATACTTAAATTAAAAGAAGGAAAAATATAAATAGGACAGTCACCTATAAAAACACCAACTTACGGATTATTGATCTCTACCAAACTCTTTCTCAAACTTACGGATTATTGATCTCTCCCACAATAGTTTTAGTGGACCTTTGGTCTTCAAACTCTTTTAAGAACATGAGAGCCATCATGCCCATTCAAGAAGTTGAAAATTTTTTATCGTTAAAAGGGTTAGATCAAATTAAGTAGGAAGTTAAAAATTTTATAATATGTTAAAACCTGCACATTCAAGCAATTGAAAACTTTGATAACTATCTTTAATTAAGTAGGATAATTGCAGATGAAATTGAAGAAATTGAAGAAACAACTCAGAAAACAGATATTTCAACTTATTTTCATCAACTTGTTTGTGAAACCATTAGAACACAAACATTCGCTGAACAGAGACCAATACCATATGTCATGACATAGAACTAAAAAATCTAAATTTTCATTATCAGTTTGAAACTATGCCATCATTCTACTGCCCTTCAGGAGGACGAGCTTTAAGATCAAAATCACAGTCGTCCGAAACTTTTAATTCTTATGGAACCAACAATTATACCCTAAAAATCACCCACTGCAACAAAAAGTTTCTGCAAAACTGAAAATGTACGACTTACTTTAGAACCCAAACCCTACTTGTTAATAATCTTCAATAGTGAACAACAAGTACTGCAAGCGCAAAGCATATATTCAGCTACTAGTTTGAAGGATATGGAAAACATTTATTGATTTTACATTACATTTTCATGGGATGAAATTAAGGAAGCAAAGAGAGAGAAGAAAAAGCAGTTGAATAATTTAAAGAAATTGAAGCAATACCCTAAGTTCGACAAAGCACACATAAAATCAATTAAAGTTTAATATTACATATCGAAAGAGATAGGGGTGGGGACTGCAACGACGACACCGAAAACCCTTCCCTAGCCTCCCCTTCTTTGAAAAGTTTCTCAGAAACAAAGCCCTTCTTTGCAGAAATGTGTTTCGCAGATGTGGTAGGGCTTTTAAAGGCCAACTCTCGATGCCGTTCAAGCGGTGTAGACGCATGTATTAATGCATCGACAATCTTTTGCCAATTCCCGATGCCATTACTATTGTCTATTTCTTAGTTTTAATGCTATCACAGTTAAATTGTCTTTTGATTTACTACAACAAAGATGATATTAAGAATTTTAAAAGCCAAATCAAACTTATTCTAGCTAGTTCTATTATGTATGTGTATGTGACTACCAGGAGAAATCCAACCATTTCATTAACAAAAAGGAACAAATTCAAGTTTTTAATTCAAATTTTTAACAAAGAATGATATAAAGGTCAAATTGACACGAAACAGACATGATATACAAAAAAAAAAAAAAAAAAAAAAAAAACTCAAGATTGAATATGAACGTGGACTCGAAACTCACAACTAGCTAGGGCATAACTATAGCCCTAGAAATAGAGATAATATTTTTGTCCAATCGTTCGCCACAGCCTTAATCAAAGAAGATGGAGGTCGTGACAACCATTTTTCCCTCATGCATAAAGAAAGCCCCAGGATTTGAGGCTTGCATCATATGCAGGCAGAGAGAAAAAATATAAAAGAATGAAAGGAAGCTGGAAAGAAAAGAAGATAAAAAATAGAGGGCACAAAGTAATCTTCTTTATTGTGTATGAACCAATGGTAGATACAAAATATATATAGACATGACTTTCACAAGAAAGGAAATAAAAATACAAAAGGTAAAGGAAAATAGAATCATTACAGATTTGATATTTAAGGAAAAGGGAAGACCAAAATAAATACAAATACAGAAAATAAAGTAGAAGGAGAATCGTTACAGATTTGTTCTAACATCCTCCCTCAAACGAGAGGGTGATGAAATCACACCAAGTTTGGATCGAATATCACAAAAATGTGTCTCAGGTAAAGGTTTAGTGAGGCCATCGGCAAGCTGGTGCAGAGAAGGCACATAGTGAACATCCAGCTCCTTAGCGAGAACTTTATCCCGAACAAAATGAATATCCAATTCAACATGTTTACTTCTAGAGTGAAACACAAGATTAGCAGCCAGAGAAAGGGCACCTACATTATCACACCAGATGATAGGAGCTTTGGATGGACTAAAATCAATTTTAGATAAAAGAGACATGACCCAACTTAACTCATCAGCAGTATGAGCAAGGGACCGGTATTCATATTCAATATTAGAACGAGCAACAAGATGTCGTTTCTTAGAAGCCCAAGAGATAAGAGACGACCCAAGAAATATACAATGTGTAGCAATAGATTTACAATCATCAGGACTGCAAGCCTAATCAGCATTAGTGTAGGCAATAAGAGATAAATTCTCTGATTTTTGTAAGAACGGGCCATAGTATAATGTACCCTTAAGATAAAGAAGAACTTGTTTAACGACTTGCCAATGTACGAAAGTGGGATTTGGAGAAACTGACTTAGCTTGTTAACAATATAGGCGATATCAGGTCGAGTATGGGTTAAATACTAAAGGGAACCTAAAGCACTGTGATAAATAGTAGAATTTTCCATAGAAATTCCATCATATAGAGATAACTGCTTACCAGTAATAGCTGGTGTGGGACATGGTTTAATATGAGCAAGGTCAACATGTTCAAGCAGATCAAGGATGTACTTGGTTTGGGTGAGATAGATGTCTTACTCTGTTCGGTGAACTTCAACACCAAGGTAGTAGTGCAAGTCTCCCATGCCCTTGAGGAAAAATGTGTGACTGAGCTGAACCAAAAATTTATTAATCAGAGTGTTGTTGGAACCTGTCACAAGAATATCATCAACATAGATGGGGACTAAAATGATATCAACAAAGGTAGTGAGAAAAAACAACGAGTTATATGCTTTTGAATTTTGGAAACCCATTGAAAATGTAGGAGAATATGCTGAAGAATATTCCTTGTTTTGTTTATTGGTCAAAGTTCTGTATTTATACAAGAGTATGAAAATTATGCATAAATACTCTAATGCACAAATTAACTAAGGAATGTAATATAATTAGCCTAATGTAATGTAATTAGCCTAATTTACAGAATTTACATTAATACCCTCCCTCAAACTCAAGGTGGTAGAGTAGCGATCAACTTGAGTTTGGTAAGTAAGTGACAGAATCGATTAGATGGCAAGGCTTTGGTGAAGATATCCGCAGGTTGTTCAATAGTAGAAACAGAACGTAAGAGGAGGGTGTTGCTTAGGAGGTGGTGACGAACAAAGTGACAGTCATTTTCAATGTGTTTTGTACGTTCATGAAACACATCATTGTGAGCAATCTGAATGGCACTACGATTGTCACAATGGAGGAGGGTAGGACCCTGTTGAGGGACACCCATATCGGCAAGGAGCCACCGAAGCCATATAAGTTCAGCTGTAGCATCAGCCAGAGCACGATATTCAGATTCCGTACTGGAACGAGATATAACACTTTGTTTCTTACTACGCCATGAGATGAGAGAATCACCTAAGTAAAAACAGTATCCTGTAGTGGATCGTCGATCAGTAGGATCCCCCGCCCAATCAGCATCAGAATATCCCGACAACACAAGGGAAGACTGAGATGAGAATTGAAGACCATGTCCCAAGGTGCCTTTGACATAGCGAAGTATGCGTAGAACAGCAGTGAAATGAATTGTTCGAGGAGCAGCCATAAATTGACTGACAATATGAACAGCATATGCAATATCTGGGCGAGTTACTGTTAGGTATATAAGACTGCCAACAAGTTGCCGATACAAGCTTGCATCGTCAAGAGGAACACCATCAAACGGAGTTAGATGGACATGAGGATCTAACGGTGTTGAAGATGTGGTGGAGTCTGTAATTCCTGAGCGCGCTATTAGATCAGATGCATATTTCGCTTGAGATAACAGATAACCATCTGAACGGTGAGAGACTTCAAGACCGAGAAAGTAATTGAGAGATCCAAGGTCTTTCATCTCAAAATGTTGACCAAGATATTGTTGTAGGTCGGATATGGCCTGTTGATCATTACCAGTAATAATCATATCATCAACATAAAGAAGGAGAAGAACAATACCATGAGTTGTCTGTCGTGTAAAAAGGGCATTGTCGTGAGAGCTGGAGGTAAATCCAAGTTGAGTAATGGTGGAGCTAAACGTGGCAAACCAAGCTCGTGGAGCCTGTTTTAGACCGTATAGAGCGCGACGAAGGAGACACACCTTGTTGGGAGGAGGAGAAGTTCCCTGAGGTGGCTTCATATACACTTCTTCAGATAGGTTGCCGTTAAGAAATGCATTTTTGACATCCATCTGAAGAAGAGGCCACTGTTTGGCAGCAGCAACAGCTAACAAGCTGCGAACAGATGTCATCCGGGCAACAGGGGCAAATGTTTCTTCATAGTCAATCCCATATTCTTGTGAGTATCCTTTTGCAACAAGCCGAGCTTTATAACGTTCAATAGTTCCATCAGAGTGAGTTTTGATTTTGTAAATCCATTTGCAACCAATGGGTCTTTTACCGGGAGGTAAATCAACATAGTCCCAAGTGTGCGTCTTTTCAAGAGCCTGTAATTCTTCATCCATTGCTTTCTGCCATACTGGGTTAGTACTGGCCTCTTGATAAGAGGTGGGTTCAACAAGGGAAACAATGGTAGAAAAACAATGGTAATCAGTGAGATGAGTGGGAGGTTCTCTTACCCGGGTAGAGCGACGAAGAGGAGTAGCAGGTGGCGATTCAGGAACATCATCGGAGACAGACGGTGGATCCAGATTTGCAGTAGCAGGTGAAGATTGTGCAAGCTCAGTATCCAAGGTGGGTTCAGAGAGAGGAAAAAGGTCAACAGATGTATTTGTAAAGAAAGATTGAGGACTAGAGAAAGAGGTGTGGAAGGAGGACAAACGAGAGAACATAGTGTGTTCCCAAAAGGTGACATGCCGAGATATCCGGAGTCGGTTGGAAAGAGGGTCCCAACAACGAAATCCTTTGTGTTCGGTGCCATAGCCAAGGAAGCAACAACAGAGACGGGCACGTGGTTCAAGTTTATTGTGTTCATGAGGATGTAACAGAACGAAGCAGGCACTACCAAAAACTTTGAGTTTAGAATAGTCGGGAGAAATACCATATAGTTTTTCGAACGGAGAGGTGTTTTGAAGGACAGAGGAAGGGAGACGATTGATTGTATATACTGATGTAAGGGCAGCTTCACCCCAGAATTTTTCTGGACAAGAGGCAGAAAGAAGGAGGGCACGTACTGAGTCAAGAATGTGACGATGTTTGCGCTCAGCACGTCCATTTTGTTGAGAGGTATGAGGGCAAGAGCGCTGAACAATAGTGCCCTGTTGGGAAAGAAAAGAAAGAAGGATGGAATCTTTATATTCCAAAGCATTATCAGTGCGAAGAATTTTGATGGGAGAGGAAAATTGAGTGCGAATCATGTTAGCAAACTCAATATATGTGCGAGATAATTCAGAACGATGTTTTAGAAAGTAAATCCATGTAAATCGAGAGTAGTCATCAATGAATAAAACATAGTAGCGATAACCATGAACAGTAGTAATTGGGGCAGGACCCCAAATATCAGAATGCACTAAATCAAAAGGTTTATCACAATTAGAGATGGATTGAGAAAAAGATAAGGCAGGTTGTTTAGCAAGTTTGCAATTCAAACAATTAAAAGGAACAAACTTAGTAAGATTAGTCAAATTGTTAACAGAAATTAAATGACGAAGTTTTTCAGAGGAAGCATGACCAAGACGAAGATGCCACTGATATGTGTCAGAATCAGTGACTGAAGCAGAGATGGAAGAAGGAGATGAAACCCGAAGTGATGTGAGCTCAAACAATCTTCCCACTTTGCGACCCGTTCCAATCGTCTGTCCCGTCTGCGGATCCTGAACCTGACAACCATTGGGAGAAAATGAAACATTTAAGCCAAGATCACATAATTGACCAACAGACACTAGATTAAAGGTCAGGTTAGGAACACAGTAAGTATGGGGAAGATGTAAACTGGGAGTATCAATGGTACCAGTATGAGAGATGTTCATACAATTACCATCAGCAGCATAAATAGGAGGTAAAGATTTTGTAGGGCTAGAAGTAGACATAAGAGAAGAGTCAGAGGTCATATGATTACAACAGGCAGAATCAAGAAGCCATCGATTACCTGATGAAACAGCAAGAGCAGAGGATGATGAAATTAGTTGATTCAATAAGCTCTGAAGATCACTTATCTGAATGAGGGATGAATCATCCGAGGTCGCAGCAACAACAGATGAGGAACCATGTTTGGTAAAAATTTTCTCTTTTGTGGAAGTGCTAGGAGGTCGGGGTGGTCTGGTAGGGCAGTTATCCAGAATGTGGCCATGTTTATGGCAGTACCTGCACTCTATTTTAGGACAGTTACTAAATTTGTGACCAGAGAGCTTACAATTCTTACAAAACATATTTGCGGCTCTGTTGGGAGTGTATGTGCTAGCAAGGACAACATCAGATTGTTTAGTAGAGTTGATGCCAAGACGCTTTTCTTCAAACAGAATTTCTTGAATAGCTGCATCTAATGAGGGTAAGGGATTCCGGTGTAGTAAAGCAGCTCTAACAGATTCATATTCTGGACGTAATCCCATAAGGACTTTAATAAGGCGAAGATGATCTTTGCTGATGTTCGCTTGGTCAAGTTGAGTCCAAATGGGTTGAAGAACTGCCAAATATTCATTAACAGACTGACCAATATCTTGATTTAGATTTACAAGTGTACTGTGCAGTTGGTAATAATGGGCTAAACCAATAGACTTGAAGCGTGTAGACAAAAAATCCCATAATATTTTAGCATCATCAAAGGCATCAAACTGTGCATGTATAGCGGGAATAGAGGTGTTACCAAGCCAGGTGATAATTTGATGATTTTTACTGTCCCAATCTTCGAGACGTTCAATGAATGTGTTATCCCCTTCCTTTGCAGTTGGTTTGGTGATGTCGCCAGTTACAATGCGCCATAGTTTTCTTCCAATAAGAAAACTTTTCATTTGATTTGCCCATGTGATATAATTTGTACCATCAAGTATTGTAGAAATGGGTCTAAAGATATGGTCTCTCTCCATTTTGATTTGAGGTTAACAATGCGGATTTTCGGCCGAGTTTTGACTGATTCGTGACTGGATTCGTTTGATTTGAGGTTAACAATGCAGATTTTCGGCCGAGTTTTGACTGATTCGTGACTGGATTCGTCAGATCTGGGTTTTACTGTATTTTGCGGCTGAGATTTGCTTTGCAAGACTGGGATTCGTGACAGGTGAGCGTCTTCACAGCTGGGTCGCGGCGACTGGATTCAGGGGTTCACGGCTGGGAACGGAGACAAAAAAATTGAAGACAAACGGCTGAAAGATTCGTCAGATCTGGTGGGCGGCGTCGGACGGTAGACGTCGTCTTGCACTCACGACTGGAAGAGAAGTCGCGTGCGGCTTGGAACGACAGAGGAATAAGGACAGAACGACTACGAGGCGCGTATCTCAGCGGTGTAGATTGGAGACAGATCGGAGCGGCGTAGACTGGCGCTTCGCCGATGGAGACAGATCGGAGCGGAAATGGACACCTGCGATGCCGAGGCTGCGACTAATCGGCGCGACACCGATGCTGTGGTGGAATGGCTGCGAGTCGTGATGAAGATACGGGACGGAGACGGTTCGAGATGTGGCGGAACGGCTGCGAGGCACGATGAGGATGCGGGATGGAGACGATTCGGGACGCAGCTCTTCCTGGAGGTATTAAGACGATTCGGGATGGAGACGTTCAGGGGTGGTTGGCGGCGGCGGCGGCGATTGAGATAGAGCCTGAAAACCCTAGCTCTAATACCATGTAGGAGAATATGCTGACGAATATTCCTTGTTTTGTTTATTGGTCAAAGTTCTGTATTTATACAAGAGTATGAAAATTATGCATAAATACCCTAATGCACAAATTAACTAAGGAATGTAATATAATTAGCCTAATGTAATGTAATTAGCCTAATTTACAGAATTTACATTAATAGAAAAAATGTTAATCGAAGCTTATCAAACCAGGCACGTGGAGCTTGTTTAAGACCATACAAAGCACGATTTAATTTGCAAACATAATTTGGTCAATATGGATCCACAAGACCTTTTGGTTATTTCATATACACGGTTTCTTCAAGATGCCCATTAAGAAAGGCATTATTTATGTCAGGTTGACGAATATCCCATTATTCTGAGGTGGCAAGAGCTAGAATGAGACTAAATAGTAGAAGCTTTAATAACATGACTAAAAGTTTCATGGAAGTTAATGCCTGGTTGTTGATGAAAACCCTTGGCAACTAGTCGTGCCTTGTATTTATGGACAGTTCTATCAGGATGACGTTTCAACTTGAACACCCATTTATTTCCAATCAGATTGTATTTGACAGAAGGAGGAACAAAAGTCCAAGTGTCATTTTTAATAGGGCACTCATTTCTTCATTCATAGAAGCACGCCAATGGTCAGATTGAAGGGCTTGAAAGGCAGAACGTGGTTCAACATTAAGTAGAGATGCACCCTCAGCATAAACATGATAGGCATATTTGGGGTGTTAAGCTAAAAACACCACTTTTGGATCGTGTGAGGCTGGGTTGCTTGAGGAAGTTCATCAAGGTGCAAACTATCAGAGGGAAACAATGTGGAAACATCAACAATTTCACATGGAGCTATATGAGGTTCTAGATTTACCACTTCCTGAGAGGAATCTGCAAGTATCTGAGCTTGGTGTCCGGATGGTGACAGGTGATGTTCCATTGACTTCATTTGAAATTGCCACTTGATCTGAACAAGAAAAATTGGAAGGTGTTGCCACGTTGGTTGAACATCGAGGAATAGAAGGACCATTGAATGTGGGGCAAGGTGAAGATGGTGAACCTAAGGGTGAAGGAATGTGCTGAACATCAGTAGGTGAAGAGATAGGAGGTGACACGACAGAGAGAGTAGGTGAAGAGGGAAAAGGAATTATGGTTTCAAAATTTTGTTGTTTGGGTATTGAGGTGGTAAGAAATCCATTTTTGAAAGGAAACTCAATTTTATAAAAAATAACATTTACGGGAGATGTAGGTACGACCACTAGAGCTTAAACATTTATAACCTTTGTGAGTTTCGTTGTAGTCCAAGAAAACATACAATGTATTATGAAATTAAAATTTGTGTGTTTGATAAGAACGAAGACATGGAAAGCAAGCACAACCGAATGATTTTAGTAAAAAAATAATTGGGCTTCCTTTGAAAAGCTTTCTCCCAAGGAGATAAATGATTAAGGATTGGTGTGGGTAGGCGATTGATGATATAGATAGCAGAGACAAAAGTATCCCACCAAAAACGTAAGGGCATAGATGCTTGAGCAAGAGGGGTGAGCCCCATTTCAACAATATGTCTATGCTTTCGTTCAACTATTCTATTTTGTTGACTTGTGTGAGGACATGGATGTCGAAACATGATTCCTTTGTCCTTTAAGAAAGAAGAAAAGGATCAAAATTCACCTTCCCAATCACTTTGTATGTTTTAATTTTCTTTTCAAATTTGTTTTCGACAAGGTTTTTGTATTGAATAAATGCAGAAAAAGCTTCTTTTTTTGTGTTTAAGAGGATAAATGTAGGTGAAATGAGTATAGTTGTCAACAAGGCTAATATAGAGCCGAAAACCAGCAGTAGAAGGAATAGGAGACAGTCCCCAAAGATCACAATGAATGAGCTCTAATAGTTGAGAAGTAAAAGAATTTTAGATAGGAAATGATAAACTATGGGATTTTCCATACTGACAAGCATTGCAAAAAGAAGATTTTTCATTGAAGGAAAAAGAAATATTACAACTTTTGACTACTGAATTTAAAATACGATCAGAAGTATGGCCTAATATGTGATGCCATATTACTTTACACACGACATTAGTAGATTTATAAGGATTCTGAGAAGATAGATTGGAAGACTCGACAAAACTTTTTTGCATTAAGACTATTAGTTGACTCGAACAACTTCTGGAGAGGAGATGGAGAAGTAAAAGAAATTTGAACTTCGCCTTTGGAAGGAGATTGATGCGGGAGAGATAGTTGGTAGAGTCCAATTTTAAGTATTCCTTGCAACACCACCTTCCTGGTTTCCTTGTCCTTCACAAAGTAACAATTAGAATGAAATTCTAGTTAACTTAGCAACACTCAACAAATTTTGCTGAATATGTGGCACATGTAGAACGACATTTTTCAATTTAAGGGGCATTTGATCTGAAGAAACATTAATATTACCAACATGTGCTATGGTCTATTTTGTTCCATCTCCAACCGTTAAAGAACCAGTACCATAATATTTAGTTTTGAATTGAAGATTACCATAATCATTGGTGATATGGTTTGCAGCTCCACTATCTGCCAACAAATTTGGATTTGTCAAAATTTCAGGAGTAGCAATAAAGGTTGTTGTATTATTGTTTACCCGACTGTTGTTTGCTCTTGGATTGTCAAATTCCTCTTCAAAATGATGGTAACAAAGAGCAGCTCCATGACCAAATTTCCCACAGAGTTGACAAGTGGGTTTAGAATTATTACCTCTATGATTGTTATTGAACCTACGCCTCTTCGATTTTGAAATGTGCCACCACTAACATTGTTACCTCTTCCTTGAGATTGATTGTTGTTAAAGTGGTTGTTGTTATGATTTCGAGAGATATATCTTGGAAAGCAGTGTTTGTTGCTTATTCTTAACATTGTTGGTTTGCCTGCTGTAAACATAATTTGCACTAGCATCTCCAAAATCTCCATTAGTATTAACAATATTCAAGTGAACTAGTTTGGTTTCGAATATTACCAAGGTTGAGTAAACATCATGCCAGGTTGGAGAGTTCTTACCTTCAATATCACACACAATTAAAATATATTCGGCGTCAAGCCCCGCTAAGACATAGGAGATTATTAGATCATCCTGAGAAATTGTTGATCCTGCTAGTTGCATATTTTTTGATGTAATTTGTTTCATCATGGATAGATATTCTGCCATTCTCATTGTTCATTTTCTAGTATTTGGAAGGATTGATCTCAATTGATTTATACGGGCTCCGCTAGCTGCACCATAGAGTTCCTCCAGAGCCAAACATACTTCTCTTGACTTGTCAAATTAACGACCTCTGATGCCACAAATGGAGTCATCAAACCAAGTAAACCATCTAAGAAGAGCTTGATCTGTTGCTGTCCATTCCTCAAAGACTGGATTAATAATTGAAGTAGAAGAACCAGCTTCACCATTTGACTTTAAGGATTGAGGTGATTGAGTTTTTGTGCCAAGAACATACCCATCGGCCTTTTGACCTCGAAGAATAGCAAGAACCATGCCTCTCGATAGGCCAATCTTTTTCATAAAGCTTAACAGAGAGATATGCCCAAAGGGTGTCCAAACGAAGTGTTGATGGCAATATACATTGAGGCAATAGTCACCTAAGTGTTTTGGGTTTTAATGGTGGCGGTGTTTTAAACTAAAATCAGACATGACGTTGGACTTTGATTCTCTGATGCCAAGAGAAAAAATATAAAAGAAAGAAAGAAAATTGGAAAGGAAAGAAGATAAAAACAGAGGGCGCAAAGTAATCATCTTTATCATCTTTATTGTGTATTAAGCAATGATAGATACAAAATATACATAGACATGACAGACTTTGACAAAAAAGGAAATAAAAATACAAAGGGTAAAGGAAAATGAAATCATTACAGGTCTGATATTTAAGGAAAAGGGAAGACCAAAATTGTAAATACAAATACCAAAAGTAAAGTAGGAAAGTAGGAAACCCTAATTCAACACTTTTTATATATCACATTAATTCATCTAAAGTAAGTTCTTTCAAATTGTCTAAAAAGCTCATTCGAGAGTGTGACAAGTACGATACTAGTAGACAATCTTTTTCTCTCTTGATCTTTTCTAGCTAGGTCATCTTCACATTGTCCCATGTATCATTTTTGTTAGATAAACCCTCACCCGAACGCTTTATTTTGAGTCATGACATCATTTCATTCTAGTCACATACCGCCACACTTTTTTCTTTCTTTCAAAAGGATGGTATTTAATTTGATTCTCCTTTTTCCAAAATATACCCTTAATTATTGTTATCTTACTTTTTTTTTCCCATATATTATTCATTTTCTTCGCACAAAGTTTCAAATCATCATTATTTAATCTCTTTAATTTTATTTACTCCCCATTTGAGAAAGATAAAAGTAAACAACTAAAAAGATTATGAGTAATTTATACATATGCTTTTCTCTCTTCTAATGCCTTCACTTGATTACAATCATATTACAACATGCACATTTTGTACATAGAATACACAATAACCCTTCATCAAATGATCAATATTTACATAAAGAAGAGAGATAAGAGAAAGGAGAGTTATTGAGGTAAATAATTAAGAACCATAGACAAAGGTACTAAGCAAAGCCCTCTTTTCTTCAGTTCTGTGTAGTCATTGCCAATTCCAATAAGATTATCCATTTCTCTTCTCTCCTCCACCTGCACCAAAAAAAAAAAAAAACAAAACACTTGCATTATTTAATATTTTTCCAAAACTTATTTCCACTCTCTTCTGCTTGAGTAAATTAAATGAAAATTAAAAACAAAAACCACTATATATATTTACCTCAGGAGCTATTAAATTGTCTCTGTGCTTCTGGTTCTTGCTAAAGTAGGTTGAACCAGATATCTGTATATATTTAGACCAAAGAAAACTCATATATCAGCCCAAACCCGACATCGTTAAAATACTATTGAACTCAAAAACTTAAGCGAAAGTCGAGAGTTTGGATGAATTTAAAATTGATTTGAGAAAAAGAAATAATATCATAGGATCAATAAAACAGAAAATCTTATCCTATTTACGGTATATGGGAGAGATTTTAAAACGGTCGTTAAAGTCACTTTTATTATTGTTTTTTAATATAGTAATTAAAAATCAATGTAATGATTGATTTTTATAGGTTGAAAAGAAGAATTGTAACACAACATTTGTTACAATCATATCTGTTGATTAACAAATGAGGAATCTGAGTTTAATAAATTTAATCTTCTCTATTCCTATGGTAATTAACAACAAAAATAGAATAAAGAAATTAAAGAGAGAGAGAGAGAGAGAGACCTTGGGACTATTAACAGGAGAGCTAGCAGTATCCTCCAAAGCTTCATCTTTAACAAACAACTCTTTGATCATCTTCCTCTTCTTAAAAAAGTTGATATGATCATCATCCTTGTAACCGAACCCGGGTTGTTCGGAAACTTGGTCGTTGTGGTCATGAGGTAGTTTACGATGGGCGACGGAGGAGGCAGCGTCCGTGACATCAAGAGAAAAGTGGGAGGAAGCTGAGAAGGAAGTGAGTGATTGATTATGAGAGTTAGGGTTGTCTGTGTTGAGGAAATCTTCAAAGTAAATGGTCCACCCACTGTCCTCCGGCGATTCTTCACCGTGATAGTTAAGGGAATTATTATTGGTGGAGTTCTCATTGGCCATATGAAGAATGAATGAAGGATGAGAGAGAGAGAGGGTTGAATTAATAAGGAGGAAGAAAAGGGGAAGTATAAATAATAATAATAATAATAATAATAGCGTAAAAGTTGAAAATTAATTGTGTGTGGGAGCAGTGGCCCGCTTTGTTTTGTTTTGGGAGTAGGAAATGAGCAGTTTGGACGTGGGGTTTATTCTTCTTATTCACACACAAACTTGTGTTGATCAAATTTAGTTTATTTAAGGATCCTACATTTTCTGTTTAAATAATAATACTTTACTTTCATCTCCCTTTTCTACTTTTAACTTTACTTTAATATTATTACTCTCTCTTTCATTCTTCTGAAAACAAATTGACTATTTTCATCCCTTCAACCTCATCTTCATTCCATGAGCTAAAACTATCACTTAAAAAATAAATGTAAATACGCTTGACTCATTAGAATTCAACGTGCTTGATTTAAAAAGTTCTCGTAAAAAATGGTCTCAATATATATTGTGTATTGTGCGTGTATAATTACCCTTTTGTAATATTTATATAATGTATTTGTTTATGTTTTTATCCTTATTTAATATAATTTTGTATTTTGAAGGGTAAAGTTTAAATTGATATAATGGAAATGTGTGAATGTTGTTTTTAGAATTTGGTTTTTTTTTTCAATATAATAGAATCCAAATGTGTACCAAAGTTAATGAATCCGAAAATCATTGAAAAGAAAAATCTCCATTGTCAACAAAACTTAGGGGCAGTTCAGCAGGAAATGATTGCCAATAATTAAATACGTTATTTATAGGGGAATCCTTATGAATAATATTTTTTTTTTTCATTTAAAATTTAAAATAAATTTAAGCTTGCTAGGTCATATTCTTTATTAAGTAATCTACTCCTTGAAAATATTATAAATTTTGAGTCTAATGTCAACCACACATTCTTTTTATTATAAAAATATTAGTTTTTTAAACTTGTTTCTTTCCGATTCTTTTTAACCTCTCTCTTTAAAATGTTAAGTATACATGAAATCAATAATAATAATAATAATAATAATAATAATAATAATAATAAATAAATAAAGTTTATTATTATTATTACATCATCATCATCACCATCACCATCACTATCACCACCACCACCACCATGAAAATTATTGTAAATGACAAAATTACTGAAACAAAATATAGTAAAACTTTATATTCTATAAGTGATACACACTATTGATAGACTCCTATTAGATTAGTACTAATAAATACTAGTAGCAGTCTACTAGTGGCTATCAATGCATATCATGAATAGAATATAAAGTTTTGCAATATTTTGATTCATTTTGATCCATTTGAAAATAGAGGCATTTTTAAAAATAGCAAAATAAATTAAAATATTTACAAGCTATAGTAAAATCTTGGATTCTATCAATGATTGTCTTCTATCACTATAGTATATATCAATGACTATCAATGATAGAATTTGCTATAAATTATAAATATTTTGTAAAATTTGCTATTTTTGAAAATTTTCTTCGAAAATAACCTTAATAACAATAAGGGACATTTTCAAATATAATAAAATCTATCAAATTCTCTATTAATGCATTGATTGACTAGTTTTATTAAAGGAAAAATTTTTGAGCACCATGTTGGACAACATGTAACAACAAACATTGGGACCGCTACATCAACAAAATATTCTTACCATATATGAAAGATTGATTTGCATATTTGTGGAACATTTGTTCTTCAGCATATCTTCAACTTTTGTTTCCTACAAATAATATTTATTCTCTCTTAAGTTAATATTCTATAGACTAGCCATATATATGTGTGAGTGTCTTACTCTTTCATTTTTGGTTAGGGGTTAGTTAGCTCATTAGAAAAATGTGTGTATTTAACATTTTGAGTTTATGATTTGTCTATAAGTCTCAACCTTCATGTATTGATAGTGAAAATATATGTGCTTCTTGTCATTAAGACTTTTGATTTGGTAGTCTTTGTAGAACTTGGGGAGGAGTCCAATATTGATATTATATTTATGGAGAGCCTAACTATAGTGAATGTAAGGGGATCTCACTCTTAGGAGGAATCTAAGCATATTGTATTGAGGGAATATCATACAAGTTTAAAGAAACATGTTGTGGAAGTGAGAGGAATTCAAACTTAGGAGTCGGAGCCTAAGTAGACCGTATAAGAATTTTAAGATTTTTCGATGGAACGATACATTGGAAAATTAAATTACACATGATTTGTCGTCACTAAAGGAGTTGGGAGACACCCATGGGGACAACCAATAGTAGACGTATATTATTCATGTTTCTATGATTTTTTAATTTCTAAAACTTGATGTGATTGAAACCATAAGATTAAAATCTAATAGAAAATCCCAAAAGCATTTTGTGCTTAAGTCTAAAATTTATTAATACAAATTAAAAGAAGATTAATTACAAGGCATCATTGTTTCAATACATGACTTGATAGAAAGGAAGGTTAAAATAACTTTCTTCCAAAAATACATCTAGGTTTAAATTAATAAGCATCTAACTTCAACCAAAAACAAAAAAAAAATCTTTTTTCCTTCTTGTTCGCCTCAACTCCTACAATAATAAGTAATTAATTCAAGGAGGCCCAATTAGTTTCCATATTTAGTAATAAGCAATGCATATAATAACTAAACACTCTTAAATAGTTTAGAAAAATTTATCATAAGTACCCCAAACATCAATTTTAATGCATATCTCAACCCTTTACAAACACAGAAAAAAAAAATGAATGTCTTTCAAAACAACATTCATACAAACACATCAATATACAAACAATTAACAACCATACAAATTCTTTCAAAACAACATTCATACAAACACATGAAACAAATTCTTTCAAAACAACCCTCATCCCTCCCCCCACCCCCCAAATCACAACAAACATTTCAAGCGTTAAACAAACATTCCAATCCCTCAAACACGAAAATGCAAAACAACCTATCAATTCAAACAATGGTACAAATACTCCTTACCCCAAACATTATCTTCTCGAAAATCCCTCACAACTTGTCTACAATCAAACATACATAAAAAAAAATATTTCATACGAGCTACCATAATGGCATGATAATTAACCATAACATCGTGCATCTACACGTATGAGTCTACTATTAGAGATTTAGTTTATACCTATTTTATGGTCCTCGTGATACTGCATCATTTGTTCAATCATCTTTTTCATGTCCTCCATTTGTCTTGTGTGAGATTCTTCCATCTCTTATTTTATCTATTGTTTTGCCTCTTCATCGCTTTCAACTTTAACTGGGATTAGCAAAATTCTGCTTACAATGCTTGCATTTGTCATGTCTCGCCTACTTCGCTCTCTGCGAGGAAATGGAGACACGAATGCTTAGACATTCTACATAATATTCTCAGCGAGCATCGTGTGGAACGCCTAGTAAGTAGAATTAAAAAGAAAATCGTAAAGAAATTTAACATAGGATTTGGAATTTGATGGATTTCAAGATCCACATTGACATTTCATTGATAAGTACTTTTAGCACTGCTTACAACAATCAATACAGACTATTAAATGAAACAATACTTGGACTTTCCTTGCCTAGCTATTATATACTGTGTGAATAGACAATGGCCACTACCAAAGTGATGCGATCGAGGAGGAACAATAGACGATCAAAGCTGTAAGTTCAATCTTGGATGTCATTTGTCACCTAAGGGGGGTAAAACAAAACATTTGAAAGGTTAGGCTAAAACGTTTAGTGAGTGGGGTCTTTTATTAATGCCTTTAATAAATCAAATTTTCCTTAACACAACATATACATTTTGCCAAAACATACTATATAAATAACATGTGAGTCAATCATTACATTTTTTAGTTTAAAACACTCATTCCAGGGCGTTAAGTATTTCTCATACATGATTTTTCCATATGATTTGTACTCATTTCCTCAGCTCAAACGTTTATTACATTCTTTTGTCAAGTTGAAGCTATGTGGAGTAATCTCAACGCATTTATTAAGTTACATCAATTCCACTATGCATAACGCATCTTCTAATGTCAGATCACACAGCAAGCATGATGCATCCTATTTAAGATCACACAACATGAATAGGTCATTCTATTCCAAATGGCACAGCAGAAATATAACATCTTATCTCATATCACACAACAAGGATAAGACACTATATCACATAAGGTACAAAGATTATTTCATTTAAACGTTTATTAGTTCTCATACATTCTCCAGAACCCACGTTTCATCACATCATCCCAATGTACAATAAACTATATTTGTTTGCAAGTCGTATGCATTTTAAGAATTTGGAAGCATAAGGAAAATCATATAATTCATGGTCTTAATATAAATACATTGAAAGATTCAAACACATTTTAGAAATTCTTTTTAACTTGAAAACATTTTGTAAAAATAACCATTTACCAACACGGTCAACTAGCTTCCTCGACCAAGAGTTTTCTTTTCACTTTCCTACAAGTCTTATTGGATTCAGGCTTGTTTTGGATATTTGAAAACCTTAGAAATCTTCTTAATTCTCTCTTAAGTGAGTTATAGGTAAAGCAACTTCAAACTAATCTGAATTCATTTATTTATAGGTTTCAGTGAGTTTTCCCATGTCAGAATGATTACCCTTTCTGACGTCGGGAAGTGGTCCAATCTCGAAGCTCCACGTGTCTCTGCCCAACCCTTATCCTTAATTTGGATTGGACGATAGAGTACAATCAATCGTTGGCCTACTGACATCAGGGTCACATCACTGTTCTTAGGTGAAGTATCCTCAACTTGCCCAGTTGTCCGCTGCATACTCTCTTTGTGTACACTACAAGAAAATGAATGTCTCCCGATGCACAAAGGCGTTGGAAAATATATGAAAAAGTGTTGGAAAATTCTTCTCTGACGCATAAATCCATGTTGGGATCGAAGTCAAGGAAAATGAGTCGATAGAGGATCTCCCGATGTTATATTTTGTGCGTCGGGAAGACCAGATGGTGAACGACAAAGGGAATCTTCTTCCACTTTTGGAACTCTAAAATCTCTCTCTCTCTCGTTTTTCGACCTCCTTTCAAATCTGTAAAACATATCTAAAAAAAGGTTTTAAAGGAGAACTCTTAACATCGATTAGGGTGCGTCAGAAGTTCCCTCACCAAGACCGACGTCATTATGCATAGCGTTGGAAGAAGTTAAATATATTAAAAAAATTATAAACTTCTCCCGACGTTGTTATGCATGTAGGGAAAAGTTAAATATAATAAAAAATCATAAACTTCTTCTGATGTTGTTATGCATCACATCAGGAGAAGTTAAATATAATAAAAAATTATAAACTTCTCTCGACACCATTGTTCATGGCATCTGGAGAAGCTTATAATTTTTTTTAATAAATCACCTTATAAAATTGTCGCCTTATGTTGTGTTGGGATTTCCAACATTTCTCGACGGAGCTTTTACTGCCTTAGAGAAGCTTTTTTCTCGACGTTACTTATCCTAGCATTCGTGTTGTGCGTCAGAAAATTAATACATATTTTCTTGTAGCGGTAGTGACCTATCGTAGGGCCTTTAATGCGTTGGTGGTACACGATTAAGGCATCACAATATTTCCATTGCATGCGCTTTATTGCATTTTTAAAGTTGAATCACTCGATGAACTATCACCTCCTACTTGATTTAGGTTTCAATCTCTATTCTGGGCCTTTTGAGTAGCTTGGTCGCTTACCCAAAACTTGATCAATGATTTCATCTCCGGTTAATGGTTGTGATTCATCTACAGTAGTTGTTGTCTCTTGGAAACTTACCATTTGATTCTGATAACAAATAAAAGCAACTTATTATCATGTTCTAAGTACCAACCAATTATGAAAAATGGTGTAAAGATACATTTGTTTTCTTATATTGGCATCATCGACAGCTTGATTGACCCACTTTCCTCTATTACTATGTGTTGCCTCAAACAAGCCGATTCTTCCCAATTCTTTACCATGCTTGACGTTGTGCAATATTATTGACATATGTAGAATTTCATGAACACAGTTTTACGAATGTAGAAAGATAGTTAGCATATAACACTTACATAGTCATGTTGAATATGAATGAATGTCTTTGACCCAGCCTGGTGATTGAATTCCAACTTTGATCGATTGTTTTTATTTTTCTTCAACGATTCCTAACATAAGTGAATAGGTAATTAAATTATGAATAGATAATTGAATCTCAATAAGTTAATATTTAGACTTATCATTTTCAAAAAAGAAAAAAAACCTTTTCAAAAAATATTTCTTAAACTGCCTAGATGCGTGCTCGGTCAGGACCACCATGTTTTTTGTAATGCTTGTGTAAATTTGTTTGGTACTCCTTAAAGGATTTTTTCATTTGATGTTCAATAAACTTGTGAAATTCTAGCTTGGACAAGTCAACGATGTAAAGGTTCTACTATGTATGGAAAAAAATTACAAATAATATAATTACCAAGATGCCCCCTCAAGATAGTGTCACTTTGGATTCACCTATCTTGTACTAAATACTTGTCTGGGCTTAATGGGCTAATTTCCAACATGTCCCCTCAAGATGATGTTAAATTTGATAGTATGGGGTTCCATCTCAAAACCAATTGGCAATGAGAGGAGTAGTTCATCTATGTTATATGGAGTATGAGTCCCCTTGGTTTTTCCAATGTGAGACTCTTAATATCTCCAATATGGATGTCAATAGGAATCCTCTCATGTTAAATGACATACCTCTTTGAAGCCATATCACGTGAATGACCACAATGAATCCTATTATCGCAGAGCTAGTATCTATAGAAAAAATATATTAAATATCTTGTTTTCCTGTTTGTGGCATAAAAAAAGTACGTGAACAATCCATTAACCTAGTGTATGTCCCATAGAAGATCCTGTGTGTGGCAGATCGTCCATTTCATGAAAATTTTCTTCTACCTCATTATGTCTATTCAGATTCGACACTGTACCTGCAAAATAACAATCAAATATCAAAGTTAAGAGTAAAATCAACCAATACAAATAAGTATAAAAGTACTACTAAATGCAAAATAACATTTAAATCTCAAAGTTACATGCACGTTATTCGTCATTTTCTGAATCATAAAAAATCAAACTACCACTAGTAGATAATTTAAGTTATCTTCTTAATCATTAATGAATTCATTATCTTCATGTTGAAGCATCAGTCGTTCTGTAAATATAGGATCAACATCATCCTTATATAATGTATCATCCTCAATATATTCATCAATAGAGACTCTACCGACAAATTTTGGTAACTTAAGCAAAGCATTTTTAGTAACATCTACCTCTAGCACGTCTCATATTTGTTTATTTGAAACTATCTTTACAAATATGTAGGACATGTTTGATAACCCTTAGTACTCAAACTAGATATCACCATACGTAGGAAAGTCGTTAATGATCTACAACAAAGAAGCATGTAGTTGAAAGAATTCACTGATGGAACAATCATAAGTTTGCACACCATTATTCCATAAGATATTTTACACTTCCACTAGTGGTTGCAAGTAAACATCAATTTCTTTTCTAGGAGATTTTGAGTCGGGTATAAGCAAAGACATGGAAAATTTTGTCTCTTTCATATATTTCTAAGGTGGAAAATTATAAGAAATTATCACTATAGGCCACATACTATATGAAGTGCTCATATTTCCAAAAGGATTAAATCCATTTGAAACTAATGTTAAACGAATATTTCGTGGGTCTATAGAAAATCAAGAAAATTCACAATCAACATGCTTCCAACATTTAGCATTAGTTGGAATTCTTAACACATTATCCATTTGAACTCGCTTATCTTGATGCCATCTTATTCCAGCACCTTCTTTTAATGCAAACAATCGGTAGCCTAGGTATCAAGGAAAAATGGCGAACACCTTATGCGAAATCTTCTTTCCTTTAACATCGTCAACTTATATCCTGACTCGTCACATGTTGGACAATGTTGGTATTCAACGAATTCTTTCTAGCATAATATACAATCATATTTGGAAGCATGAATACAGTTTCATAGTCTAGACCTAAACCACAAACCACACAATTTTTGTTTTACTTCATAGAATGAACTAGGTATGGAGGCATCGATTGAAAATGCTTCTTTCAACAATTCTAGTAACATGCCAGATGATTTATTACTCCACCAATTAACAAGTTTGATATGCATCAACTTTACTAAGAAGTTTAATGAGGAAATTTTGGTACACGATATTTGTAGTATCCCCTTCATGTACATTAATAGGCATCTCATTCTCAACTTCCTATACATATTCATGGTCAATTCGAACTTGCAGCTATTTTAGAAGATTAAACATCTCATATTCTTCAATTCCATTGCCCTCTAGAAAATTTAATGGAGCGCCTTTTACTTCATCGGTTTGATGACTCTCAAATCCTCTAAGTCCTCTGGTTCTCCATGATGTACCAATTGGCTATAGGTGGAAGATATTTGATGTGTGAATAAATGTCACTCCACTCTTTCTAATGACTCCCACATTGAATTCATACAATTTTTGGATGGACATCTTGTTTTTTCCAAATTATTAAGGTGGAATTCAACCGTATCTAGAAATTTGGTGAATCCTCTATACTGAATTGACAACTTATCTTTTAATTTAATCCATCTCTTATCCATTCTTAGTTATGTACCTTTTGAAATAAATATGTAGTCCATGACAAGTTACAACCTATATCATTTACAACATTGAACTAGACGCATGACCTTTCAAAACAAGTGTGTAATTGTGGTATAAAAGTTGTACCGATTCATAGTTGTGACAAGTTGACCTTATGGTTTGAAGGGTTTTAATTATTTTGTACACCACCTTTTAAGACTTTGGACACCGAAGCCTCATTCCAACGATCATATACTTGAACCAAAAGCATTAACTTAAACTTAAACTTTTCATAGTTAGGCATAGTCGGTGGAAAAAAATTAACATATAAGCCACCAATTAACATATACTCAAATAATTAACGAAAAATAACATAAGCCACTGTTAGCTAACTTACAATTTTCATAATTAGGTGCTTAGATTAGACATATCAATACTTAAAACAACCAATTGATTTCGGCTAATTACATTTACCTAAATCAACTGAACAAACAAACCTTCCAAGCAACACAATTTCCAAAAATATTGAAAGACATAAACAAACCAATCTTTTTTTACTCCCAACAAAATTAAATCCAAATATGTATTTTCTACCAATAATCTGAATAATCAAACAAATGTACACATTAAAAGCATAGAAAATTATATTCAATACTGAATCAAACACAAATAAAAAACTAAACAACATTGCAAACCAGTGTGAAGCGGCATGAAGCAACAAGAAACGATATAGACTGTGACAACAAACTAAAAAACGATCATGCTACTGCAGCGAGAGACTCTGCCTCTCAACAGACGACGATGACGAGAGATTAAATGGTGCAAGTGGCAACGACAAGAATCAGAAATACAAAAGATAGGTTCTTTTGTACGCGGAACGGAGGAGGCAAGTCTGAATATGGAAAATGAAAAGGAATACGGTTTTCTAAATGTGACATCCTAATGTTGTAATCACAACGTAGGGAAATGTAACAAACTCTCGTGGCCATAATAACAACGTCGGAAGATCTAAATAACTTTCGATTATCGTTTACTACTATCAGGAGATAACCCGTCGAAAATTAGTTTGTATCCAATATCTCGACTAAGAAAAGCACGACAACAGGATTAATGGTCAATCTCCTGATGCCGTGATTGTGACATCAACCTCTTGATGATTATGTCGATGAGCATATTCCAACGCTCCATTTTTTCATTTGTAAGCAGTTTTTTTTCTTGTAGTGTGAAACGTTGAAGAGCAAGCTATATAGGAGTCACTGAATAGGGAATCTGTCATATAAGTACTTTCGTTGTAAATGCTAAACTCTTTATATAGTGAAGTTTCATTCCACTTGGACACACTACCCCAAACGTAGGTGATTTTGCACCAAACTTGGTTATCAATTTCTATGTTATTATTTTTCTGCTTACTTTCATAACTATCATCTCTCTGATATGCTGTTGTGCAATTGTACTTTACATTATGTTACTATCTGATCCACCTATTTTTTTTCTCTCTATAGCCTATTTGGGTTTTTTTTTTGTTATATTTTGTAAATAGTTTCAATCTATTTTTCTATGTTTAAGAATTTCTCTAACAACGACGACGACGATGACCACCACAACAAAAATGATGACGACAACAACAACGATGATGACAATAACAACGACGGCGACGACGATAAGAACAACAACGATGATGACAACAACCACAACAACAACAACAACCACAACCACAACCACAACAAACAACAACTATGACTACTACAACAATAACTACAAATACCACTATTACTGCATTTTAAGAATTAAAAAATATAAGGTTTATTTTCAAATATAGAAAAATGAACAAAAATATCACTTTCTATATATCTACTATGTAGACCAAAATAGGCCACTATTTGTATCTATCATATAAATAGTATCATAGTCTATCACATATAGATTATGATATTTGCGATATTTGTAAATATTTTAAGAAATTTTGACGGTTAAAATAATTTTTCAAAATATAAAGGTTAATTTACATAAATGTAACAAAATCTAAAAGTATTTACAACTCATATAACAAAGAACAAAAGTCCATGAAGCGGGTAAAATATTTTCGTAGATTTGCAATTGAATAGATTTTTCTTCTTCTTTGTCATTTATTCATTTTTTCTTTCCGATTTCTTTATCTGCTTTTTCAAATTTTCTTTCTTATATTTTTATAGGATTTATTCTTATGTTTAAATCTTCTATCTCATCTTCACCATTTTCGACAAAATTCTTTAAAGCTACTTCATATTTCTCATATTTAAGAATATCAAGATCGTTTAAATATCATTTTGACATAATATAAATTATCGTTTAAATTTGAAATATTTTCTTCATCATTTAAAAAGAACTACATAATCGTGTTGACATGATCTAAACGATTGTTTACCATGCTCAACACGATCATTTAAATTTGAAACTCTTTTCTCATCGTTTAAGAAGAACTACATGATCGTGTTGATATGATCTAAACGATCATTTAGCATAATCAACACTATTATTTTCCATGATCAACACGATCATTTGTCATGGTCAATACGGTCGTTTAGCATGATCAACACAATCGTTATATTTGAAGTATTTTCATCGTTAAAAGAAAACTACACGATCATGTATCAGGATTGTAGTTACACAATCATTCACAAAAAGACTACTTGTGTGTGTATGGTCGATTAATCGGGTGTTGATTTGGATATGTTTTGTATTTTTCATTGTGGACCTACGAGGTTTTTCATTTTCAGAATTGTTCTAAATTGTTCTATATTTTACATGTTTGCTATATTTTTTAAAAAACCTCAAATATAAATATATTTTTTAGAATTAAAAAATATTTGGTGTGAACAGTGGAAATGTAAAGGCATGAATAAATGTGGCCCAACCCTTTAGCATAAAACACTAAACTGGTTATCAAAGTTTTAATTCTTATCAAATAAGATTGAAGATCTTAAATTGGTCCAAAATTGTTATAATAATTAAATTACAAACTTGGCCTAAAATTACCTCCTTAAATTTGAGACTTTTCAACCTTATGTCTACACAACTTGAACCTTGAAAAACCTATTTAATAAGTTAGTCAAACAACTTTCCATTCCTATCTAATAAGTTTAGACATGCTTTAAAATTTTTAAAATTAATTCATTTATTAAACATATAAAACTAAATTAATATTTAAAGGTCTTTGAATTTTTACTTATTTATTCTTTTGGCCATCCCAACTTAAAAAATGCCCAACAAATCAATCAACTCAACATGGAAAGTTGAAAATTTATTTAGCACAAAATTAAAAGTTTTAATAATTTATTAGATATATTCAAAATTTAAGCAACAATTAGAACTCACAAAGTGTTGAAAGACACTCTAAAGTTAAAAGTTTAAACCCAGCAATTTTAACTAAATAAAACCATGATGCTTTGGCTCAAATCCCCAAACCAATAATTTTTCGGTTTTGGTTCATTGGAACCATTTTTAGTTGCCTGTTCGGTTCAACATTAATTTTGCTAAGAAATTAGATCAAATCAAAGGGTCAACACTCATTTTTAACCCAATTTCATTTTATTTAAAACATAAATTATATCTACTTTTGATTATGATATCTACTTTGGAACTATTACAGATTATCCTAAAATATTAAACAACAAATTTAATTTTGTAATTTAAGATACTTAATCATGAAACTGAGTTTAAGATATCAAAGTTTTCCAAGGCATTGCTCTTTATTTGGAAGAACATTTTTTTCATTGAGGGAATATTTGGACGAAACCTATCATTATCCTGTATTGACTTCACTCACAATAATTTAATACAAGAAAAGTAGAAACTCAAATTATATATTTTTTTAAAATAAAGTTTCGTATCTGCTGACGAGGCTATTTAAATTATTATTGTTCTAAAAAAATTAATGACTTTTAATAGTTCTTAATCATAGTTCATGTGTCATTGTCAGTAGTTAAAAAAATGTCATTATTTTCTCTAAATAAATTTATTAATGAATTTTCTAAAAAAAGAAAAAATAATATTGGCAACATTACCACTTATTTAATAATTTGTATGAAGAGAATCCCCCCCCAAAAAAAAGGAATAAAAGAAGAAGAAAAACAAAGTGGAATGGAATGTCTTCCAGCCAAGTGATTTTGATCACTTAATTTATTATTCTTCTTTGTCATGAAAGAGATAAAAGGGAGAAATTAAGACCAAACCTTAATGGTGTAGCCTAATGTTGTTTTTCTTAATCAAAGATGCCTTCCAGATAATTTAAATTTAAGTGATTTAGTTAAGGGGATGTTTAGTACATATAAATTTTAATTTTTTCTTTGTGTATAAAAGTGAGTTTAATTATTTATAAATTCGTAAGAAGGCCACTTGAAATAAATAAAATTATTTGATAATTATTTATGTTTTTCAAAATTTAAAAATAATAATAATTTTCATCAATTGGCTCCATTACTTTGCTTAACAGAAATCACAAATAAAATACAATTTGCGATTGTTTAAGTTGAATGTTTGATTTTTATTTTAGATTTTAAAATGTTTTATTTTTATATTTTAGTTTTTAGGGTAAGTGATTTTTTTTATTCTAAAGTTTTGAAATTGTGTTACATTTCAAACTAACTTCTATTTAAAGGGTAAATTTGGATGGAAAATTTAAACCATACTAATTTTTTGGTTTTAATACATACATATATATATCGGTTGAACTAAATTTTTGTTGATAAATTTTATTTTTATTCGATCTCTAGACGAAAACTCACACTTTTAATTAGCCAATCCTTCTAATGGGTCAAAATTTTACATTTTTACTTTCGAGTTTTATTAACATATGACATGTAGGTCTCAAGATTTGCATTATTATCTATCTTTATGTTTTACTAAACATTCAAATTCAATCCTAAGCGGTATTTTTTTGTAAATTAATTTAAAATAATTAAACTAAAAGCATTTTCAAATATAGCAAAAATAAATCTAAATATTTATAAAATATGATAAAATTTTAAACTATCAATAAAAAAATTTAGCTATATCTTATAAATATTTCGTCATTTTCAATCATTTTCGTTGAACCAACCATAATTGACTATTAAAATTAATGGACTGAAAGCTAGTCCAAAAGGTGGCTACATATGGAAATGAAAACTTGGGGATAAAAGTGTAAGGAATATTAAAACTTAGGAAGAAAATGTAAGTTTAGAGTTATAGAGATCAAAATACAAAATGAAAAAAGAATATTGAGTACACATGTATAATTAACATTACCAAATAATTGGTAGACTGAAACCAAATTCTTTCCCCCTAATTTAGAGATTAAAAGAAAAACCAAACTTTACTCGTAAACAAACGCGTGTCATGCATATATTCACATTGTAATGAGTGAAAACTGAATTTATTCATAAAAAAACAATGTTGTCATCTTTTGAATGATATCTTAGAATTTAATTTGTTTACACAATTCAAATTCCATTTCTTAACATATTGAGCTTACACGTTGCAAACTTAACCATCTAGTCTATATATATCTAAATAAAGTGGAAGATAGAAAGGTTGTTAGTTGTGTAATAACATATTATAGCATTATGTAATATCATTTATGAAAGATGGAAAAGTTACATTATGGCCCTAATAACATAGAGCATTAACTAATGTGTAGAAGATGAAGATGAAGATCCTCTCGACCGCAACGCTTAGGAGAAAAAGTAGAGCTCGCTACTTTGACTTTGCCCCCTTTGTCCCCTTTCTTTTCTGTTGTAACTACTAATGAATTTTATTTTCTATTAAGATTACATCATCACAGTGAAACATAATATTTTTTTTCGTGCGACTGAACTCCCTTTTTATAATATAGGAATCAAGTCATAACGTAGTTCAATTGATTTTTTTTTTTTTTTTTTTTTTTGTCGTTCACCTTTTAAGATCTTGTGGACTAGGAGCATATGCAGTTTAGGCTCTTGCGCGATAAGGAGCTTTGTACATTTAACAACTTATATTTTCATAAAATATTTGTTCACCTTCTTCATTTGTAGAATTTGTGAATATAATAAGTTTTGGCTTCACGATCAAGGGACCTTCTATGTTAATGTCAACAGACAACTTCCTCTTCATGCATGATGGGACACGACTGTGAATCTTCTCGTCATTCTTTTCTTCATGAAGTGATTTTACCTTCAAAGTTTTCATCTCTTTTTCATGATCGCTTGTCACCTTTAGTCAATCAATAACATATATTGAAGGTTGATCCTTCTTCGATGTAGAGATACTTAGCCTTTTGAAAGCTGAAATTCGATTGGAAGTAGACGTTGGACATTGATTTTCTTCTTCTTTCGTGAACATACTTAATATTTGAAAGACTGAAGATCGAGTAGTTGAAGGCTTGATACGATCAAAGACAAAAGTTCTTTGCTTAGTTTCATTTGAATTGTCAACTTCTGTTATACCAACAACATGACATGTAGTGACCTCCAATACTTCCTTGGGATGATCATCAAGAAAGCTTCTTGGGAGGAATTTTGTTAAAGTTATCAACCGTCAAGGTCGAAGGAAGTCTTCGCCTTTTTCTTTGATAGACTTAGGCTTCCACATCTTCTTGTTTCTTTTTCCCTTCTTTTTATGGGAGATGCTTCCTTTTGCATATTTTTTACGGAATGACGATTCCTTTTGAATGGAATTTGGTTGTCTTCCTTTTCGACGAGTCACAACTATCCATCCTTCGTCATCATCTTCAATAGGCTCTTCTTTGTTTTGGGAATATGTCGTCGCGATCCTTTGTTGAAATTGGACAACTATAGGTTCAAAAGTCCCAAACTGAATTAAGTTTTTCCTTTGATCATAAAGTTGTGTTGATGGTGGAACACTTGAAGTCATCTCGACCGCAACATGATTCGTCTCAGCTAATTCATTAATATCCAGCTCGATCTTCTTTTCACGAGCTAACTTTAGAGTCAACTCCTTCAACACGAAACACTTTCCAACAAGGTGACTAATGACCCAATGGTACTTACAGTATTTAGGATCATCTACTTTTCCTGCTTGTTCCGGCCGTTTGCATTTTGGCAATTAAATAAGTTGCTTCTCTAGCAGCTGCTCTAACATGTCTGCAACATCAGAGTCAGAAAATGGATAAACTTTTTTTTGTCTTTCTTTAAGAGTTGGACGTCGCTTTTCCTCGCTATAATGCTTTCCTTCAATTTTTGTTTCTTTTCTTTTAGAGAAAGATTTCAAAGGAGTTGCATGAACAACCATAGACTCATTTATGACACTATTTGCAATCTTTTTAGTTTCATCAATTTTATTCTTGTCACTCCTCATTTTTTAAATCAAGAAATCTTTTGTTCCTCTGCATGTGATACTTAGTTCCATATCATGGACACGAGTCGCCAACTCTTCAAACATGCGTGATTTTATCCCCTGAAAATATAGAGAAGTTTCCAATGCATGCCTTGGGTGCACATCTCAACTGCAGAAATTTCTGTGACCCTATCTTTGCAATCCAGGCTTAGAGCTCTCCATCTGTAACGACCCAACTTTTCTATCTAAGTCGAGGTCATTAACTTTTGACAAAAGCTCTTGATGGATACAAAATGAATATAAGACATTTGAAAAACATACAATCGAGGAAAAACAACTTTAAACAGGTCTGATTTCAAACAACTAAAACTTTAAAAGTATTGTTTACCAAAGTAATAGTTCGTAAACTAAGTTCCAACATAATGTTTTAAACATAAAAAACATAAAGCGGAAGCAAAATAAAAATATTCTCTATGGCAATCACGCTTCCTTCCTGCCCCTCACCAATTTGCCACCTTTGTTACCCTTGCCTAAAAAATTAAACATAAAGGGGTGAGTATAAACATACTCAGTAAGAGACCCACTACTGGTCCAGTTAGGGAAAAATAAATTGTTAACTTCCTATTGGGATACCCTGCACAGGCATAGTCTTGTGATCCCGTAGGATACACATATCAGTCTAACGCCTCGAGGGACGTACATTTCAGTCTAGTGTTCTGCAGAAACACATATAAGTCTAATGCTCCCAAAGGATGCATAATAATTGGTGATCCCGTAGGACACCTACAAGGCACACATCCCAATAAAAGCTAACAATTTTCCCCTTAGTCCATTCTAAACCTCTTAACAGTCATTTATAACACTGTTCTACTACTTCAACATATATAGTTCTCTCACTTAACGTTCTAACAGTCAACCTATCTCACTTTAGTCTAGAGACCGTTGGTAACATTTTAATCCATCAGTCAATCAAACCACAAAGTCATAACACCCCTCAGTTCACCAGTACAAGCCACACTTTAGTACAACCTACACCCAATCGAATCAAAGTCACAAGTTCACATCCAAAATTATATACAACACAATCTACTAAGATCGTCCTGCCTACATCCACATCTACATATTTAATCCCAGACAATCTCCATATGCATTCAACATCAAGTCTACGCCAATTTATGTATATACACAATTCCAGTCATTCACAGTACACATTCAACACTAGTCTACATCAGTACATATATATATATAACAGTGGTTGAGTCCAGTAGTAGAGAAACCCTTACCTCGATTTTTATGCAAAAATCCTTGGTCAAACTAATTCTTATGTTGTACTGGTGTTTGTCAACTCCATCATGCTGACGATACGTCGGGTGCTGTAAAAGCGATTGAGAAAGTCTCCATCAAGCTACTTCCAACTATCAATGGATTCATGTTCCAGGTCGATGTGCCAGTCGAAGACGTTTCCTTTCAAAGTTCAAACCATTTATTTTACCAATAAATCTCCTCTCGTACCAGCAGTTACACATGTTTCAATGAAGTGAGCAACTTGTTGTCTTGGATTACCCTTTCCATCAAACTGTTGGAATTTGAGTGGTTGGTATCCATTCGACATTCTGAAATTGTCGATCCTATTTGTATATGATTTGGAATACAAAGAGAGTGAGCAGGTCCACCATTTTGAGTTTTAATAGAGTTTGCAATCATCTCCTGCAATTGTTGAACAGACAGAGATGCAATGGATGTCGAATTTTGTGGTTGACTTTCTTGCATAACTATCTTCCCTTTGTTAGTATTTTTTACAATATGTGTATGGCTTGATTCAGTAGCATTACAACGCTCGATGTGATTATTGAGAGATGCAATCTCATTATCCTTTTCTTCAACGACCTTCATGAACATGTTGATCTTCTTTTCAAGCTCAGCCATTCTGTCTCCACCTGTATCCATACTAGTCACCATAACCGACATGATATTTGGATAAGACATCTCCTCATTCGAGCATTCACAGGAGGAAATTTGTTCATCAATCACAAGAGTTTTTAAAATTATAATTTCACCTTTTGGTGGCTTGGACAGTTGTTCCCAAATGTTCTTTGTGACCTCAAAAGTTGACATTTCCTAAGATGCATGATTAAGTCTCCCTTGAGCGGTTGCGAGTATTTGGCTGCTTGTCGATGTCACTTGGAGCTTTGGAAGTGTTGCATTGAGATGTCATGATTTCTTTAGATGTTCTTCAAAAGAGAAAGAGATGAAAGGTAGAGATGGTCCCACTGGACATGCCAAACAGTTCACATGAGATTTCGAAGAAAAATAATTCATGGAATTGAACTTTGTATGTTTATGAATATAGCGAATACAATCTCTAGTATTTACTCTTTTGATGTTTTCTCTTGAATAAAAGTTAAAACTTAGAACTTCTTGATCTTCAGTCTTCAGGATGTTATAATTGCAAGTCGATTTGAACTTCGATCTTCTAGAATCCAAGGAAAGTGTAATCTTCCAAGTCTTCAATATTTCAAAAGTTGTTGATCTCGAGGTTGATACGAACTTGCATGTCTTGAGAGCTTGTAGAAGCTTGAGTCTTCAATTCTTCATAGTCTCAGTACTTCAGAGCTTCAATTCTTCCTTCAACCAAAGACCCTCCTTAAATGAGTGGCAAATGTCTCTATTTGTAGAGAAATTTCATGGACTTTAGGTGGGTTTCGGCACATTTTCCTATTAAGCTTGGGCTTGGGCCCATTTGCTTGTTGGGATGATATGGCAAAATTTAACTGGCCGAAATTTCTTACTCAAAGACATGGAACATCTTTAATATTTTTTCTTCCATGTCGATCAGATGACCAATATTGTAATCCTATAATGTAAGTTTTCGGTTAACATCATAGGCCAAATTTCTTGTAGTAGTTCACACCTTTTATAAGATAAATGAACTACTTCTTTTAAAACCAAAATAGCAATTGGTTTTGAGATGCATAGAATCTCGTACTATCAAATAAAATAACGAAGTGAAGTATGCTATAAGAATCTTCCCTATGACAAAAGAAAAAAAAAAGTGAAAAAAAATGGTTGAAGAAGAAGAAGAATCATTGATACGGATCCATATTTGGAAAGTGAAATTGGAAAGAATTCGACCTATATTTTGAAGAACGCAAATATTTATAGTTTTTTTAATAATATATTTGGGTTAGTTTGGAGCCCACTAAGCAGTGGTTTGTATATCTAATGCCATTGAAAATGAGATCCACATCTTAATCGAATTCTTAAATTATTATGGATTAGATTAATTGATTGATTGTGAGAAATCATTGTCTCCTTCAAAGTCTGCTTAAAGTCACCAAACTCTTGAATTAATACCATATATATGATTGAACTGTACCTTCATCGATTTAATTTCAAAAGTAGTGTTAAATGAGATAAGGCTAAAGTAAAATAATGATTTTTACATCTGCCTGTATTCTACAAAATGTTTTTCATTTTTTAGAATATTTCGAGTTCATTACAATAATGTGATATTTCTTGCAACAAAGATTATTTCTTGAGAAATTTATTAAATGAAACGAAAGGGTGAACATTGAGGCCCAAAGTCAAAGGCATAAATGAAAATATAGGAAGAGAGCATTCTAATCAATCTATTAAAAATTCAACCATTCCTACATGTATACTATGATGTAAAGAAAAAATAACATGATACAAATTCAAACAAAAGACTTTTCTAACATTTTAATATATAATTGAAATGAATCATCTATTCATTTATGATTTCTTAGCATATTCTTCAAATTGCATCACTTCTATGCTGAATTAATGCTATAAAATTTCCTTTATATTTATATTTTCCAAAACGATGGCAAGTTTTGAATGATTAGATTAATATTCCACCAGCTGGTGACTTGAATATTGATGCCACAAAAATTATATGCTTTGAAGAATGAGGTTAGGTCCAAGGTAGCCCTCTATATATTCGCATAGCCATAATTGAAATCGAAAATGGGGAGAAAAGAAAATTATATATATCCAAATCATATAATTTAATCTAAACAAATCTGAGTAAAATCTTCAAACTTATGAATGTCATAAGAGAGATGGAAAGTCAATGATTATAGATTAGAAAGTCAAGGATAATACAAAATTTTAAGAGATTAAAGAAATGTATCAATATTACACATCATGCTCAATTAGAAGCACACTGTGATTGCAACCCAACAAAATAATCAATTAATATTGTGTATAAATTAGGGTTTGGAAACTGTTTCTTTAAAAAATAGTTATCAATTTTGATTCTATTATTGTGTTAAAAAATTGTGAGGTAAAATAATGGGTTTACATCACAAATATAATATATATATATATATATATATATATATTATATTAGTACAATAATTTATGGACGTAGGGATCGACCATTTCATCTCTAAAATCAAAGGCGTCATGTCAATTACACGTAACTAAAGCTTACATTGATTAAATGTTATATATTGTAGTGATGCATTTTTTTTTTTTGTTAATTTTGATTCTTATACTTTTATCTTTTAGTTCTTCTCAATCTTTATACTTTAAAAAAGTAGTGATTTTATTGGACACCTTAACTACAAAAAAAAAAAAAAAAAAGAGTAAAATATATTAAGATACCATTTGAGTCCCTATCCTTTAAGTTTTTTTTTTTTTTGTTTAAAACCAATCCCTATATTTTTAATACATCTTAAGTTTAAGTTTTCAACCTTAATATAGGGATTCTTGCAAAAATAGCATAAAAATTTATGATAATAGGATCCATGTTATTACATTTTCTAAATTACAAAAATAGCAAATTTAAAAGCCAATAATGTTCGCACGAGATTTCCGAAGAAATTTGATTAGTGCAGTTAAACTTGAGTTAATGTTGTATTTTTTGTTGATTCATCTGATTCTCTCTCGAGTGGATGCTTACGTTTGATTTGAAAGAAGCGGAGCACGTGATGTTCTTGAAGTTGGAGTCTTGAAAGAGAGCTTATATCTTCAAAAGAGCTTCAATTTTCGAGAACGGTCAGCATCATGAGTTAGAGAGTCTTCTAACTCTTGGAAGAATTCTCTCTGTACTTTCTAGAGTAAAAAATTTCCAACATTTACAAATGAGGAGAATTTTTCTATTCATAGAGTTCTCTGAAAGGTTTTATGAGCTTGAGTCTGATTGATTCATGGACCAGACTCATAAATCAACCACATGGATTTACTTACTTTTGGGTTTAATTATGCTTATTTTGGGTTCAATTGAATTTAGCTCAAGTAAATAATATTTAATTGAACCAAAATAATTAACTTGATCCAACGGTTATGATGAAAACAAGTTAATTTGACGTGAATTTTGAAACAAAATTTTAATTTTAAAATTGAGATTCTTTTTTGAAAAATGTTATATTTAAATATTTTAAATATCTCAAACAAATTAAATTCGAGATTTAACCCAAAAATGAAATAATTTAAAATAAGATAAGAAAATTGGATTATCTTTTCTATTTTAAATATTGAATATAATTAAAATAAGATAGGATAATTGAATTATCTTTTTTATTATTAAAAAAATTAAATATCATTCTCAATCCTTTTAGGAATTAAATTTGTTATAAAAAATAATTAATTTATATTGATGCTCCTTTTAGGACTTGGATTTGCTGGACCGACTTTGATCATTTATTTCTCATCTAGGCAACAAAAATGTATGAAAAACTTTTTTCTCCATTTCTCTCTTCCTCATTTTTTCTCTTTTTTTTTTCTTTTTGTTTTTTAGCTAAAGGTAATAACTTCTTCATCTTCTTCTTTTTTTTTTTTTTTTGCAATCGTTTACAGGGGTGACTCTGCTGTCAGTGATCCAACTTCTTCTAGAGGACGATCATGCTTTTGTCGTCAGATCCACCTCCCTAGTAGGAGCAATGCAATTGGGCATTTTCGTCGTCAACGATCAAACTTCTTCTAGGGGACGATCGGGCTTTTGCCATCAGATCCACCTCCCTAATATGAGCGATCGGGCATTTTCGCCATCAGGGATCCAACTTCTTTTAAAGGACAATCAAGCTTTTGACGTTAGATCCGCCTCCCTAGGAGTGATCGGGTTGAGAAGTATAAATATCATTTGGTATTTGACCTTTTGATTTGGTCTGGGCACTTGGTGTCCTATTCGTTTTAGTTTTGTTATGAAACAGAAGTTTTACTTCTACAGTCGACATGAAAGATGAGAACAAAGGTCGTTCGGTTCATAAAGCTAATTAAGGTTTGTTCAATTAGTTATTAATGTTGAGATATTGTTCTTGTAGGATCGATTGATTTTGGATGATTATCTGCTTCTAAGTTCTTATAAAATGATTTGTACTATTCAAAAATGGTTTTTAATCCTCTGGAGACCACTCTCCAATACTTTCTTTTTTGTATCTTAAACAACTAGATTGAGATATTGAGAGAGTTGTTTTTTGGCGACAGATTAGCGATTTTCAGGTGAGTTTCAGTTGTGTATGTTCTGTTTTAGCCGTAGGTTCTTCTAGGATTCTTCTAGCCTGTGACACATTTTTAACCGTTTTAGTATGCATACTCTCTATACACCTAAAACTCATTGTTCCATTTATTATATTACTTATTCAAGTATTGATTGTGTACTGTGTCATGTATCTGAAAATATCTACTTAGGAATACTAGTTGGTAATAATCTCAAGTATGTGAGATTTACTTTGCGGATTCTATGCTTTTCTTAGGTGCACAATTTACTTGTTTTTGCTCATTCAATCTTGTATGCAATTTGTTTGAAACATTATAAATAGTATAATATGACTAATTTTTATATTTAACAAAGCGTCTACTCGAGTTTTTGTGTTTTATAGATTGGTACGAGTTGTTCGTACTCACAACTTGAATTGGATGAAATACGAGCGGAGTGGGCTGAATATTTAGCTCGGTACATATGATAGACACACCTAGATATGATCTTGTTAATTTTGTAAATGGCTAACATATAGGAATCTCCATAATTTTTCTTTTTTTTTTGTGTAAATGTTTTGTTAATAGCCATTATGCTTATGTACATGAGGCAATAGATGTAAAGGGATAAAATTTAGCTTTGATATACCACACTTGTTTTTTGTTATATAACATAGTTATTATTGTTGATTTTGGAATAGGCTACATATAGGAAACTTTAGTTGACTATATTTGATTAGAATTGTGTAATTGTTGATGACATTGCTGAGAGTAATAAAATTATTGTTGGTTTACTTATCATACTAAATTATTGGTCATATTTTTTGTTGTGTAGCTACAAGTTGGAGAGTTTATTTTGTTGATGGATATGTTTTATTGAAACAAATGTACGTAATGCAGGAAATAGGCAATGAAAAATTTTGTATAGTTAATATATTAATAAATGATATACATGACGTTAGATACATGTCAAGTGTACTATCTTACTTGAATCAAAAATATTATTTTACTTTATGGATAAATAGTGTCAACTATACAATTTTACTTAATGTGTAATAGTGTCAAATATACTATCTTACTTTATGGGTAAATAGTGTTAATTATATTATCTTACTTGATGTGTAAATAGTGTCAAATATACGATCTTATTTAATCTGCAAAAACTGTCAAGTATACGACTTTACTTGACACGTAAAATGTGTCATGTATACGATCTTACTTGACACGTAATAAATGTCAAGTGCGATAGATTACTTGACGTTAATACAATGTCAAGTAAACATATACTTGGTTATAATTTTCTTAAAAATATAAAAAAGGACGGTCAAGAAGAATAGTAAATTATAGATTTTATTTTGGCAAAATAGCGAAAATAATTTAAAATTGTTAGAATAGAAAAACATAAAAAATAAAAAGTCTCTCAAATGCCCTTAGCCAAATTGAAAAATACAAATTGTTTACCCCAATTACACTATAATTGAAATAACGAATGCTACACAAAACATTTCCAAAAAACATAAAATGAGAAAACATGTCATTATTGTTATAACACTCCGAACTTTAAGGTATCTTACTTTAAATCAAATTGCATTTTCGTTTGAAGATTTATTTTTTTAAAAGAAAAGAAGTTAAGGGAGAAAAGGATTGGAAATGTTATAATAATAATAATATATATTTATTATTATTATTATTATTTATTAAAAAAAATTTCCTTCTCTCTGGCGCCCCTCCCCCATTTTTTTTTCTTTCTTTTCTTTCTTTTTCTTCTCCTCTTTCCCGTACCCTAACCCACCCTACCACCATCTTTTTGGGATATTAACAAAAATAGGATAATTTTTAAGGGTTTAAAGAGTTTTAGGATGACTTTTAAAAAAGATGACATTTAGGACAAATTAACCTGGAAAAGTCTATATTACCCTTTGGTTATAAAAAAAATCTAAAAAGCAATTTATGGAATTCCTTCTCCTTCTTCCTCCATTTTCTCACTTCCAAAAAGAATATTTCATTTTTCTCTCATCTCTCCCATCCGTATTCCATTTTTCCTCATTTTCACAAAACCTTTGATTTCCTTTTTTTTCCTTTCCCATTTTTCATTCACAAAACTACAAAAACAATGGTAGTTCCGGTGATTTTATTGTGGCACATGACTTGGGACTCGTGATCTTGCTGCGAAAATTGGATTCCGACGAGGAGGTGTATGGAGTTAAATCAGCTATGGAGTTGATGCTGTTTTTCATCCTCACAATCTCTACACTGTAGAGTTAAATCAACTATGGATTGTCCTAGAATGCCCACGTTTTCTACGAGATAGGTGCGAGATGTGTACGAGATAGGTGCGAGATAAGTGCAAGATGTGTGCGAGATGTGTGCGAGATAGCCTAGGAACAGTAGCAATTTGATTGTGAAAGTTTGAAATGTGCAAAATGTTGTGAGATAGGTTTGAGATGCGTGCGGAATAGACCCACTTAAAAGGGATATATATGTTTGTAAAATTAGAAAAATAACTAAAACATAAAATAAAAATTCACTTAATTTTTTTTCCATACTCCACTATGATATTGTTATACATCGAAAGACTTACATGTATCATGATCCAACGTTATCCTTGAAAAACAACTATACACAACACATGAGTTTTTTTTTTCAAACTAAACTTCAAAATTCAAACATCTCATAAATCAAGTTGTTCATTGATTTTGATTAAAGAAATCTCACTACAAAGCATGATGAAAAAACTGACATTCAAGGATCTAAATTGTTCGTTTATTTGGCAAGATGCTCACTCAATTATACATTATTTGATTGTAAAATGGCAACAGTATTCACCTAATGACTACGGAACTACTACAAAAGGGTAAAATTTAATGAAAAGGGTCTTCATCTCTCAAGTCTATTTCTCTCCCATTGTCTAACTAGTGCTTGTACTTGAAATGCCAAAAATTTTCCACTTGAATTGCATCTTAAAAACCATCTAAGGGGGAAAAGTACCATCTTATCATGATAATCAATTCCCCACAAATTAACATTACTATTGAACCTTGTGGTAACCCACCGAGGGAAACCGTTGCCTCTCAACTGACCATAGTTGCTTCCATCTTGGCTGCTTCCTCGACCCAAACTATGAGAACCAAACCGTCCCCTAGGAGCATCTGACTGGTAACTACCTCTTCCTCTTTCCCTTCCTATTCATGGCACCACCAACAAATGCATCAAGAACCATCCATGTGAGCCAATCCAAACAAATAATCAAAAGCGAGGGCCTCCAAGACCTAATAAATACACATCATTAGGTAGAAATCTACCAAACTTTTTAAATTATTGCTCAATTTTAGCTACAGTATCAACCTGCAAGTTTCTAAAATAGACAGATTTTGAAAAATCGACCAACCATCTTCACCATTTGCTTCAGCGATGTTAGTCAGCAATTAGGTTTTATGGAGCTGAACGATACCTTCTTTAAAATATGACAGAGAAAGTCGTGGGCGACGACATTTCGGTGAGGAAGGTTGAGCCAAAGAGAGACATAGCAAGCTAGGCCAAAACCTCCAATGCCGCTAAACATTGTGTGGTAGATGTCGAGTTGTTTGGCTACGTAGTCCAACTAAGAAAGATATCGAAGATGATACAGAGTGGGAGACGACCATGACAGCGAGCTGTGAGAGCTTAAATGACTTCTATGAAAGAGGATTTTATTTCGAGAAAGGAAGAAGCTTGAAAAAGGCGAAGAATGAGGTGATAAGGAACGACATGGTTTTCAAAGGCCGAAGGAAGACCATGGGAGGAGCTTGAGAAAGGAATTTCAAGAAAACGAATTAAAGAATGGAAAAGGAAGAAAAAGGAAATTTTGTGAAAGTGAGGGAAAATGGAATACCAGAGGGAGGGATGAGAGAAAAATGAAATATTTTTAGAAAGTGGAAAAACGAAGGGAGAAGGAGAAGGAGAAGAGAGGATTCATACATTGATTTTAGGATATTTTTTAACTTGAGGGTAATATAGACTTTTTCCAACTAATTTGTACATCTTTTTTAAAATTCATCTCAAAACTCCTTACATCCTTCCAAATTATCCTATTTCTCATAATCCCCCATCTTCTTCCTCTTTCTTTTTCGTTCAGATCCACGGTCATCGCCCACCCTTCAACCTCACGCTGACTTCCTCTCCCCCTCCATCTTCTTTCTCCTTCTTCTTCTTCCCGTAACCTACCTCCAATCGACCACCAAATTTCTTTTCTTTTCTGTTCTCGTTTGTCTTCAACAGTCGTGCCTCAAGTCGTTGCTGTCACCGTTTGTCTCTCCCTCGTCCAGTCAAAACCGAATCGAACTCGCCATCCGTTCATCCTCTTCGGCGTTCGGTCTTCAATCGTTAAGTGCAACCAGTGATTCGTCCTGTTCGCGCCCCTCTTTCCGTCGGTAAAGCCGTTACCGTGCACATCTGCCACAGACGAGCCACTCGCCGTTCGTGAAGCCCCAACTGTCGTGCCTGCTACGTCCGCGCCGGTCTTCACCGTGGAACCAGCCGTCGTCTGCTCTGTTTCCATTGGAACCGAAACGTCTCCCTCAAATCTGTTTTTCTTCCAGTCGTCCGTTCCATTTCGCGCAACCTCCGCGTGACTCCTCGACGCATAACCCCTTCGATCGAGCCGTCCACCTTTCTTTACGCCGATCTGTCCCCGTTCTGCAAAGCGCCGCCGCGTCCGTTCATCTGCCGATCGTGAGACAGTGTGCGTTTCTCCTCTCAACCGCGCGGGTTCTCTGCGTATCGTGCGTGACTTTTCTTCGATCATCGCTCCTACCTTGCTGTGAATCGTTGGGTGGAAGTTTTGGGTAAAATTGAGGTGGTGAGTGACAATTCACTTTTGGATGAGTTGTATAGATGATGCTATTTAAAAAAATGTTAATTTTTTTTTATTTAATTATGTTTAGGAGTCGGTTGTTGGAATTAGTCGAAGGATTTTTGCATAAAATTTATGACTTTGTGGTTTGATTGACTGTCGTATTAAAATGTTACCAACAGTCACTGGACTAAAGTGAGATAGGTTGACCGTTAGAACTTTAAGTTAGAGAATTATATATGTTGAAGTAGTTGAATGGTGTTATAAATGAATGTTAAGAGGTTTAGAATGGACAGAGGGAAAAATTGTTAGCTTTTATTGGGATGAGTACCTTGTAGGTGTCGTACGAGATCACCAATTATTATGCATCCTTCTGGAGCAGGATTAGACTATCTAGAACACTATACTTAAATGTACGTCCCTTGAGACATTAGACGTCCCTTGAGACATTAGACGTCCCTTGAGACATTAGACTGATATGTGTATCCTACGGGATCACAATACAGTGACCGTGCAGGGTACCCCAATAGGACGTTAACAATTTATTTTTCGACGAGTAGTGGGTCTCTTACTGAGTATGTTTATATTCACCTCTATATGTTTAATTTTTCAGGCAAAGGTAACAAGAGTGGCAAACCGGCGAGGGGCAGGAAGGAAGTGTGATTGCCATAGGGAACATCTTTATTTTGATTCCGCTTTATGTTTTTTATGTTTAAAACATTATGTTGGAACTTAGTTTACAAACTATACTTTTAAAGTTTTAGTTGTTTGAAATCGGGCCTGTTTAAAGTTGTTTTTCCTCGATTGTATGTTTTTCAAATGTCTTATATTCATTTTGTATCCATTGAGATCTTTTGTCTAAAGTTAATGACCTCTACTTAGATAGAAACGTTGGTCATTATAATTGTGAAGCTCCACGTCATGAATTTAAATCTCTACAGGTAATCACATTGGAATCCGACAGGTAATCACATTCTTCATTCGAAACCCTAAATCTATTTTGAAAACGATTTGAAAGCATTTGTTCACCTTCTTAGCAGATTCCTTCATAACCACATCGAGGCAAACCACTATTAGTCCTTCATCTTCTTTGAATATCGCCATTATTTTGCGTTGCTTTAGAAGCACATCACACTTCGGCCACTTTAGTTTGCATTGTTATTTACATCAGACTTCGACCACTTTAGACTTTGACTGCTTCAACGGGTTATTTATTTATTTTTTATTTACATAAGGTCAAAAGTGTAATTTTAGGAGAAAAAAAAGAGATTGTCTTAATATTTGTTTCTGTTTTCAAAGGTTTATTATTTTATAAATCGTAAAAATTCTAGATGTGAGGAAAGATGTTACAGTAAAGGATAGAGTTGAACAATAAAGTTGGAAGCTGTGTGGAAGGATTCCAAAAAGGTCAGAAGTTGTAGTGAATTCATTCGAATAACATTGTACATAAAATAAAAATGTGATTAAACATTTATGGAGGGTAATTGTTACAATTAAATAATTTTAGATAAAAGGCAAATTATTCTCACGATTTTTTTTTTTTTGAGATATTCACATTTGAATAATATATTTTAGTGTTTTGGTGGTTTTAAATCAAACTTTTGAATCCAACTTTGAAATAATAGTAAATAAGAATAATATCAATATTTTATTCTCACTAATTTAGATGCATTTAATATATGTATTTTTAGTTTAATTAGACTTTTAATTTATTATTATTAATATGGTCAATCCTTTTATATGATCCCTCTGTTTATGGAATAGAATAATTGTTACATGCACAATTATACAAATGATACAATCTTAATACAGGTTCTTATTCTATAAAATGCATAATTTTATAAAGAATATATTTTTGAATTCAAATTTTGGAGTTCTTCCAACTAAAGTTTTAAAATAAAATAATAAAATAAATATTTATTACAATATATATAATATGAAAACAATTAATGAAAAATATAAAAACTGTGAATTAAATGGTGTGAATTAAATCGGGTACTTTTCTTATTATTTTAATAAAACGAAAATGATGAGGTGCTAACGAGTTGCCCATCTAATGGGGATATGTTGATCCATCCAATATCTTTTTAAAAAAAGGGTATAAATTAAATATTTATTATTATATATTTTAGTAAAAATAAATTGTTAAGCATTTGATTTGAAGCCGGACTAAAGTTATAAATTGAAACCATGAATGTAAGATATGTTGGTTAGATGAGATAATTCGAAAAATAAATATTTATTTAATATTATTATAAAAGTGAATAATATAAAAATAATGTGTAATAGTAATTGTGTTTTATATTTTAGGATTTGAGTTGGTGCAAATACATTGTAATTGATAAAAATGAGTTTGACGTTAGGATAAAATGGATTAAAAAATTATGGTAAAATATATAGGTGGAATCAAATTATTTTTAAGATTTGCTATTTTGCAAACTAATATATTATGTTGTCATTCTCAGGTTTATGTTAGGAAGAAAAATTGGGAGCCCGAAGGAGAAGCCCAAGTTTGTAGCCCAAAGAACAAAAGCACGTGTCGTCATTCAACTGGTGTGTAGAAATATTAGTTCGAAAACCCCCCAAAGTGTGTGCCTAAACCCTTTCACAGTTGGAAATTTTGCTTTGACGAACGAACCCAAGCCCTAGCGTGGAGCAACCATCAACCTCCTGTTGCTCCTATTTCTTTCTTACTCTCAGTCCTCTACGCCATTCAGCCGGTAAGGCAACTGCGCCGCTTTCCTTTTCTCCGGCCACCAATTCGCGTCAAAATGGAAAGCCATTTACTCTAGAATCGAGAAATGTTGTTCCATAGAGAAGTTGATGTGTTGGAATTCTTGGCGATCATCTAGACACGAATGTGAGGATGTCTTTTTGTTTGAAGTTGGTTGCACGCTCGTGAATTTTTATTTTGCTGATACCCTATTGGGGGAAATTTTGTTTAGGCCACTCCACTTGTAGGTTGCATTCTTTTTTCTTCATTAGCATTCGGGAAAATACTGGTTAATAAAGTATCTTCCGTGAATCAGTTGTTTGAAGCTCGAATGAGCTTGTTTTTAGTTTATCTGTTGATTTAGTAGAGTTGGAGCTTCTAGCTAGCACCTTTATTTTTATCGTTGCCTGTAATGTATAGCTATTCAATCGACAACTTGTTTGTTCCTAAAGAACTTCTGAATTTTTGGATTATGTGTATTTCATAAAATGTTACTTCATGATTGGAGTTAGATTGATATTCTCAGTGTTACGACCTTTCTTGAACATGATTTGGTCTATAGGTTGTCCCTTTGCGTCCTTTAATTCTAAAAGACTGGTATGATGATGTTGTCTTTCAGAAAAACAAATGGGACGAAGTGTTTCAGATGACTCAGAATCCCTAGGTAGGGTGAGGCGATCTTCTCCTAGAAGGAGTCCTTCCCGCAGAGGAAGATCACCTACTCGGCACAAGAGCTCCCATAATGGCAGTTCTCCAGCAAGAGACAAGCATTCTAGTCGCGCTAGATCTCCAAAGCATGGGAGGTCAAGTTCTCCACGAACTCGCTCTCCTTCTCCAAGGACCAAACGATTGAGGAGAGCTGCCGAAAAAGCTCCGGAGAAATCAAGTGATAGAGATCATGAAAGGAACCGTGGCAGGGGTAGTGATAAAGAAGCTCATCAGGAAAGAGTCTCTGATAGGGAATTAGGGGGAGAGAGAAAGGAGAGGAGTTCTAGACAGGAGGCTAAGGATGGAAAATCTTCCAGGTCAAGACATGGGAATTCTTCTTCTCCATCAGAACGCCACCAAAGGAACCGCCATAGGTCCCCATCGCCCCAGCCTGATGCCAAAAATCATGATGAGGTGTCTGGTGATTTCTACTACTCAAAACCTGATACTTTAAGTTACTGTTTATCAGAAATGTGCAATTTTGTTTCAATTGTAAAATGAATACATTTTTCCTTTTTTCTCCTGTAAATTTCAATTCATTATTTTGTTACGTAAACAATTGTTTCCTCCTAACTGTGCATTTAATAAGCTGTCATTTCCTTTATTACTTGAATTCTATTGGTGATACAATTCTTCTTTTGCCCATCTTTATTTAACAAGGCTTAATTCTTCATAAGGTATCTTAAGTAGTTAGCATGCTTTATTATTACTTTTTTAGTTTAGTTTAGTTTTTTTTTTTTGATATTTTTTAGTTGCAGTTGTCTTTGTTTTAAAATTTATATGGAGTACAACATCTAATTGTCATCTAACTTTCCAGGGGAGAAATTCAAGAAGACCTGAAAGCCGGTGAGCTGCTTTTGCAACCTTTTATTTATATGCAAATAAAATATTTTGTTTTGTAAGGAAAGCATTCTCTGGGTAGGAAAATCCTCCAAATAAGCAAGAATATTGTTATGACATGCACATGCTTCAGAATTGAAGAGATGTGTTGATTTTTTTGATGAATGCTATATGACTTCTAATATATTATGTTCTGCTTGAAAGTAGTCTGAATCATTTGTTTGTAGTGTTTAACTAGCAAAAAATGTTGACCTAAAAATTGATGCTTCACTAATTTTCCATTACAACTCCTAAAGTCTTGATGTTCCATACATCTCGTACTATTGTCTGGATCTGTTGGATGTCATTGGGAAGCTGGGTTAAACTTGGGCTAGTATACAGTTCAGTCAAATTACTGAATATAGAAAAACTGAAAGTATAATGAAATTTTGTTCTAATAGTCGATGAAGAGGACCAAGCTTTTAAACTCATATTTTCTTGCCTATCTTAGGTTCGCTCCGTTGTACTGAGAATCATTTATATCTATTGCCTCACAGCTTCTGATTAGGTTCTGATTATTTGCATGAGCAGGAGTGATGACGATGATTCAGTGGCAAAGATGAAGGCTGCCGAGCAAGCTTTAGAAGCTAAGCAGAAGGTGTGCTTCAGCCTTGGCTTGCTAGGCTCCTGAAAATAATATGTATTAGGGGAAAACATGTAATTTTTTTGTTAGAATTCTTATTCTATACATGTTTGTTCTTTACCTGCTCATGTAAATGTCATCGTGTCTCTTTGTAATTTCCTCTGGAAACTGCCTTCAGTTTGGAATATATATTTTGTTTATTGAATTATTTGTTTCTCATTAGTGTGCTAAGTTTTGTTTTGTTTTCCATTTTTGTTTGCAGGACAAACCTTCCTTTGAGCTATCTGGAAAGCTTGCAGCAGAAACTAATAGAGTTAGAGGTGGGATAATTGATTTCCTCTATTGTTCTTAAATTAGTTCTGTTGGGAAACTTGTGCACTTAGTCCCATAGAAATTGCTTTCCTGTATCCTTTGTGTTGAGTTAAATTTTTTAAGCTTATCTGCTTTCATTTGCTAGGTATTACGTTGCTGTTTAATGAACCTCCAGATGCTAGAAAACCTGATGTAAGATGGCGGCTTTATGTTTTTAAGGCTGGAGAAGTGCTGAATGGTAAGGCCTTTTGATTTATGCAGCCTATTTGACTTCATTGCATACTTCCACATGTGGATTCATCTTTTGGTGTTAATGGGTAATGGGTACATTTGGTGATGGGACAGGCAGCAAACTCTTATTTGTGGTCTAACATATGTGAGCTCAATACAAGTCAACGGAAAGCATATTGATAGAACACTGATATAGTGTTTCTATTTTGTTGTCAACCTTTAACAGAATTACAAAATAAAAGCAGTAAAAGAAAAGTAAAAGAACCTTAACCCTCTGCCCTTCCCCTCTTTCAAGGAATGTTGCACCCTAATTCTTCATACCCTTCTTCCCTCCCCAACTTTCTATTTATAACCAACTAACTACCAACAAAACTATTTACCCTTTTACCCCTAGCCTATACTAATCTAGGTATCTAACATTACCCGGGCCTTCAAAAACACCTTGTCCTCAAGGTGTGCTTACAAATATGATCACAAAAAATTGACCCCCCCCATCTTCTTTTCCCATCTCCTCTCATCTTCTCGGTCACCTCCTCAGACCACCGTAAACCGCCACTTGTTGACGTTTTCTTTCTTCTCTTCCATACGACTGCCGCCGTCTTCTTTTCCCATTGCAGCCAAACAACTTCCAGCGGCGTTTTTTTCTCCTTCGCATCCAGACGACTGTCACCATCTTCTTTCCCCATGGCAACCAAATGACTTCTGGCATCTCCATTATCCATCAGAACCAACCATTTTCGGTTTCCTCAAGCAATATTTTCCTTTTCACTCGAGTCTTTGTTTCGGATCACTCAAGTGATTCTCGCCTACCTTTTGTGATTATTTCCTGTTTTTTTTGCTAATAAGCATCTGCCAACATCTTCTTCCCTCGTTGAACTGACCGCTGAACGAGAACGAGACAACAACTTCTGCTCCGATTTCCACACGTTCTTGTATGCATCGCATTCCTTCGGTGATTGATAATCATCTAATGTGCTTCCAACAGAACTACTTAGGCTAAATACTGGCCGCTCGAGCTTGTTTTGATCGATTTCTTTTCCGTCAATTTCTATTTTGAACTAGCTTCGATCACTCACCTTCTTTGTTTGTACTTCGTTCTCGGCTCTTCCTGTCGGTGTCTTTCCTCCGTCGATTGTCTTTATCATTGATATTTGTGGTTGCTTTTCGACTTCATCCTCTAACTTCTTTGTAATCTTCTTGCTCGACGGACTGATTGAATCTTCTATTTTGCTCGTTGTATCTTCTATGTCGCTCGTTGTCGTAGATTTCTCACGAATCATGTTCTCAAAATATTTCATCAGTTCAATTTCTCTTTTTTTTGTTTCTTCGATTTCTCTTTTTTTTTGTTTCTTCGATTTCTCTTTTTTGTTTCATCGATTTTTCTTCCTTTTGTTTCTTCGATTTCTCTTTTTTTTGCTTCTTTGATTTCTCTATCTTTTGCTTCTTCTATTTCTCTTTTTTTTGCTTCTTCGATTTCTCTCCTTTTTGTCTCTTCCTTCTCCAACGTTTCAACCCACTTTGACAAGTGCCGATAGTTTTCCTCGATTTGAATCCCCCTTCGATCAATTGCTTCTATCAAAGTTTCTTCGATTTCTGACCTTTTTGTTTCTTCCTTCTCCATCGTTTCCATAAACAGCAACATCATTTGTTGAGTCTTCGCGTTTAGTGCCATAATTCTTTCCATCGTTTCCAATATCGACGGCAGTTTCTCTTCCATCCTCGTCTGTACCTTGATAATTCTTCCTCCAAGATCAACTAGCTTTGATACCAATTTGATAGAACACTGATATGGTGTTTCTATTTTATTGATACCTTCAACAAAATTACAATATAAAAGCAGTAAAAGAAAAGTTAAAGAACCCTAACCCTCTGCCCTTCCTCTCTTTCATGGAATGTTGCAGCCCTAATTCTTCACCAAATTCTTCATACCCTTCTTCCCTCCCCAACTTTTTATTGATAACCAACTAACTACCAACAAATCTATTTACCCTTTTACCCCTACCCTATACTAATCTAGGTATCTAACACATATATATTACTGTTTTCCTTCTACTTCGTAAAATACATGTAATTTATTACCTATGTAACTCAATTTATTTGCTGATATTTTTTCCACCAGAATGAAAATTTAAATTGTTGGTTGATTCTCAAAATATTTGAATGAAAGTACGATGAGATGCGAGGATTCTTTGTTTGTGTGAACTAGATGTTTCTATTTATTATTTATAATCAGCAGCTACCATTAGTTGTTTACTTAAAGTCAAGGTTGATCATACAAGGGGCTTATTGTCTGAAAATGTTATTTTCTTTTGTTCTCTGATTTTATTTTCTTATATATATATATATATATATATTGTGAGAGATGAGGGGAATATTAAAATTGCATGAACATTTGAAAGAGCACTAAATAATAGTAGAAATTGTTGTAAGTTCTCATAAAAAATTGTTATAAGAAATCATGCCTTGTTTTTATACACCGGTGGATTAAAACATTTGAAATAATTTATTGATGGCTCGAGGTTAGACTTTGGAAGATTTTGAAAGTGACTAATGAGTCTCCATTCGAGAAGGAACATGTACACAATCAATAATTGGAAATTAGTTATTTGTTTTATGTTTGAGTTCTTGATTTTAACATGTTAGAATGCTTTTTCTGCATAGACAATGTTGAAACTGTGTTAACTTATCAGAATGAATATTAGAGCCTCTTTATATACATCGTCAAAGCTGTTACCTTTTTGGGAGAGAAAGAAGAGTGGCAGACATTCCCACCGATCATCCATCTTGCAGCAAGCAACATGCTGTCATCCAGTTTAGGTGGATCTGATGTTAGCAGTTCTGTTTTCCTTGATGTAGATGGATAGCATGTAATTCCCCTTTTTAAACTCAATTTTGTTTTGTTATCTTGTAGGCAAGTAGAAAAGGAGCAATCTGATGGTACATTGTCAAAGCATGTAAGGTAAGATTATGCCATGATTGACGGGACAGAAAATTTTCCAATCTCAGATTATTTTTATTTATTTATTTTTTGCATTGGTAGGCCTTATTTGATGGATCTAGGAAGCACAAATAAGACTTATATCAACGTAAGCAACACTTTTTCATCCATGTTTTGTAATTCATGACTTTGATGGTTTAAGTCTGACTTATTCCGTGATTCCTTATATTATCTTTGAATTTGCAGGATGCTGCAATTGAACCTCAACGTTACTATGAACTTTTTGAAAAAGACACTGTAAGATTCGGCAATAGTAGGTAAGATATTAGACAAGATCTTGAACTTTCATTTTGAGTTTGAGATTCATTTTTGGAGTAGTTTTAATGATGTTCTAGGATATGGTTTTCTGCTTCCATTGGTAATTTAAACAATTAGGCTGGACAACCTTTTATTTTTTGTCACAAATAATTCTCAGCATGCAACATCTTCTTGAATCTATATGTTATTTACTTATACCACATCTTACCTAAATATGTTTTTACTTATACCACATCTTACCTAAATTACAAACTTATCATATAACTTGTTAGACAATCTACATTTTGATTATAAAATAATCAAGCTCAATTGTTAACAATAATGGACAGAATGTCATTTGGTCCTTAATGGAGCAGCTTCTTATTGTATACGGATCTGAAAAATACTGCTGAATTTTGTTTTCTTGGATGGTTTGTTCTTGGTGCACTCTGAAAGTTTTTGACACGTTCATTTTTGTTTATTTATTTATTTTTTTAATTTTTGCAGTCGAGAATATGTTCTATTGCATGAGAAGTCAGCTGGATGATAAGCCTCAAATTTAATTTAGTGTCTGTCAATTCATCCAGTGGGGAATATGTTTCGTTTTCACTGAGGCTGCAGAGATGTTCCCATCATCGGGATGTTGCGGGTAATTGGCAAACCATTCTAGATTTGTCTTTGTAATCAGTACCTTTAAAGAAAGTATTTTTATGCTATGTCCTATTTGATTCGCAATAGCTATCAGTTCAAGCAAGAGAGTCCTCTTTGTTAAATGGCCGAATTAGCCACACCCATAGAAAATAGAAGGGATCACAATCCCACATTCGGCTGAATTGAGAAGTGTGCATTTCCAAGTCCATTAATAGTAAAATTTTGATATCTCTTAACATGCTTCTGATAGGTATATACCAATAAGCCGCACTTCTTTGACAGCGACTTTCAGGCTTTCAATAATCATTTATTTAATCTATATTTGCAATTGCTTGGTTGTAGATTTCCCCCCATCCCCTTCAAGTTTATGAAAAGTGCACTTTGATGATGGCAATTCCATTCCAGTTTGTATTGGGGATCCAAGGGAATGAGCAGTCATTTATTGTTCTACAAGACGTGGTTGGAGGAGAAGAGCTTTTGTTGTATGGTTTAGTATTTCTCAGTAGATAAAAGGGAGAACTTTGGCTAAAGTTTCATCATTTCCCTGTGTGGTCACAAGGAAATTGGTCGGTTTTTTCTGTTTAATAATTCAAAAAGCTTTAAGTGGTGGATGGTCCTTAGTTTAATTTTCCAGTGGTAGAAACAAGGGTTTGGGCTTTTTGTCAGTATGGTTACATGGAATGATATTTCAGTAGCATGTTTGGGGTCATCTTTGTCAGATTATTGTGTTACATGTTGGTGCTTTGGAGCTGTCTTTTTTTTCACTGGACTAGTGTGCGTTCTTCATTGGAAAAGCCTTCAACAGTAACGTTTTTTTTCAAAAAAGAAATTTCATTTCAATCCTTGTTTTGGTCTTTGATCATTAGGCTACAGATGTTTTTGGAGTTCTTAGTTAGTTGTATTTAATTTGTATTTGTTTTGGTTTTTTTTGTTTCTTTGTACTTTGATCACTATCCTTTTTCATTTTATCAATCAATGTTTCTTTTTTTAGAAAAAGTAAATTAATTGAGAGGAATTAGAAAGTATTCTCTGTTTCGAAAATTCTTGGTGAGGTTCCTCCTCTCCTTCAAGTTTTGGTGTGCTCTTTTCAGTCTCGTTGGATATTCTTTTTAAGTTTTATGGCTCACTTGGTTTTGATTTTATTCTTTTATTATATCGTTCTTTTTTCTCCGATATAGAGTTTGTATCCTTCGAGCAATATTCTCCTTTTATTTAGTCTATGAAAAGGTTTGTTTCTTATTCAAACAAGTGTGAGGTTTTAGAACTTGTTAACTTTGGAGGAGGTAGTTAATTCTTTGACTGGTTGTTGGAGCAAGGAGGAGTTGATGATACAAATGATGGTATTATTAATGGCGTGGCAGCCGCTGGTTGGTGGAGTGGCTGAGATTTATTGTAGATCATTTTATGAAACCCAGTCTCCCTCAGGGAAAAAGAAAACGCTGTCACAAAGCTCTGAACTTACATTACAAATCCTCAAATGAACCCAGGCGATTCCATCCTAAATTCATTGAATTTGGGGATTTGGAAGAAGGATCTTTACCTAAAAAGACAGTGCCAAGCTACCATAATTGATGAGGTTCGGTGGTTCTTATTTGTTCACTCTCTGCAGATGGCTGGACTTTAGTTATTTATGGGCTCTAGGGACTTCCAGGATGAGGGCATGGAGAGGGATTTCACTCACTTCACTTTGATATTGATTTCACTCACTTCACTTTGATATTGATTTCACTCACTTCACTTTGATATTGATTTCACTCACTTCACTTGGTCAAGTCTATTTGATGCAGGAAGTAGGTTCGACTTGGGTTTCTGAGAAAAGATTCTTAAGAGCATTTTCTTTTAGTTTATTTTGATTTTGATTTAGTGCGGTTTGTGGCCCAATATGAAATGATCCTTTTTCATCTAAACTGCTGTTTCTTTATTTTGTATGGGCTGCAGTTTCTTAGCCAAAAGAATGTTGGGGGAGGGAAATGAAAGGACTATATGGTTCTTTCCATGTTTGGGGACAAAAAGATATAGGGGAAAGGAATAAATTTATTCCCCTTAATCCTCCTCTTTTTTCCTCTCAATCCTGTTTTTTTTTTTCTCTTAATCATTTTCTTCCGTCAATAAATACAATGACATCAAACTTTTCTCTTTTTCCAAAATATAATTATGTTTTTTTAATAATTATATTTTAACAAATATAATTATCTTTTTATTTTTTCATAACCATTATATACATATAATTATCAAATTTCTAACGAAATTTCACTCTTTAATTTATTTAAACAAACATCAATTTTTTTATTTATTAAATTCAAATTGAATGACACTAAAAATTCATATCCACTAATTAATTAAATATTCAACTCAGAAACATTTAATTATTTTTGATTTTGCAAAATTACAAATGTTCAATCCAATGTTTTGAACTGCATGACCTATTTTTATTGTTTTTTATTATTATTTTGTATTATTTTGATGTACGACTTAATTCACATCACTGTTTAATTGTATTCCAAATTTTAAAAAATTCATATTTCATTTCGTTTCAATGCTATTATGTTCATCCTCATTTGAATCGGTTGTTAATCATATGCAATTTTTCAATATTGTACTTATAACATCAATTTCTCCAATATTGCACTTATAACATCAATTTGAAGAAATTGATATAATTTCTTTCACACGTGATACATCAATTAATTTATTGGCACGAAAAACTTACGGACAAAACGTTCAAAATTGACATTGTATTAACGAAAACTAATAAAACATGTTTTTCAATAAAAAATCTAAATTTTGGTAAATTAAAAATACGAATATTTGTGTATTATTTACTATATAATTTTTCTTTTAAAAAAGTACGAGTACGAATTTAAAATAATAATAATAAACTCTTTTTTTTTGTTATAATCCTTTCTATATTATCCTTCCGACTTCTTTTTTTCCCAAACCTTTGAAAATGCAACAGAAAAGAAAAAAAAAAGAGCATATTTTTTAATGTATTGGATTTACATATCAAATTGAACTATAAATTAAAGACAAATGAAAAAAATAAATAATACAATTTCTTTGTGAATTGGATTTACGGTACAAATTTCAAAAACATAATTTACCCAAAGCAAAAAAATAAAATAATAATAATAATACAATTTGTTTTGTGTATTGGATTTAATGTAAAAAAAAGAAGAAAAAACTATTATACAAATGAAAAAAAAAACTTCACTTTTGAAAATGTATTAGATGTACGTTACAAATAAAAAAGAAAATTTATACAAAATAACAAAAAGAAATTAATACAAACTTTTAGTGTATTTAGATTACGGTACAACTTAACTAAAAAATAAATTTGAATACAATTTTTTTGTTGTAAAGGCTTTATGGAACTAACAACATACAAAAATTTACACAAATGCAAAAAGATTAGAACATTTTTCATTTTGTACTGGGTTCACAAAAAAACAAGAATTTCATACCTATAAAAAAATAATTTAGTTTTTGTTTTATATAATTTTTTTTACACAAATGAAAAAAAATACATTTTTTTTATCATAGTCCTTCCCGAACAGAAATTATAAATAATCTCCCATAATTCTTCCATTTATTCCTTTTCCCAAACAAAGAATATAAATAATCTCCCGTAATCCTCCCACTTAATCCTCCCCCAAAACAAGAATTATAAATAATCATTTCTTTTTCATAATCCCCCATTTCATAAACACCCCCTAAGGAATATGTTGACGTTGTTTTAGGCATTGTATTTACGAATGAGTTGTTTTTGGCAATTTGTCCGAATAATTCAAAGCTCTCCTCAGTAGGTTTCTTGACAATAAGATTGAAGATTCTGTCAAAATCAATGCTTTGTAACAAGAAATCTAACCATTAGGATTATATTTGGTTCAAAAGACCCATTTACAGTCAACAAAATTATAGAAGGAAGATGAGGTACTAAAGACCATGTACCGTGTGCCATGAACCTTGTTCTTGGAAGCAGTGAATTCCTCACAGCGGATCGCCATTCAAGATACTTGTAAGTTTCAGTATATGAGGCGGGAGTTATGAGAATTGTTGTGGTGAGAAATGTTTGATTTTGCTCGTGTTTGCATAACATGATTGTTGCAAGGAGGATGTATAACTGGTCTGTTTGAAGTTGTAGAGGTGGTATCAATCTCACTTTTTTGTGATGGAATCTGTATTGACAGTAGATGAAACATGCAAAGGCTCACAAGTGACATGAATATCCATAAAAGATGAGGAATTAATGTCAACAGTAGGAGGGTATCCGGAAGGGGTGGGGATATTGGGAATATGAGTAGAATTGGGAGGTGTTCGTTGTGGAATTTTTAGTAAAGTAATAAGCTTGGATCGAGGTTGGGTGGTTGTGGGGATGGATTAAGGGAATGTGGGATGACAAAGGAAAATATGGTTTCATGAAAGATAACATGTCTTAAAACAATAGTATATTTGGTTAATGGATTATAGCAAATATAAACTTTAAAATTAAAAGGATAACCAAGAAATCTGTCTTGATAAGTTTTTGATTCAAATTTATGTTTTATATAATGCTCGGGTAGATGATAACATGCACACCCAAAAATCATTTCAAACGGGGAAAACATGTTTAGGAATGAAGACATTTGATTAATAAAAAAATTGTAGAGATAAAGAAGGCATATGTAAAAAGTCTAGGCGAACGGAGGAATAAAAAAGTAAGGACATTGTACTGTGGTGATGTTTGCATTCTGCAATTCCATTATGTTTAGATGTATGAGGATAAGATTTTTTATGATAGATACCCTTTGAATCAAAGAAGGATTCCATAGAGTATTGCAAAATTCACCGCCACCATAAGAGCGCACAATTTTTAGTTTATGAAAAAAGGAGATTTTCAGCAAAGGGTACAAATAGGGTGTACATAATCCGGGTTGGGCCGGAATTGAGAAAAAATATGGACCAACCCAAATTATTTGGATTGACAAAAAAATGAACCTTATTGGTTTAATATACAAGGGTTAACCCAACACAACTAAAAATTTTGGGTTGAGTCGAGTTAGGTTGGCGAGTTGGTCTTTTTTTTTTCATCTCTTCATAATTTCTTTAGGGTTTAGGCAATGCCTGCAGAAGTCAGATGGAAAACCAAAACAAAAACCCACGAAAATCCATAAGCCAAAAATACCAATCAACTTTGAGGTATCAAACTAACAAATAGTAGAGTGGTACCAAAATTATATAAATAAATATCATTACCCTTTACAAGCTAGAAAGGGAACCTTATGGACCTACATGTCAAAAACTACAACAATATGAGATTAATTGGCTAAACTCATTAACCACATTAATCAAAATTTGTTAACTATGTGTACACTCTACTAAAGACTCACAATTGAACTCTTCTCACTGTAGATATTTTTTGTATCCACGGATATAGACCAATAACAGTAAGTTAGTCATTCACAAGTGTTCGAAAAACCAGCTGGGTCAAATTACCGTTTTACCCCTAGTTACTTCTAGTCCTTAAATACCAATACTCAATCTTTTAATGAGCAACCTGTTTATGGTCCAACTACTAATCTGAAACCCTCTCATGCCATAGAGAGGGTAGGACCTTTTGTTGAAGTCTCAAAGACATCATTTAAGGGAACACTTATCTACTTACCCTAAAGTCGGAAAGGAGTGAATTCCATCTTGTGTGATTATGTTCCCAGCTCCCTACTCGGCCTTGTCCCTAAAATGATAAGTGTATTGAGTCGGCAATCTGGCCACTCTCACCCGTACAAATCAAAGGATAGTCCCTTGCGAACAGGAGTTCATAATACACTCAGGATCAAGACTAAGTTATCTAGGTCATCTTAATGAAATAGAATCCTAACTAGTTAACGGAGTTACATCAAGTGGTTACTATTTCATGGTTCAGTCTTATGCAAACTCATTGCATATGATACCCTCACTCACATGTCACCTACACGAACGCATTAGATCATTGTGTTTGTATCAAATGCAAAGTGGATCGTATCCATAGTATTGTCAGGATAATATACTTAGTCTTATCCTTATATTATAGACCCTTTAAGATGTATCTCAAACCTTGATCCTTGTATGTCTCCACATATTATTCAAGACGCATCAAGCAACGTAGAATGTTAGTTTATTAGATTTAGATTATTAAGACAAAACTAATAATATAATCAATAACACTTATTGAAATTATAATAAATAACATTTTATTAATACAAAACTAATAATATAATCAATAACATTTATTGAAATTATAATAAATAACAGTCAATAAATTATATTTACTATCTACGAGTTTAAGACATAGAATCTAACAAATACAAGATTGGTGTGATGGTTGGTGTGATGGTTGTGATGCAGTTAATAGGGATTAAGATACCCTTTATTCTAATTAAGTGAGGGTTAAAGAGAAGCATTAGAAGGGTGAGGAGAAGGATTGGAATTTTGGTGTGTTTCGATTGAAGTCGATGTAGGATCTTGAGGGAGATCTTTGTTAGCCATGGTGATGATAACGACAGTCAAAAAGTATAAGTTGTTTTAGTAAAGTAAAACAATTGATACCATATTAGAGGGAAAGTAATAATAAGAAAACAATTGATACCATATTAGAGGGAAAGTAATAATAAGACTTTCTCACTTTATTAATGGCGTTGCCTACAATTATACAAAAGTGAGAGACGGTTTATAAAGGCATTAAAAAAACAACAAAATTAATGACAACTCCTGACATATTAACTAAAAGATAACCTCTTCATTTAACTCAGCCTATTAACTTTAATACTTTAGTTATATTATACAAATTTGATATATTTTTATTTATATACTCAATTTTTTTTATGAAGTGAGTGTTTAGAATAAGAAGTGAGTTATTATAATATTAGTTATCTATAAAGTGAGTGTTTAGAATAAGAAGTGAGTTATTATAATATTAGTTACCTATAAAGTGAGTGTTTAGAATAAGAAGTGAGTTATTATAATATTAGTTATTATGATTGAGTTATAATAGTTTGTATAAAAATTTTTAAACTGTTTCTAAAAATAAATATTTTTTGTTATTTTATGGGATTTTCGTGACTGACGTTTGGAAAGCAAATTGTGTAAATGTCATTGAAAAAGTTGAAAACGATAATACGAATTGCAGCTCTAATACGTCACCGTTTTGCTAGTAGAGACATTTGATCGAGAATTGACCAATGAGTAGCGTAGTATATGGTTGAAGAAGGCTCGAAGCAGAACCAAGCAACAAAAAATGGCGATGTTCTGTAAATTCATCTCAGATGACGTTTGAAACTCCTAGAAGGAAGGTATTCCTATTCAAAAATGGTGCAGATTCTTCTCCAATGCTCTTCTCCTCCTCCTCCGCCTCCTTCTCCTACTTCCTCCAGGTATCACCATTTTCCATTTCCTTATTCTTTCTCCATTAATCCCTACGCTTTCTTGTGTTGTGTAATTTTACTTCCATTTTTCTGGGTTCATTTCAATTTGTGATTAAACTCGTGATTCCTGCTGTAGTTTTCGGGTATTTGCGTTGGCATTAGGAAATTTCGTAACTAGGTTGTGCGTTGTTGGACTGTATATTCGAAATAGGATACATGGGTTTAATTCAAGAGTCTTTTCTTAGGTTCTGAAAAATGGAGAAATGAATTTGCATTTGAACTGAGGTTGCATTCAGTTGGGCGACCGAGTTCATGGATTGAAAATGGCTGTGTACTTGAGTTTGATGTGCAATTGATATCAGTGGTTGAATTGGACACACGGTGTTGAAAGTAGTAATCAATATAATGAACAACTACTTGTGATAGTGTCATAGATGAGATGACTAGACCTCAGTCCTCAATGTTTAGTGCTTCTTTGTTTATGTTTATTTCTATTCTCTCACAACTGTTGGTTCAAACTAACTGATGGTCCATTTTATCAGCCGTTGGCTTTTTTTGCTTATTTTTTTCAAATTTTTTTGTCTTTTTTGTAAGCAGGGGAATGCCTGGCAAAGTAATGTTGAAGAATGGTTTTGAGCAATCTTCTCTAAGAAAGCTTGTGTCCCAGCATGTACTCTCTGGATTTGCTGCTTCATTGATATTTCTCACTCAAACAAACCAGGTTAGTGAGTCTATTGATTACTGCAAGACGTTAATGTAAGAACATTTCTAAAGATAGCTAAGTAGTCAACTTCGAGTAGTATCTGATCCATTGTTGATCTGTTTGGTTTGGTGTGCATTTAACTTGCATAATGGCATCAGAATGCCGGCAATTTAGATTCCATTGAAAAGCTTGGATCCCATCATTTATTTGCAAATAATAGGTTCAAATGCTCTAAGAAGCATATGATATGCTGTGTTATGCAATTAGCTCTCTGTTCATAACGTTACACTGAATGAATATAGAGTTTCTTCGCAAGATCCAATGGTATTTGGGATTCATTAATTCATGTCATAGGAGAGGACATATACAGGATTACGTGACAAACTTTATGAATACAAGCAGAGCTTCATGTCTTACATTAGTTTCTTGATCAGGCTATCTCAGGAGATATACCTCGCCGTGAAAACTTGTGTCAGCTTGCAAGTGCAGAGAATGCTGCAGGCCTTCCTTTTGTCAATGATTCTGATGGAGGGGGGAGGTTGATGATGATGAGAGGGATGACAGCCAAAAATTTTGATCCTGTTCGATACTCAGGAAGATGGTTCGAAGTTGCATCACTTAAACGTGGATTTGCTGGCCAAGGTCAGGAAGACTGCCACTGCACCCAGGTGAACCTGACTGGTTGGTGTAGCTTATAGTTTCTTTTGTCTCTTGGAATCTGGACGATTACTCGTTTAATCATATATTTCAAACAACAACCAACCAGTCTTACATGCCTTTTGTGTAATGGAGCGAAAAAATGGCCTGGGCAAACTTAATCATTTACTCTAACGATGTTAATTATTAATCATTTACAGTCCAACAGCCATATGACTAAGTTAAGTCAATGTAGTAATCATACTGACGAATAAGATATTCCACTGTACCAATATGTAGGGTGTTTACACATTTGATATGGCGACACCAGCAATACAAGTAGATACCTTTTGTGTTCATGGAAGCCCCGACGGATATATAACTGGGATAAGAGGAAGAGTTCAGTGTCTTGCAGAGGAAGATTTACAGAAAAACGCAACTGAGCTGGAGAAGCAGGAGATGATCAAGGAGAAATGTTACCTGCGTTTTCCTACATTGCCATTTATCCCTAAGGAGCCATATGATGTCATTGCAACTGATTATGACAACTTTGCTATAGTTTCTGGAGCTAAAGACCTTAGCTTTGTTCAGGTAAATTTAAAGATTCAGTGCATATTTTAGTTTGGTTTAAATACCATTTTGATCCTGGTGGCTGATGCTATAACTTGTGATTTTAAAACGTTCTGACAGCTATACGTATATACAAATGGACTAATTACTGATATTTAGTTTAGTTTTCAAACAATTTGCTCATTAAAAACGGCTTAGAACTCCAATTATAGGATTTTTTTTTTTTGTTGCAAAATCTTCAACTACGATTTTAGAGATTGTTAAAGGAAAACATATAAATGAGATTTCTCTATTTTACTGTCCTTCTCTATTCTATTGATTTGACATTCAAACTTGCAAAACGGAAGAAATATGTTTCAATTTATACTCCTAAACTTTAGAAATTGTATTAGTTTAAACCTTGAACTTTTGTAAGTTTATCAATGTAAACCCTCCACTAAGACGCCTTTGGAGAAACTTCATGTGAAACTCTTAATTGTATTAATTAAACCCGTAAACATTCATAAATGAATCAATTTAGAATTTTCTTCGAGACTCGTCTATGCATTTACTCTATTGTCTAATTTGTAATATTGACTTTTGAAAATTAATGCATGGATGATTTTTAAAGATAGCTATGAAGGAGCCTAAATTGATTAACTTATGAATATTTTGGAGCATAATTGATTCAAATCTTAAGTCTCACGTGATATTATTAGAAAAGTATTATTAAAAAGAAATCTAAGGGAAGGAGTAAACTGATACACTTACAAAAATTTTGTGGTTAAGTTGATATAATTGTTGGTTCTGAGTTTTAACGAATACAACCTTTAAAGGTTAGGGGTACAAATTGATATTTCCTTCTATTTTTTTCTTTTTTTCTTTTCTTAATAAGCAAGGTTTTATTAAGCCATACTTTTCTTTTAGATTTGACTGCATCTTCAATGGAAATGATACATATGGTTTGTTCTATGTCTGCAACGCGTGTAATGACTACACTAAAACTAGCAAACAGGAGAGTATGATTTGCAAACTATAAAGATGTTTGAGACCATTTTTGGCATACATTGGTGCAGATTACAGAAAGGTAAACAACATGTGTATTTGAACCCTGAATAAATTGGATTACTAGTCTTCATCCCGGGTTAGAATGGCATTTATTTTTTTAAGAGTTTTTAGCAGTTCGAACCCCATTAGGCTTGGAATCATCAAGTTCTATACTTCAAATGGATAAATGGACTCTCCTTTTACTGAAATTGTAGCTTTGGTGAATGATAAACTACAGAGCGGTCAACTTATAATAACTTGAACGCCATTGTCTGCCCATCTGCATCCCTTCTGATTGATTATTTTGATCATAAAATATAACAGATATATTCAAGAACGCCAAACCCGGGACGCGATTTCATAGAGAAGTACAAATCATATTTGTCAAACTTCGGGTACGATCCAAGCAAAATCAAGGACACTCCTCAAGATTGTGAAGTAATGTCAAATAGTCAGCTAGCTGCAATGATGTCAATGAGTGGAATGCAACAAGCTTTGACAAATCAGTTTCCAGATTTAGGGCTGAAGGCTCCTATTGAACTCAACCCTTTCACAAGTGTATTTGATACTTTCAAAAAGCTACTAGAACTCTATTTCAAGTAGTAGTTCTGCTGTGCTATCCGTGTTGTTGAGCACGCTGGTTTAAACGCTAATTATTGCTTTATTTAAATTATCGATTATTTTCTCAATTGCTTTATTTAAATTATCGATTATTTTCTCATTCTCACGGTTTTCTGAAATAACATCCTCAATTTTGAGATTTTGTTATATTGACGGGCACAAGACCGATAGGCCTCGGATCACCAAGGTGAATGTACGTAAGAGGAAAGAGAGGGGGTGTGATACGTGTAAGGAAATTGTTGAGTGGTATGGGCCCATAGGAATATTGTTAGTTAGGGGCTGATGAGAGGAGTATATATCTCGTGTGGTTATCGGGTTGGATCATCTTTTTGCTATTTTTTCTTGATTGTAATAGCTCTCTGTAATAAAGGAAATCCATCCTTATTGTTGACTCATAAAGGAAGAGATGAGAGCAAAAAAGGAAAAGGAAATCTGCTTTAAGTGTGATGGAAAACTTTGTTTCGGCCATTAGTGTAAGAAGAAAGATTTGTAGTTTATGTTCATTCAGAAGGGAGAAGACATGTCGCCCGATGAATAAAAGCAACAATGTTGGATTTGACAATACAAAAGTAAGGGATGGAGAGGAAAATGATGCCGTTGCAACAGAGAAGGCTAATTTGTCTCTAAGTTCAATGGTTGGAGTTCATGCTTCCCTAAGACTATGAAGGTCAAGGGAAGCATTTTAGGAAGAGAGGTGATTGTATTAATTTGTCGAGGAGCCATCCACAACTTTATTGATGAGGAATTAGTCTTAGATCTGTATAACGCACAGGTGAATATGGAGTGGTGTTAGGACGAGCAGATTGTTCAAGCGACATGAGTTTGCAAAGGTGTTTTTTCTTTCTATTTCTAATTTATCCATAATCCGTAATTTCCTTCATCTGCCTCTCGGAACTGCGCATGTGATTTTAGGCATAACATGGTTGGAGGCCTGGGGAACAATCGAAATAGATTATCACCTGTCGATTATGAAATTTTAGGTTAGGGAATGGCTCTAGTTCAGCTACATGTGATCGAAGTTTGGTGAAATCCCAATTTTTCTTAAAGTCTACAATGAAAGCATTTGGGGAGGAAGATCAAGGTGTGTTGATTTGAACTTAGTGCTATGGATATGGGAATAAAGAAAGACATCAATATTGAGTTTCATAAACAAATGGCTGGAATTTGATAGGCAATTCGGGTTGTGCTTTAGCGTTATGAACAAGTTTTTTTGCTACGACTACACACTACCTCCCCAAATAGACCATGATCATTTGATAGAGTTGGAACTTGGAACGCCACTTATCGGTTCAACAATATTGATATCCTCAATTTCAAAATGTCAAGATTGAAAGAATGATTTGGGAAATGCTGATGCTTGAAATTGTCCTGCCTAGCTAAAAATCATTCTCTAGTCGTCTGATATTGGTTACGAAAGATGGTAGTTGGCAATTCTATGTCAGCCCTTAACCCAGCTATCGTACCATATAAGTATGTCATTCTCATGGTTGATGGTTATTGGATGAATTGTTTGGAGCCACTTTCAAAAGTAGACTTGAACTTTGAGTATCTTCATATTCATACGTGGGCTTCGTGTGTGTTGGGTTTTATGTCTTAAATCTCATAGATAAATATAATATATTGACCGTCATTAATAAAGTTTTATTTTTGTAATTTCAATTAAAGTTTTATCGATTATTAGTTTTGTCTTCATACCCTAAATCCAATAAACTAACACTATAAGAAATTGAAACAATTGCGACGACAGAAATAACGTCGTCGTTGATCACCTTTCGCCGACACACAAAATGTTACGTCACGGAAAGTAAAATTAAATTTAATGCGTTCACTTTTCGCGACGCATACAATGGTACGTCGCAGAAAGGGACTTTTTGCGACGTAGAGGAACAAGACTTCTCAGAAAGTTCAAAATTAAATTTAACGCGTTCACTTTTTCCGACGCCACCCTACCAAACGTGGCAGAAAGTGAATGCATTAAATTTAATTTAAAACTTTTCGCGACGTGCAACTTGCCACACGTTGGAGAAAGTGGAAATTATAACGACAAATTTCCACTTTCCCGACGTATGGCAAGGGGCACGCCGAAAAGAAAATTTAATAATAATTATTGTTTAACCTTTTTTTCGACGTGCAACCTGTCACACGTCACAAAAAATATTTGTATTGAAGTGATAATGGTCACCTTTCCCCAGCGTGTAGTAGGGGGCACATGTGAGAAAGTTCAAATAATAAATTTATTATTTAAACTTTCTCCGACGTTTGTACTTCATACGTCGGTGAAAGGTATCTTCCTCGACATCTTCGAAGACGTCGGAGAAAGTCAACACATAACATAATGTAAAACGAAAAATAACCCAAAATCAATCAAGAGAGAGGGAGAGGAGGAGAGTTGTGCTGTCGTCGTTGTCCGTCTTCGCCATTGCCACCGTCGGGATTCTCTTCTATTCTTCTCTTCTTTTTCATTTCAACTTTTTCGCTTCACTATATCCTCCAAATCATAGCAGAGCCAAAATCCAGAGCACCGTAAAATGTGTTTATGAATCCATAGTGAAACACAAAGTTAAAACAAAAATTCACGAAGAAACTACAAGAATAATAGAAGTATGCAATTGAAACGGAACGTAACAACCTAGAAGAAGAAGAAGAAGAAAAAGAATAAAAAGAAAAGAAAACAAGGTTTAGAATTTCCCCGAAATGACGTTAGAGAAGGGTTCTGCGACGTCACGATAGGGAAGGATTTCGTGACGTCACATCGCATAAACCCTTCCTCAATGTGCTGACAATGTGCGTCGGTGAACGTTTTCCCGTCGTCGACGCGATCTGCGTCGGGGAAAGTATCCCCGACGTACATGCCGACGTTGTCTGAGACATCGAGGTAACCTTCTCCGATGTGTTTTAGTGTTTTTACCGACGTGAAGCTGCGTTGGGAAAGACCCTATTTCTTGTTGTGTAATATCCTAAGCTATTAATAAGTCTTGAACCGTATGTAGAGATATGCAGGGATCAATGTTCAAGATATAGCTTAAAGGATCTATAGTATAGGGATAAAGTTTAGTACCTTATTCTGGTAACACTAACAAATGCAATGATCCAACGCATTCGCGTAGGTGACATGGGAGAGAGGTTATCCTATATAACGAGTTTGCATAACACCGGACCATGAAATAATAACCACCATCCTAGATAACTTTGTCTTAATCTTGAGTGTATTATGAACTCCTGTTCGCAAGGGATTGTTCTTTCATTTGTATAGATGAGAGTGACAAGTTGCCGACTCAATATGCTTACCATTTTAGGGACAAGATCGAGTGAAGAGCTAAAAACATAATCACTCAAGATCAAATTCACTCCTTTCTGACTTTAAGGTAAGTAGATGAGTGGTTCCTTAAATGGTGTCTCCGAGACTTGAACAAGTTGGACCATAAACAAGTTGTTAATTAGAGAAGTACTGTTATTTAAGGACTAGAAGTCACTCAGGAAAAAAACGGTAATTTGCCACAACTAGTATTATAGAAATTTGTGAATGACTTACTTTTATTGGTTTATATTTGTGGACAGAAAAATATATCTACAGTGAGAAGGGTTCAACTGTGAGTCATTATTGGGGTGTACACATGGTTAACGAATACTAATTAAGGTGGTTAATGAGTTTAGCCAAATTAATTTCATGTCATTGTAGCGTTTGCTCGATCGATTTATTAGGTCTCCTTCCTAGCTCGTAAAGGGTAATAAGGTTAATGTATATTGATTGTAATTTGAAATGTACAAAGTTACTTTGGTAATTAATATAATGTATGACGATACATTATAGTATAAAGTTTATTTTTATAATTAAACTTTATTATATAAATGAGAAATTGTCAAAAATAGCAAATTTGATAAAATATTTAGAACATATGGCAAAATTTTCAGATTCTATCAACAATAAACATTGATAGCCATTGATATGCTTCTATCAGTGACATTTATAGACAACGATAGAAGTCTATTAGTGGCTACCATGGATAGAACTCAAATTTTTGCTATAGCTTGTAAATATTTTAATTTATTTTGCTATTTTTTAAAATGACCCTTATATAAATTTAGTTTTTTATATATTCAAAATTAATTTAGGAGAAAATAAAATATGTGAATGAGTTCTAATATTAATTTAATGTGAATTAGATTCTTATTAAAATTAGAGGTTAAAATTTAATGTGTATAGGTTATGAGAGAAATTGATACACATGAAAACTATAGGTTATGAGAAAAATTTATAAATGAACATTCAAATTTGGATTAAATAAAGGGGTTTTTTTTTAAAAATATAACAAAACGGTAAAATATTTACACTGTATAGAACAATTTTGAAAACGGAAAAAGCTCACATGCCTACAATGAAAAATACCCAAAATGCTCTCGTCAACATGCAATTAGTTAGCGCTTGTAATATATTTGATACACAATCATTTAGATTTCGTCATATTCTTTTTTTTTGTTACACGATCGTTTAGATTTGACTACTAGTTTTTTTCAAGATTATTTGGTATACGATTGTTTACATTTGGCTACATGATCGTTTAGATGTGACTACTTTTTTTTTTTAAAGATTTTTTGGTACACAATCGTTTATATTTGGTAATTATTTTAAAAAATAAATAATAAATAAATAAATATTTTATATTTGGTACACGAACCATATAACAGTTTGAAAGAAAATAAAAGAAAAATTCCATAAAAAGAAGAGAAAAAGACGATGGAAAGAAAAATAAAAATTGCACGAAAAAAAAAAATGAAGAGCAAATCTAGAATATTTAAAAAATGGCCAACTTCATGAGCTTTTTCATTTTGTTACATTGACCATAATTGGTATTTTGGTATATTTATGAAAATTTCTCTTATATTTAATTTAACAATTAACTAATTAGAGAATTAATTAATAGTCTAATTTAATTCTATTTAATTTAATTAATTAATTAAAATTGTAGTTATGTGAGATATATTAATTTAAATGTGATTTAGTTAAGGAGTTTTTTTAAAAATAGAACAAAATGCGAAAATATATACATCGTATAGAACAATTTTAAAAAAGAAAAAGTCTAAAATGTGAAATTAAAAACGATCTTGTACCTAGTCTAAACGATCTGGTGCCCTTGTTCCCAGTCTAAACAATTCGGTGAGTCTTAACAATCTTGTACCTAGCCTAAAAAATCTTACTACCGATCTTGTACCCCTTCAACCTAGTCTAAACAATGTTGTACCCTTGCGCCTCAATCTAAACGATTTTCTATAAAATTTAGATGTGATATTGGTCTATCTTTGTCTATCTGGGAAGACAACTGATCATTTAGATATTAGTATTGTTTAGATCCTTGTACCAAGAAGAAAAACAAAGAAGATGAGAGATGAAGAAGAAGGAAGAAATTCTGGAAGAGGAAGTGATGATATCTCAAACAAGAAGAAGTGGGAAATGAAAAAGAAGAAGTAATAATGTGAAGAAATTAATAATATGAAGAGGAGAATAATAGATTGCAAAGAAGAAGAAAAAAATTGAAGTGAACAGAATGGTCCCGCAATATTAAAAAACAACAAATGACAAAAAATTAGAATTTATGAAGAAAAAAAAACAATGGTGGCTTGGCTTCGTGAGGTTTACTTTTTTGTTACAAGGGCCGTAAATATTTTTTGGTTTTGTTACATTTATGTAAATTAACCTTTAATTAATTATTAGTCTAATTAATTAATTAATTAATTAAATGTTAATTGATTATTTTAATATTAATTTGATTATTTATTTATTTTAATATTAAATTAAATTAAATTAAATTAAATAACTCCCTTGTGTGGGTGTTATTTAGGGAATGTGAGATGCTTTCCCACGTATCTCAATTTCTCGCCCTAACTTCTGAAGAAAAGGTAAGTAGGCATATACAGATACAAAGGCATTATGATTTCTTTGTAATTTTTCAAAAAGAAAAAGAAAATTCTCTTATGTTTACAAGACGACCTTGAGAACGAATGAAGGGCACTACAAATTTTTTGGTGATGCCTTTCAAGCTTCAGAATGCTTCTTCCACCTTTCAAGCTTCAGAATGCTTCTTCCACCTTTCAAGCTACCATGAATGGCATATTATGACCATACTTGACAAAGTTTATGTTAGTTTTTTTTTTTTTATGACATCTTGATTTACATCCCTTAGTGGAGGACCATGTGACAATTGTCTTAGATCTCTTGATAAGTAATGACCTTGTGGCTAATTTGAAGAAATATCAGTTTACGGTTCTTAGTGTTGAATATTTGAGTCAAGTTGTTTTGATTGAAGAGGTATCAGTTGATCCGACCAAGATTGAAGCGATGCAAAAGTGGCCACAAGCAAAGAATCTTAAGGAGTTGTGAGGGTTCCTTGGGTTGACTGGTTATTACCGAAAGTTCGTAACTAATTATGAGTCTATTGATTTACCCCCTTATGCAGTTGTCAAAGAAGGAGAATTTTAGGTGGGGCTCGAAAGCAAAGGATGTGTTTCAACATTTGAAGGAGGCTATGATCTTCTTACTTATGTTGGGGTTATCAAATTTCAATGAGTCGTTTGAGATTGAGTTAGATACCTCCAGGTGGGTTTTGGGATAGTGTTAATGCAAGTCATTGACCAATAATAATGTATTTTAATCAAGTAGTATCCCCAACCCATTGTTTTATGTGATGAATTGTAGTCATGCACAACAGAAATCGAATCAAAATTTTACCCTAATTGCACTGAGTTAACATGAAACCCTAAACTAAAACTAATTAGGGTAATTAAACGAATCACATACCTTGGTAGCTCCATAGATGCTCATCTTTCCACCCTAACACGAACCAAAACACAAAGTGTTGACCTCGCTATTCTTCAAATTTAGAATTGGGTTATGGGACATGATGAATGAAAAAATTGAGAGAGAGAAAGATGGGAAGCTTAGATGGGTTGAATGTTGGAAGAAATCAAATTTATTTTTTTGTGAAGAAGTTTTGAGCCCAATATTCCAACCCATCAAATGAATTGTAAGACTAGTTTTATAAGAAGAGACAACCGTGAAAATGATAAAATATTAAATACCAAACTAAAAAATAGCAAATCCCAAAAATATTAAGATTTATAGCAAAACCGTTGAATGCACACTTTTTTTTTTTTTACTTTTTTTTCACCTGATTATACCCATTTTGTTAGGAATAACACAGTCAAGTTCTGTTACCACTTGATATAGTTTCCTGGACTAGACCAAACTCTCAACCACTTGATATAGTTTCCTGCACTAGACCAAAGAACACAATCCAAAACAACCAGAACGCAATAGCTAGGTAACAATAAAGAAAGCGATAAAATAATAAACGACACAAAGATATGTAGTGGTTCGACTAATTTGGTCTACATCCACTTTGAGAACCAGCTTGGAAGGATTTTATTAAGAGCAATAATTAAGATAAGAATTACAGAATCAACAAGATAATATGCAATTTGTAATTTTATCGTCGAAACCGACTTTACAGTCAACCAAACACTAAGAAACTGAAAGACCCACGTGTCGGTTGTTTCCTCTAATACCGAGACCCAAAACTCACCAGAAATTGCCCCTCTGACCGGAGACCCACGTGTCGAGCACTCACTACAAACCCAAGAAGAGCCAACAGTAGAGAAGAACAACCACGACTAAACCCACATTTGTCGGCTCGAAACGACAATTAAACTAGCTACCAAACCACTAAAAAAAATGTCAGTGAAGGACGTCGGACGTCGCTTGCGAAACACCCACTGCAACATAGGAAAGACCTTCTGCTGCCACTGGAATCCCACGCCCCGAAAGATTATGGAAATGGTAGACATGTGATTAACATGCATTACAACTCTAAAATGAAACAAAATAGGGTTAATAGAAAAACTCACCTTTGATGCTTTTCTATTGTCGTAATCTCGTCACGGTCTCGAAGCCGAGACTACCACTAGGTTGACCCGCTATTCTTCAAACTTAGAATCAAGTTGTGAAACTCAAACGATAGAGAAAATAGAGAAAGAGATGGATTTAGGAGGAAGAACTTGGTTTTGAGAACTTCTGGAGAGAAAAGGAATTTTGGTTTGATTTTGCAATTCCAAATTACAAAATCAATTTCAACCAAAAAAACATTAAATTTTCATTTGCAATCCATTCCTTTTATAAGCAAACTACATGTAAAAATTGCATGTAGTAAGCTTCCACTCTCCACACTTGGCATATGACCAAGTAGGAGTCTCACATGCATGAAGTCATTTGTTAATTACATGCAATGTGCTTCCAAGGGTAATATGGTAATTTGACATTTAAAAAGTCAAAAGTCAACATTTGGACTTTTTACCATTTTATTTGTCTTGACTAATTTCAATCTCTGGAGTATGAATTTGCATTCACTTTTCTACAATTCAAATTGTATTTGAATATAAAGTCGGTCAAAGTTTGATTTTTCAAATTCAAAAGTCAACATTTTGACTTTTTACAACTTTGACCTTTTCTACCAATTTCGAGCTTTCGAATATGAATCCATATTCATATTTTTAATATTTAATTTAGATTTAAACATGAGGCTCTATCTTAAACTTATAAACAACGAATATATCAAATATATTTGCCAGTTTTTCTCTCTTTACCTAATTCGAACATTTCAAATTATTCCATCATAATGTTCTAAGTTGATTCCTTATGAGCTAGCAGGGGAACCTAATGAGGCTATAGATCATGAAATCCAACGATCTGAGATTAACTGACTAAACTCTTTAGATAGAGTTAATCAACCTTCGTTAACTAACAAGTCATTCCACTAAAGTCTCGTAGTTGCACTCCTCTCACTATAGATATATATGTGTCCATGTAATATAACTATGATGAGTAAGTTAATTCTTCACAGGTTGTTCATAACCTTGGCTGGATCAAAGTATCGTTTTACCCCGGAGACTACAGTTTGTTCCTTAGATTCTATTGATCCACTATTAAACAATTGGTTTAAGGTCCAACATTTAAACTGAATCCCTCTCAGGCCAATGAAATGGTGGGGCCCCTTGTTCAAGACCTGGATCCACTCCTTAAGGAAACAACGTATCTACTATCCCTAAAACGGGTAGAAGTGAATTTCGTCTTACACTCTATGTTCCTAACTATCCACCTGGTCTTACCCTTAAAATGAAAGGCTTATTGGGTCAACGACATTGGGCTGCCCTCACCTATGCAGATCTAAGGATAACTTCATATGAACAGAAATTCATAGTTAGCTCAAAATTAAGATTGAGTTATACTGGATATCTATAAACGAAATAGTCAGTTTTATTAAAGTCAACGACGTACAACCTAAAAGCGATTATTTCATGGTTCCAATCTTATGTAAACTCTTTACATAGGATGCCCCCACTTCCACGTCTCTACATGAACGATTCAAAATCATATTTTTGGTACTAATATAAAGTGGGTCGTATCCATAGTGTCTCCAGAATAAGGTGCCCAACCATATCCGTATATTATAGACTATTTAGGCTATATACTCGAACTTGATCCATATTTATGTCTCTACATAAAGTTCAAGTTTACTCAATAATAGCCTCGAGTCCTTAGTTTATTGATTTTAAGATTATAAAATTAATAACGACTTATTGAATAGAATATAATTACAAATTATGAGTTTAGGACATAAACTCCAACAAAAGACACATAACAGAACGCTTTTCCTCTCCGTTAAACTCACCGGACACTCTTCTTCTCTTTTGTTTACAAAAAAATCCTCTCTCTCTACTACGTTGATGTCGTGTGGTTGCTCCTCTCACTTCTCACTCTTCTCTTTTCTCTAATTTAAAATACGTAAAGAAGAAGATGACACTATTTACAAAAATGTCATTGATGCATAATTACCACTCTACCCTCAGTAATAAAATCTATTTTAATTCCTTAAATATTTGTCATTTTTCTACAAATCTCCCTCATGACAAACTATTTAAGACACCAAACTGATTCTTCCAATCACTCTATCATCCAGAATTAACCTTCAACTCATATAATAGGTACTTAAACCTATAAGCTGGAAGAACCTTGGCTATACCAACCTAGCCTTATACCTAGGCTTACTGTCACCTTCTAGCTTAATCCACTTTGTTTGAATGAGTTTCTGAATAGAAGGTTTTAGAACCAATGACCATGTATGATTCCTTCTCAAAGAGAACAACCCTGCTTCCATAGCATCCTTCCATTGTTTCTTCGAATGAGATACAACATCGTCACCGAAAACTCCTTTATCAATCAAAGTCCTTTCCTGTTGAAACTGTACGCCATCAAATTCATACTTCTTTGTAGCCTATGTCTGTGAAACTAGTGGTGATTGTGCATTAGATACATCTGAACTTTTCTTTGATAGTCGTACTCCATAATCAATTTTGATCTCTGTCACAACATGATCAACTATCTGTTCTTTTTGCTGCTATGATGTTGTAGCAGCACTATTTGAAATTGTAGTAACTTCCAACACATACAAACCATTCTTCAAAGTTCTCCTCAATTTAACCAAAGAACTCTCGGTAACTTTTAGAACTTTGATTTAAGATTTAAAAGCATAACCTGATCTATCTAAGGGTGTGTTTGGTTGAGATTATGAAGTGTTTAATTTTGTCAGAAAACTTCTTTGAAAAAAATTAGAGTATTTGGCAAATTAGAATAATGCATTTTTCAGAAAATCATTTATAAAATAATTCATTTTAGAGAAATCATTAAAAACCAAATTTTTAGAAAATGAAGTTTAGGTGATTGATTAGAAAATTGAAATTTTTTTCTATTATTTATGAAAATTACAAAACACCCCCTCCATACTACCATTTTCAAGCTTATTAATATTATGTTGTTGAAATAAATAATTATTATTGAAAAAATATCTCACTTTTTTTTCTCTTTTATTTGAATCATTACTGAAACAATTCAATAAATCAAGGTTTATGTGTTTATTTCTGATGGCATTATTAACTTCCTTTTTTCTTATTTAGTTATTTTTTCAAAAGAAAAGAAAAAGAAAAAGAAATAAATATCTTAATTATGAATTTAAATATCAATATACTTCCACTCCTAAAATAAAACTATCTAAAAATCTTAATAGAAAAAAAAAATAATGTTTTTTAGTTCCAACTTTACTAATTTCAAAATTTTAAAACAATTAGTTCCAAGATATAGTGCCATTTATTTCAAAGCATATTTCTTTTAAAAAAATTAAAACATATTTATTTTTTATGAAATTAGGTCATCGTGTTTGGTAGTCTTTTATGATAATTTAAGTTAAGTATAAACATTTTTGGTACATGACAAACTAAATAAAATTTACATATAAACACTTATAAAAAAAACCTAACCAAACATGTAAGTGTTCAAAAGAAAATGTATTATTGAAAAACATTTTGTTTTTAATTCAATCCAAACAGACCCTAAAAAGCTTTTTGCAATACCTTTTTACAAACATCATTTCGCATAAACAACATCAGAACATTTCTCATAAACCTTTCTTTATGCTTAAACACATTTATAACATAACAATTTCACATAAATGAATTAGTTAACAATAATTCCTTTCACCAAGGTTCCCGAGTCGTTCTCTACCCTTAGTCTCATTACCTCAAGTTTGACTACTGTATCAACGACATCCGAGAACATAAAGATATGTCCTTATTGCTCAGGCCACTAAGCTTTATACGCTTCTTTCAACATATAAGACAACTTCTTATCACCATGTAGTCCGTACACCCCATGTTGACCTTGACTCTTTATGTGCACTTAAAAATTACTATCATATCAAGGAACCTTTCCTCTCCCAACCATTTGCCATTTTTGGTTAAGAGGATGTGAAAGCGCCTCTCTCTCTATATGAAATGGCTGCTTACCTATAAATGTATTTAAAGCTTCAGTATTATGTGAAACTGTTTATGAAAAGTTGTTTTATAAAACAGCTGAGATTGTGAGTCTTTGTGTGCTGAACTTAGTGCCGCCACACCAATCTAATTTCAATCGTGAAAGGAATAGAAGTGTTAAAATTAGTGTTTATTTAAAGGTTTATATCTTCGTGTTTTATACATTTATAAAGACATTTCAAATGGGCTACACTATCGTTTTAAAGTATTTCTATGTTTAAAGACTTTTGCTGGAAAATGTTTCATGATTTCATGTCAAGTGTCAGTTTAAGTTGTTTCGGAGGTGAATGGCTTTAGCTGACATCACGTCACATCTTGCGGTGTTAAGTGTTTAGAGGTAAAAATAGGCAGCCAACAGTATAATTAAAAACCTTTAAGGACATTTTTAGGTCGTCATTGAGTTGTGTTAAGTGGCAATAGAACCGGTAGAGTATTGTCCTAGGTAGCCAAGTGCACCTAGGCGGGCAGAGGCAACACACGAGGGGCTAGAAGGCTAAGTGTTTCTGAAAAAGAAGGCCCAAGCCTCGAGTAAGACTGTGAGACCCGTTTCTAATTTTATTATAAGAATTTAAAATATGGTTAAGAGTTTTAAAATTTTGCATTTTAGGAAAGAGTAGGCATTTTGAAATAAGACTTCGCGATAAGAAGTTTGCGTTTGGAATAATCTGTAGAAATGATTAAGTGATAACATGTTATATGGTTAAGTATAAGATTTGTGATTAGGAAGTTAGTTTTTGCGAGAATGTTTTGAGAAAAGAAGGATTTATGGTAGGACCTATAAGTCTAAAACGTTCACAAGAGAAAAATTCTTCGCGAGAAAGTTGGGTAGTCCACGAGAACGGTTACGTGTTAAGACCTTTGAAAGTTATGTTAAGTGGTTGAAGTTATTCGCTGAATGAAGTTAGACGAGAAGATAGGTTTGGCGAATAGAATGTCAAATTTGATTTGACAGGGGTTAACGTGTAAGATTAAGGATTTAAACATGGTTGAGTTAAATATTAAATTTACACATTCTTTTAAGTAGGAGCTGGCGAACTAGGAAGTGTTTAAGCATGACTAAGCTAATGAAGGGCTCTATAAAGAGAGGACTTGCTCATTAAGTAAGTACAAAGATTTGGTTAAAAAAGAAAAGCTAAAGTATTGCTGCTTTTCTTTGGCGAGAAAAAGAAACAAAGTGTTAAGTGTTGCGGTTTGTTTCGCGAGAAGGCTCCACAAAAAGAGAACAAAGAGGAGGATCTTTGGTAAATTTTGGTTAGTGTTTTCTTTCATAGTTTTATTTTTCTATGTATCTATATGATTTCAAACATGTTTCATAATGTTTATGCTTGATTTCATGACTATGATATTAATTAAGAAATGGGGTTTCTTAAACCATTAGTTGCTTTCTTAAATGAGCTAATTGTTATGTGCATATAAAGTTGAAGGCAAACCACGTAGAAAAGACATGCATGGTGTTGTGAAGCTGGCCAATGTAGAAAAGGATTGCATTGTGTTAGGCCGTCTGAACAACAAGGACGAATCTGTATGCTTTCGAATGATGTTGATACAGTAGTCTAAACGCGAGGTAATGAGACCAAGCGTAGAGAACGATTCAAGATTTTGGTGAAAGGAATGATTATGTCTAATGTGTGTTATGCGATATGTTTTGTAAAATGATGTGTTATTAATAAACTGATTTGTGTTAAAATGTATGATTTGGCGAAATGATTTATGAAAAGGTATTGCGAAACGGATTTCATAAAATCGCACTAAGTCTACTAGACTTGCGTTTTAAAATTTTATTTTTCACGATTTGGCGTATAGGCCAAGTAAAGAAGAAGGTTGAAGGGCTTTTGGCGAGTTGAGAAAGCCACTGGACATTAAAGAGTTTTGATAAATGTTATTGATTTTGGTCAAATGTTTTACTAAACGCCTATTAATAATAAAGTGTACGTTTTGGTTATGTTACTTATTGTACTTGGCATTTAAAGTTTACTCTCGTTGTGTTTTGAGTTTCAATTGATAGTTTAAAAGGGATTGAGAATAAGCTAGGCGATCGATAAGAGGAGTTCCATTGTTTTAAGCTAAATCACGTCCTATTCGAATTATTTCATGTGTTTGGGTTGTTTTGTGGATCAGGGTGTGAAAAAGACAGCCATATGCACAAAGAATGCATGTGCGGCCATTTGAGTGAGGTTACAAAGGCATTTTGGTATAAGGATGTTGGAGTGGAACCTTGAGTGGGGTGAGTTGACGAGGATTGTACGCGTTCTAAGCATGTTGTCAAGTGGGCTAGTGTCAATTAATGTGTGATATTGTACGTATTTGATAATGAGCAACTTTAACAAAAAAAAATCGATGTCAGCCAACCTTTCATCAACATAGCCCAACTATGCAAGCTTTTACAAACATTCTTGGCTATGCAAGTGGGCTAGGTTCTATAGTATGGATGCCCAAATTTTGTACTTAGTTTCAATGAAGTTTGTCGAGACTGCAAACAAAGACCAACTTTTGTTATATAAGAGAGAGATTCAACGTACATAAGTAAGAAAAAATATTTCCATCGTATGAGACATATTGGAGAAATTCTTAAAGCACGGTTATGGGGTAGAGATACATGGAATCTTTTCTTTCTTGACATTACATTTTATAGTTGTTTAATTGCTACACACAAAAACTAAAAACTAAAAGTGGATCATAAAATGCTTTATTATTCTCTTGACTCTTGTAGGTGCACATTTTCGCTCCACGCATAAATTATGTAAAGTTATGTAATATCATGAATATATTTTCAAAGGAATAGTCCTACATGATGTCAAAACAATTTTTAAATTCATTACACAGTATTTTTCAAGTAACAAATTAAAAGTTGTTTTGTTAGCATATGTTATTTCTTCAATAAAATTCCTATTTAAGGAATAAAATTGCTTTGTCGATTGGTTGAATTTAGAAAGTTGAGAAAATATTAACCATTCCATTCAAACGTGTTCTTGTTGAATCATATTCTAAATATATAAACATGTGTGCAACAAACAATAAAACGACCTACTACTAAAATAGTATTTAAATGTGTATAAATATCTTCACCCTTTTAAAGTCTTTGTCAATTGAAACTGTTTCACATTTCAAGTTTGTATAAGTTTTTGTCATAAAGGATGATCATGTCAAAGAGAATGACACTTGTTTTTATTGGGATTCTCTTGGTTAGCTTCGACATGATTATGATCACAAATGCAAAAAAATTCATTGATTACGGTTCTATTGTTGCAGGAGATGTTAGCCCTGGATGTAGCCCAACGCACCCTGAACTTTGTAGAGTAAAGAGCGCAAATCCATACCAAAGAGGTTGCAATCGAATCGATCGTTGTAGAGAGGGAAATGATATTATTGACGCTGAAGAAGAACATATTGAAGGGGATGCATCGATTAGTCCTTCAATAAGCCCTAATATAGAGAATTAAATCTTGATTGAATTGATATGATATAACATTTATTTATATTTATCTAAAACAAAATTATTTATGTCTAGTTATTTGATGAATGATTGAATAATGCAATCATTAGATGTCTGACAAGGCTTGAAAGCTATGTGTAATATGTAATTGGTAAGGTCGCTTAAAGGACAATTATGCAACAATATATGCTAATTTTTACGGAGAATTGAAAAATAGCTGCAAATGTAAGTAATTTGGAAAAGGTAAAGACTGACCAATTCACCTTGACAAAAAATTATTTGTAAAAACCCTTGCTTATTATTGTACTGTGGTGGCAAGTGAGGGTGTTGAACCCAGAGGAGTGGAGGTTATTCTTTCTTGAATTCGAACTAGAAAAGATTGTTCGAGAAACTAAGAAAGCGTTGATAGATTAAGCAAGAAATTTAAAGAACCATGATGTAAGAAGAATGAAAGCGAAGTTCCAAGTTGTTCCAGTTGTTCCAACTCAAGATAATAGAATGTCTAAAAAAAACTACTCAATAAACAAAAGTGAGGCAAAATTAATTAGACATTAGAAAGTTTTCTTTATCATTGGAAATTTAAAAGTGAAAGATAAAAATTGAGAGGCTTTACAGATTCTTGGTCAAATTAATGTTGGGATCAAATTGCTTTGAACACCAAAGTTAATTTGTTCAAGATTCACACTTTTTTACATACCAAGATTCAAACAAATATGCATCAAAGAAATTGCTTTATTCACACATCATTTGTTCAACAAAAAAAGTGTAGAGAATGAGTCTTTATTCCAAGAATTTAACAAAGTAAAGATTGCCAAACACAATGCAAGACAATATGGCTAAAGAAAAAAAGAGTTCATCATTCAACAAAATTTACTTTAAATTCTCAAAAGAAAGAGGCATATTGCATACTTGTAAATTGAAGACAAATTGCATACAAGAAAAATAATTTGGCCAAGAGAAAGGATATTATTGAATAAAATTTCAAAAAAATCTAATGTAAATCTAGTCTTCTCAACTAAAAACATGAACAAGATTTAACAAAGAATGAAACAATTATAGAAAATTCAAAAATTCTCAATTCCACCAGCCTCCTTAGATGAGACCCGCACTAATTTGTTCATGGTGGAGTTTCCTTTTTGTATAGGCATACTTTAGGTGGGAAATTAATTATGTCATGTTCCACATCTGTAACGACCCAACTTTTCTAACTAAGTCGAATTCGTTAGCTTTGACAAAAAGACCTTGATTCACACGAAGTGAAGTATAATTCATTTGAAAACATACAATCGAGGAAAACAAACTTAAATCGGGCCAAGTTTCAAATAATCAACACTTTAAAAGTACTGTTTACAAATTAACAGTTCGTAAACTCACAAAATGTTTTAATCATCCTCATGTGTTAAAAACAAAAATAAAGCATAAGCAAATAAAATGTTCTCCATGGTAATCACGCTTCCTTCCTGCCCCTCGCTGGTTTGCCACCCTTGTTACTTTGCCTGAAAAAAAAATTAAACATAAAAGGGTGAGTATAAACATACTCACTAAAAGACCCACTACTGGTCCCGTTAGGGGAAAAATAAACTGCTAACTTCCTATTGAGGATACCCTGCACAGTCACAGTCTTGTGATCCCGTAGGATACACATAATCAGTCTAACGTCCTGAGGGACGTACATATAAGTCTAGTGTTCTGCAGAAACACATATCAGTCTAATGCTCCCGAAGGATGCATAATAAGTGGTGATCCCGTAGGACACCTACAAGGCACACATCCCAATACAAAGCTAACAATTTTCCCCTCAGTCCATTCTAACATCTTAACAGTCGTTTACGGTACCGTTCAACTACCTCAACATATAATCCTTTCAATCAACGCTCTCATTCTAGCCCAAAGACCGTTGGTAATATTCTAATACTTCAATCAATCAACCTACAAAGTCATAACACCCCTCAGTTCACCAGTACAAAGCCACACTTTAGTATAACCTACACCCAATCAAATCAAAATCACAAGTTCACATCCACAATTTTATACAACACAATCTACTAATATCGTCCTTTCTACATCCGCTCCTACATATACAATCCCAGACAATCACCATATGCATTCAACATCAAGTCTACGTCAATTTATGTATATATAATTCTAGTCATTCACAGTATACAATCAACACCAGTCTACATCCATACATATACATATATATACCGGTGGTTGAGTCCAGTAGTAGAGAATCCCTTACCTCAATTTTTATGCAAATTCCTCAATCGAACTAAATCCAATAATCAAATCCTAAACATAAACAAACATAAAATCAACAATGTAATCTAGCCATAAACAAACAGAGAGCTAGAAAATTTCCAATTAACTACATCCATCCAACCCATCCCAAACATGAATTTGACAACTTACCCAAGGAGTGGAGAAACGAACTCCAATGAAGCTTACTGCGAAACCCAAGGATCCTAACACCAACTCACCAATGTCGCCTTCAAGAATAACATCAATTCAACCAAATAACAAACATCACATCTCAATGTATTTACAATGTAGAACCTCATAACCCATCAATTTCGTCCTTACTAAAACAAACTTACAACAACGTAGAGGCAGCGGCGCACAAAACTAGAGCAAAAGAGATTGGGTCAACTTCAAATTTGCGGCTGGAAGGCGAGGAGGTAAGCGGCAGCACTTCGGCACACGCGACGTCTCGGGTCTTGTCGACGACCACTTCACCGGAGTAACGACGCCGACGAGATGATAGGTCAATCGGTGACGTTTTCGTCACCTGTAACGAAGCACGGCGGTGCGGACGTCAAAGGTGTTACGTGCAGAAGAATCAAGTGGCAATTTGAAATCAAATCTTACATAATATCTCTAAAATAATGGCAAAGATAAATTCTTAATAACAATTTGAATTTAAAATTGTTATAATTTAAAATTTAACATCTTATATTCCAAAATATTTGTCAAGAGTTTATTAAATAATACATCTTTTTAAGAACATTTTGAATTTAATTTTTTTTTCATCCTCTAAAATCGTGCTAATTACAATTATCCATTTATTTTGATTGATTTTTATTTTAAAAAACTATTTTTACTTTTTGCCAATTGTATAGAATAATTATATTGAGACGTTAATATTCACGTTTATTTTCATTAAACGTTTTCTTTTTTATGTTACGGTTTTCATCGAAGGCATTTACAACGCTTCCTTTAGCATTATTTGTGATGGCTTTACAATTAGTAAAAATTGTGTGAGATGGTAGATGGATTGAATCTTTCCGATAAATTGATTATCGGGTGGTTGATGTATACGTTCAGTTTGTCAATATCATAATTGAAATTCACATCAGTGGGTTTAGTTTGTCAAATGCAGTATAATTTACATACACATTACTTATCTCATCAATAAAGTACTCAAACCATAAATTCTATAGAATTCAAATACACAATTATTATAAAGTATTAGTCATGGATGATAATAAACAGATTTAATGTTTTAACAACAAAAATATATACATATCATTCATGATAACATAACCTATTCCACACAGTCAAATTTACAAATACCCTGTAATTGTAATCCACAATTCTTAAAATCTAATAGTCATTCATTATAACAAACATATTCCAATCGTTCAGTATTATACCATTTTCATCTGATCTTCTTCTTTTTTCTTCATTTCATCATATATATATATATATATATATATATATATATATAACTTTTTCATCGATTGACCCTATCAACCTGTTTATTTCTTCCTTATTGTCCTCTGTGCCCTATTACAATTATGTACACATATTAGTTTTCAAGATGTATTCTAAACATTTTGAACAGTTTGTACTATATTCGGGTTATTTTCTTTTCCTTATACGATGAGCAATATTCATCTTGTCCATGTGCATACTTTAGTATTTTTCAAGGATTAGTTACCAGTATTATAAGAAGATTTGTTGTAAGTATTCATACACAACTATTCACATCATTATAAAGAATGGGTAATCAAACTTCAAGTCCAACAAACAAAATTATTCAATATCGTAATTGAAATGCATATCAGTAAGTTTGGTACGTCAGATATAAAATAATTTACATACTCATTACTTATCTCATCAATTAAGTACTCAAACCATAAATTCTCCACAATTCAAATACACAGTTCTTAGAAGTTACAAGTTATTGATGATAACAAACAGATCCAATTTGTTCATCACAAAAATATATACATCTCATTGATGACAACATAACATATTCCACACAATCAGAGTTACAAATATCCTGTAATTGGAAGAATATTTAATTAATTATTAAAATTTAGAATTTTGGTATTGTGAAATATTTGATTTAACTTGAATGATATTGATTAATTAAATTGGTGAAGTTATAGGTAATTATATATATGTTGTGTTTTTCGGTAACCTTGATATTCCAAACTATTTATCAATAATGCCAATTATACAAGATTTTTCATCCTTTATAAAAAAAATTAAATCTTCCCCTAAGATAATGTCAATTATATATACAAGATTTTTGGTTTTCTTATATTTAAATAATACATAATATTTATTTTTAATAACAATTTGCATTTAAATTTTAGATTAGGTTCTTACTATTATCCATATTATTTTCTTGATTTTTTAAAAAATATTATATTCTCGTGGGAATTATATAGATTTTAAAAAAATAGAAAATATATATTGATTGTTGACTATGTATTTGTTGGTTGTGCTGGAAATACCTCGTATTTGAACGTACACAGATCTCAAGATTCATATCATGAAACAGATGTATAAGATTTGTTGAAATTTAACACTATTAAATACAGCCTCATTATCTTAATAAGTTGGAATATGTCATTGACTACCGTATAAATTTTACTACACAAATACAGTGTATTTTAATTGATTTACAAGTTGAGAACACCGCGAAGACTGTGACGCCGCAAAATTTAGGTATTTTTCTTAAAATAATTATATTATTTTATTAATATTTTAAAATGAGGCAGAATGTCACATATTCACGAATACAGTGTATTTGGAAACAACAACCAACTTTGGTAAATCTTAACTAAGTTGTTTTCATGGTGGAGAATATTGCACCAACACCCCCTAAAAATAGGTTTTAATTTCAACCATATTTTTGGATTATTGCTATTTAAATCAATTTATTGGTATAATTCATAATTAATATGTTTAATAACGATTTGAATTCAAATTTTAGATCATATCCCTAAAATAATGACAAAGAGAAATTCAACAATTTCACATTCTTTATATTTCAAACTATTTATCAAAAATTTATTAAATAATACATAATACATATTTTTATTAACAATTTGAATTTAGATTTTATATCATCCCCTGAAAACGTCAATTTGAATTCAAATCTTATATCATCCCCTAAAAACGTCGATTTGAATTCAAATCTTATATCATCCCCTAAAAACGTCGATTTGAATTCAAATCTTATATCATATCCCTAAATAATGGCAAAGATAAATTCAACATTTTGGGTGTGAAAGAGTAAAGTTAATTTAATAAGAAAAAATAAAGGAAAAGAAAAGAAAAATAATAATATAAATATAAATATAATATAACCCAACCCACATTTTAATCTAACCCAACTCAACTCTTATAATATGGGTTGAGTAGTCAGGGTTATTCGGATTATCAGACTATTCTTATACCCCTACAATATAATCACACTTGTTACTTAAATGTCCACCCTGATGGTTGTATGGGAATACATCCATTCATTAACTTGAATAAATGGGCATCCTCTAAAGGTGGAGACTGTGTGGGGGAAGAAAAATACAATATGACAAATTGCAAAGGAAATTTGATAGTACGACAACATAATGTTTCTGATTCTGATCTTTTTTATAATCAATATGTTAATTGTTATTAGGAGATATGTATGGTTGTAGCAAATATTCCAAGGAGATACGTTGGAGGATTTGGCAAGAAGAAAATTCCAAAGTCTTCGGTTAGAGGAGCCGACAAGAAGAAAATCCAAGTATGAAGACTTAATTTTTGGATTTTGGAGAAAAGTAGGATTTTGATAGGTGTTAATTGTGTGTTGGGAGTTTGATTTTCATTATAGGTATTTGTGATTTCTTGAATAATTGTATTTATGATTCAATTTTTTCAGTTAGGTAGGGGCATATTTAAGACATTGTTCCAACAAGTATTTTTTCACATTTTTTCGATTTTGCTATTTTATCAATTTAAATAAAATTTTATCATTTATTCAAAGTAAAACTTCTATTTTGTTATTCTTTTTGTTAGCCCGTGTATGACATGCAAAATTGCATGCACATGCAACATTGTAGCCCAATAACACACAACCTATTAATTTAGTGGGTTTAATGTCAACTTCCCAAGTCAACACCTAGTTCACTAAAGCTAGTGGAAAATTCCAATAGTGTTGGATTTGTCCACGAACTTTAGTCAAAATGGTCAAAATAATCTGATACGAACCAAGAAATAAAAAATGAATCAAACGAAGAAGTTGAAGAGATGCAATGCTTGGAAGTTGAAAAGTTATTTGGACAACCCAAAAGTCATAAAACTTAATGTTTAAGTAATTATGTATTTATTTAAGGGGAGTTTGCAAAAATAGCAAAAAAATTTATGAGCATAGAACCCATGTCACTTACATTTTCAAAAATTGTAAAAATAGCAAATTTAAAAGCAGATTACCATCAAATTATCATGTATACCGTCATATTTGCCAGATTTGTAATATGAAAAAAAGAGGTGTTATGAGCTACTTTTTTCTAATTTTTTTTTATCAGCTAATGAAATTTTCATTTCTTTAATGTTATGTGCTTTCATTTACTGTAGTAGTTGAAAGGACATAAAATTAAATGTTATATAATATTTTAATTAGTATAATAGGGTTGTAATTTTCACATTTAAAAGAAGAATTTGAATGAATGAAAATTGAAAATTCGAAAATATAGAATTTTGTTCTTGTGTGTTCTTATGATAGAGTGCATAAATATTTGGAGCATTGAGAATTGATCTACCTTACTTGTGGAGTGCTTTGAAGATCGAGGGTTGATAGGAGTTTTTAACTTTTAATACTCATAAGAACAGTTTTTTGGTTCCCCTAGGTGTCCCGTCATACGTCGCTTAGTGACGCAGTCACTTACGTTTTGTCACGCGTCACAATTCGAACAAGTTCTCTAGTCGTCCCAAATTGTCATTCTTCCACGTTCCACGCCCCTGTTCGTTTGCCCGAATTGATGCTCATGAGACTGCCAACTTTTCCTTTTTGCCTTCCCTTTCTTTAAAATTTCAAATGGCAGTTCAGTGGGACTCCATTATAAATACAACCCTACCCGAGTTCTTATTCATTCATTCCTCATACACTCCACAAAACCTCTCAATCTCTCTACCTCTACAAATAGTTCTGAGCAAGTTCATTCATCGTTTCTATTCCTATTTCAGGTGAGTGCACGTTAGAAGTAGGGAGTTGTGTTAACCTTGGGGAGCAACCGACATTACAATTAGCACCATGGTCTAGTCGAATTTGCATTCAGGGCAGTGATTCGTCATGGCGCAACAAGTCATTTTGATCATCATTTACGTTATTAACAATCTGAAAGTAAATTACAATATTAATCCAAACCAACAAAGTCCTACTAGACCTGTCCAAATTAGAGCCACTTGACAGAACAAACTACAATCGCTTGTCCCAAAAAAAAAAACTTTTTTTAACAGCTCGAAGTCGACTACGTTTTCACCGTCAAACCACCAACCGATCCCCTAGCACCTTCTGATCCAAAATCATCCAGGGACCCCTTGCCGTCACTACCAACCAGGTAAAGAAAGCGTTTGCAACTGATTCCAAGAAGCACAAGAATGACAATATGACAGTTCGTGGACATTTGTTTAACCTATTTGTAACCCAAGAATCTGCCAAAGAATCTGCCAAGGACATCTGGTGCATTCTAGAACCTCATTATGGTGGAGACGACTCTGGGAGGAAGAAGTACAATGTGGGAAAATGGCTACAGTTCCAGATGGCAGATGACAAGCCAGTTGTGGAACAGATAAATAAGTATGAAAATCTGGTGGCAAATGTCCTATCGGAAGGTATGAAGATGTGTGAGATACTTCAAGCTAATGTTTTGATGGAAAAATTCCCTCCCTCTTGCAGCGACTACCAAAATCACCTGAAGCACAAGAAGAAAGATCTGAAACTTCAAGATTTGATCAGCCACATTCGTACAGAAGAAGCCAACAAATTAAAAGATAAGTTAGCTTCCAAAAATGTAAATTCAGTTAATGCTAACTTGGTTGAGTCTTCCTCTGTAAACAGAGACAAGTCAAAACATGATAAAAGGCAGAATGGAAGAACCTCAGAAAAGGTACAGTTCAAGGCTCATGTGGGAAAAATCAAGAAAGATAAATTCATCTCTAATGTCTGCGAAAAGGAAGAACACAAATCCTACCATGCAATCAAAGGAAGGGGAGATCAAACAACCAAAAACCAACACCTCAAGCCAACCTTGCTGAACAAGATGATGAAGTCATAGCTGCTGTTGTGGAAGTCAACCTAATTGAAAACAAGACTGATTGGATCCTGGACACTGAAGCCTCTAGACACTTCTGCACCAATCGAGAACTTCTTCATGACTACAAGGACATTGCTGATGGAGAATACGTGTTCATGGAAAACTCAGTCACCGTAGGAGTAATCGGGAAAGGGAAGGTTATTTTAAAATTAACTTCTGAAAAAACTTTATCCTTAAGTAATACTTTGTATGTCCCTTCCCTATGCAAGAACTTAGTGTCTGGGAGTTTGTTGAATCGGGTGAGTCTTAAGATTATACTGGAAGGTGACAAAGTAGTCCTGACCAAAAACGGAGAATTTGTTGGTAAGGGGTAACTGTCTAATGGTCTTTTTGTACTAAATATTATTTTCATGAATGCAAATACTTCTAGTTTCGCCTACATAATTGAATCTATTGATATGTGGCATGGTAGACTAGGACACGTGAATTTTGCATCAATTAGGAAGCTTAAAGATTTAAAGTTAATTAATGCATGTGAATCGCATGAAACTGGTAAATGTCATGTATGCGTAGAAAGTAAGTACTTTAAGAAACCTTACAAACCTGTTATGACGAGAAGTACTGAATTATTAGAATGAATTCACTTTGATCTAGTTGATTTCAAACACTTCTAGTAGAGGAGGCAAAAATTATTATGTATCTTTTGTTGATGATTTCTCTAGATTTACTAAGGTTTATTTGATAAAATCAAAAGCCGAAGCTCGTAGCATGTTTTTTAAATTTAAGGCAGATTCTGAAAATCAGTTAGGCAAAAGAATAAAAAGATTAAGATCAAATAGAGGTGGTGAGTACTCTGCTAGAACTCTCAAAGAATATTGTGAATCAAATGGTATTATTCATGAATTTACTGTCCCTTACTCACCATAACAAAATGGCATAGCAAAACGTAAAAATAGAACTCATAAAGATATGATGAATGTTATGTAAAGCTCTGATCTATCTGACAATATGTGGGGGAAAGCCATGTTGTGGAGTTTTGTTCTTAATAGGGTTCCCCATAGAAAACTGGACAAAACTCCCTACGAACTCTGGAAAGGATATGCACCGAATCTCAACTACTTGAAAGTGTGGGGATGCTTGGCTAAGGTCCCATTTCTAGCACTAAAGAAATCCACGGTAGGGTCTAAAACATTTGACTGTGTATTTATCAATTATGCTCAAAATAGTGCTGCATATAGGTTTATGTGTTTAAATGATAAGAGCATAAATGAATCTAGGGATGCAAAATTCTTTGAGCATGTATTTCCTTTAAGGAGATCTCTATCTATTCCCTGCCCATCTAGAATTATGCATGATCTAGAGAACCTCAAAGTTGTTAGTGAAACACATGAGTTAGATGCTTCTAGCATAGGATATGATTTAGAACCTAGAAGAAGTAAAAGACAGAGAATTGAGAAAAGTTTCGAACCAGATTTCCTATGCACATTTATAGTAGAAAGACAAGATGAAATTGACTGCAATTTCACTAGCTTGTTTTTAATTAATGAAGATCGACTTACCAAGAGGCCTTAAGCTCTGAAGAGTCCAGTACGTGGAAGGAAGCTATTAAAAGCAAATTGGATTCACTAATCATGAATCAAACATGGGAACTAGTAGACTTTCCCAAAGGAAGTAAACCAATTAAGTGTAAATGGATCTTCAAAAGAAAAACAAGACCATATGGTTCAATAGAAAAATACAAGACAAAATTAGTATTAGTGGGGTATACTCAAAGGCAAGGTATTGATTACTTTTACACTTATTCCCTTGTAACTAAGATAGCCACTATTAGAGCCTTAATTGCACTAGTTATCATTCATAACCTTTTTATTCACCAAATGGATGTAAACACTGCCTTTCTAAATGGTGATTTAGAAGAAGAAATCTATATGACTTAACCAGAATGATTCAAATTTCCTAGCGAAGAAAACAAAGTATGTGAACTTAAAAAATATCTCTCTATGGTCTTAAGCAAACTCCTAAACAATGGTATGAAAAATTTTAATGATACTTTGATAAACAATGGATTTAGGTAAATTTCTCAAATACATGCATTTATTCAAAAATGTCTGGAGCTAAGTGCATACTAATATGTTTATATGTCGATGACATGTTGATCTTTGGGAAGAACATGGAATTAATAAAAGACACCAAGTTGTTTCTGTCATCACATTTTGAAATGAAGACCTAGGAGAAGTAGACATAAATCTTGGGGTTAAAGTTAAGAAAAATGAAAACGGTTTATCCTTATCTCAATCGCACTACGTTGAGAATTTACTAAAGAAATTTGATTCCTTTGATGTCTCTCCAGTGAAAACTTCCTACGATGCTAGTAAACATCTTAAGAAAAACAAAGGAGATGGTGTATCTCAACCTAAATATGCAAAGATCATAGGTAGTGTTATGTATTTAATGAACTACATTAGACCCGATATTGCATATGCTGTCAGTAGATTAAGTAGATATACACATAATCCTGATAAATACCACTGGGATGTCTTACGTCATTTATTGAAATATCTTAAAGGAACGGTAAATTACTGTGCACTTTAGTAAGTTTCCTACCGTATTATGAGGATATTGTGATGCAAATTGGGTTACAGATAATGACAAATACTCTACTAGTGGGTACGTATTTTTGCTCGAGGGAGAAGCAATATCTTGGAAGTCTACAAAACAGACTTACATATCCATATCCACTATGAAATCTGAGTTTATAGCATTAGAGCTGGCAGGACAAAAGGCCAAGTGGATTAAAAGTCTACTAGGCGATGTACCATTGTAGGGGACATCTGTACCTATGTCCGTACACTGTGATTCACAGACTGCCATAAGTATTACCAAGAATAGTGTTTATAGTGGCAAGAGAAGACATATACATCTTAGGCATGGAGCTGTAAAACATTTGCTAAAGGAATCATTTCCTTAGAATTTGTTCGATCTGAGAAAAATCTTGTTGATCATTTAACCAAAGGACTATCAAGGAAAATGGTTCTAGATTCCTTAGTAAACATGGGACTAAAGCCCTTCGAAGATCCATAACACTTGATTTTGGGTGGTCCATTGAGATAGACTTGATGGTCCATGGCCTCTTATTAGGTTGTCTGTTGCGATAGACTTGATGGTCCATAGCCCATTTGTGCATACAACCTTTTATGGACTAGATGGATGCTACTAAAATCTTTGAGTGATCCATAATTCTGTGGATAATGATGAAGTACCCATAGCTCTTTTTGAGTGGTTTGCTTTAGTAAACTTGATGGAGCATATAACGTGACTGTGAAGGTGGGGTCGTCTTCTATGAAAGAGTTTAAAGGACCACTTTCTAAAGCTTTCACGATGACCTGAGGTTCATTTTATGTGCATGGCTATAAAGGCACAAATCCATATTACAAAAATGATGACCAAAACTGGGGATAAAGCATGTCGTAAGGGTCTCAACCAGTGTTATAGAAAGTTCAAGATCTAATTTCACTCTTTAACAAGGTTGTAGCTTTACTTCACTACGAATCAATTCGAATCTTTGGATATTGATGTTTAAGCTTAATGTCTCATTCTTGCTCAAAACTAACTTTCTCTCGACTATCCTGTAACTTTGTTGCAACAGCCATTTGTGGGGGATTGTTGGAAAGACTGTAAGCCTTTGGCCCAATGGAAAGTTACCTCTCTTGTTGTCGCACATTGATAAAATTGGATGGGCATAAATAGCTAAGTACTACTAGGGGATTACAAATTGTGTTGGTGGTGATAGTATGACCCTGTCACCACACACACCGTTCGTCCAGTCGGACAAGCGGGCTCGGGCAACCGCGCTTGCGCGAATAAGGATGTAATTTTTAATACTCATCTAAATAGTTTTTTGGTTCCCCTAAGTGCCCCACCACGCGTCGTTCAATGATGCAGTCACTGACATTTTGCCATGCGTCACAATTTGATTCAATTATCCAATCGTCCTAAATTGTCGTTCTTCCAGGGCGTGTTCGTCCGCCCGAATTGATGCTCGTGAGACTGCCGACTTTTCCTCTTTGCATTTCTTTTCCTCGAAATTTCATATGGCAGTTCAGTGGGACTCCATTATAAATACAGACCTACCCAAGATCTTATTCATTCATTCCTCATACACTCCACAAAACCTCTCAGTCTCTCTATCTCTACAAATAGTTATGAGCAAGTTCCTTCATCATTTTTATTTCTATTTCAGGTGAGTGCACGTCAGAAGTAAGGAGTTGGGTTAACCTTGAGGACTAACCGACATTATGATTAACATCATGGTCTAGCCGAATTTGCTTTCAGGGCAATGATTCATCACGGCACATCAAGTCATTTTGATCGTCATTTACGTTATTTTTACAACAATTGAAACTTATCTTCCATGTTTTGTAATGGCAAAATCGAAATAGTGAGCTAAATGAGTTCTCTAGACTGAATTCAATTATAACATATCATTTCACTCCACCACTCTTTTGACTCCTTTCGAAGTGTTATATGGTTAGTTAGGGACCGTTGAGAAGAGTATATATGTCGTGAGGTTCTAGGGGTGAATCATTTTTTGTTATTTTCGGTTGTAATAGCTCTCTAAAAGAGGCTTAGGAGAAATTGGGGCTCCATTTCTCCTAATATGTTGATAAATAAATTGTTCACGTTAAGCCTATCAATAACATTTCAAATTTTTTGTATTTTTGTTTATTTTAATTTAGGAGATAACATTTCGACAATTGCTTGGTAAAGCCATTGGTTTTATTTCAAGAAAATAAAAAGAAAAAATCTAAAATTTGAGATTTTATTTGTTTGGTATCAATGCCAAACAAATAAATTCTTAAAATTTTAGATTTTTTTTTGTTATTTCCATCGATTATCAACACCATTATAGACCAAATAACATTTCCAATAACACAAATAACTATATAACACTAATAACTATAGTTATTACACTAATAACTATATGTATATATATATACTTTTTTTTTTTTTTGACGATGGTGTTACAAATAAAAACCATGTTACAATCAATAGAACCAGTAATATCGTTCAAAAATATTTTTATAATATGATGTATTCCATGTAATTTTCAAAAGTAATTTGATTTATTACTTTTAAGTCATCAATCAAATTACAATAATTGGTTACAGATTTTATGGTACGACCCTCATTTTATTACAAAATACTAGTAAACAATAACAAAGGTAATCAAATAGAACACATTTTAAGTTACAATCAAGCAATTACATTATCATTATGCAAATGTGACCTAGGAGTATATATATCAAACAAATGGCAAATTTTATGGATTTCATAGTTAGTCATATGGCCAAAAGAAGTATAACTCAACTTGTATGAATTTGTGTCAATGATTCGAATCCCCATCCCCACTGTACTAAAAGAGAAGGAAAAGAAAAGTTTGAATTCATGATTGGTCTCAAAGAAGATTACTTTTAAAAATATAAAACCGTAGTTGTTTGGAGCTAACCATGGAAAGAACAAAAAATTGTGTAGGATTAGTAGAACTAAAATATATGAATAGTGTAACAAGTGGGACCCCTCTTTCCCTAAGTATAAGGTAAAAAAAAATTAAGAGATGATTAGGCCAATTAACAAAAAAAAAATGACCTAAAATAAGGTAGATCACAACATCCTCTTGAAGAAAGAAGAAAGAAAGCACCATGATTTATTTTTTCTTGTCATTCAAGACATCAACAAAAAGAGGAAAAGGAAACGCGTAATAGTTCATTAATGATGGAACATATCAGAAACTGAATCTACCTTCAGAAGGTAGCAAATCATCATTTATCACTTATTTATAGACAGTGAATTAAAATGGCATGTTATCAATTGAAGCTTTGATAAGTTGGTCCACTATATCACTGGCAATGAAAAAAGAGAAAGAAGCAAATTATAGGCACATGGAAACCATCAAAACACAACACTACAAAAGATGAAAAAGGGACCCAAATGACAGAAGACAATCTTTACTATTACAACTTACAAGTTTTGGATACAAACATGTCAAATATGGGAAGAGAACAAATATAACATATCAAATAATAAAGCCAAGCTAGCTTTCTTTCACTTTAGACTAAGGAAATGAAATGGCCAAATTGCCTAAAATCCAGCTAAATTGCCTAGAGGATACCTGAATGACAGCCAGCCTCCCGATGAAGGGGGATCCAAGGCAGTGTATCATCTGTTATAGCATCATCGATTTCAGGTCAATGAGACTACTGACCTCCCAGGTCAATTACAGCCTTACACGACATTCTTTCTATACATCATTTGAAACCCTATAACTAACTATAAGAAACCTTGAGGGGGCAGCAAGCTCCTAAATAACAAAGATTCAGATAGAAAGCAGCCTAGAAGTCGTGTATGATGTGAATCAAGCAAAGGTTTCAGATAGCTTTGAAAAACCGAGTTTTCTGAGACGACTTGATAGAGGGCGGCTAGCCCAAGCTCTATCAGGGTTATTGCACTTTACATCCACAATTGCAACTGCTCTAAGTCCTTTCCTTTCTGGTTTCTCTCTATAACTATTTCCATCAGTATAAACATCATTAGAGCTAAGCATTGGCATTCGATGGACATCCCTCGAACCAGTTTTAGTAGCATTATGAGAGTTCCCAAAGCTTCTGTTATTAACACTATTATATCTTCTATCACTTACCTCTACAAACGATTTACTTTGTCCTAGTCGTTTAGGAATGGAAGCAGCAGAAGAAACAGTAGTAGTAGTAGCAGCAGATGAAGATTTGTTTTTGGAAGTTACCGGCTTCTTGGAGGCAGATCTCATTGACTCTAATTCCCTCATCATTAGAGAGCTAATAGTTCCAGTGGCTCCAACCTTAACGGATCCTCCACCACCTTTGATGGGTTGCAGTTTCTGAACCATGTTTTTCTTAGATAAGCAAGTTTCTCCAAAGAAGGACTGAAGATCTTCAATACTTGCCGCTGAATAAAAGGAAAAAGAATCAAGTAATTTAACAATTCGTTACCATATCATCACCTGAAAAAAGTAGAAAAATGATAAGAATAACGGGGTGCCGGCAGATTGGCGTTGATTATTTTCTAAGTGATAAATTATTATTATTATTATTATTATTATTATTATTTTGGTAAGAAGTAGATAATAAATATTAAAAACTAAGCATGAATCCTGTCCTCTTTTTGAAAATCTGAAATATCAATTTCATAATCAATTCACCCAGAATCGTATGGGGAGAAGGAGACTCTTAACGAGTTCATGAGACAGAATGGAATGGTTAAACTGTTTCCTGAAAAGCAAATTGCTAACATGAAACAAAATGTAGGAGCCTTAAAAAATATACAACTAATAATAATTACAGGAAGGGGCTCCAATAGCTTATAAGGAAAGAATGAAAAATCTCAAGAAAGAAAACTTGGGACCAAAAGCCCAAAGGGACAAATTAAACTGGGAACAATTGCAAAACTCTTCAAGTTATTAAAAAAACAAATTGCTATATTTCCCACACTTAGTTAAATCCTTATTCTCACATTTGCATACAACAAACACAAAAAAGAACAGATCACTAGATGACATTGTAGCTATTAATCCACCCTCCAAGAGACATGCCAAGCAAAGAACTTTTGCCTTCTTATGAATGAAAATTTTCCTTAGTTTTGTGAACAAGGGAGAAGCATTATGAAACTGGTGGTGGCAACTGACCAGATAAAGATTTGACAAGGAAAAAATCTAAGGAATCAAGAGACCAGACAAGCTTATGCTTGAAAAATAGATCTGAACAGACTCCCTGAATGGAAGACAATACAATAAAGTTTAAATAGCTTAGGATCAAATAAGGTCCTTTCTTTATACAAAAAAAAAGGTCCTTTCTAAAATGGATATCATATGAGCCAAGGCATCCAATGTATTGATGAAATCGGAAATGGAGGAGTTTTTTGGAAGGAAATATGGTAGAGGTCAGAAAAGCATTCACCAAGGGTCTATTTCGAGAAACTTGAAAGAGTAACAAATTGAAGAAAATGGTGCAAATAATTGAGGATCATTTTCCACAAATTTCTATCGATGCCCTTGCCAACGAAATGGGCATCTATGCAACGAGAATAACTTTCTAACCACAATCTTATACCACAAAGCGCCAGTTTCAAGGAACAACACCATAGCCCGAATTCTGACAGTGTTATTGCTTAACTCTCATGTTTCCTATATCTTCACCCCCTACCCCACACAGTTGATAAGATTCAGTTAAGATTAGAAGTTATCCACGAACATTGTAAAGCAAACAAAAGCAAATCCCACTTCAATTAAAAATCTCAAAAGGCATTCAAATCAACATTAAAAAATATATCTGCTTCAACATCACATCAACAACAAGAGTAAATTAGCTCCAACCAAAGAAGACATAATCGAAAAACGGTACTCAAAGACATTCAAACGATGTGCCAAAGAAGAAACAAGCAAACCATCAATCACTTCAGAAGAGCAAAAGAAATTCCAAAAGAACCCACCAAAAGCAAAAAACGAAAATCCAAAAAGAAATATCATTCATTGATCAACAGAAGATGAAAAATCAAAAGACAAAACAATTGACTAATCAAGAGAGTGAGAGAGAAATAGACCATACCCACAAGAGAAAATCAACAAAATCTGCAGCCAAGAAGGGACGAGAAACGAAATGACCCACAAAAGAGGGAAGATCAAAAGGGGAAATGGGGTTTCAAATTTGGGAATCCTTCAGTGAGTGAATTGAATGGAAACAAAATCTGAAGCTCCAAAGAAGAAGTTTGAATGAAGGGTAAAATTAGATCTCAAGGTGTAGAATACCTGTCTAATCGGCAATCTCCAGCAAACAATCAAACGTGAAACTCACTGCAATTTTCGGCTCCAAAAAAGTTCGTCTATCGCCCTCTTCTCATCAATCACACTATGCTTTCACTGACAAATTTCATTTCGACAAATCCATTTCATTTCTAATATCTTTTTTTCAAGTGCTATTTTGCTTCTTATTTTCTTTTTCACGTTTCAATAGGCTAATTTTTAGGTCTTTTAAAATAGAAAGATGTAGAGAAAATGCCAAATAAGAAATTTGATGTAAGCTTATAATTTAAAAATTATTTTTTAAATAAGTAAGATAATATTTTATGGACAATTCTAATCTTTCAATAATTATTAATTAAATACTATTATTATTAATTAGATATTTTATTCATAATATTATTTGAATTATTTTTTTATTAAAAATTATTTGAATTTAATTTGTATTCCATAACTTTCAAATGAATAGATAATAAGTATTTTATCTATTAACTATAAATCAAAATATATTATAATTTGGAATAAATATCTTCTTTCAAAACTATCTTTTTACCACCTGCATCATTATTGTCACCGGTCATTGTCCATCACTTCAAACTTTAAAAATTTTAATCATAAATTTCTAATTTTTTATTACCATATTTTCACAATTATTCGACGGCCAAATTTGTATTCAATTTTGTAATAACCGTAAGCTGCATCTTTTTTACAAGTCGCCAATATTTACAATTCTCCATCACCTGAAATTAAGATAATTTTCACAGTAAGTCATTTGTTCTTTTACCCGTTTAAAATTAAATAGTTAAACACCAAAACTACATTATTAGATCATTGAGAATATATCATCTGTGTATATATCGTATATTTTAACGATATACCCCTCATTTTAATGGTTTTATGATGTGATTTGGTAAATATATACTACATATTATTTATAATTATACTAGTTTTATAATATTATCGCAATAATAATAGTTTGCATATGTGATTTATTATATATATATATCACATTTTATTTACAATTATATTAGTTTTATAAATTACCCGTAAGATATAATACTTTTTAGTTAATGTTTTTACCTATATCATATACTATTTACAAGTATACTAATTTTATAACATTATCGTAATATATAATACTTTGTATATGTGATTTATTATTATATATATCACATCTTACTTACATTTATATTAGTTTTATATATAAATCATGAGATATAATACTTTTAGTTGATGTATTATAAAAGATATAATATGAAAGAGATTTGATTTTTTTGAATATGGAAAGTGAGAAAATTGTTTCTTTCACTTTCCTATTTTAATGACTTATGATCTTCTTATTATAATTAATATTTATGTATATTTTAAAACAATAAAAGAATACCATATGGATATATTGGTAATTTGGGTTTATTTTTGTGTAATAATGTTGTGACCCATTTGGTACACTTTGTAAAATATTAGCCATTTGTGTTTTTTTTTTTAATATCCTATGGTAAATTAAGCTAGATGAGTTAAAGAACTTTTACAAAATAAGCCAAACTACGAACAATTTGACCCAAAAAAATACAAATTTTTCGTATTCAAAATTGGTTGGTAACCAAATCTCAATAAATTTTTTTTCATGATTTTTTGGTGAGATTTTTTTAGGTTTTTTTTTTTATATAAATCATCGTTTAGATTGGACAGTTCAATATTTTTTCAGGATCTTTTATATTTGGCACATATCTCAAAAAACCGTTTGAGAAAAAATATATCTTTTATATCTGGTACGAATCAAATAACAGTTTGAAAAAATTTAAAAAAAATACACAAAAAAGCGATAAAAAGGAAAAGAAGAGAAAAAAATTGCAAACATAAATATTTTAAAATTAGAGAAAAAGAGAAGAAAGACGATGAAGAGAAAATTGAATATTTAAAAAAAATGGTTAGTTTCATGCGCGTGTTATATTTATGAAAATTAATTTTAATTTAACTACTCATAGACGGTTATGTATTGCTATTTATAGGTCATAAAACTTTGGTATAGTTTTGTGTTTTAAAACAGTTTTTTTTTTTAATATTAATTTTGTTTTATCAAAATTATAAAATAATAACAGTAGAAAAATAGTGAATGTGTACATTAAAAAAAAACTATAGCTAAAATGACAGTAGATACAATTCTTATTAAAAACAAAAGAAAATCAATGATAAACTTGTAATAAATAATTGATTAAGGATAGATGGTAAATATAGAAACTAAAATTAGATGATTAAAAATAAAAAGACTAGAATTGAAACAAACACCAATAAAAAATATAGATATCAAAATGATATTTTAATCTAAAAAATTCATTTTTCCTTCCTAGTTAATAAAATATTTTCAGTCTAACTCATAACTAACTTAAAACTTATGTCTAAGTTAAATTTTTTATATTATACTTGGGTGTAGCTTTGATTGTGTTCATCCTTATGTCCTTCACCAAATTTTCAAAACTATAATTTATCATATGTAAAATTATTGCGTTGTTACTTCATTTTTAAATTATAATTTAATACAATCTCTATGACTTATGATCTCTTACGTGGTCTTCTTTCAAGAGAGTAACATTTGTCAATACAAATACTTTATCCTCCTTAGGATCATAAAAAATACTATTTCTTGTCTATTTGGGATAACCTACAAATAAACACACTCTTAAACATGATTCCAACTTCTTTGAATTTATGTTCAACAGGTGTGTTTGGACATCTCCAAACCCTAAAAGTTGTAAAGATTTTATGGCATTTTGAAAGTTCAAAAAGTGTTTTAGAAACACTTATTTAAGGAACAATGTCCAAAATGTAAACATTAACCTCCACACCATATCTCCAAAAGAAAACTTGGCAAATGGAGCATAACTCAACATTAATTTGTCGAACCATGTTCTACTTGTCCTTCTTAATATACTCTTTTATTGTGTTGTACCAATTATTGAGAGTTGGGATACGATTCCATGTCACCCCAAGATCACTTCATGCGACCATGTAAAGGCATAACTGCCTAGACATTCAACGTCAATCTCTTCGCAAGATAGCACACAGAACCTCTAGTATAGCATAATAAACACACACATTAAATTTATTTTGAAATACCAAGACTTCATTGATATTTGATAACATAGTACATTTAAAACATGGTACATGGAGTTGTTAGATTTATTTTTAAATATAATATTATTAATGTGGCCCATATGTATTATATCGTACTTTATCTCTTTTGGGTCTATTATTTTATTAGACCCATTAGGTAAAAAGATAATGTCTTAATTAAACACTATGATGGGTGGTGTCTATAAATAGAACCTTAGGGATTGGTCCTCTCAGTGTCTTTATTTGGTAGCTTATTATTCCCATCAAGAAACTAAATCAAGATCTAAATGAAGGCAAGTGAGAGAAACACAATTCCTCAATAAGATTATTCATTGATCAATGTATGTTGTTCTTATCTAATTTTAATTTGTAAAATCATATAGTTCAAACATCTTAGCACTCATCGTTACATACAATTTTAGAGTTTTATTGTATGATCATGAATTAAAGCTTACATGTGGTATCAGAGCTTTGGTTGAGAACTTGTGATTTTACATGGATGATTAATAATTTGTTTTAATGTTTTCGCCGCACGTTTTCATCGATTTGAATTAAGATGATTTAATTATCAATTATCATTTGAATTAAAGAATGTTGAATTATGTTTTGAATTAAAGATTCTTCAATTATCATTTGATTAAAGATTTTTTAGTTATTTTATTAATTTGAATTAAGGTTAAAAGCTTGAATGAAGAAAGAAATTTAATGATGTATAACACACAAAACCTCACGCCGGCAAATTATGTACACAAAATCTTTTAGTTTCTTCTATTAATCAATTATTAATGGCAACCATTATGTTGTTTCTTTTCCATTATTCAATTGAACAAATTTAGATTTTGATGATTTCTTTTCTAAGGTCAATATACTTAGTATGCATATAATTAGTTTATGTTGATGATTATGTATTGATTATATTTTATATATTATGTATATTATGTTTAAAGTACCCACTTATTTTTTAATTTAAATTATGCAATTAAATTTTGAAAAATAATGTATAATTGTACGACGATGAAATTATTATTATGCTTAACTGCAAATTGTGATGTAAATCATACTGAATTGTTTTGTGACGATCACATAAATTATGTATCAATTGTATTTCATGTGTTATGGATATATAATGATAATGATATAAAATATGATTTAAAGTATTCACTTATTCTAGTGATTTAAATTATGTCATTTAGATTGAAAGATAGTTTTGATAAAATTATTTGTAATATTAATATTTTTATTTGCAAATTTTACGATTAAAATCACTTGGAATTATGTTATTTGATATCTATATGTTAGGAATAATTTGTTAGTCATCAAAGTGACCAAATTATTATGTTATATAGATATCAAATTAAACTTAATTGGGGCAAACAAATAAGTTTTAGAAGTTGAAGAAAAATCTATAGTATTTTATTACTATGAAGAATATAAAATTTTATTTTATTATCATGAAGGATAAATCTTTATTTTATTATTATGAAGAAGATAAATATTTTATTTTCTTATTATGATGATATATATTTTATTTTCTTATTATAAAAAAAAATCTTCTATCCTCTTATTATAAAAAAGAAAAAGAAAAATAAAAATAAAGAAAAAGAAGATAAAGATATCAAGATAATCATACAGTCAAAGTTAGAGTTTTCCAAAATTCATATATTTTTATTTTGGATTAAAACTATTGGAGATTAATTACATTCTTATTTACTCCATTGATTTTACTATTTTTCTCATAATTAAGTTGCTTAAATTTAAAATATAATAAATTATGCATGATTAAATTTCATAAAGTTTGAAAATTATGTTTTATTATCCTTGTGCGTCACGTATAAATCACAAATAATTTAAAGCATGCATTTGTTTGTGATTATTTAATATCTATAGTATAGATAATTTGTTAGTCACAGAAGTGGCCAAATTATTAAGCATTCTATAAATATCAAATTAAAGTTATGTTAGTTTAATTATCCATGTTTGTGATTATTTTGTTGCGATATATCTATGTTATATATGAATAATTTGTTAGTCACCAACGTGGTCAAATTAGTAAGTCTTATAGATATATTCCATTGACATTGTTTTACAAATTAAGGAAATAATTAGTTATGATTATTTTAATATGATATCTATATTATGAATAATTTGCTAGTCACCAAAGTGGCCAAGTTGGTAAGTTTAATAGATATCAAATTGAAGTTAAATCAATTACTCATATTTATGTGATGCTAATGAATTATATGATATTATAAAACATAAAGATGTTATCATGAGTATATTGATTTTCATTATTATAAAACAATTAAATTACCCAAAGATAATTAGTAGTTTTATAATTTTGAATTTTATTGTGGTTAATTGAAATTGTTTTACCATGATGTCTATGTTATGAATCGTTTGTTGGATCGGTATGGCAACCCTAGAGGGGGTGAATAAGGTTTAAATAAACTTTTTGACAAATAAAAAGTAAAATCAACTAATTAGATATTTTTTAATATTTAAATAAAGAACTTTGTAAACTTTGTTAAATAACAAGATTGATAAAAATATATGAATGGAAGTATGCAATCAAACTCAACCAATAAGAATATGTAACTAAAATTAAATTAAAAAATAATTAGAAAAGAGTTAGAGAAGAAGACACCGTAATTTTATAGTGGTTCGGTTAAACTCAACCTACATCCACTTTCCCAAGCACCTCTTGGAATTTTGATTGAAAATCTTCTTTAGACTCTTTCCACGGATTTGAGCCGAACCGATTCTTGCTCCTTTTTCGGGTTCAAGAGCAAACCCGATCCTTTCCACGGGTTAGGATATAACCGTTACAATATGTTAAAGTTTTTAAATCACGCAAAAGAAAAACTCTCTAAAAGAGTGAGTATACAATTTGAAGCTCACAAATTTAATCCTCACAATATAATAAGAAGCTCTTAAGAATAAGATGAAAAGAATAAAAATTGGAAACTTTAGAGAGAATAACAATGTTGGCCTTTTGCACTTTTTGAGGATTGTAAAGATGTTGTGATCTTGTGTAAATGTGAAGTATTTAAAAAGAGAGGAAAGCTAAATTCAAAATCATTTGGGTCATTAGATATAAGTAAAAGAAAAATGAATGGTTGAGATTTAAACTTAATTAGCCGTTAGACACAATACAAATAATAATATAATAATATGTCTTTTCAAAATACTTTGTTTAAAAAGAAATCAATAAAGCAACTTCACCATCTTTTAAAAAAACTAGCCGTTAGACACAAGAAAAAAATAATAATATTAAAATCATTTTCCTTTTAAATTCATTTTCTTTATAAAAGCCAATAAAACATAACAAAAAGCCACATTTGTTACTCCTTCATTGCTCCAAGTGGCTTTCTCTAATTGGTTCAAATTGAATGCTTGGTCGCCACGTCACCATCTCGGGTATTTTTTCGTTAAGCTTCTTTTAGCAATATTTTCTTCATTTGAACTTCGATTTGGGTGATTCAAGAGGCGTTAGAATCATTTTTCCAAGCTCTACGATATGGTCTATTCAAATTAATAAAATTGTCAATAAAAAAAATCAGATTTGTTATCATCAAAACATAAATTAATTGAATAATTAAAATAAATAAATTTGAGATTAAGGGCCAAAAAGCCAACAATCTCCCCCTTTTTGATGATGACAAATCATTGAAGAAAAATAACTTGAAACACACATGATCAACAAGTAATTCTATTATCAAGATGTATAACCATAAAGCTCATGTAAATATTTCACCACAAAGAACATACTTGAAAACAATTGATAAGAGAACCTTCTTTGTCCTTAATTAATTTTTTTTTTTCTAAAAAAATATGCATTATTCAATAGAAACAATTATGCAACAAATTGATAAAAACATATTTTTCTTATACTTCTCCCCCTTTGGAATCATCAAAAACAATACCAATGAAGTTAGCTCTCCCAAAAAACATGAACACATACAAAATGTCTAATTCTCCCCCTATCAATATGCATTACGGTAACAATATCAAGTAAGATATAAAATCAAGATGCATCCCAACGAATAATTCCAAGCTCAAGCCTATTTTTACAAAAGCTTTCTTCACTCAAAGAGTTGGTAAATATATCCGCTAATTGATTATTGGAACTTACAAACTCAAGAGTAATATGACCATTTTGTACATGCTCTCTAATAAAGTGATGCCTAATATCTATATGCTTAGTTCTAGAATGATGAATAGGATTCTTAGTCAAATTTATGGCACTAGTATTATCACAAAATATAGGCACATTATCAAATTTTAATCCAAAATCACAAAGAGTTTGTTTCATCCAAAGAATTTGTGCACAACAACTAGCAACCGCAATATATTCCGCTTCGGTAGTGGATAAGGCAACCGAATTTTGCTTTTTACTAAACCAAGATACTAAGGAACTACCAAGAAATTGACAAGTCCCACTAGTACTTTTACGGTCAAGTAAACTACCGGCAAAGTCCGCATCGGAATATCCTACCAAATTAAACTCAACATTTCTAGGATACCATAATCCAACATCAATAGTTCCAAGCAAATATTTAAGTATCCTTTTAACGGCATGGAAATGTGATTCTTTAGGACAAGATTGAAATCTAGCACAAAGACATACACTAAACATGATATCGGGTCTACTAGCGGTCAAATAAAGTAAAGATCCGATCATACCTCGATAAGTCTTTATATCCACACACTTACCTTTTTCATCTTTGTCAAGCTTAGTGGTAGTGCTCATAGGAGTTTTTGCAACTTTACCTTCATTTAATTTGAATTTCTTGAGCAAATCCCTTGTGTATTTTTCTTGACTTATGAAGATGCCATCCTTGAGTTGTTTGATTTGAAGACCAAGGAAGAAACTAAGTTCTCCCATCATACTCATCTCAAACTCATTATGCATACACTTGGAAAATTCTTCACACAAAGATGAATTAGTAGAACCAAATATAATATCATCCACATAAATTTGTACTATAAGCATGTCATTATTTTTAACTTTAATAAATAGAGTATTATCAATTTTTCCCATCTTAAAGTCATTCTCAAGTAAAAACTTGCTAAGTCTATCATACCAAGCTCTTGGAGCTTGTTTTAAGCCATAAAGAGCCTTTTTCAACTTATAAACATGATTAGGTAAATCAAAACTTTCAAAGCCCGGAGGTTGTTCTACGTAAACTTCCTCCACAATATAACCGTTTAAAAAAGCACTTTTTACATCCATTTGATACAAAATGAAATTTTTATAAGAAGCAAAAGCAAGCAACATTCTAATAGCTTCTAATCTAGCAACCGATGCAAAAGTCTCTTCATAATCTACACCTTCTTCTTGACAATAACCTTGAGCTACAAGTCTAGCTTTATTTCTAATGATATTTCCATTTTCATCCATCTTATTTCTAAAAACCCATTTAGTTCCGATTATAGATGCATTAGAAGGCCTAGGGACTAATTTCCAAACTTTGTTTCTTTCAAATTGATTTAATTCTTCTTGCATAGCTAAAATCCAAAACTCATCACATTCGGCATCTTTAAAACTTCTAGGTTCAATTTGAGACACAAAAGCAAGATTACTAAATAAATTAAGAGAAGAACGAGTTTTGACACCTTGTTCGGGATTGCCAAGAATTAGATCCTTGGGATGGGATAGAGCATATCTCCACTCTTTAGGCAAGGATGAAGAACCCTCTTCTTTCTTTTCTATGATGTTCACATCTTGCATACTTGGAACAATTTCTTTGCCTTTGTCATTAACAAGTAAATCTCCAAAATCTTTTTCTAAATCATCACTACAAATAGACTCATTAGAAACATTATTCCAAGATTCATCAAATACAACATGAATAGATTCCTCAATAACTAAAGTTTTCTTATTGAAAACTCTATAAGCTTTACTAGTAGAGGAATATCCTAGAAAAATACCAACATCCGTCTTAGAATCAAATTTTCCAAGTTTTTCTTTGTTATTCAAAATAAAACATTTACAACCGAAAACTTTGAAATACCCAATATTTGGAATTTTTCCATGCCAAAGTTCATAAGGAGTTTTATCTAAAGAGGGTCTAACTAAAACTCTATTTGAAACATAGCAAGCGGTGTTAACGGCTTCCGCCCAAAAATATTTAGGTAAACCATACTCATTCAACATTGATCTAGCAAATTCTTGCAAAGTACGATTTTTCCTTTCAACTACACCATTTTGTTGAGGAGTTCTTGGAGAGGAAAAATTATGGGAAAAACCATTTTCTTCACAAAAAGCTTTAAAAGCATCATTATCAAATTCTCCTCCGTGATCACTCCTAATTTTGGAAATAAAAAATCCTTTTTCATTTTGTACTCTTTTTGCAAAACTAATAAAACTTTTCAAAGCATCATCCTTATGTTTTATCATCAAAACCCAAGTAAATCTAGAAAAATCATCAACTATCACAAAAGCATAATAATTTCCTCCATAACTAGCAATTCTAGAAGGGCCAAATAAGTCCATGTGTAATAGTTGTAAGGGTCTAGTAGTAGAGATCACATTTTTAGATTTGAAAGAGGACTTAGTTTGCTTACCCATTTGACAAGCATCACAAACTTTGTCTTTTTCAAATTTAAAACTAGGAAGACCTCTAACCAAACAATTTTTAGAAATATTTGAAATTAAGTGCATGCTAGCATGTCCTAGTCTTCTATGCCATAACCAAGAATCATTATGCAAAACCGAAAGACATTTATCAATAATAGGATAATCATTCAAATCAAGAGTGTACACATTTTCATCCCTATTTCCAACAAACAAAACTTTTCTATCACTAACATTTTCAATTATGCAATTTTTTTTATCAAATATTACTCTAAATCCTTTATCACACAATTGACTAATACTAAGCAAATCATGCTTTAAACCATCAACCAAATGAACATTTTCAATCAAAGTAGATGAATCATTTCCTATATTACCCTTACCAATTATTTTACCTTTCTTGTTGTCACCAAAGGTTACCATGCCTCCATTCTTTTTGGAGAAAGAGATAAGCTTGGATCGGTCTCCCGTCATGTGTCTTGAGCAACCACTATCCAAGTACCATTTGTTTTTCTTGGAGGCTTTCAAACAAACCTAAAAACAACTAATTTCAAGTTTGATCCTTTGGTACCCATACTTGTTTGGGTCCTAGAATGTTAGCATTTACATATTTAGGGATCCATTTCATTTTTTCATAGACATTACAAGCACATCTAGATAGGTAACAAGAATAAGCTTTATGTCCATACTTGCCACAAGAAAAACAAACAACATTATGCAAAGATTTATTTTTCATAACAAATTTATGTACTCTACTTTTATTGGAGAAATTCTTCCTTGGAGCAATGTAAAACTTTGCTCTTTGCGAAAAATTTCTTCTTGAATAAGTATTTTGAGCATACTTCAATTTAAAGCATTTAGGTCTAATGTGACCTTCAACACCACAATTATGACATATGGGTACAAAACTAGATTTAACATGATTAGACACATGATTAGACATGTTAAACTTAGGCACAATAGGTGATGCTTTAACGAATGTAGTTTTAGAACTTGATGGAGTAGATGATTCATCAATATAGCCTAAACCTCTCTTATCACCATAAGATTTTCCTACTTCAATAATTTTGTCCAATCTTTGAGCACCTATTGTCAACTTTTTAATAGTTTCTTTAGCTTTATCAAGTTCTTGTAAAACACTTAGTTCATTTTCTTTAAGCACTTTAATCAAGTTATCTTTTTCACAACTATCATGCTCAAGAAATCTAACTTTATCAAGCAAAGCATCTTTCTCAATACAAACATGCTTATCACTAGAGACATTCAATTCTTCAATTTGCTCAAAATTTTCATTCTCTTTAAAGCAAGCAATTGTATCAAGTAAAGACTTATTTTCACTAATTAAAACATTGTATTTCTTCTTAAGCACAACATACTTAGAACTAAGTTTTTCTAGGTCATTTTGCATGCTTTCAAAATTTTCAAATAATTCATCAATAGAAAGAGGTTCTAGAGTTACCTTATCATCATGTTCATCATCTTTGTCACTATGAGCCATGAGACCAAGATTTGCCATTTCTTCAACTTCACTTTCACTTTCACTACTATCATCCCATGTAGCCTTCATTGCCTTCTTCTTGGATTTCTTAGATGATTTGAGGAGAGGACAATCCGTTCTTATATGACCCGATCTTTTGCATTCATAACAAATCACCTCATCCTTTTTGCTTTTCTCACCTTTTGACTCTTTTTGGGTTGATAGGTGTTTCTTGAAATATTTCTTTCTTTTTATGAAATTTTTGTACTTACGTGAGAAATAAGCAATGTCATCTTCATCAAGGCCATCCTCATCTTCGGGATCAACTTCCAAGGAGATAGTCTTTAATGCAATGCTCTTCTTCTTTTTGGACTCATCCTCCAAGTGCTCCTTCATGATGATCTCATGAGTCATGAGTGAGCCAATAAGCTCCTCTAGTGGAAGTTTGGTGAGATCCTTTGCTTCTTGAATCGCCGTTACCTTAGCTTCCCAAGTCTTAGGTAGAGACCTTAGAATTTTTCTAACATTTTCGGAAGTTGTATAAACTTTACCAAGACCCTTCAAAGCATTTATGATGTTAGTAAATCTAGTAAACATATCGGTGATAGTCTCATTAGCATCCATCTTAAACAATTCATAATTATGAACAAACATGCTAATTTTAGACTCTTTAACTTGATTTGTTCCTTCATGAGTAATTTCAAGAGTATTCCAAATTTCTTGAGCGGAAGAACACATGGATATTCTATTAAATTCATCTTTACTCAAGGCACAATACAAACAATTAATAGCCTTAGCATTAAATGAACACTTTTTCATTTCATTTTCATCATACTCTTCTTCTAATTTAGGCGTATCAACATTATCAACATTTTTCATGGGTACATAAGGACCTTTAGCAACAATTAACCACAAATTATAGTCAATAGATTGCAAATAAATTTTCATTCTAGCTTTCCAATATGCATAATTTGAACCATCAAAATAAGGAGGTCTAGAAGTAGATTGACCTTCAACAATACCATTTGCCAATAGGTTTGCCATAATGCTCTAACAATAAAGTTTATCAAGAAATTAAAATTTCAAGATGAGCAACCTTGCTCTGATACCAATTGTTGGATCGGTATGGCAACCCTAGAGGGGGTGAATAGGGTTTAAATAAACTTTTTGACAAATAAAAAGTAAAATCAACTAATTAGATATTTTTTAACATTTAAATAAAGAACTTTGTAAACTTTGTTAAATAACAAGATTGATAAAAAGATATGAATGGAAGTATGCAATCAAACTCAACCAATAAGAATATGTAACTAAAATTAAATTAAAAAATAATTAGAAAAGAGTTAGAGAAGAAGACACCGTAATTTTATAGTGGTTCGGTTAAACTCAACCTACATCCACTTTCCCAAGCACCTCTTGGGATTTTGATTGAAAATCTTCTTTAGACTCTTTCCACGGATTTGAGCCGAACCGATTCTTGCTCCTTTTTCGGGTTCAAGAGCAAACCCGATCCTTTCCACGGGTTAGGATCCAACCGTTACAATATGTTGAAATTTTTAAATCACACAAAAGAAAAACTCTCTAAAAGAGTGAGTATACAATTTGAAGCTCACAAATTTAATCCTCACAATACAATAAGAAGCTCTCAAGAATAAGATGAAAAGAATAAAAATTGGAAGCTTTAGAGAGAATAACAATGTTGGCTTTTTGCACTTTTTGAGGATTGTAAAGATGTTGTGATCTTGTGTAAATGTGAAGTATTTAAAAAGAGAGGAAAGATAAATTCAAAATCATTTGGGTCATTAGATATAAGTAAAAGAAAAATGAATGGTTGAGATTTAAACTTAATTAGCCGTTAGACACAATACAAATAATAATATAATAATATGTCTTTTCAAAATACTTTGTTTAAAAAGAAATCAATAAAGCAACTTCACCCTCTTTTAAAAAAACTAGCCGTTAGACACAAGAAAAAATAATAATATTAAAATCATTTTCCTTTTAAATTCATTTTCTTTATAAAAGCCAATAAAACATAACAAAAAGCCACATTTGTTACTCTTTCATTGCTCCAAGTGGCTTTCTCTAATTGGTTCAAATTGAATGCTTGGTCGCCACGTCACCATCTCGGGTATTTTTTCGTTAAGCTTCTTTTAGCAATATTTTCTTCATTTGAACTTCGATTTGGGTGATTCAAGAGGCGTTAGAATCATTTTTCCAAGCTCTACGATATGGTCTATTCAAATTAATAAAATTATCAATAAAAAAATCAGATTTGTTATCATCAAAACATAAATTAATTGAATAATTAAAATAAATAAATTTGAGATTAAGGGCCAAAAAGCCAACATCGTTTGTTAGTCACCAAAGTGGCCAAATTGGTAAACCTTTAGACATCAAATTAAAGTTGATTCAATTACTCATGTTCTTCGATGCTAGTGAATGAGATGATATTATAGAACATAAATGATTTGTCATGAGTATATTGATTTTCGTTATTACAAAATATTTAATTTGTCCAAAGGTAATTACTAGTTTTATAATTTTGAATTTTATTGTGGTTGATTGAAGTGTTTGGTTAGATATTGTTAGTATATCCAAAGATAACTAGCTGGTGGATTATCTACGTTCGGGTCGAGGTTAGAATAAATAGCTGCGGAAAATTAAATCCCCTCACCTCACGAACCATTCCTTTTCCTCTGTATACACGAGAGTTTTGACAAATAATGTTAATTAAATTAAATTAGATTAAATTTAAATTCAATTTAATCTAATTTAATTTAAACAAACAAACAAATGAGTAGTATAATAACATTTACTTCTTTTTATTTACTATTCGAATCTCAAATATTATTCTCTCAATCCCAATTCAATTGAAATAAACTATATGTTATAATATACGAGAATAAAAAATGGTAAATTGACAAAATATTTACAAAATATAGTAAAATTTTAGATTTTGTCAACGATAGATATTGATAGTCATAGATATGCTTTTATCATGACATTGATAGATAATAATAGAAATTTATCGGTGTCTATCATTGATAAAATCTAAAATTTTGTTAATATTTTAGTTTATTTTACTATATTGAAAATGTCCATAAAGTATATACATTATATTAAATTGTATCATATACAATAAATTACCTTAAACAATATTTTGAATACTTCAAATTTGCAACACCTAAATCATTGTTTAATTCCGCTGTAAGTTAGTAGAGGGACTTTATGGACCTACAATTATAAACTTCCATGATATGACATATTAATTAAATAACCAGCATTCATTATAAGTATGAGGCACTTTACCATAGACATATAGCTGCACTTTCATGAACTGTTTTCTTTGTAAGTCAACCATTCACATATTGTTCAAACTATAGCTAGGTCAAATTATCATTTTACCTCTATAGCTACTTCTTGTTTCTTAAGTACCACTAATCATCTAATGAACAAGTTGTTTATGGTCCAATCATAAACAAAACCCCTATCAAACTAGTGAGAGGGTAAGACCTCATTGTTAAAATCTTGGAGTCAGTACGTGAGGGAACAACCTATTTACTTACCCTAAAAGAGGAAAATAGTGAATTTCATCTTGTGAAGCTTGATTTGCACACAAAAATGTGTGTATATTTCTTTTTTATTTAGTGTTAGTTTTTATTAGATTTGATGTGTTGGCTAGTGCTATTAGATTTGATTTGTTTGCTAGTGTTTTTTTAGGGGATTGTTAGAAAAATGAATGTTTGAAGTACAATGATCAAATCTAGTCAAAACTAGGTGAAAAAAAGGAAGAAAGAAATTCAAAACCCTAAATGAGGATAAATGCTTACCTCAATGCTTTTTCCCAAGAGCGTTAAAAATTGGCACACTATGATTTTGCATTGATGTAAGCATGAGATATGGACCTTCAAGTGGAGAGCGCTTTGATGCTTCCCTAGGGTGCTACGATGCCTGCTATCCTTTAAATTTCGTTGGAAATTTCGTTTTGGCCAAGTTTGGTTTCTCTGTTTATATGGATGCTCTTACACACTGAAGAAACAAAATTTACCACAAAATTTATACCTAAAAGAGTGTGTTCTTGCCCTAAAAAGTTAGAGATTGTGATGATTATTTTGATGGGCCGTATGATATCCCAAGACGTTGTTTGAGTGGAGATTGGTGTGTCCCATCAAAGAAGGAGCATACGAGAGTGTCTTCTTTGTTTCTTACTTTTCTTTAGCTATATGATTTCAATTTTACATGAAAACAAGGGTAGATTTATTAAGGGGCCAGGAGAGCATGTGCCTCCCTCATATTATCGATTTTTGTATTTTAATATTAATTTTGAAATGTTAGATTACAATATATATTAAAAGGGAAATTGCAATGAAGGACTATTTTAGCAATAATAATTAAGTATATAACAATATTTTAAAAAAATTACAAATATAACAAAACTATCACTAATAGACTTGTATCGCTCATAGACTTCATATGGTATATCAATGATAGACCAATATTTGCAACATGGTCTATTAGTGATAGAATTTGACAAATTTTGCTATATTTGCAATTTTTTTAAAATTGTGCTATATACTTAATTAATTTGAATTTAATTGCTAAATTTGTAACTATCCCATATTAAAATTAGCTTCACTTTGTCTAAATTCTGCTTCTGCTGTAGTGGGCACAACCCCTTGGTCGTGAGTTCAAATATTATCCGCTACAATTATTTTTACGAAATAGTTTTTATTCCAAATATCAATAATTTTTTTCTTCAAATATCAAATTTCTTCCTATCAATAATTTGATTTCCTAAAAGGAAGATAATTTTTAAAAAATAGGGGAAAAAAAACTCATCTAAGATATAACCCTCAAACATATTTTCTAGCCCTCATTTGTTATCTAACAAAAGAGAAAGTTAAAAAAAAAAATGCAACAAAATCGGTGATCCAAACTTCCACCTCTCAACAATATTCCATGAAGAATTTTTTTTTTGTATGCAAATTTTAAATTCACATATTTACATTAAAATAAAATCATGTAAAAATTGTTGTTCTTTCTTTATTGCTACAAATTTAGTGAATATTATTGGAGCATCAGTTAAACATCGATATATTTTTTTAAACATTTTTTAGTGTGTTTATTATATAGTGTCCGATGCCCCCTATGTAAAATTTATGAATTCGCCACTGCATGAAAATATATCTTTGAAAGCCATGAGTGGCTAGATTTATTAGTTTTAGGGTGTTGGTTGAATTCTTTATGGATTTAGGTTAATGTTTAGTGTTATTAATGGATAATATTGTAGAACTTTATGCTTTTCAATGTTATTATGCTTTATCCTTATTGATTGACCCTTCGTACTTGTTAGATTAACATGCTTTCGGCTAGAAAAGATAGAAGAGAGTAATTTGTGAGAGAAAAGAGTGGAGAGAGTTCATTCCAAGTGTGTCTGAGTTTTGTTTCGGTAATTTCTGTAATTTAAAGTCAACACATCTAATTTTCAAAAAGCATAACAGATCCTACTTCTCTTCCTCCTCAACTTGGATCATGCGTACATAAATCGTTATTAAGTATGAGACATTACTAAGCTTTTTTCACTCCTTTTCCAAAGTTGTTTTTAAATACATTTGTTCATAAGCTAATTCTATCACTCATAGTTTGAACGTAAAAAAACCGAAACCTTATAGTTAGGTGATGTTTGTTATGATTGAATTCAAAATTCAATCCATCCATTTAATCTTGTAGCTCATGAGGCTAGGTGCCTAGATCCTTCATTGTCATTCCCTCGAAGACTAATTGTTGTCTTGTAAATAGATTTTTTCAAACAATTTTAGGAAGTTTGTCCAAATACTTGAGAGTTGAGAACATGAACGTGGTGTCCACTTTGTAAGTGATTCCATTGTGCTTCTTCTTTCTCATTTTACACCCCCATTATTAACAACTCCATTTCTTCAAGGAAAGAACAATGCTATGACTTCATATGGCTATAATGGGCCTCGTAGAATTATCCAAATTCCAAGAAACAAAATCCTGGAATCTTGCAGAGAAAAAGGGGATGGCGAGACAGTTAAAACAGTCATACATGTCTCGTTTTGCTTTCAATTCGTAAAAAGCTTCGTGATTTTAGCCCTCATTTCAACTTTGATTGCTGACCCACAAGACTTGTTTCTTACTTCTTCCCCACCCTCCCTCCATTTCTGTCTCTCTCAAGCTTTCCACCTTCCTTCTTCAACTGCATTTTTGTTCCTTGACCTCCATTGAAGCTCTGAATCCTGTCTCCGCCGTTGGGCTTGTTCAGAATGAGTTCTCAAGCACCCAAATCGTCGAGACCTTCAAAACCCCCAAATCAATCGCCACCCACATCCAGATCCTCGGCCTCTTCTCTATCTTCCCATCTCGCCATGGTTGAACTCAAGCAAAGGATTCTTACCGCTCTCTCTAAGCTTGCCGATCGAGACACCCACCAGATCGCCATTGACGACCTGGAGAAAATTATCCAGTCCATTTCCCCGGAAGCTATTCCTATGCTCCTCAATTGCCTCTACGACTCCTCTGCTGACCCGAAACCCGCTGTGAAGAAAGAGTCATTGCGGCTTCTAACTGTTGTTTGTGCTTCCCATAGTGATTCTACTTCCACCCATTTAACTAAAATTATAGCTCACATCATAAGAAGGGTTAAAGATTCTGATTCTGGAGTGAAGGATTCGTGTAGAGATGCCATTGGTGCACTGTCGGCGCAGTACTTGAAAGGGGATAGTTCTGGCGGTGGTGATAATGGAGGTCTTGGGTCTGTGGTAGCATTATTTGTTAAGCCACTGTTTGAGGCAATGGGAGAACAAAACAAGGGCGTTCAATCTGGGGCTGCATTGTGTATGGCTAAGATGGTGGAGTGTGCGGCCAGCCCACCCATCATGGCCTTTCAGAAGCTTTGCCCCAGGATCTGTAAGTTGCTCAACAATCCAAACTTTTTGGCAAAGGCTTCACTCCTCCCTGTGGTATCCAATTTATCACAGGTTCGTTTTACTTTCTGTGTTTGTTCTACTTATCTGTAATCTTGCTATTTCAATTTATTTTCATCATGGTATGGCTATGGAATGTAAGTTTAGATTCAGGAATAAATAATGACATTTAGCGGATTATGAAACACTCCACTGTAAGATTAGCTTTTTTCTTTTGGGGTGGGGGGTGGGGTTTGGGTGTACAAGGATCTCTGAAGTCCAGTATTTCTTCTGAAATCCTCGAAGTGTGTAAGAGAAAGCATGAAAACTTCGTTACTAGGCCTTTTGTATCTTCTTTAAATTTCAGGCCAGCCTTTTTTATGATAAGAAATGTACTCAAAGGCCAAAGTTTTCTTGTTTGGCTGAAGATGATAGGTGCAAAAGGAAGTTGTCTAGGCGATGCGAGTTCTACTATAAAATTTTGAGAAGTATAATTGTATATTGTACTTATGAAAACATGATATAGAAATTTGGGTGTAAATCTGCCTCTTCCGTGACAGTATAGGAAGAATAAGAGGATGGTTCAGTCGAATGCCCAGTTGCTAACTTAAATATATAAGAAGACTGTGGGACAAATAACAAATTAGTGAGATGCTCTTTAGAAACCTAGTTGAGTTCAGTATCAACATCTGTACGTTGTTGTGAAAAGACGATCGAACTTTTAGTATGTTTAAGAGAAAAAAAAAAGAAGATAATATGAAAATATTTACAAGAATAGAAAAAGACAATGCCAATCCTCTAACTAAAGATGCAAAATAAAATTGCTTGAAAAGATGTACATATGATTGATTGTTTAGCTTTTATTTGAAACCAATAACAATTTATGATTGTATGCCTTCATTTTACCATGGTTTTCATATTGAGGAGAAAGTGATAGGTTCGTGGAACTTGTTTTAGGTCGGTGCTATTGGACAACAGAGTTTGGAAAATTTGCTACCAAGTATTCATGAGTTACTTGGGAGCACTGACTGGGCGACGCGCAAGGCAGCAGCTGATGCACTAAGTGCATTAGCATTGCATTCAAGCAATTTCATTACGGATGGAGGTGCTTCCACTTTTGCAGTACTTGAGGCTTGTCGTTTTGACAAGGTAGTCTTTTGCTTTCATTTGTCCTTTATGAAGCATCTCACTTGCCCTGTGCCTGTTATTGTGTGTGTGTGTGTTTCCTATCAGCACATTGAAGAATTTAGATAAGTATCTTGGTGCAAGATGAATTACCGACTTCTTACTTATACACTTGCTAGGCTACTTGCCGTCTTCAAATAGTTGCCCCTCAATGGTAATGCCATTGCATCCATTGACGTTTAATCAAACTAGCAGAGGAGAATCTAAGATTGAACTAGGTGAATGTAAAGGGTTTAAGGAAATTCAGGTATCAATGAACAGAAGAAAGAAGGTTTGGTTTATGAAACCGTTTCTAACGTACTCTAATGGGTTAAATTTCATTTTTTCTTTTGGATGAGAAACAGGAATATATATATTCATATAATCAACAAAAGAGGACAGCTTAAGAGCGAGGTTGGGACGACCCCCCACAAGCACAACTCTAAGAGATCCTTCCAGTTGTTTAAGATCATTGAAAGGCTGTGATTATACAAAAGAATTTGGTGTAATTTGTGCACCACCACAAAGCTGTATGTTGAACACATTCCAAAAAGAACCAAAGGAAAAAGGCTTATCTTCAATAATTCTGCTATTTTTTTCTTTCCAGAGGCACCACAAATGGCCCGTGAGGCACATTTCCAAATAATATTCCCTCTGGCACCAAAGAATTCCCATTCAGCCAACTCAGCATCCAGCCATCGATTTTTCTTTGAAATGTGGCAATCAATCCCAAAGATACCAAATAAGAGAGAGCACTCTTTATAAGCAAATTTGCAATGAAGGAAATTATGATATCAAATGGAGAACTAAGAATAAGAAAAGAGTTTCAGAGCCCTAGTCTTGGAAGTCTAAATGAATTTTATTGGTTTCTCCGTGCAACATAGCAGCCTTTCTAGGTTCTTTTTTGAAACGGACACAAGCCTCTTTATATATTATTAATAAATGAGACTTAAGCTCAAAGTACAAGAGTGTTAAAGTAAGAGCAAGAGAATGAAAAAGAATTCAGTCATTGACTACAACAAAAGCTAAACTTAGGCAAAACAAAAGAAATGACAAGCTAATAAGTAAATACCAATAGAAAAATTTAAGCTAAACATAACCAGACCAGAGTAATCTAAATACAAAGCAAAACGAAAGTTCTCTCTCATAAGGAACCTATTGAAAGCGATAAACCAACGGAACATCGACTTACGTGGAAAACCCAAGTATCGGACAAAAACCACAATATTTTTGTTCTTATTATTTTCTGATAATCACAATAGGTACAAGTGAGGGGAATAAATAGAATAATACAATGAGATAAAAAAGGAAAGATATTTAGGGTAAATCTCCCATAATCTTCCCTATAGGGAACCTGGATAAACTGGCTGACAACACTCACATCAAAGGAAATATCAGGACGAGTATGAGATAAATAAACCAATTTACCCACAAGGTGTTGATATTGTTCTTTATGAGTTGGAACTTGATCACCAAAGTTTCCTAGTTTACAATTGAATTCAATAGGAGTGTCAGCCGGACGACATCCCAACATACCTGTCTTGGTCAACAAATCGTGGGTGTATTTTCTCGAAGATACGAAGATGCCTTCTTTAGATATGGCCACCTCCATTCCACGAACAAACAATCTCTCTTGTTATAAAACTGAATTGGTGGGTGACCCTCGAGGAACTTCTTGATCGACTAGGACCATGAAAAATAATTTTGGTCTTTTAATTTCTCTCCTAAAAAATTCCCTATAGATAATGCCAAAGAGCTAGTTATATAATTTGAAGGAAAATTAGGGAGTGAAGTTACCAGGTTCTTTGAATACATTGGTAAATCGGTCCTTTGAATACATCAGTAGATTGGTCGATTTAGACTGTGCCAAGGATTCACCAACTTCAAAACCATACTGAGTATACCCTTGATCCTTCTTGGAACCATGGATATGCTGTTGCTGTAAGTGAAAAGGTAGCGACTCGTGAACAGAGGGCAGTCTGTAAACCGAGGGCATTGACGGGAATCGAGGTGCGGATTGCTAGAAGGGTATGACAGCTGGACTTGGGATGACAGAGGGGAGAAGACGCGCCTGGCAGCAGCGGCGCGTGGGCAAAGAATTGTGGCACATGAGCTTCGTTCTCGGTGTTGGGTTGTGCGGCTTGCTCTGAGTGTGGCCCCATATTGACCGTCGACAGCCTCCGAATCTGATGGAGGAGTTTTTCCATGCCGTTGGCAGCTTTTATTTCTGTTTGGGCTTCACCTAAACCGGTGTCTAGGGTTTTGTTGTTACCTTGCTCTGATACCATATTGAAAGTGATAAACCAACAAAACACCGACTTATGTGGAAACCCAAGTACTGAGAGAAAAACCACGATATTTTTATTCTTATTATTTTCTGATAATTACAATAGGTATAGGGGAATAAATAGAATAATACAATGAGATAAAAAAGGAAAGATATTTAAGGTTAATCTCTCATAATGTCCCTATGGGCTAAGCCCACTAACTCGAATAGAACCCATTTGAATCTAAAGACTTGCGAAAAGATGCAACCGACAACCTTGTAGCTATCATGCTATAGTATCCAAAAACCAGAGGAGGCTTGAAAAAAACATTCAAAATAGTAACATCAGCAAAGAGGCTTTACTTGCCACCCACAAGAAGAGAACCCATAAAGACGGAAGTTGGACCATAATTTTGAAGAATACATTTCACCGCAGAAGAATCATATTAGAATAATTCCACAAGCGAGTTGTTGGATCTTTAGTCTGATATAGTCTTTTAGTCTTTTTATTTGTATTTGTATTTCTTTGTACTTCTTTTGGTTTTGTTTTGCCTTTGGACATTACTCATTTGTTTTGGATTTTAGCTTGTTTGGATATGATGAGAGTGCTATGGGGTGTCAACCTAGTTGAGATGTCTAGGTGTACCTCCTGATCCATGGTTACATATGCTCATTGTATAATTCTCTTGTACTATGAGCTTTTGTCTCATTATTATTATATTAATAAAGAAGCTGTCTCCTTTTAAAAAAAATGAATAATTTGACAAGCAGCGACTATTGACTTTAAATGATCTGGAATTTTGCAAGACTGGGGACAAGAGCTAGTTGTAGAATGAGAGGGGTTTTGCTCGAAGAGCCCTTAAAAAATTTTACCTTCGAATTAGACATAGAGAATTAAGAGTACTTAACCTGGGTAGCTGAGGATGATGAGAAGTTGACTTAGATGAACGGGCTAGAATTAGTTTGAAAGATTAACTTCTTGTTCAAATGGTTGGAGGAGAGTGGATTGTCAAAAGAACTGGCCGGTTGAAGTGACTTTCCAGCTGTAAAAGAAGGCACAACTGAAAATTTCTTTCTTCATTAAATACCCTTTTCAGATTCCTCTGTCTTGTTCCTTTCAAAACTGAAATTCTTAATCTCTCTCCTCAAACGTGGCTCTTCGTATCCCATAGATGTGTTCATATTACTTTCCTTGGATTCCAAATTTAAATTTACCATTGCTTCAATGGAGGTAAACAATGTTGGGGCCGACAAGGCAAAATTTTGGCGAGCAACTTGTTTCAAAGATTCAAAGGGGCTTCTTGTACATTAAGGAAGATTTTGGATTGATCTTAGATATTCCACCCCCTCCGGGAAGAATGAATCTTCAACGACTCCATTTTTCAAAGCCTGATTTAATCTCATCAAGTCAAGTGGGTTTGAAAAATCCTTTAATGATAAACGACCCTTGGTTAATGGAGGGGGCTTGATCATTTCAAAACCACTGGTGTAGGAAAAAATTCTCTCGTTTGAAGTCTGTTATTTCAATTGTTGCTGGTATGAAGCCATGATGGTTTCTTTTTACTTGAATCTTTGCTTTGGAAACATTTAGAAGATTGAGCATTTCAGTAGCGATATTTTCCAGACCTCCAAAATGATCTCCTATAACTTTGAACGTTTGGTTGCTCCAATAATCAAGAGGGAGGTTTCTTTTATATTTTTAATCCATCCTCCATACCCTTCAATAATCGATGGTTTCATATAGTTACTTTTGCTCTATTTCTCAAACTTTGAATGAAAAGTACCCATTACTTGCCATAACTCTTCTTTTCCAATGAACTCTTCTAGAGAACCTTCAGCCAATTTAATCGAAGCATTCTCTGCGAACAATGGATTAATGATTATTTTCTAATGAAAAAGATCCTCCAAGGTTTTTCTAATTTCCTTCCAATTATCAAACACAAATAATCTTGAAATAATCCATAGATTATTGAAGTCTTCTTTAAAGATTTGTGGATTTTTTATCACCTGAGTTGCACTCTAAAATTCTGAGGTCAGAACAGGGAAAGGAGTGTTCTGTTTAACCAACTCTTGGGTAGAGGATCCATTGAACTTCACAGTTTCAGCATAACTTGCCCCTAGAGACTTGGAGGGAAGCTGTGAGGAGGTCTGGAGATGTTTTCTGTACCAAATCAAATATCAAGAAACTTTCCATCATTTTGTGAAAGGATTTTCAACCGTGTCGAGAGGCACCCGAAGAAATATGGATGAAGGAATGTTCTCTGGTTCCTCTTCCAGGCTATAGATCTCATCACCTAACCTACTTTTGACAAAAAAATTTAAAAGCCTTGTACTTCCAAACTCATCAAAACCATTTTGAAGAAGAAAACCATTCTTGGGGCCACACAAGAATTCAGAAATCTCCTTCAAGAATCATCTAAGTTGAGTGTTTGATAATGTCAAGATCTTCCGGGCTTCCACGTCTTCAATATGAAAGTATTCCTTGTTGAACCGAATACAGTAAAGGGCATCCACTACTTTGCAACTTTCTACTTCCATTATTTCCAAAACCAAACTGCCTATAGCGATGGACAAGAAAACAGGCTCTAGGGGCACACCGGAGAAGAATAATAGAACACTGGAAGAGGAAAAGGGGCTGAGTGTGGTTAGGGACTAAAGGAAGGAAGGGAGGGGAGAGGAGAGAGAAGAGATAATTTTCATTCCTGATTTCCTGTCTAGATTATATCTTCTTTAGCAGCCTTGTTAGGTTAAGCTTTAACTTTAAGACTTCCCTTTTTAAACGGGGGATACTTGAAGTTCATTTTCTTCTGCTGTAAGC